>NW_004524590.1:18986724-19118167 GCF_000260255.1 Octodon degus
CAGAACCAGGGATAGAACTCAGGCCCTTGCACTTGCCAGAGAAGCACTTATTCCACTGAGTCACCTCCCAGGCCCCAAAACACACTACTTTTAACTTCTGTAATCATTTACTCAAAATTAATATCTAAACATTTAGAGAAGCAAATATCTGAGCGACATTCAAAACAAACCTAGCACATCTCAATTAAAGAAATTTAAAATTAAGGTGTTTTACAATATTCTCCATCTTTTAGTTGCTGTCTGTAAAGAAGCTACCCAGTACTGTCCAATTGGTAACTTTTGCTGTTTCTTCTTCAACTACATTCTCCATAAAACACTTCATCAGTATTTCTCACATGTTATGCTACAATAACATGACGTGTGACTGTCGTCCACTCTGTGCCATGCAGCTTTTGGAATCAGGGACATAACCTTATCTATCCTTACGTATGCCTTCAGCATACTGTCACAAACAAGGTTAAGGAAAAACTCAAAACTTCTTGAATTAAATGAAATTAATTTAATTTAAATTAAATGGGTTGGTCTTTTTAATCTCAGAATAACTGAGCAATTCATTAAATAGATACTTAGATATCTTTTAAAATTCTAGTTAGATTTATTAATTCTGTTGTAAATAAAGTTTGATTTTTAAAGCACAGAAGAAAAATAAAAATGTACCAAGGACACTGCCAACTTTTGAAAAAATGATATGAAGGTCAGTGTGGAAGAGCGTTTCATTTCAGCCACGCATGTGTAACCGCATGATGATCATCAGAATGAGTTGTTTTACAAAAGTGACTTGATTTGGGTACACTGAAAGGGAGGTGTAGAGGAGCTGTGCTGATCTACATTTCAGACTCACGCTACACAGGCGTTATTACTGGTTTCATGTAATTTCGCTATTTCTCTAGGCCATGCAAAATTAATTAAAACTTTTTGAATTTTCTCCCAGAAAATGTCTTGGCTGTTCCTTCAAATGTAGAGTAAATAAGAGGTCTTCAGCGGCCTGAGTGCAAGGACACATGTTACCTTCTGTGAAGATAACATTCTAAGAACAAGAGGGTTTTTAAAATACTCAAAAGGAGTCCTGCGTGCTTTACAAGAGTCCTCAGTGGGACACAAATGAGCATTTCACACAGTGACTAAAGTCTCCAGAAGTTCCTCTAGAGCTAAAGTGAAGGCAAAAGAAAGCAAATTCTGTTAAAGTATAAGGACTGCTGTGTGTTCAGCAAGACCTCTTTTTTACATACCTGACCTAAAGGAAAAAAAGCCTTGATTCTATATAAATCATAAGAATTCCCAAAGTTAGACATTATAACAGGAAAAAATCTCTCCTGTGATGAATATAAAGATGGATGACTCCTTCATCTAAAATTCTCAAAACAGGGGCTGGGGAGATGGCTCAGTAGAATAAGTGCTTGCCTGGCAAGCACAAGGGCCTGAGTTCAATCCCCGGTTCCGCAAAAAAATAAAATAAATAAAATAAATAAATAAATAAATAAAATAAAATTCTCAAAACAGAGTTAACAGGAATTTCACAAGTCATTTTCGTTTATTATGTGGACTTGAATCAAATAATATGCATATGTGAAAAATATTTCCCATCACCAAGATTCAATAAACAGCTACTTTAAATGACATATGAATACAAGAGTGTTATTTTTTAAATGCACACAGATTGTGTTGAAGTGGTCATTACCGTGAGGTACATAAACTAATATTGTCTTTGTATCTTAGTTGAGGTTTACTAGCTCTATTCAAGAAGAGGTTATCTTGTTTCTTCTGCGAAATGAACTCTGATAAAATTACATTAGACGAAATATATGCCTTAGGAAAGGACATCTCGATCAAATATTTAACCAATGTGCTCAGGGAAAATACACAAGTCCTGTGCTCTATATTGATTAAACTGCGAACACTGGCTCTGCTGGAGTAGCTTCAGCCTCATATGTAAAAGAGAGCTAATACCCTATCTACATTCTTTGCAAAATACAGGGAAAATTTATTTTGCACTAATACCCTTGCATTTTCAATTCTGTGAATAACACATCAAAGAGTATCACGTTATTGCTATGAAAATGACATATTAAATCCCATGTCTCTGACTTCCCTCTATATTAGACATACCTGACAATATGATCAAAAGGCTGTTTATTAATTAAATAACTTCGTATTACGCAAGGATTTGATAGTTTGTATTATATAAGAGGCAATCAAAAACTAAATTTATAGCAGGGTGTTTTGCTACCAATGTTCATGTTTCTAAGTGCATTCAAGAGACCTCACACAATGCAATGGTAAGGCACAGAAAGCCATCAGCCCGAGCTGTGACAAGGAGAGCTGGCATTCACAGACTTGGTAGCCTTGCCACTGAGTAGCTGCTTGGCTATGTCCCTTGGTAAGTGGTAAATAAGGGGACCCATGTTCCCGAGGTACAGGTGACACAGCCAGCTCGTAGCCTCCATGTCAAGTGGCTTCAGACGCTGTCCCAAAGGAAAGGTTAGTCACCAACAAATTAATTTCTATATGAAATTAAGAAAATAACTTGTGAAGATGAATTAAATAAAATTATTTTAAAAATCTCTGATAGGTCATTGGCTCTGAAAAACTCATACTTCCTCTTAAATTGCTTCTGTACTAACACATAAAATTTTTTATAATAGGTTTTGTTAAGCACTCCATAAACTAACCTACATGTATACATGTTTTGTGTATTCTTAAATTTTCCATATTTAAAGATTAATATTAAGGATTTAATGAATCTTACTCAGTCACCCATGCTGAAGCAATTTCTCATTGGGGTTGTTTGATTTACCATTATTTAACTCCAATAAAGTAGATGCATAAAAATCATAACTCTGTTCAGCATGGTTTATCACTAAATGTCAAATATTTTTGGATTGGACAGGCTCTAGATTGTATAGACACAGATTTTAGAGAATTATCAATGATGTGAAAAACTTCGAAGAACTACCTCCAGTAGTTCCAAGGATATTTTCCAAATAGAACTCTCAATGAAAGGAAAATAAAATTATACCCATTTCATCAGGCAATTAAATATGACAATACTAGCATCATCTGGTGAACACAAGTGTTAGCAGTAACAGAGACAATATTCCTAAATCAATTCTTTCTTGGAACTTCATGGTAGAATCCAGATTCATGCCTTAGACATTAGGAGAAGTCCTGAGAGGGCCTGGGATTTGCTTCTACAGTAGCCGCATGTACAGACTTGTGTCTGTAGGGTAGCTTTCTCCATGTGAGTTCCATCGGGGTTGGATGGGTCATCCTAGAAATGCCTCAGAGTGTGTTGCTTTTCATTCAACTTTTTATGTTGCATGATATTTGGTGAGGAGGTATTAAAACTGTTTCCCATGGAACTAACATAGCTTCTGAAAGAAGAAAGATAGAGGAGAAGACATAACAAAATACCTGATTTTAATCAGTGCCAAATATTTGTACTTTTGTCATAATTATATCCTTCCTTTATGCATTATATTCTTCCTTTCTGAATAAATTATGTATATATGGTATATATTTATATTATGAATTATGTAGTGTTAAGCATTTCCTTTAACTTCTCTAACGCTTACTAAAAAGTATAAATCAACACCAAGAAAATCTGTCTGAATGTACAATCTAATACTGTAGAAGAGATAATATAACCAATCCCAAAGATTCAGTACGTCACTTCTGTTAAGATGCTTAACCAGTGAAAGTAACTACATGCTGCTGCTTACTGTTCTTATCCTCATAGGAGAAAAGACTTTACTTCATACTATTCTCCCATTTCTCTACACTGCTTCTAACTGTGCTGAGTGCACGTCTTGAATTCTGTGGTAGTTTCTGGGACTAGATGGAAGACAGACTGGCTCATTGATACTGTAGTAGTATGACTGAAATAACAGACAAAGGCATAGCTCCTGTCCAAATGGCATACGAAATTGTATTAAGGATTCAGATACCATAAATCTGAGAGCTCAGAAGCAGGCCCATCCACATGTGACAACTTGGTATTTTACATAGCTGATATTCCAGTTCAATGGGGAAAAGATAGGGTGCTCAGTGAGTGGTTTTGGAAAGTTATTTCCCCATCCTTTGACCTTTCCTTTATAGCACGTGTTAAGATCAATACTTAGAACAGAGGAAAGTGATTTTGTGAACTTGGAGCAGCAAATATTCCTTAAGGAGGACCTGAAGAATACAAATGATAAAGGAAAAATTTAATAATTACAACTACCTTAAAATAAAATATTCTGTTCCTCAGAAGATAGAAATAACAATATTAAAAAAGCAGCCCACGAGGTGAAGGAAGACACTCGCAATGCATACAACCTAAAGAGGACCAGTATCCCAAACATCACAAGATGACAGCAAACAACACAAAGTGCATGAGCAGGCACCACACAGAAGGACCTTACACAAAAAGGCCAATACATGTGCAAAAAATTAGGCAGTAAATTCAAATGAAAACCACAAAGACTATCATATCACAAATATAACTGTGACCAAAAGATTAAGTTTGGCAAAATCAGAATTTAGAAGGATGTAGAGCTCTGTGACTTTTCATCTATTTTGACTGGGAATGCCAACTTCATGTAACAATTCTGGAGGAAAACTAGGCAACAGTTAATAAAATTGAAAACAAATGCAGCAAGGACCCCAACCACGTCACTTATCCTTAATTACCCCGAGAAGATCTGGCACATGTGAGCAAGGAGGCGTAGCCACGCAGATGTAAGATGTCACCATCTGTAAGAGTCACAAGGAAAGAGGAGTAACTGGAATTCATCCACATTACAGAGTACTACATAGGGGCCAGGGAGAGGGCTCAGTGGAATAAGCGCTTCCCTGGCAAATGAAAGGGCCTGAGTTCCATCCCTGATTCTGAAAAAAAAAAACAAAAAACTACTACACAGTGCAGAAAAGGCATAATGTAAGTACGCACAACTTCTGCAAAATATTAAGTCAGACAGGAGTAAATACAAAGGTATACATCTAAGATGTGCACTACTTTTATAGTGCTTTATATAAAGAAATATGGAAAGAAATATTACAAAAGGACAAAATATTACAAAAGGATAGGAGATCAATAAATATGTAAAAGGCAAGAAGATGTAAGTGGGATTAACAGACACTGGAGTTAAGATTAGGTTAATTCTGAGACTAGAAGACAATCAGATAAAAAAGATGATAATAATTTTTATTTATAGTATTCCATTTCTTAATCTGATATTGAAAATGCAAATGTTCATTACGTTATTTTTATACCACATGAACCAGAATATTTAACTTTTAAATATCTAGGTCTAAAACACCAAATATAGTTTTAAATTGCAATTTCAAACACAGTTTAAAATCCTTACATGACTCAAGAGTGGAATTTCTATAAGGAATGCGAATTTTCACATAGGTGAAAGAGACTACTAAAGCCCCTTAGTACTCAAGATAGCAAAAAAATTATATGATTTTAGAAAAGGAAGAAGGAATTTCCAGAAAGGGAAGAATCAGCATGAGGTTGCTTTAGAAGAAAGAGAGAGAGAAAGAAAACACACACACACACACACACACACACACACACACACACACACGGGTTAAGGAGAAACAGTTTGTCCTTTTCATTTGGTGTCAGTGTATCCAAGTCTCCTTGTCTCTGCCTCTTCTGTCGTTGGCTCCATAGCTCCTGCAATCCAAATGAAGCGATACGCTGGCTTTCCTAAATAATTCATGCCACGAAAAATTCCAGAGTGATTTGCCCTTGCTCCCCTCTTTGGCCACAGAAATGCACTTGAAGAGCAAATATTCTACACATGTGCTCACGAAATTCAATTACATCTGCTTCTGGCCCCTTCAGCTGCTATGATGATTGCAAACTGCATACTGTCCATGTCTTACAGCACCTACGCCAGCTATGTGAACAAAAAGCTTTTTTTCACCAATCGAAAGTCCTTTCCTGAGCACCAAATTGTAAATGGTGCTGTGTTAGGCACTTTTCAAAAACCTCTTCATAGAGTTAGTGTCTGTAACCTCTTCCCTCCATCCTTAGAGAACCTGTCCAAGCCCAAACCACTGTTTTCTCCTGAGTTTTAATATTCATTGAAACAGCCAAGATTGATAATTTTCCTTAAAGGCTTTCCTATGTTGGGAATACAATTTGTATATGTCCACCAAAACAAAACAATGAAAGAAAAGATGGCAGATTATGAGCTCTCAAAGTTTCCTTTTTGAACAGCTAACTGAAATGAGACACTTCTTAACATACCAGGTATGTTTCTGTGAAAATAATTATCGTGACTTTGAACCTGAAGGAATTCATCTGCCCCACCCCCTTCCAATTTCCTGGTTGATGATAATGGTGTAATTGCAGTTATAATTACAAAGGACTTCAATTCAATTTAATTTTAATTATTTAAAATTTGTAAACACTCCAGGAAAACCTCATTAAGCTTGCAGAACCAGCTTGTTTTCAAGAGAGACCAGGGAGTCAACACTGACAATTATTCACATTACAACATCCATTCACTCACACTAACTACTCTGATTAACCAGCAATCACACTCGTTGGGAGAGTGGTACTGGCAAAGGCTGTTAGCACTTTTGAACAGCGATTTCCAAAGCTGCACATACACAATGAAGCTACATTCTACAACAGCTAGAAAAACTTATGCTTGTCTGTACACTGGTGGATACATAGAAAATTTCTCATAAAATATATTCAGTTCAACAATTTTACTTGTAAAAGTAACGCATTAGAAGCCCTACTGATTCAGGTTCAAGTTTCTTTAAAAGTTAGAGATTATGCAATCTGCACACACGATAGCATTGGCTCACACCACGCCATATGGGTAGGCTCCTTGTTACTTTGCAGAGGTCTGATTTAGAATAAAATCCCCAAATACAGTATCCTCAGGAAGTGCACAACGTCTGGGAATCCCTCCTCGTGCAAGTCACTGCTGGGACATTTGTGCATCTTCTAGTGTCTTTGCATCTCTTTCCTGGTTAACATCATCCAAGCCTGAACAGCTACTTTGAGGTGTTGGGAAGGTTTGAAAGTGCCTGGTATACTGAAGAAATATAGTATTTGCAATTCTTAGTCTTAAAAAGGCTGAAAAACTACAGGTTATTAGTCGATAACTACTAACATTCTATGGATCTATGACTGAACACACTTTCCCTAAAAAGTATGAAGTTTTCATGAATTATCACTAATTTAGTTATGAGAATTGTGATAATTCTTGCATAAACACATACATGTTTCATACAAAGGCCACATGTAACTTTCATCTGGTAACGTAACACATTGTCACCTTCTGTCAGACCTGATTTCCTCTATTTCTGAGAGCTTAGCATTTTGTTAAAGTGTCTGACTAATGCAGAATGCAGGTTCTGTGCTCTACAACTGAACTATACTTTCAGCAGTTGACTGCGGTTTCCAAAATATTAAATGGAAATTTCCAGAAATTAACAATTTTGAAGTTTTACATTGCATGCTGTCCTAAGTAGTAAGTCAAAATTCCCAGTCATCTGCTCCTTCTTGGACAGGCCAGGAGGCATCACGGTGTCCGGGGTATCTGGGCTCCACGGAAGACAAGCCCATTAGGCAGCCCCTTACTCCCTGTTATCAGGTTGATGACTGTGACAGAGTGCAGTGTTTCTATTCAAGCAAGCCTACATCATAATGCCTGTGCTGTTTCCTGCTTCCTATCTCAGGCAGGTACTGCATCCTCTCACATCATCACAGGGAGAAGGGGAAGGGTGATATTTTGAAACAGACTACATTCCATAACTTGCATTACAGCATATTGCTATAATTATTCTATTTTGTTAGCATTACCACAATCTTTTACTGTACCCAATTTGTAAATTGAAACTTAACATAGTTTATATGTATACAACAGAGTACATAGGGGTTGGTATGACTTGAGCTGTCAGGTACCATGGGGTAGGGTGGGACTTGAAATGTATCTCCTGACGAGGGGGGCTCTGTAATCACAACAGGTATTATTACCCTTCATTTTTACAAAGGGATTTTCAATTCCTAGCATGATTTTAACGCCTGTTGTCTCAGCTTATTCCCACAAGAACTTGTGGATTTGGATTCATCACTCCACTTTACAGATGACTAATAATGTTCAAGGTGTAGTAATCATTGGATAAAAGCAGCAGAGACGCTAAGTCTCACAGATGAAAGGCTGATCTCTGGCAGCCTTAAGTTCTACACTCATTTCCAGAGTTCCATTTCCATATATTTTGTAACAATGAAAAAAATGAAACCTCCATTTTCAATGATAAGATGAAAGGTTATCAGATTTTAAAAACTTGGTATCATACAGGGAGAAGCGCTTGCCACATTAGTTCTACTCACATAATATTCTATAAATTAAAGATGGTGCCATCTCTATACTTTTTGGGAAAACACTAAAGTGAAGTTTCTAGTTGGGCATTCTGTTCTTCTCCCTCTGCAAAGAATGTCCTAATTGTACAGCAATGAGAGCAGTATGGAATCTGCAAATGGGCAGATTCTCTGCAGCGTAACCACAGTCAGCGGTCATGGGTATCCATGTAAAGATGGGCTTACCTCAGGGGCTTTCGGAGCTAACTCACGTGCAATGCCCTGAGCAAGACGCACTCTTCCCTGTCCTTTGTTCCCCATGATCAGCCCATGGCTGCGACTCCAGAACTAGTGTGCTTTCCTCAGGCCACCTTGAAAGGTTTCCTCCAGGTACGTCATCTATGACAACAGCTGCGATGACCCATCCCCTGAACTAGGGCTAAAAGTGAAAGGTATACATGCATGAAACTGGCTCCCAGAAGTCCCAGCATATGGGGACAAAGGGAACAGGAAAAGGTCAAAGTCCACTGAGTTCCATGTGCTAAGACACAGGGAGTCTGCAGTCACTGGAAACAGATGGACAGTCCCTCTTCCCGCCATGTTTTGCGCTTTGCTCTTTAGGTAATTTAATTGAACTTCCTGCTGGGTTTTTTCTTTTTCTTTTTTAAAGTACATTGGTAAAAATTTAGGCAAACCAATGAGCACATTCATTATAGGGGATTTGTATCTGCACGTGAGGTGTCTTGTTTTCTCTGCTTTTTCCCATTCCCGCCTTTCAAGCCCCTTTCCCCTCCACATTCAAAAAGCTCAGTTCTTATTTTATTCTTCTTTTCTCGTTCTTTTTCTTTCCCTTCCTTCCTTTTTACTCCCTCCTATTTCCCTTTTTCCTTTAGAGCATTTTCTTCCTATTTCCCAGTGTCTGCTGTACACATGTGATCTTACATTTTCGATTTCTCACACCAAAGAGATAGTGTGATATTTGCGCGTGTCTTATTTATTTTGCTTGTAATAATTATTGTCTCGAGGTCTATGCATTTTGCTATAAGGTCCTCAATTTTATCTTTCTTTATGGCTCAGTAATCCTTCATTATAAAAGAAACACCATCTTTTCATGCCTTCACTGCTTGATGGGAATCTGGTTTCTTGGCACTTCTCAGATGTTCCTTTTAGCTTCTCTCTTCGGGAGTAAGTCCCTTGAGGAGGGGCTCCTCTCAATACCCGCATTCTTTTCTAGGACTCCCCACAGCACATGGCATGGTCCTGATTACCAATTTAAGGCCCCGCAAAGATGTATTAACACATTGACAGTGGGGTCATAATTTGTATGTCTCACTGCTGTGTGGCCCTGAACCACCTGGGGGCGGCATGAGACAGTCCCATCTGGAGCTAGCACAGGTGTGCGTGCACCACAGGTCGTGCAAGCCAGTGGGAGATGTCAACTGTGTATGTACAGAAGATTCAGTGGGCAAGAAGAAAGAGAGACTGAAAAAAAGGAAAACACAACAGCAACAACAAAAAACAAAACAGGAAAAAGATGGCAAATTTTTGAAAATGGGAGGCACAAGAACGGTGTCTTGTGAGGAAAGAAGAAGAGTGGCTTTATGTTGGGAGCTCATTGGAGTAGGGGGAAAAGAAAAGCAACCTTTGCATGATGTGAAAGCAGGATTTCACTGACTAATAGAAAGTAATCTTTTCTTTTTGTAAAAGGAAAACAACACAAATATGATAACATACTCTGTACTAAATCAATTTGGAGAAAGCACAACAAAATTTTCTCCATTCTCTCATTTCAGCCTGGATTATAATACATGGCATTATAATTCACAGCACATTATCTATGCTGCTATTTATTTTCTGAAACATTAGTCTGGGAATATTTTTCCACATTTTCATCTCAATGTATGGCCCTTAAGATGCACACATACTTTTTCAGGGGAATTGGTCCATGCCGTGATTGTAAGCTGTTGACTAAATAGTTGAATGATGAACTCAAGGAAAGGTCACCTATATTCTTCACTTATCACCAGCAGTCTTTGATGACTGAAAATGTTTGTTAACCTTTCCTCAGTTTGATTTTATCACCAAAAACAAAGAGGGATGAAAGATCTCACTTTGAAGTCCACAGTGACTGAATGTATTTGTGAAATTCTTTGGGATTTTCAGATGGAAATGCTATTGGAATCAGTAAAATTTAGAGGACCTTGGGAATTTGATTCCTTTAATACTCTGAAAGTAATCAGATTAATGGATTTTTTAGTTAATCTTGTCAGGAGTCTTAGTTACTTAAGATCAGATGTTTTCTACTTCTCTACTGAAAAAAAGCCATCCTGAGACTTGAGGAGAGAAATAAAAGCCAACTTCCTAATTATGCCCTCTGCATGGTCCTTGGAGACCAAAGTTGATCTGGGATTAAACTTATTCTTTAACTAATTAAACTCTTTTTCTTTAATTAAGAAGCCCTAACAACCTTAATTTATAGACAGCTGGTTTCACTGCAATCAGGATTTTTTTCTTGTATTTGAAAGAGAGCAAGTGAGTGATGACCAAAAATGTCTTAAATTTAAACCCTTACCGGACAAAAGCTTTAGTCAAATTGCTGTTAGTGAAGATAAAAGAAACTGTAGGTCGGAGCAGTTCGAAGCATCAGCTAAAATTAAACAGGTACTTGGCTCTCCAGGTCTGAGTCCCTGAGTTTAGCGCTGACAGCCTCGCAACCCCATGTCAGCAGCCGCCCCTCGCTCTGAGCACCTCAAATCTATAACAGACACAGAGTGTGTGGATTAAAGCCCTTGTCGAAATTGTTCATCAGGTATTTTATAAAGCATTGTGAATATTCTTTTATTCAAAAGATTAAAATCATCTGCTATCCCTGAAGGAATTTAATGAAGTTGAAAAATATGCATAGATTTCCCTAAGTTCCCATAAAAAATTTAGAGCATGGACCCTAGAAAATGGTAAGCAGCCCATAGATTTATGAGGAGTGATGCATGAATGAAAAGGAATACGGTGGGTGCAAGAGCATTTACTGATCTGATTCAATAGCCTCGATTCGTGGAAGAGACAAGTGAGGTCTCGAGAGATTAAATGAAGGACCTGAGCACACATGCATTTCTCCTCAATAAGCCTTTACTAGAAAACCATAAAATGGCAAGGGTTTTACTAAAAGTGGAGTTACAGGCACTAACAAAGCTGTACTTGCCCCGTGCAATGAGCTACCTGTTCCAGGAAGTTTGTTGATCATTGTCATCAACAGTGCAAGATGATTTTCTAGAGTCATGAATCACAGGCTCAGCAAACTTTGCTTTTGTTTTCCATGACTGAGAAAATAAACAGATCATTAGGTCAGGTAATCCTTGATCTTTCCCAGATAGAGGATGCAGCAGCCAAATTAGGAAACTGCAGACTAATTACACACCAGACACTCGCCCACCTCCTATTGGAGCCAGGGCACAGCTAACAGAATATCCCGATTCCAAAGCCAAGGTGTGAAAATAGGTACGAAGACAAAACTTGACTGCCCAACTTTCTAAAAACGCATATTAATGTGTAGGAAGGATATAGATAAGAAGTGTGAAACTGGGGAGTCTACTGTATAAAAGTCAATTATATGTCACCTATATGAAGGAAAACAGCTGTTTTCTTCCTTAAATTAATGAAGTTAATGTGAACTATTCAATAAATGTAACAATTATGTTCACATAAATCTATTATGAAGGTTAGAAGAAGAAAATTTTAAATGCATATTTTTAGGGAGAAAATAATCAAAACTAAAAGGATAATTCTGATGTTTTGATGTTTGCTAGGAGGGGAATGAGGGGTAGAAAGAAAAAGTGAAAGAAAAACCGCAGAATCTGAAGGTCTACTTCACTTCCGAGTTACTGGGCTATACTCCTTACAGTGATAAAACCAGTAACTGACTGCTCTCCCTTCACTGGGATTCCTGGTAAACCATTCTGCATACAGTCTTGTTCTGTACTTTGACCTGTGCAAAGGCTATGTATTAGAGTAGCACCGCCTCATAATGCATTCCGCCCTTGCTGTAGTTTTCAAGCCAGAAAGCAGGATGTCTTCTGCTTGAGTTGAGATTCTCCTCCTAGTGGGACATTTGCTATGTCTGGTCTGGTTTCATCCAAGTCCCTGAAGAAAATCAAACTCCTCAGTGAAGTAACAGGTAGTGTTCTCATTACAATTTTATTTCTACACACTTCTGATGCTACACTTAAAATTTTCCATCTGAAATACAACTGAGCTATAAACATAAACTTTTAATTCTATAACTTTGATAAGTGACCTTTTAAAAATCAAAGTTTAACTTTCATTTATTCTCTGAATCCATCTGTGTCATGCATGGTCATGCAAATCAGTCTAATCTGTTTCTCTTATGATTTATATTCTCTTTTACCCAATTTCCATTTTCATTTTTTCAAGAGCAAGTTGCTTACATTGTAAGATTTCAAAGCCAGCTCTAGTTCTTGGTATTTTTATATAACTATGGTTTTAGTTACTAAGGAAACACTTCTTTGCTGTGCTATCCTGTATAAATCCTCTAATTCTCCTTCTTATTCTTAAGTGATTTATTTAAACTGCAAAAATGAAATAGGACATTATTTCATAAAATATATAGCATGCAGCTCAATAAATGAAAGAACCCATGTAGATTAAGACTGCAAATTTCATATTAATTTCTATTAGAAGTTAAAATATTCTGTGTAGGAAAAACAGATGAATAAATGCAGAATGTCCAAGCCAAACCTA
Organism: Octodon degus; assembly: GCF_000260255.1. Lineage (NCBI taxonomy): Eukaryota > Metazoa > Chordata > Mammalia > Rodentia > Octodontidae > Octodon > Octodon degus. The sequence goes on from NW_004524590.1 coordinate 18,999,791, forward strand.
GCTCATGTATCATAATCCTGGGATGTTTATCATTGTCAAGGAAGATGGCAAACGCAAGTCACAGACTGGCTACAAAATTTGAAGTTAAAGGTATCTGAGCTTCCAAGAAAATATGAGTAGCATTTAATTACACATAAATTCTAAACAACGCTGTCTTCCAAAATGTTTCCTCCAAAACTCAGTCACTCCTTCCACAAATATCTACATGGTGTGTTGCTCGCTGAAGTGTTAGGAAACTGCTATGTTGCATTTCTCATCACAGATGCGAGAGAACATGTACAGAAGTAGTCACACAGCAGTGCGGACTATGCGGAGGGCCAAGGAAATGGAACAGTGTTAGAAGAGAGATCCATAGGGGAGAATGTTACTGCTCACTGAGGTTTTATCCAAGTGCTAAAGCCAAGAGCGACATTTGGGTGGAGGCCTGTGAGACCGGGCATATGCTAAGATCTTGCCAGTTGAAGATCACCTAATCAAAGCAGCACAGAGTGCCCAGTGTGCCACTTTATGTCAGGATGTGTCAAGATATGCGGTGTCCTGGGGTCAGGAAAGTCAGAAGCAGAGCAAGGTGCAGACTGATTTGATTGGCTCTGATCACCACCCATGGAGCTGGCAGAGGAGACTTCTGGGCATGCCCGGGGTGAGAGGCCATGTGCACTAAACATCTTTTCCTCACCACACCCTTCTACCACCATGTTTGTGCTTTGATGTCAATTGATCATGGACAGACTCCCCTGAATCCATGAACAAAAGGAAATGGGTTTTCCTTTAAGATGTGGGTATTGTGTATTATCTTCCGCAATGGGAAAGCCAATTAACACACACAAAAAACATGAGTTTTGAACTTCATCTACTGCTAGTAAAGACAATTTGAAGACATTTTCGTGGGATTAGAAATGTAACCCAGAGTAGCAAAAAATTCAAAATTGGAAATTATGATAATCTTAATAAGGAAGAATGTCATCTTCTCCCCTCTTACAAATCAATTTGGGACTCTCACAAATCAATGTCCTGGAGTCATTATGATTCATTTTTCAGCATAAGGCGGGCATTATGATTTCATCATACAGAATTAAAAACATGATAGAAAATATTTTACAGAACATCACAACTAAAACAAATAAGGTCTTCCAGTAGTCTTTTTTGATTTGCTTCCACAAGGTTCATTCGAAGTGTCCTGCTTTGCTTGAGTCAACTGCTATAATTCAGAAAACTAGAATGGGGAGGAAAGAACAAGGAATAGTATTCTCACAAAAGACCAAAAATTGGAGGAGGACACTGTTCAGAAGACCCCGGAGAAAATATTACAATTTAAAGTATTGTAGTGATCGAAGGGTCATGTGTGAACTGTTTCCATTCAGACCAAATGGGAATCTGGATTGATCCAACCCAAAGAGTGAAAATAGGCATCAAAGGGGATCCACAGGACCTAGAATGAGAATGCCGGAAGAGGCAGACAAGAGTTCAGCCCAGCTTTAGATACCAACTTGCAGCAGTTTAGTTCTACCTCACTATAAGGAATGGATCCGGCCACAGGCTATCCCAGATGACACCAATTCATTTAAATATTAAGGAAATATATGCTATTTTATACTAATTCAATGAAAAGTCACTAACACCATCCCCCCCAAAAAAAAACAACAAAAAGCAAAAACAATAGATGCACTAAATGCTATAAAGTATACACAGGAGATGGAATGAAAAGTTTGGGTAACATTTACAGGTTATTCAGTCTACCTGCCAGTTCATTATGGTAGCCCGAGGCAGTGCTGCAGGACAGCGTGACCCCCAGCAATGGCACCTATCTTTTCGGTGAGGGGTTCAAAAACACAACTCATCTTTTTGGAGAGATCTCTGAGTGTCACCTGACCAGCCTTGGCTTCCCTTCAAGGGAGCTTGTCTCATTATGAGCTTTAATTATGAGAATAAATGCTTTCTTCTTAAAATTATCTGTAGTAGTTATTGAAAGACAACTATGAACGAGGTAGACATAGTTCCATCCATCTCTTCTCTTCTTGTCCTCCTTCATCTGCCCAAACTTCTCACTCTTGAATCGCCAACATGAACATGTATAGCAGGTAGGAGAATCTCCTACCACATTGGGATCTCCTGATGCAGAATACTGCATCACAAATCCATAATACTCTAGGATCTCCTCACCTAAAATATTGCACTTTCCTAGGCCTACCTAATGTCTCTGTCTTCTAGGGGCCAGCCCAATTCTTCCTTCATCATGGAAATTTGCCTAAAGGGAATAGCTCCTCCTTGAGATCCAATATTCATCATGCCCATTGTAATAATTTGTTCTTCCATATGATCTGTCAACATCAGTTTCAAATGATCTCATTCTGTATTTCTACATTCTTCTAAACTCACCATTACACAAAAAACATTGCTATCAACAGTACTTATTGAGAGATGAATTACAGAACTTTTTCATGAAAACATTAAGGGCTGAGGGAAATGCAGTTTATTTTCTTCTCTTCAATACTGTTTTAAATTTTTTTGTTTTTCATTTGTGGTGAAGGTTATTTGTGCCAACTGAATATTAATATTTTTATGTATTTAGTACAGGGTCTACCTCACTATGTAGATCAAACCTATAGTGAATCTTCTGTTTTCAGCCTCCCAAGATCTGGGATTACAGGCACGCACCACTGCACCCAGTTTCAGTGTGCCTGGGGGCGGGGCCAGCATCGCATGCCAGGGATCAAACCCCAGCCACTGCACTCTGCCTAAGCAGATGCTTTGGTCCACTGAAATATCTGGCTGTCTCTAAATTATTAAATAATTCTAGGACTTGCTATTATGATCAGGGTAGACTTCATTTATTCTTTAAGTCAAGAAACATTCATTAGATGCATATCATCAATGGCAAGCAGAACTTTTTTCCCTCAGATTTTCTTACAGACATAGATAGGTGTGAAGATTTGATAGAATCATAATTTTACTAGTAAAGATTTTCTGGGCAATTATGTTTGAAAATTTTTGTCATTAGCTCTGAGATCCACGTCTCCCCAGTTGACAAATATGAGAAATAGTAGATGGGCCTCGAGCAAAGGTTGTCAAGAACAAAGAAAAATAAGGAAGAAGGCCAAAGTCCTCTTTATGATAAAAACAGTGAGCTAATCTGGTGATTAACAACAAAACATGAGCCGGAGAGATAGCTCAGCAGACTGAGCTCCTGCTTAGGCCAGCACAGGGATCAGGCTTCGATCCCTAGCCCCATATATCGTGCTGGACTTGCCCTTGGGTGTGCTGAACCAGCAATGGAGTCCAGGTATGGTGTCACACGCCTGTAATCCCAGCACTGGGGAGGCTGAAAACAGGAAGATCACTATGAATTTGAGCTGCTTAGTGAGACCCTGTGCCAAATAGACAAAATAACAACAACAAACATATTATAGTCAAAAGTCTACACTTCTTTATGATGTACACTGGGTTATTAAGATTAAGTTTACCCTCAAATTAACTCACAATGAAGCCCATGAATTCCTCTTAATATTTCTTCAGGACTGCCAAAGTCATCCCAAGAGTTGACTTACATGGAATTATGCTCAAAAGTATAACATGAAGACAAAATGAATTGTGATATATTTGTAACATCTTGTGCATATAATGACAAGTTTCATTCTTTTACCACTCTAATTATTACATGGAAAAGTATCAAGCAGTGCAAGTGTTCTGGGAAAGAAAATTACCAAACTTTTATTTGAAAACTTTTAATTTTTTAATTAATTAATTAATTATTTTTTAATTTGGTATAGGGTCTCACTACTACTGAGCTTGGACTCAACACATGGTACAAGGGATCACACCTGCAGGTAGGCATTTAGACCTGCGAGCTATTTCCCCATTTTCCCTATTTGCAGCCTTTTTGAGAAACATTACCTTCCTAAATGAATCCCATAGAATACATGAATCATAACATGATGCTGAAAAAAAAAATACAGTTTAGACTAAATTCCACATATCAAAATATAAACATCACTGATGAAAACATATTTTAGGCTCAATATATTTTACAGCTGCATGCTCATGTATACATTTTTATAGACTAGATTGGTCAAAATATAAGAAGCTCTCTTCCCTTCTGTTTTCTAGCCTGGAAATCAACTTAGCTGCCAACTTTAATTCTTCCCCCTTTTTCTACTTGAAAATCAGCTAGGATCTAATGTACTGAAATCAAATGGAAGCTACAAACTTGGGCTAGTTTTCCTTTTAAATGAAATATACAGATAAATATACACATGCAGTATAGAATATAGGTATTGTTCATGATGCACATAGTATGAGGAGCGATTTCTCTTTTCATTTTAAGAACTAAAGACTTATTAGGGAGTAGCATATTGACCAACTGCCTGAATATCCTAGAGGGATGTGTGTGTGTGTGTGTGTGTGTGTGAGAGAGAGAGAGAGAGAGAGAGAGAGAGAGAGATAATCTCCTCGTGGAGTTCCTCATGTGGGCTCCTTTTTTTCTCCTGTTGTATACAGAGACTGCTTATGAAACTCTTGACTAATACATCCCCCCCCCCACCTCCAAAAAAAAAACCCTAGGGGCTTGGCGATCTAGCTCAGTGGACTAAAGCACTTGCTCAGGCTGCAGGGACTTCAGTTCCATCCTGGCACTACATGGTGCTCCAGCCCTACCCTCAGGGTGGGTTGAGCTGGGACCAGAGTCTGGACATAGTGCCTCATGCCAATAATCCCAGTGCTGGGGAGGCTGAAAGCAGGAGGATCCCCATGAGTCCAAGCTGCCCAGTGAGATCCTACAACAACCAAATACATTAAAAAAAAATTGTCATCTTCTGGTAAAAAGGACGCATATAGAAAGCATTAATATTAGGTACGATATTGTAGACTCAGAAAGACCATTATGGAATATTTTCCCTAATATGTAGAATTTAAAAAAAAAATAAAATAAAAAAGACAAGAAATTAGAAGGGAGAATATCATTAGACAAGAGTAAAGGAATAAAAGAGAGGGAGAGGGATGTCAGGTCAGGGGGAATGATAGGAGTAAAGTACAGACATTGAAAACTCTCCCACATGCAAACCTAGAGGAGAGAGTGGATTGCGAGGGTTATGGGGGGTGAAAATGATTAGAGTATGTTATGACCATATAGGAATTGGCCAAAATAAAACCTAGTAACCTGTATAAGCAAGTTTAAAGAAAATGAAAAAGAATAACCCTGGGGGTTGTTTGTATTTTTGCCAGTGAATTTGCAGCTAAAGAGAAGAACTACATGTGTGGCAGCCCTCGTTAAGGGAGTAAGATGGGGGAACTTAAAGCCATTTTCCATGCCCGTGCATCATAAAATACCCAAGAAAATTATTTTTTAAAGGCTCTAGAGAAAGTAGATTTTACACTGGATTTCATTAAAATGCAAACAATTGTATTCAGGCTCAAATGCCAAGCACTGTATTTGGGGCATTTATATACATCATTTAATTCTCCAGGCTTTCTTAAGAGAGAAGATACAAGCACATCATCTACTGGAACTGCTGGATCTCTTCCTTATATTTGTTGTGGAAAATGATAGGGAAAGAGGAGAGAAAGACAGACAGACAGACAGACAGAGACAGAGACAGAGACAGACAGACAGAGAGATTGAGATTCTCAGAGGACGACAGCAAGATGGTTCCTAACTGTTCAACAATAGAGGACTGAACACATACTACGAGTACATGGCAGTCACTAGGTCACCAAGGCCATCTCCTCTTAGATCAAGCACACATAAGCCCCTGACCACCTAAACAATTTTCTCTGTCCTCCAAACATAAAGATTTATTTACAACTGGCAACATGCCCACTGATTTTTAGCACATTCAAATGAAAAAAAAAAAAAAAAAACCCAAAACTTCAGTCATGCTTGCCATAAAAAATATCACTGAAAGCTTCTATGATTCAGTTTCCTGAATTTCTTCCTATGAGCAAAAGGCAAAATATAAATAATCCTAAAGAGAGAACAAGACAAGTGTTATCATTGAATTCCACATCTCATACTTGTGTAAGGGATTATAATCTCTAGGGCAAATCCTTTATGAATAAATTGAATTTCCACTTCAATTATCAAGGTGAAGGTTAAAAGGCCAATGACTTACCTATGGTATCATTTTGAGTTCTAGCTTAACAAGAAATAGAAAAAAAAGAAGGGGGAAGCAAATATATAACTTCTGTTAGTAAAGAGACAAAGTGGTGCTCAGAGGTCTAATAGGTGTATTATGCAAATCTATATCAGAAATACTGAAGGCATTTTCAAAAGAATAGAGCAAGTACTGAAGCACCACAGAGATACAATGCACAAATACAAATATAAAGATTCAGAATTATCTTGAAGAAGTAGACATTCCCATTCCCCCCACCCCAATAGAGCTACTCATTAAATGTGAAAACAATACAAATCCTGCAGATAGAAATTCATGCAATCACTCCGGCCTCTTTGCAGAAGTCCTTGTGTGTATGATCTGGGGAATGGCTTACCGTAACTTTAATAGCAGGGCTATATATTGTAAAATATATTTAAAACATAGCCCAAATTTGATTTTATTTCTGGTGAAATGAATGCCTGACAAATATGAATTAACTAAAATGCTCTGGAAAATAATTTTCTTGGTGAATCAATCTTTATAGTTCATTTGCTTACAAAGTTTACACAGAAATCTTTAGAAAACCAAAGGTACAGTAAAATGCATCCGTAAATTGATTCACATGGGGAAAAATAGTGAGACATTATTATCAACCTAATTATGTCTAAATAATAAAGATTTCAATGCATTAGGCACATTATAAGTGGCCCACTCTCTCCTGGCTGCTGTCTATTCTGTCCTTCAAAGCAGGAAGAAGTGGAAGAGGCAGATAAAACCGAGTCTGTTAAGGTACTAGCTGTGCATACTGTTACAGAGAAGCAAAGCAAGGTCAACGCAGTGCACAAGACAGCGATCTGAGTGGCTCCAGATTAATTATTTGCAGAAGGCACGAGCTGAGTTGCCAAAGATGTTGCTAAGCTGCCCTATAGAATGGATCAAAAGTCACACCCTTCTTTTGGAATGAAATGGAGACGTGATTCTAAATGTCAGACTTTGGATTTATAATCAATAATTCTATTGTCAGATCATTTACAACAAACGTGTTTATTCATCCAGCATTGACAGGGCACTCAATTTATTATCTCTCAGTTGTTTGAAGTTATATATATATGCTGCCAAAATGCATTTATATATGCCAGATCTATCTACAGTTTCTCTCTTTCTGGTAGGAAGAGTTCACAGAGCTTACCAAGGAGGGCCTGACCAGATCATAAATCATGGGGAAGCAATTTCTGATAACTGAATATGAGTTTCCTCTAAAGCCTTATATGTGACAAAGAGCTGAGGCATTCTGTGACTTGCAGAAAAGAAAACCCATCAAAGTTTTTTCTTCCCATCAATTGCTAGTGTTCTTTGCTCTAGAATGTACCACCACCATCAGCAGCCTCTTTTCAGCACTTGAATTCCTATTTGCCCTTATGACCAGGAAGACCTCAGTAGCTTAACCTTCTCCTTTTCATTGTTCCTTTCATATGCAATGTTATCTGAGTAAGTCGCTACCAACTTTGACTCTCTTGTCCAAAATATTTTTTCAATTTACTTGAAAACAGGGAAACTTAAGATATTATGTATTTTTAAGGGAAAATTCTTCAGTGTGAAAATGAGGATGAAAAGAACCTCAGATCTGCTGTACAACAGACTACACATCTGAAATCAAGAAATGCTCAGCCAGCCCCTTCTTCCTTCAAGAACTGCCAGCGCTATCAAAGAACATGAACCCGTCTTCATTTTGGGCAGCATGGTAACTTTCTTCCTTTTGGGTCACAATACCAACACCTTACTTTAACGAGGGAAAGGATGCTTTTGGCTCACACTTTTAGAGATTGCAGTCCATGGCTGGCTGCCTCCAAGGCACAACAGTACGGCAGAGGACAGAGTTCATGCATGGCAGCAACAAGAAGAGGAAAGGACCGAGAGCGGTGTGCACAAGACACAGGTCCAGGTCATCCCCTCCATGACCCATCTCTTCCAACCAGATCACATCCCTAACTGCAAGTCAGGTATAAGCCTTTATAATCTCATCACCTTCCAAGGCCCTGGCTATGAGTATAGGAGGCTTTGGGGAGCAACTTGATATAAACAATAACATTCTATCCCTAATCCCTAGAAGATTCATGTACACGCCTTACTGAAGAGGGTGTTTAGTCCATCTCTAAGAGTGCCAAAGTCTTAGAAGTTTCAGCAGTTTCAGTCCAGAGTCTCCGCTGAGATTTAAGGCAAACGCTTGGCTGTATGCCACTGTAGTGATCAACAAATACTTGCACAGGATAAACAGTCCTCTTCAAAGAGAGAGAAATAAGAGGAAAGAAATAGGACAAAAGACCAAAACCCAGTAGGGTAAACATTAAGTGATACTGTTTCATGTCCAGCATCCAAGCAATCTGCAGCAGTCTGTGAATGTCAAAGGATGGCTTTCCCTCTATGGAACCATGATTGCAGCTTTTCTCAGATCCATATTCTAGAATTTTCTAACCTTCTGGAGTCTGCGCTCAACCTTCAGCTCCATAAGCACAGCTTTAAACACTGCCAGTGAAATGCTGCCAGGCCTCCCTACCTGTGGTGGATTAATAATTTGGTCAACTTATAACACCCAGGTGAACTAAGTCAGTACGGTGCTAGGGGTGAATGGCTCACCTGAGGATTGTTGCCAACAGCATAAAAGCAGAACTGGTGGGGAAGATGGTGTACTGCTGATTCTCCTGGAAGTTTGTCACACTGGTTTTTCTGATCTAAACTCAGCCGTTCTCCTCATTGGAAGAGCCCAGGTCTTCACTTTATTGAAGATGGCTTCAGTTCACTATGGGGAACTCTGGTCCATACCTTGAATGTCACTTCCTGGCTCCAGTGCAGATCCTTCACCCTGCTGGCACAGATCCTTCATCCCACTGGTGCAGACTTTCTAGCTTTCACCACTGACTTGAGGCCTTCTCAGTGAGGATCCTTGATACAGTCTTGCAGGAGACATTGTCATGGGCTCTAGGCCTCCATTTGAACCTCATAGAGGACAATTCCATCAGTTGTAGGTCTTCAGCTGGATTTGTGCAGGACACTGTGAGATCCAGGCCCTCAGCTTGATTCTTTGGGTCTCCAGTGTGTAGATAGACATTTTACATAAGACTTTTTGGGTGAATATTATAAAATAAGTCTATAAATTATGTGTCCTATATTAAATCTTTTGCCTCATAAACTGTGACTACAATACTGGCCATCTTCTGAAATCTCAGTGGAAACCTTCCTGACTCAACAACTCTTGCATTCTACAAAACACCTAAAGTCAGCACCATTGGGGGGTTGCCAAGGTGTACAACCAGTTGAAACAGAAGCTGCACCCTTTTGTGTCTTGCCAGTGATTGCAGAGGCCTCTGAGTTTCTGGATTGCTGAGCATGGTGCACTGAATTCTATAGAACCAATATCCATTGGCTAGGCTGCAGCCTTTCTGGAGCAAGGTGCTCTGGTACCCTCTCCTTAAAAACGGTCGGTTGCCTTTGAAATTTTGAGCCTGCAAAGAGTGGAGCCCTCACATTCCCTTAAGGCATTTTACCTATTGTTCTGTTCCAAAGGACAGTACTTGGCTTCTCTTTAATTCTGATATTTTCAGCAATGACGTTCTCTGTTCCATCTTCACAGACTCCAACTTCAGGCTTCTTTCCCAGCAACTCTGTCCTTGATTCACAGTGAAGAGCTGGCTCAAAGTCCCCATCAGATATGAAGCCACAGAATGTCTGCCTTAAAATACCTCTTGCCATATTAATCTGCTACCTTAAATTCCAGGCTCTCACAGTGCCTCAGGACAAGAGCAAAATGTACACAATTTTCTGCTAGAAATAGCACGTGTGATCTGGAGTCCAGCTGCCGATGGGATCCTTCTTCCCAACTGAAACTCCTTGAGTCTTGCCTTTCTGGGTGCATTACTGTCAACATTACAGTCTTCTTACTCCAATCAGAATCTCTCATCAAGGTCTGCTCACAGCATTTTAGGGCTGCTTCTCCAGCAGACATCTCAAAACCTTTCCAAGCTGCCTGCACAAGCAGGTTCCAAAGGCTTCTGACCATAGTCAAGTAGTGCCACAGCAAGAATTCCTCTTCTCCAACAGCAACATCTGTCCTAGGTACTTTCTTTTAACTGAGGTGCACTATACAACATCCACAATTTAAAGTAGGAAAGGTTTATTCTAGGTCAGTCTGTAAAGCTTTCATTCCATAGTCATTGGGCTCCCAGGCTTGGCAGCGAGGCAGAGGGGCATTGCAGAGGAAAACAGCTCTGTGCATGGAAGCAGGAAGCAGAGAGACAGGCCTGAAGGGAGTAGCTGAGGAGAGACAGACCCAGGACAGTGCTGGCAGCAGCCACTCTTTCAGGAGGATCTATCTCCTCAAAGTGAGTCAGCCAGAAAGCTCCAGAAGCCAGTCACCTGCCAAAAGCCTCAGCGATAAGCCTGAACATTTGAGGTCATTTATTTATATAAACCATGACAAGGGCCAACCCCAATGATGACTCACTGGCTACAATTCCCATCTGATTTCTCTCCCCACAGAACTACTGAGAGGAGAGGCTAAAGAAAATGATGGCAACTTTGACAAATTCCCTACCTCCTGGAGTCTTTGTGTTAACATGGGTTTTCATCACCAGCTCTGAACTAGAAATGAAATGTTAGGAAAACAAAGTGAATGTGCACAGATTTGTAAAGCTTTACTGGGTTGGAATTCAAAGGCCTACCCCCTCAGAAACAATAATTCAAAACCCTACTCCCTCTGAAATAATGATTACAAATAAAAGATGAAACTTCAAGTATATTGATATCCTAAGTGTAGTGTTTCATTTCAGTACAGCTTTGCATATGAAAAGAAATCTTTCTAAAAGGGTCTTCTACCAAAATGAAAATCACACACATGCCAGAAAAGAATGCTGCACCGAAAACAATATTTTTCTAAGTTGATAATGCCACTTTCACATGATTACACAACTGAAGAAACAGATTAAGAAAAACGGTTAAAGAGTTTTCTTTTAGTGCAGAAAAGCCATTTCAAAGAAAAGAGAAACTCACAGAACTATTACAAATGTTGTAAAAAGCCTAAGAAAGCTGGGTAAATAAGGAAATTTTAGAATACTGCTCACATAAAAATAAATGTTACTGTCCATCATTGCTTGGGGAGCAATAAGATTTGCATGAGGGATATTCAGATGCTTGAAAGGAAGCAAGCAGAGAACCAATTTCAGTCCAAACTCCTAACTGTTTACAAAAGACAGTTTGCTTCTAATCTGTCCCTCTGAGCCGCCTCCTTAGTAATCACATCCATAAAATTCACTTTTTCATTTCAAATTTTATCAGAACATAAAGTTTACTATAGTGAATGGACCAGTCCATTAGAGGACATACAGCTATTAGTAGCCTCCTCAGCAACCAATTAGAATCGCATCGTCTGAGGGGATTTGAAAGCAATACCTTGCCTGAGCAGCAGCAAACTGGATAGAAGTTATTAGGACCACGAACAGACTGGGCATTGCATCCTCCCATTTGAAGTATTGACTTTCTAAAAATTACTAGAATTTTCTTTATATCTAGCCAAAATAATAAGCAGAAAGGAAACCCCTCATAAATTATAATCTAACACCACACATGTAATTTTTAAAGAACCCAAATGGTAAAGACAGCTGTAGAAAAGCAATTTCTGTGGTTTTCTTCTTTAAGAGAACTATACTCTTCTATAAATTAGTTTACTCTATGGAGGGTTATGGGTGTATAATTCAGAGGGAGGATGACATGGCAGAAAAACTGTCAGCGGGGCAGCAGTATGGATACCAGTGTTCTTCACAAGGGGCCATCCTTCTTTAGCCAAGTCACCAAGCCATTAGGCTTCCAGAAGCTGTAAGAATTTTGCAGCTTCACTTATTTTCTGATGACAAAGCGACATGAGATAACAAATGTTTTGTGCAAAGCTGTTCATGCCAACATAATTTACTATTCATGTAGATAATATAATTTGATACCTTTTCCACTTATTTGAATGTGAATTGCTAGTTCTATGCACCCTTAATGTCAAATGTTTGCACAAAAAGTTAAGGAAGAAGGAGTAAGTGTGTGCATATCCTGGGTACGCATATGCTTCCCTCATATTACTCATTAAGATAATTAGAACTGAAGGAAGTATAATTGATGACTAGAAAATGTAGTTGGAATAAAGCAAGGGAAATCTGGAGCTTTGTACATCAATAGAGTGAAGAAAAATTCAAAGCTTAATTACCAAGCTGTAAGAGCTATTTAAAAATTATGATTCATGTTAGAGGAGCTCACATATGAAGCAGTCTTGTCATCTTTCTTTTTGTTTTCAGTAAACGTTCTTCCTTCTTGCCACCAAGAAAACAGTCTTCCATTTTTTACCCTTTAAATGGTTCTTACAACTGTACAATTAAATTCGAATCTATCACAAATTCTCCAGATGAATCAGAATCATAAGTTAGACTTTTTCCAGTGGAGCTCATTAAAGAGAATTAGCCAAGGTAGAGGCCATTTGTTACATGTCATCTACACCTCCGTAATATTCTTTCTTTCTCCCTCAGCACTTCTACACTCATGTGCACTTGCTATTCACAGAAGAAAAATACTGCAAACGTGGAATGCTGAGTGGTGTATGCCCCATAACCCTGAGCCATAGAAACTCATTTCTCATGCAACTGAAAAGGAAATAGTGTCTACCCCATCATGGACAAAATTCTGCTTTTTATATTTATTCTAATCTCAAAAACATCATCCTGGACAATCCATAAATATTACTGCAATGATTTGGGGTGGTTTGTGGAAGAATCAAGGCAGAAAATAAATATCAAAATCAGAGCTAAATACTACCTTCTATGGTTATAGAGTAATCTAGAGGCATCTATATTTTTCCCCAGCAAGATGAACTCAGTTTGGGTTCAATGGTGGCAAGTTTTAAGTTTATATTATTTTAAGTTAGAAGCTACGCTATTCTTAAGATCCTGAGAGAAGAGGTAAAACTGGAACAGAATGAAGGTGCTGTGGTTTGTAGATAGACCTACCTCCCAAAGCCTCATGCAGTCTCAGGTGGGACTTTTTCATATGGCTGAATCCAGAGTGTGGATGCTGGGATTAAGGGTGGCTGGTTATTAAGACAGGCCACTGGTTGGTTTGGTACCTCCCTAATCCCATTAGCCTATAGAGTGTATAAAATGGGCCAAAAGATGCTGTTCAGTTCCCTTGTTAGTGCTGCTGTCTAGTGGGCACTGTGAACTCTTCTCTGTGATGCCCCTCTGCTGAGCCATCTTAGGTTGGAGCCAGCTGGTTATGGAATGAAACCTCCATCCTTCCTCCTTCAACCTTGGGGTCAGGTATTTTGTCTCAGCACTGATAAGAGTAAGACAGGAGGAAACTATGCCCTTTTGTAGAAATTTTAAGGATATGCAGGGTGTGGGATCAAGGTTCTTTGTTAAGAGTTATTGGGGGGATATTTTGATCTCTCGCATGAGCGTCAGTTAAATATTTCAACAGCCCACAAGATTTTTCAAGTAAAATGCTCTGGTGTTACTTAACCATATTATATTTACTTTTTAATTCATTTTAAAATTAATTTTATTGGTACACTATAGATATACATAATCATCATACATACGGAATTTGTACCTGTTCATGATATATCTTGATTCTTTTTCCCCCAACCCCTTCTACTGCCTTCAACTCTTCTTTCACTCCTTATTTGCAAAAGGTTTGTTACCATTTTCACTATATTCTTTTTTTCTCTTTTTTTCCTCCCTTTTCCCCCTCCTCCATCTTTTATTCCCCTTCCCATTTGAAGATTTTGATTTTCTCCCTGTTTTCCAATGTCTGTTATATAACTTGGTCTTTACCCTTTTGATTTCTCATGCCAGAGAAAAAATGAAATATTTAAACATATATGTCTAAATCATTTCATTTTTGAGCACAGTCTCAAGGCACATCCTTTTATTTAAAGATATGTCAATGGATAAGGATGTATTTCTTTTTATACGATGGAGCACTACTGTACCATAAAGAAGGACAGACTTGAAACAATACATTCCAATGAGAAAAGATATTTTCTCAGTCTACCTTCAGGAAGATAGGTAAGAAATTTGGAAAATAACAAAAACAATTCAAAATCATGCTAAATTAGAAGTAGCTACCATTGATTAGGTTCTAGAGCTGTCTCTACAGAGGCAGCCAGAAGTACGGTGTGCAAATCATGGACAATGTTCCTGGCTTTAAGAGATGCTGGTTATCTGAGGGAATCTAATGTGTTAGATAGAAGGTCCAAGGACTAGGGTGACTAAAAGTAAGTGGGAGATAACAGACTCTCTGATAGTAGAGCATCTCACAGCCAGTACAAGTCTAGAGGCAAGTTCCAGAAGAACATAGAAGACTATGATTAAGTAGGATTTGTGGGTTGGAGCAAGTGGGAAGCATTAAGAGACACAAGTTGGGGGTCTCTTCATTGAGAACCATTGTACACTGTTTACCTACCTACTCTGAGATTACACTTAAAATGCAGGAAACTTTTTGGGAAAAGTTCCTTGAGATCAAAAGCTAATTGGTATAGACAGAACTCTAGAACTAAAATGGTCCTGTGAAATTACCTTAAATTGAGGAAATGCAAGCAGGCCTTAGTACCCCTCATCAATTGGCTATTCGATGCAGGTTGGCTAATTGAGAGTTGTGAGACCATTCTACAGCTCTTTTCTCTCTTCCTGATGACAATTCTTAGAAGGGGAAGCACCTGCTTCTGCCTATATGCCCAGCACTGGAGGCAAGGAGGCGAAGTTCTTAAGATAGAGGATCTGGATAGCATATTGTGGTATCTACTACAAATGCTCATAGAACAAGGGAGATAGAAGTTTAATACAAAAGGTGGGCCAGCATTCTGTGTAGGTATACCACACCCCAGGGCTCATTTGCCTAAGTAAGATCTCAAAGCTTTGGTACCAACAGGCACAAATGCCAAGGTCCTTCCTCTATCTATCTCTCCTCTAAGCTAATCATAAAACCATCCTTGAAAACACACAGTTACATGGGTTTTGGATGATCAGCTGTATTTTTCATTGGCATATCTCCCATCAGAAGGGTCATGAGATGTCCATGGCCTCAGCATTATGCTGGTAGTATGATGGGAAGTGGCTCTGCATATAGACATGTTACTCCTTTAGGGAGTCTCTGTCTAAAAGTTGGCAATACAATGTTAGCCTTAAATTTATATAACCAGTTTAATATCGCTTCTTACTGGGCTATGAAGAGATTTATAGCATTGTCATTCAACCATGAATGAGAGCCCTGAAGTCTCTAGTTACTGCCCTAAGCATATAGTCATGCTGGATTCCAAGAGAACTTCCACAAGACTGAAACATCTCGTGGAGACTGAATTGCCACCTCCAAGACATCAGGACTCTTCCCAGAGACACCTTGCCATGGCAGAACCGAGACAATGATCAACCATACCCAGCCCACTTCAGCTAATCCAAAAGACTAGATCTCATTCTTCTGTCCAAAACCCTCTTCATCAGAGCTGTGTCTTCAGGCTGATGTCTCCCCCTGTTTCTCTGTCTTTGTAACTAGTAAATCTGCCTGTAACTCACCGATGTGTCCTGAAATTCATTTTCCCGGACAATTCAAGAACCTACTCCTTGGGGTGAGCTGGGGTCCTCCTTTCCTCCTTGGAGGACCATCCATGATAAAGTGATACAAATAAGGCCCAAAAGAGTGGCCAGAGGATTCAGTAGTCAAGAGCAGTTTGTTCTTCATAATTCACTTATTGCTTCAAGATATTTAAAACTAATGTCACGCACAAATATTTCAGAATACATATAGCCAGCAAAGATGCTTTCCTTGGGGTTCAATGAGCAGAATTATCACTAGGAAAGTTACACATCATTGCTTATCCTAAAATCCAGTTAGGAATGAAGGTAAATAGGAAACACAACAATCTGCATTCATATGCCAAATTTGAACTTGGAAATTCTATGACTCCACAATGTAACTTTTCATTGTTCATTCTGTCAGGTAGTATGAACTGTGATGGTACATGATAGAACTACATCAGATAGAGCAACTGATATGACTGGGAACCAAGAGAACATTACAAGGCATTCTCTATTTGAATGCTATCTAAATACATGTAGGTCTTTGGTGTTGCTGTAAATCTTTTCCAGCATAAATGGAAAGCAACCTATAAATGTTAAATATTGGGGTATTTTTTTTTAAAAAAAATATCATTTGGGTACCTTTCTAAGTTCCCTCCCTAAAAATTTTCCTTCCTTAAGTTATTTTGAACGCTTTTCAATGATATATCTCTCATATGTTCTCTAGCTATCCAAAAATTACCGATAGAAATAATATGACCATACAAGCCATGTCTGTATTCCAGATATTTCATTTTCCAAAGAAATCGTTCTGTTTCATTCCCTCAAGGACTTCCACTATATCAGGCAATTGATGAAATTATATCAGTTAAGAAGTTGATGACTGTCACTGCTCAACAGGATACCCATATCCAGTACAGCCAGAGTTTGAAGTTTTATTTCCCAGCCTTTTAATTTCTGTCAATACATTAAAAAAGAAAAGAATCAAAAAGTATTGAGTCACAGGAAAGCCTGAAATTTCCTTCCCATCCCAAAAGATGGTAGGGTTGTACTGACTGGGTAAAATTATAATACCTTACAAGGGAATTATTTGAAAATGACTACACAAGTCAAAAAAGAAAAAAAATCCTAAGTATTGTATAAAAAGTTTAGGCTAATAATTCAGAGTCATGTAGAAACAAAACCTCAGCATCTTGTAAGTATAGAAAATTTCAAATATTTATATATTTCATTGAACCATTTAATAGGTACATTCAGAATTGAGTATTCACTATTCAATAGTAACCTTGAATTTTGTATTATTGAGTGATAATTTATGGTAGAGATTTCAGCAACTAAGACAGGTATGCAGAAAAGCATGTTTGGGCAGAGGAACCTTGGAAATCAAATTCGCATCTGAATTGCATGTCTGGTAACCATCTGAATTAAATTTACCTAACTTGGCAAATACTGAAACTAGTATTTATGCATGGAGTTTGTCAATGTGCAAGGGAAAAACATTGTTTCATTGTGACTTTACGATTTTACTTTTGTAAATGATAGTATAAGAACACTGTCTTGGGCTGGGGAGATAGCTTAGAGATCGAAGTGCTTGCCTCACAAGCACAAGGACCCAGGTTCGATCCCTGGTACCACATGCTATGTCAGAGCCAGAAACCGGGTATGCCATGGTGGCCACCAAAACTGGGCACAGTGGCACATGACTGTAATCCCAGCACTAGGGAGGCTGAGACAGTAGGATCATTACAAGTCCCAGCTTCTCAGCGAGACCCTGTACCAAATAAATAAATAAATAAATAAATAAATAATTTTTAAAAAAGAACATTGTCTCCTTAATTAAAAAAATAACATTGGAACCTTCAAGGCTCAGAAGAGATTACTCTGTAAGAATAATGGATGGAAACTAGAGAGTGAGTAAATTAAAATGGGATGATATAGCTAATGAAACATACACATGGGGCCATCAGATCCTTCTTGCCCAATCTCCTAATCAAGTTTCACAGTCACAGACGTCAGAAAGGAATCTCAGTACCCGCTACCCTAGCAAAGCAAGAATACAGTAATCTGTCTTTACCCAAGAGAAGGCAGCAAACAGAGTTTTTCTGAATTCTCTCTCCAGGATAAGGGCTAATTTTTCAGTTCCAATTTCCCAAAATTTTCCCAAAATTTTCTTACTTCTTACAAGAATTCCCCGAGCTAGAAACATTTACAACCCATCCCTAGCTCCATTCTCCATAGGTTTCCTGGCTTCCTTACATTACAGAATTAACAGACTCACCTAACTCACTGCGTCTTGAAAGCTCAGCATAATAAACAAGAACATTTTGTAATGTCCCCCGAAATTCATATACATGTAGACATTAGGGCACACTGGATGGATAGGTGTACATCTTCCTGTATATGTAGATATAGAAGTTTATTTTTAAAGTATTTTAAGGATAAAATACTTTAAAAATATTACATGTACTGTATATATCTTATTTTTAAAAATCTTGCCTCATAGAATTACACAGTGTTCTATCACAGGAATACTATATTAATTTTAATAATTCAATGGTACATGAAAGGTCACCCAGCTAATTTGGATTTGAGGAGAGTCAATTTCACAACTATCAATTACTTCAGGCCAAACTAATGGGATAGCTTTAAGACAACAGATGAGAAAGACAAAGCATGACACTAAAAAACAAAGAGAGAGAGAGAGATCTAACTACTCATTTCCAGGAAGTTTCCACTGTAGGCCAACAGAAAGGTTAAGTTGCAGAAAAAACTGACAAACTACAAACAGAAAAGCAAGTGAAAAAATGCATTACAGAATTACAGTGGCCCTAATGTGTATGGCTGGGTGAAATCTGCTGAAGAATCTGTCCATCCTCGCATTACCACTGCTAGCCAAATTTCACTCCAGAGAAGCCAAGGAAAATTCATGAGGCTCGATTGCCCAGTGGACGAGGTGCTCTGAGTACAAAATCATGCCTGCCTCTCATTCTTTCTGAGCCTTGACATTCTTAAGTAGAAAAAAAAAAAAAAAGAAGTGAACCCGCTTGCCAATAATTTTAAAGATACAAAGTTGTTTTGAAATTTAGCAAAATAAATAAATAATAAATAAATAAATAAAGACAAGAAAAACCAACCCAATAGTATATTTTTGTATACCATATGCTTTAGAAGGGAAAAAAAGCAGAGAAGTAGCATTTTTGAGAGTCTACTGCAAAATAGAAGACTAGCTCAGGGGACAAAAGCACAGGCTCAGAGCCAACCAGCCCATTTCTGATCCCACCCCTGCCAGTTCACAGGCTGTGTCACAGTGTTGTATGCATTAAATGGCTTCATCATAGCAAAGAGCACAAGGTGAGCTCACAATGAGTCAGCTTTGGTGTTGTGACTCTGTACTGGGCCCCTTCTTGCAGGGTTCACAGTACTTCCTGCCTCAGGTATATACCATGCTGTTGCATTTAACTAGATCCTTCTGATTCTTCCGATCCTATTCCTTCTGTCCTCCTCTTTTCCATGCAACCTCTCACCCTTTCCAGAAAAGGATGTTTATTTATGTGTGTGTGTGTGTGTGTGTGTGTGTGTGTGTGTGTGGCCAGCTCAGCCCACCAGGGGGCGGCATGTGGTGCTGGGGGATTGAACCGCGGTCGCTTTGCTAAACTTGTTTTAAGTAGGTGCTTTAGACCACTGAGCCAGGATGTTTTGTCCCTTCATTCTCACATGGACCCCTCTTGTACCCCATTTCATTACATGCTCCCTCTGTATCCCGAACTGTATGCTATTTATTTATTTATTTATTTATTTATTTATTTATTTTGTGGAACCAGGAATTGAACTCAGACCCTTGTGCTTGTCACAGAAGTGCTTATTCCACTGAGCCATCTCCCCGGCCCCTACTGTATGCAATTTAAGAGCATCCCTCACACCTGTCAGTGACTAGCTCAGGGCCAGGAGCTTACAAAGTCTGTATACTCAACAGGCTAACAAGTTGCTACAAGAAATCTTATGACAATTCTACAAAATTGATACTCTATCACGTCTACTTTGCATTTGAAAAACTTGAGGAACAGAGGACTCTAAATTGGTCAAAGTAGCACCAAAGATTTCAACCAAAATGTGTTTGAATCTATACTTTATGCTTTTTTCCCAAGTCTGTCCTTTACATAAATATGACATATTATAAGACTAATGGAAGACTCATTTAAAGAAAGTGTGTCATGTCTAAAATGACATGTGAAGGAAATAAGGATGGCATGAATGATTGCTTGGCTTCACAAAATAAGACATGCCAAACTAGTCATCTGTTTCAGAATAATCATCTTCCAAGTGTGGCAATGGACCATTAACATCAGTATCCTCTGACCACTTGTTAGAAGTGCAGACTACCAAACCCATAATTACTGAATAGGAAACTCGGCAAACTATTCAGTCTTCCTCCAAGCAACTCTGACATGTTCAGGTTTGAAATCCACTCACTGCCAGGTGTGCCCACCCCTCACTGATAGTCAGTCCCCTACATGTAAAGGCCACCAGTCCAGATAGTTGGCCTGTGGACATCTGTTCAACCCCATGACAGTACAATCATGTACATTTTTCTTCTTGGTTATAAGTCAACAACTTAGTCATGATTTGACTGAAGACTTACACTTTATGAAATAATAAAGCATTAAGAAATTTTTCTTTTGGAAAAATGTCATGTATTATAAATGACCACTTTTTAAAAAAACAGTTTTGTTTTATAAGAGTCTTTAATAGTTTGTGACATTCTAAATTATTAGATTCTTAATTGTGTATAATAAATGCAATTTTAATCTCACTGGATAATATTTATTAAGTAATTGTGTGCTGAGGCTGTTCTAAGACACAGGTTATAATATCAAATAAACAATGTCCTGCGCTCAGGATTATGATTAGAAACTTTTAAATAATAATTCCAATATAAAAATAGTATACCTGATGCAACTCTTTGTTTGTGAAAAGAAACTAGATATCTTTTAAAAATGAAGCTACCAAGTCATGCTCAAGAACAAGTATGTCTGTGGTACTTTATAAATCACTATAAAAACTGAACACAGGACTAGGAAGAAAAACCTCAAAATAACATATTTTTAAAAACCAGGAAGGCCCCTGATTCTAAATAAAATGGGGAAAGCGTATTCCACCATGCTAATTGCAACAATACAACTAGAAAAGAATACAAATAGAAACTGCTTAAAAACTCTGAAAGTGAAAAGTACTGGTTTGGAGAGGACCGAAAGGACTCATGAGAGAGTGCCTTGCTTATTTGTTCCCGGTACACTTCCTCGCTTGCATTTCAGGACACTCTGAGTTTTCAGGTTGTATATATCTGGAATGGTCAGAAAATGATAAAAACACTACAGAAAATTAGAATAGATGGTCTATATCTCAACCTGATAAAAGCCATCTTTGAGAAGCCAACAGCCAACATCATACTAAATGGGCAAAACCTGAAAGCTTTCATTTTAAAATCAGGAACAAGATAAGGATATCCACCATCTTCACTCCTATTCCATACAGTTCTGGAAACAGCCAGAGCAATTAGACAAGAGAGACAAATCAAATGAATGAAGATTGAAAAATATAGAGTGAAATTATCATTCTTTGCAGATAAAATGATACTCTACATAGAAGACCCCCAAAACTCCACTGAGTCTAGTAGATTTAATAACCAAATTCAGTAACGTAGCAGGATACAAAGTCAACGTTCAAAAATCATTAGCATTTTTGTACACAAACAACAAACACTCAGAGAGAAATTAGAGAAAAACCACCTTTCATAATAACATCCAAAAAAATAAAATACATAGAATCAATCACACAAAGGAAGTAAAAATTTATATAGTAAAAACTGTGGTACTCTGAGAAAAGAGACTGAAGAGGATTTGAGGAAACAGAAACATAATCTTCACTCCTGAATAGGAATAATCAACAATGTGAAAATGGCCATACTCCCAAAACCATTTTACAAATGCAATGCAATACCAATTAAAATACCATCAGTATACATCACAGAGGTAGATAAAACATTCTTAAAATTCATGTAGAACCAGAAGAGACCCATGATATCAAAAGCAATCCTGGAAAACAAAGAAAAGGCAGGAAGCATCATAATCCCTGATCTGAAATTATACTATAAAGCTACTGTGATAAAATCAACATGGTACTGGTATAGAGACAGACCTGAGAATCAATGGAACAGATAAGAAGATACAGACACAACAGAAAACCACTCAACTACCTTATCTTTGATAAAAGGGCCAAATATGCTCAATGGAAGAAAGAGTCTCTTTAATAAATGCTGCTGGACAAACTGGCTTTCTAGATACCAAAGGCTAAAGCTAGGCCCATGCCTACCACCATGCACAAAACTACAGTCAAAATGGATCAAAGATTTAAATATTAAAATAGAAACACTAAATATTCTGGAAGAAACTGTAGGTAGAAATCTTAAAGATATGCAGATAGGTAGAGAATTCATGAACAAAAACCAAACTGCACAGAAAATTATTCAAAGAAGCAACAACTGTGATCTCATCTTTTTGAAAAGTTTCTGCCCTTCAAAAGAAATGTTCAACAGAGTAAAAAAAAAAATCATATCAACTGGGAAATTATAGCTGATTATCTCTCTGACAAAGGCTTTCTATCTAGAACACATAAAGAATTTTCAAAAATCAGGCTCCTTAAATTCAAAGACCCAATCCAATAATGGGCATCTGAGATCAAAATACACTTCTCAGATGAACAAATACAAATGGCAAAGAAATATATGAAAAAATGTTCAACATCATTCGTCAGCGGAGAAATGCAAATTAAAGCAACACTGATATTTCATCTTACCTCAGAAAGAATGGCTATCATTAAGAAGTCATCCAATAACAAATGCTGTGGAGAAAAAGGAACACTTCTCCACTGTTGGTGGGAGTACAGACTGATACAACCATTGTGGAGATCAGTGTAGAGATTCCTCAAAAAGCTAGGATTGGAGGTTCTGTTAAAGCCAGCTATTCCTCTCCTGGGTATTTTTCCAGAGGAACTTAAAACATCATACCACAGTGATATATGTGCACCCATGTAGAGTGGGCAACTTGTCATAGTTAAAACTTGGAAGCAACCTAAATGCCAATCAACTGAGAAATAGATAAAGAAGATGTGGTGTTTTTACATAATAGATTATTATTCAGTTATAAAAAGGACAAATTTGAGGCTCTTACTGGTAAATTGATGTAACTAGAGAACATACTCTTAAGTGAAATAAATCAGACTCACATGTGCAAACATCATGTTGTATCCTTAGTGTGACAACCTGAAAGGAAAAAAATCTGAAGGGTACAATAGATTGTACCCTTGGAAAATGGAATGAAGTTGTTCACAAGAAAGGAATTACCGAGCTGGGAAGAAAGACAGGAGAGGGAGTGGGGGAAAAAAATTTATCTATTTATATAAGCAGGAGGGTTTGGACAACTTTACTGTGGATTTCTGCTGGTCTGCGCAAAGAAGCAGTTGGTGCTTAATTTATTTTGTTTCCTTTTTTCAATTCTTTTATACTTTTCTCTTCTTTCTTATATATTTCTTTTTCCAATTTTGTATGCATATACCTCATAATATGAACACTAGTTTGAAGACAATATTATGCAATATAATAAATACTGTGAAATCCATATTATTATTTAGTGAAATTATGTACCATTTGGAATGTTTCTGTTTTAATACTATTTTGTATTCTCTTTTAAACCTAAAAATTAAGAAAGAAAATCATGAGAACCATTCTGGTTTTGGCCAGAAAACAGGAAGTTGGTCCTCTGTGGGCTAGAGAGTGAATGACGTAAATTTTCCCTTTCTACACCATCTTTCTACAGTGTATTGAGTCAAACAATCTCCATGAGAAGGAGGCACTACTACTAAGAAAACAGTTGTCTATATACCTAAGACTGAGAGGAGAAAGCCTCTCTCACCTGCAAAAGTGAGAAAGAAGACTTCTCTAGGGTCAGAAGAATGTGAAGGGAATCACATTATGTTTTCTTTCTTTCTGCTAAGCCCATTTATGAGGGAAGCAGACCCATTGTTGGAAAACACAATATAGCTGAGGGAGGTTTAGTGTATGGCTTTGTAGCCAAAACCAGAGAAAGAAAGTCCTGAAAACTGGAAAGTATGAGAAATTATAGAGAAGGAGGTAGGAAAGAGGATCCCCTAATCCTTGGGATCAAGTTCTTTGCAACTGGCCTGAAACAGTGTAACAAAGAGCTGGTCTTAAGCCTAAAGAATATATTTATCAAAGGATTTTAACAAAGTCGAAAGTAACACAATCATCAAAATGGCCCAAATACAATCCAAAACTACTCAGTATTAAAAAAAAAGAACTGAGTAAGAATTTAATTCTCAATGAAAAGAACAACATATATGAACAATCCAAAATGTGATGTATTTGTTAGAAATATTAGTCAAAGATTTTAAAGCAGCTCTCTTTATTATATTACATGAAAGCCACTCTTGAAATTAATGCTAAAATAAATGTTCTCAGTGAATTAAAAATCATTTAACATTGGAAATTATTGAATAAAAAATTAAATAAATAAAATTTGCAAAGAAAAGGCAGTGGGCAGGAAGGACTCAGTAAACTTTAATATAGATCACTAAAGTTACTAAATTTAAAAAAAAATCATGAACAAAGAGAGCAACCTCAGAGATCTGGGGGACATTATCCTAATGTCTAACTCCAGTGTTATTGGGACAAAGAGACTGAAACAGAAAAATAACTGTAAAGGAATAATAGTTGCACACATACCAAATTTGGAAGTAGACATGCATTTAAAGATTTCAGAAGTTTAGCAAAAACCAAACAACAATAAAATCAGCTAGTGGAAAAAAATACTACATATTTGAATGAATTGACAATTTAAGTAATTGTGAATTTCTACTCAGAAATCATGAAGGTCAAAAGTTAGTATAATACTTTTTTAAAGCATGAAAGAAAAAGAACTGTTAATCTATAATTCTTTCATCAATGAAAGTACATTTTGGTAATAAAGGTAAAATCAGCATATCTCTAATAGACACAGCTAAGAGAACTTGTTGGCAACATTCAGGCAGAAGGGAATAGATGATAGGGAAACGAAATACTGAGAATGAAAGAAGAGTAACAGAAATTATAACTATCTGGGAAGATGTATTTTTATTCTCCTCTTAAATTGTAGAAACTATTCATGACTGTTGACAGCAAAAACATAGAACTTTGTTAGGGTTCTCCATGCAGTTGCATTGAATATTCACAACAGTGGTAACACAGAAGGTAAAGGACCTACATGGTTAAAATTTTTTGCACACTACTTAGATAAAATCTAAACTCTAAAACATTCTGAAAACTAAGACAAGTATATAGTAATCCTTAGTGATATCACTAATGAAGTCTATACAAATTAATATATTCATAAATCAGTAGCCAATTTACAAATGTTAACACAAAAGAAAGGGAAAAGGGAGAGAGAACAAAACAGAAATTAAAGGATAGGAGACAAAACTGAAAATAAAACAGAAAACCTAAATCCATATTTGTTCAAAATTTATTAAGGTAAATCATCTAAACCTAACAATGAAGAAAATTGTTAAAGTAGCACAAACAACTCCCAATTGTATAACTATCTACTAGAATCATGCCACTTAGAATGATAGAAAGTTATGAATAAACCAATGGAAAAATACATGTCCATTTAAGCACTAATAAAAAAGGATAGAGAAAGTTTACCTTGTTAGAAAAATACAAATTTTATATATGCCAAGAGTGGTAGTATGTCTAAAACTTTGTGTATTTATTAATATAGAAGTTCACATAAAAATTAAATTTTGTGCATATAGATTTATAAAATTAAAATACACTTACTCTTTTTAGTCTTTAATTTACTTCTGTATATGCTACATACTGAATAATCCGAAGTACAGACTTTTTGTATGACATTTTTTACAGTCTCCTGATGATCACTTGTATATAATGGAAAATAAAAAAATTGACTTTTTAAATTTAAAGTAGAATAGTACAGTTCTATCTACAGTTAGGAAGAATGCTCAGCCACATGGAACAGAGACCCAAGTTAACAAAGGTTTACACAAATCACAGGATTATTTTGCATCCCTCTATGAGACTTAGAGGAGGACATCCCCAGATTCTCTGAATTGCATGTGTGGATGCCAGGGACAGGATAGCCTCAAGGTCTCTGGCTTCCCCATTGGTCTGCTCAGCAAACTATCCAGTGCAACTGCTTCTATCCTTAGCGTCATCCCTGCTCATAGGAAGGTGGTTAGTTGTGTGACCATCAGCTCCAAGTAGAAGAAAGTGAAGGAGGAAGATAAATAAACACAGCAGAGGTGAGTCTCTCAGACAATGAAGGGCCCTTGAAGAGGCACTTACAATATCCATGATCAAATTCCAATCACTGGCATTCCACTCGCCCAACCCTGCAAAGGGGCCATGGGAATTTAGTTCTTAAAAGCTACATGTATTGTCATTCTCCACAGCATTCAGGTCCTTTCAAGTTAGAAGAAGAAAAAAAAAAAAAGTAACTATGGGTAGCCAAATAGCAGTCTAGTTGTCTGGATAATGAATCACAAGTTTGAGTTTTTAGAGAATCTTATTTTAGAAAAGCAATTTGGCTAAGTTAAATTCAGCATCAGAAAGAAAGTGGAGCATGATGAATTACATCCTTGTATTTATAAAGCTAGATCTGTGTTTGTCATTCCTGAATGGCAGTGCAATATGACAGTTACTACACACACAGTTGTTTGAATATACCAACGGGCACTCCATTCCTCACAAGGATAGAATCAGCCTATCTTTGGGCTTCTAAGAGTAATGTGTGTGTGTGGACTAAATTCGACTTGGATACGTCTACATTTCCCTGTTGGACCACAAAAAGAGAAGCCAACAGACAATGTTTCTAGACCCATCCTTGCTTCCCCTCTCGAGGATTTCACTTACTGACCCTGTTCCAGAAGCGCAATGCTGGCAGTAAGGACAGGCTACTTAACAGCTTCCTGCCTTCCAGATGGTGGGTCTTCATGAAGGCTCTTGCTGCTACAGCTAGAAAAAGAATTCTCACTACCTACATCTTTTAGCATTTTTTTCCCTGCCAACACAAAAACAACCCCTGATGATGGGACAGAATGTTTTCTTTTAATGTAAATGTGTCCTTCCCAAATACAGAGGCATAGAAAACACAGGGGGAGGCAAAACTGGGAGGAAGCAAGCTCCATCCAAAGGAGCTTTCTCATCACCACTCAGCTACAAAAGCAGCCACACATTTCTCCCTTTAGCTTTTGCTGCTCTGCACAGCTTTGGAACATCTTAGAAGAATTTTCAATGTATGTACCCTTAAGGTGAAGGCTAGAGTAGACTGATTGGTCCAACACTCAGAATAGAACATAAATGTAGGGTAGGATATGCCCCATCCCATCAGTTGTGTAATGAATTTATGGGTAAAACAAACAAACACCATTATCTTCACTGGAGTATTTTCACCTGTTATGAAAAAGACTAAACTACGAGCCAAGAGACCAGCCTGCTCATCCCAACTCTGTCACCGGGTCATTATGGCACTTGGGCTCAAGTTTCTCAGCTATAAAATCAAAGTCTCCAGAGAACACTAAGTGCCACATGTATTTGACCCACAACTTTGTCAGATATTTTATCTTGCAGCAGGAAATGTTGGTAGCCTTTTAGAAACTGTGATCAATGCTTCCTAGCTTTACATAAAAAGTGAAGATGTTAGCATTCTAAATGCGGCATAACCTGAAGGAGATGCTTGGGACAAAAGGTGAATTCCCTAGGAGCTCTGAAGGTTAAGGGAATTCAGTACCTCAGCACACCTGTAAATCAAGCTGCTTCCTATTAGTCAAGAAGTTAGGGATAAATGGAAGCTATGAATTTCAAAACCTTATTGCAATCACTCTAGAATCAACAACTTTCTGTTCTTTGACAGAGCTAGCTTGGGATGGGGCAATTCCCCAGGAACCTAGGCTGTTGGAAGGTGAATTGGGGAGAAAAGTGTAGAGACGAAGGTGACCTCTACCCATTTACCCCTCACACTGACACCACTGGCTATATTTTTGTAATTTATCTTCCCTTTAGTAGCCTTTCTCTAGACTTCAACTGATAAGCCCTGGGTGAGGATTTGGGCCAGAAAGATCAATACAATGTTTTGATTTTCCCAGCCCCTTACAATAGCCTGGATCTGTCTGCGTCTGTACATATGGACCAAGACAGACACTCTGAGCCCATGGAATGGCACAAAAGTGTCAGAACAGAAACAATGTGATTTTCCAGTTTTACATAGGATAAGAATGAGACAGAAAGCTTAGAATAATTATCTGAAATTGCAAGGCTCTTATTAACTACAAAGTTCAAATCCTAGGATTATTTCTTTTCTCTTTGCCTGAACTAAGGAAGCTTTTTAGAAGAAAAAAGACACAACAAAACTCAGTGACACCAGGGATTTATTCAGCAAAGCAATTTCCAGAGGCTATGCTGGAATCATTTTACATTTAGCTCAATATTCTGTATCTTGCCCATCTATATCTTTTGTCACAAACAATGATAATTGACGGTCAGCCTTACTGCCCTGAGGTCCTGAAACACTCTGAATCATCAAAGGAAGATGCAATTATATTCATAAGACTTGATGGGTCATAGCACCAAAGGGGACTTGGAGACTGGGAAAGGTTGCAACAGAGGATTTTCTGGTTAACCATTAGTATGCTGAAATTCAATGAAAAAGATTTAATTCTACACAATATTCTGGTCTGATAGCTGAATATGTGTAAATAGAAGAAATTCACAATTTTGTAGTACACTCAGTCAGCAGAAATTTGCCTGGAACAAAATTGTTTGCCTAGCAGAAAGCCATCCTAAACTTCTTTTCATAGAGACCATCCCTCACTACTAGTACCTTTGCATAAAAATATCTTCCAGGGCTTTTTTTCTTTCACATAACCAATACAAGATTATTTTAGAAAATCTGAAATACAAAAAGTAAAATGATAGGAAGACCTTTGGGAATTTCACCATTGAAAATTTCAAAAGTCACTGTCAATATTTTTGGAGATATTGCCAAGTATTTTCATCTGTATATATTTATACATTAAGGTTTTGAGAAGAATTTCATTATGCTTTATATTATGCTGTCTCCTGTGCTCCTAGGTGGGGCTTGAGGAGGGGACTGGATCACGGGGTGTGGTTCTTGCCAGTGAGTTTATCCTATTGATGAATTGAGGGCAAATGTGACATTGGGAGGGAATCCCTGCTTAAAATAGCTGAGTCACCGGGGACAAGGGCTGGAAGGGTCTGTCTCCTGTCCTCCTCCTCTGCCTTTCCTCTGTTTTCCACTACCATGCCATGAGCTTTCTCCTACTTCATGCCACCTCACTTGGAGCCAGCACACTACGGGCTGAAACTTGTACAAACTATGAACTGAAAGAAGCTTTTCCTCTGTAAGTAATGGGTTTGGGGTATGATGTCTTAATGATATCACATGATATTTGCCAAAGTTCCCTATCTAATAATGACTTTTTCTGCAGGCACAGAGAATCACAGTGGCTGCCTACTTTCTAGTCCTATCCCTGAGGTGAGATGGGAGAATTGTAAAGCCTCTATCCTTCAGTTGATTTTGAAAATTACTCTTTTTGGAGATCACACAACTAAAATATAGATGATTAGGTTTTCATTAGTTCTACAGTAGATGACACCTGAGATTGAAATCCTATAATGGGTGAAAACTGTCTGGTGGCACAAGTGGTCTTTTGTTTTCCTCTCTGTTCATATCTTGAAAGGCAAGGTCAGTTGTTACTGAAAAGAAAAGACTCTCTTATCAGTAACTTTTCTTATAGCTGCAGAACTCAGCGCGTTTGATGGCCACAAGATAGCAGTAGCATGTGTGTCAGAAAAGCAGACCACAATGTTTTGATTTTCCCAGCTCCTCTCTCCTGGATGGGGAGAATTTAGGACAACCCCACCCCCTTCCCAAGACTTTGATAGTGCACTTCCTCTAAATCCCTTTATAAGCATTAGGCCTTCCCCTGTGAAGCAAGGTAGTTATTTATTTATTTTTTTAATTATTAGTGCAAGTTTGCAGTACCTAATGATTACATTCCTCTTGGGGAGTACGATGTGTCCATAACACATCTTAATTTCTTTTTCCATCCCCCTCATCTCTTGGTACCACTGCATTTTGCAAAAGATCTCTAAGCTTATTTCCTATGATCTTTTTATTTTTCTGTTTATATTTTGAGTTTCTCATATAAAAAAATATGACATGTAAGGTTGTATGCCTGATTTGTTTCGCTTAATGTTATCGTCACAAGGTGCATCCATTTCCTATAAATGACTCAAATTCATCCTTCTCAAGTTCTAAGCTTGCCAATTTGTTGCCAATAAAGTTCTCTCTTCTCCCATCATGCTGTCTATCGCATTACTGGTTTCATTGATCAACAGTGGAACTGGATCTTTTGTACATACAGCCACTGTGATCCAAGTTAAGGCAAATACCACTGCAAAACTAGCATCATTTCTTGTTATTGTTTACAAACATTTAAATTAAAAATGTTTTGTAAGGCACAGGACATAATATGTATTTATAGGTTGTCATAACGATTCAATTTATCTTTCCTAGGAAACACACTGCTCAAGACTTAGATAGGCAGAGATGAAGACATCATGAAAGAAATTCTCTTTTTCAATGTTATACTGATGTGAGAGAAAATTTTGTAGAGAGATATCTAGCAGATTTAAAAGAAGGGAAGTATGGCTAGTACATCTATCAAAAAACACTGCCACAGAATTTTTGATCCCGATCTAAAATGTGCACAATGTTATTCTTGGCACATACGTTTCAGGATTGAATCACTGTTTTAGTACCTCATTTTGTGTTGATCCACATCTGATCTATGTGTGGTCTTGAGATAATTCAGTTGGTCCTCTGTGTCTGTGGGCTTCTCAGCTATGGATTCAATAAAAAACTGAACACAAATATTCTAAGAAAAGCTATGTCCACACTGCTTGTACAGACTATTTTTCTTGTACTTTTTCCTGAAATAATATAGCATGATAGCATTCACTTGTATTACATATCATAAGTAATCTAAGGATGAGGTGGTATGTGTGGTAGGTGTAGTTTACATGCAAATAATTTGATATAAGGGACTTGAACATTCACAGATTTTGATATTCAAACGGCCCTGAAACCCATTCTCCAAAGATACTAAAGGGAAACTGTACTCATTTATATGGCGTGTGAGTCAGCTCTCAGTGCTGCAGTGCTGTAATAAAATACCAAGATGGCAACTTACAGAGGTGAAATTTACTTTGGCTCACAGTTTCAGATGGAGATTTCAATTCATGGTCACCTGGCTCCATTCTTTCTGGGCCTGTGGTGAGGCAGAACAGCATAGGAGAGACAAAAGGTACTTCTCCTGGTGGCCAGGAAGCAAGGAAGCAAGGAAGGAAGGAAGGAGAGAGAAAGGGAAGGGAAGGGATGGGAAGGGAAGGGAAGGGAGGAAGGGAGGAAGGGAGGAAGGGAGGAAGGGAGGAAGGAAGGAAGGAAGGAAGGAGAGAGAAAGGGAAGGGAAGGGAAAGGAAGGGAAGGGAGGGGAGCGGAGGGGAGGGGAGAGGAGGAAGGGAGGAAGGGAGAAAGGAAGGAAGGAAAAGAAGGAGGGAGGCAAAGAGGAAGGTAGGTGGGGAGGTAGGGAAGTGGGAAGGGAGGGAGGAAGGAGTGGAGAAAGGAAGGGAGGTGGGCTGAGAATGAAATACACACTTCTGGAGCATGCTCTCAGTAGAATACACTTTCAGTAGACAAGCTCTCTACCATCTTCAACCAGGCCTCACCTCCCAACAGTGTCTTCAGCTATGAACCCATGGACAGATTAATCCACTGGTGACATCAGCACCTTCATGATCCAGTCTCCTCCCTGAAGCCCCACTCCTAAACAGTACTGCAGCAAAGACTTCAACACATGAGCTCCTTGGGAGATGCTTTAAATCCAAACCACGCATGTATCCCATGTATCACAGAAGTAACATGCAGTGCACTAAAACAAAGCTTTTCAGAGGACATGTTAAAGAGTCCCAGAATAGCGGAGAGGGATATCTCTGCCTCTCTTTCACAAAGAGACCACTGACAGGTAAGGAAGAAGGGGATGGTAGAGCAATGCCTGTTCTCTCCCTCTCTCCATCCTGTCCCGGGAGCCCTTTCCCATTTCCAAGGCTGCACTTGAGTTCTCCCCTTTCTCCCTTCCTTGCCAGGTTCACACCCAGGTGGGAATGTCACCCAGAGAGGAAGAGAGGCTGCATCGGGTACCTGGGAGGCCAGGCCTGCAATAACTGCCTCAGTGCCAGGTTATGAAAGTCAAAACTTCTGAGCTAATGACTCCAGTGAGCCCCAATGGCCTATTGTTTAACTGTGTAATTATAGACAGTTAAAATTGCATGATATGTAGTAGAGAGAAAAGAGTTGGTGTTTGGGGAGCCATTATGGATTACAGTTTATGAAAAATTAAAATGATGCAGTATTTATATGGGTTTGGCTACACTGACTTTTCATGCAAATACTGCACCCTGCTCTGAGCCATTGCTCCTCCCTAGGAATCAATGAAGGCAGAGGAGAAGCAGTAGACACCACCGAGAGGATGCAGCTGGGAAGCAGACCATTTCCTCACCTTGTTTCTGAACACTTTGTAAGTCAGTGAGCCTCAGTGGCCTGCTCCTACAGATGGCACCAAGGAAAGGCAGCCAACAGTGTCTTCATAACCATTTGATAGTTCCTCTGACTCACTTATAAGAGGATTTTATGGGCTTTGTTCATGTGGTCACTTGCACAGTAGGACAAAAGATATCACACCAAGTTAAAAATCCTTAGGTATTTTTTAAGTGGGTGAATTGGAGTAGAAATCCTTTACAGGCTATCTGGCTACCTAAGTGTAAGCTTTAACTGGAGCCTTGCCCAGCAC
This sequence comes from Octodon degus, assembly GCF_000260255.1. NCBI lineage: Eukaryota > Metazoa > Chordata > Mammalia > Rodentia > Octodontidae > Octodon > Octodon degus. The sequence goes on from NW_004524590.1 coordinate 19,032,477, forward strand.
TGACCTGTGCAGCCCATGGACACCAACAGACCCAGACCAATCTTAGATATGTTGGCACTTGAGGTGGGAAATATAAGACCTTAGCAAATGATTGTGATGTCATCAATCTGCACAACTGGCCAAAACCTAATATTACTTACAGTCTTCTTCATTTAGGTCTTTGTGTTTAGGCCCTACAGAAACTAGGACTAACCCCCATGTCCAGACCAAGTGAAAGACAGTGGTTGGCATGGATCACACTTCTTCCCTATAAGAAGTTAATAGAGTATAGTGGATTCTGGAAACCCAGGGACAGACTGAGAAGACACAGCACTCGCCACCCACTCATTCTTTCTTGCTGCATGTATTCTTTCATGTACCAAATCGGCACCATCTAAGGAGAACCTACCATGCCTCAGGATTGCACTAAGCACTGAGGTCATGACAGTGAACAGTGACCTTGATTCTAGGATTCAGTCATTGAGGAGGGAAGGTCCAAAATTCTTTTCAGTCAGAATATAAGTGTTTAAAGTAGCAACTTTTTTTTGCCTTGAGAAGATCTGACTTAATGGCTTGGAGGAGTCAGAATTGACATTGAAGTGCATGTGACAACTGAGATAGTGTTTGAAGGATGAATACGTGTGTGTGTGTGTGTGTGTGTGTGTGTACACAGGATAGCTTGAATAATTGTACTGCTGATTTCTGCTGGCATACTGAAGGGAGAAGTTAACGCTCAAATTCTTTCTCCTTTTTAATTTTTTATAATTTTTGACCAATTATGTATGCTCATATCTGGTAATCTGAACAACTCATTTGAACACAACAAGGTGCAATATAGCAACCGCTGTTGAATTTCTATCATAAGAAAGGAAGGGAAGGGCGAGGAAAACATCGAAGAAAGCCGGCATATACCTGGCAATGGCTGTGAAAGTCATAGTGAAGACAATGAAATGTACCTGTGATTGATAGGATAGTTTTACCTCTAACGTGATGTAACCATTTAACATAACAACATCCTAAAATTATTTACCACACACAGAGAAAATCTATACATGGTACAGATGAACTATTATGGGCAGAATCAGATCTCTTTCTACCTCTGGATTCTATTTACTAGCTGTGTGACTGAGAGTAGATTGTTCAAACTTACAGAACCTCAATTTCCTTATCTGACACATACCCGGGAAGGTTGATTGCAAAACTAAATGGAACACTGTGATTAAATGCTTAGCAAAATGTGTTCACTGGGCTCTTCGTCACCTTCTCATCATACCAACCTCAGGCTTTTCTAGGTGGTATCTTTTCCCATGAGTACTGGCTTCAAATGCTCAATCTCATCCCTTCCCCATATCCAGACCTGATGCACTTAGGCATCTGCCTGTGTGCTCTTCTCACTAGGTCTGAAGCACTGTTCACATAGATACACCATCTCCTTCTTCAGCAGATGGACAGTTCAGAATATTCATAAGAAATTCAAATGGAAGAGCTGGTGAGATAGCTCAGAGGACTAAGCCCCTACGTAGGCAAGCAGGGCACCAGGGTTTGATCCCCAGCATCATATGTCACACTAGTCCCATGCTGGGGCATGCTGGGCCGGTACCAGGTCCAGGCGACATGGCACATGCCTGCCATATGTCTTCAAGCTGAGTGCTGGGGAGGCAGAGACAGGAGGATCACTATGAGTCTGAGCTGCAAAATGAGACCCTGTACCAAATACATTTTAAAAAATCTAATATAATTCTTGGATAATGAGAGGAGCTGACACAGTTTTAAAGGAAAGAGCTAGATATTAAATATATTAAGCTTTATAGACACATAGGTAGGTCTATAGTACATACTTTTAAAAACAATTCCTTAAAGACACATACCATTTATAATTAGTCCACCACTGCAAAGCCTGGTGTAGAGAGACAGCAGAGGGCAGATCTGGGTTGCAGTTCACTTGTTCTTGGGTTAGGGCAATATAACAGAGGCCCCAGTGCTACTTGCTCCAGAGGAGCCAAGTGCTAAAAACCTCCCAACTAGTCCCAGATGGGTGTGAGGCTTTCTTAAAGAGCCATAGGCATGTGCCACCTTCACAAATCTTGGAGTTGGTACCCCCCATAATAGAGAGCTGTAAAGCAGTTACTGTCTGCTAGTTGTGTTTACACTTCTTGGCATTCTACATTAAAAAAAAATAGAAAGAGAACTTTTATAATCAATATGATTCCATTTATATAAAAGCACCCAAAAATATATCTATAGCCCCCCACCAAATGACTTTTTAACACAGCTTGTCTCTGGGTGATGGGATGAACAGGAAAATTTTGGGTGGTATAAAAATGTGTCTGGGGCCAGCCAAATAGCTCAGCAGATTAAAGTGCCTGTTTAGGCAGAGCGCAGCGGCTGGGGTGCAATCTCCAGCATGCCACGCCGGCCCTGCCCCCGGGACACGCTGAGATGGCGACTGAGGCTGGGCGTGGTGCCACGCCTGTAATACTGGCTCTTTGGGAGGCTGAACACAGGCAGATCGCTACAAGTCTGATCTACATAGTGAGACCCTGTAGACCTTGTACTAAAATAAGAAGAAAAAAAATGTGTCTAATCTTGTCATCAGTTTTTAAAAAATCAGGTAAATGCAGACTAAACAGAATTAATAGGAATCAATAGTCACTACCTGTCATGCTCATCCACAAGGGATACATTCTAAGACACGCAGTGTATGCCTGAGCCGGAAGGTAATACCAACCCCTAGAGATCCTGTTTTGTTCTCCCAGCACCAGAATTAATCTATCTTTCCATATTTTAGGTCCTGGTTCCTTCTCTATGTCATCCTGCTTGCATGTTACTAGATAAGGCCAATATTACATAAAATCTGGGTTAGTTGAAAATAATCATTGCAACACCTTGATAGTGATAGTGATCACAGAGACGGCTGCCAGGTGACAGACAGGCAGGGAGAGCACTGGGAATCCTGACACAGGCCTGAGTTGCATCCCACCAGGATGGAGTGGGGCAGCATGACTCAAAGCTTGGTGTTTAAAATCTATGAAATATTTATGTCGGCAATTTTTCATTATTTTCATATGACAGGTGTTTACACATAACTACGATCATAAAAAGTAAAGCTTCAAAGAGGGACGGGCTTTTGTATGAGCGTGTGCCCTCCGTGATGGCTGCAGCTGTAGATGGCTGCCTTTCAGTTCCCTGGCAAGGAGCTTGCATCAACAAGGGACCCATACAGTGACCCACCAAGTTGAGCCACCACTGTGGGACAGAGAAGATGAGAATGGACAGATGCTGAGCCCACTAGAGCTGGAGGTATCCCTTTTCCTGAGGAGAAGTAGGCAAGGGAGAGTCAGCAGTGATCCTCCGCTAATGATGAGCATCCCAAACATGCGCTTAGGTTTTTCACAGAACCAACCAGGAAGACTACAACTTCCAAGAGACTGGACAAACAGCACCAGCTACCAGAGCCTCCTTCTCTCAGTAGTTTTTAAGTACACAATCGTGACTTCTGTGACTTTGATTCAATCCACGCACAGAGGTGACAGACATAAGGCCCAAACCTACAAGCTATAGCACTACTCCTAAGAGGTGTGCAGGTGCTCCTTGGCAGTTCTGCTGCATTTGAGCTCTACTATGAGTCAGATGCTATCCACGCCCTCACGGTACAGTTCTGCCCAAGATAAACGCTCAGTTCTTGAGAAGATGTTGCTTTAGTGAAAGAAGGATCTAAACAAATTACTATTTTAATGTTTATTCTATTTTCCTCGTAACATAAAATAACAAGCTAAAATTATTTGGGATGCATTATTAAAATCACTTTGCTTACCTTTTTTTCTCAAAAATACCACTGCAGAGCTCACACATGGTTTATAATGACGTAAGAACATAATGGCCAAGGTTCTATGAATGCAAAAGCCCAGGCAGTGATTGCTAAAGAGAAAACAGGAAACCAGATTTTTCTCTTCTAATTAGGGATAAGCAGGGGTTTGGAGGTGATTCAAAATGGGAACTTTTCTGTTCCCACATGTCATGTGACACAGAAATATATAGTACATAAATGACAAATAACAGTGCTCTTACGTTCACATCAATTAAAGAAATTAAAAAAAAAAAAAACCTGTCCTCAAAGTGACCATAATAGTGGGGCAATTAATAGGGGGACTGAAGAGAATTCAGAGCCATATAGTTCCTTCAAATACTTCATGTTAAGATCAGTTAAGCTCTAAGTTTAATTAAAAGTCTTACTAAACCTAGTTTACCTGAAGCCCAGTTCCATTTTGTTCTCCTTCCAAGACCAAGGGGAGGTAGGTTGCTGGAAGTCTATTTCCTTTCACTTGCTCTTGCACTTGTGTTCAGCTCTAGTGTGTGCCTCTCTGTAGCTCTCTATATCTAAACTAAGTTACTAGTGAAATTTACAAACCTAGTGATAAACTAAGAAGAAGTCCTAAAAGAAGAGTCTAAACTATGATTGCCATTTTTCTCAATCAATCCTCAGGCTCGGAGAAGCAATTCATTGATAAAGTCAGGAAAGTAATCCTCTGATGGAATGAGATAGTGTATCCGTATCCTCCATACTCTGTCAATTAACAGACTTTACTGTATGCAAACACTGAAGTGGATGAAATGTGCTGTTTCTTAATGACCTAATCTGTATGCTAACAGGATTTATAAGGGCTCTGCTACTTATTCGGCTAATTCCCCCAACATTCATGCCACAGAGCAGGCTAGTCACTTACTTCGACAGTGGACTGTGATACACATCTTTGTTGTTAATAGCTCTGCAAACTCTTTACAATAAGACTACCGTACAACTGGAACTAATCTCGTTTTCCATATTAATAATTCTTACAGTAACAGGTCATTAAAACCCAGAATGGTAATGCCCAAGAGTCTGACTGAGCTGGTCAAGAGCTCCTAGGCATGTTATTCCTTCATCCCTCTGTCAACAAATGTTTATCATGGAGCTGTTCTGTCCTAAGTATCCTACTATTTGCATATGTTTAAAGATAACTATGGCCTTCTTATTCCATGGAGCTGCCATTCTAATGGGAGAAAAACTAAGTGTAACAAAAAGTAAAATACACTTTTTAGTCACTTTCTTATTGGTGGGACACAATGCTTAACACTGCCAACGTAAGGGAGAAGTGGTTTACTGTGGCCATATTTTAGAAGTTTTAGTCCTGGCATGCGACACAATGGAAGGGTCCAGGCAGAGGGAAGCTCCTCTCTGATGGTAGCAAGGAGCAGAGAGTTAAGGGAGGAGAAAGAAAAACAGATATTTTGTATCTGTATATACAGAATAGTTAGGATAGGTATATAGCTACTTTCTCTTAATTCAGTGAGAAAAAGGATTTGTACTAATAGTGTTTGGACAGGATATCCTGTCTGCACCTTGTACTATGAATAATCACTACAAAGACAACAATATGCAAAGTATTAATTATTGAAACTGTCCTACTAACCTGTTTTGAAACTGTCTCATTGCTATTTGTTTCTCAATAAAATAAAATAAAATAAAATGGACACACACACACACACACACACAAAAGAAAGATATACGCTCTCAGGTCATGCCCACAGGGCCCCACCGCTTCGCACCAGCCCTCCCCTCCTACTAGCAAGTCAGCCAGAATAAATATCTCCTTAATTCATTCACATCCCAAAGATGTGCGATTTCTACCCTCACAAAAAATGAGCAGAAACTAAACCACCACAGCACACTTATAAATGGAACAAGGCCCAACCACACCTCTTCTGCATTCCTACTTTGCTATCAAAAGCCTATTTCTATTTGTCTGTTTATATTAAAGTCTTGTCACAGCTTTACTTTTCTTTCCCAAATCAGAGGTTAGCTGTAGAGCATTTATACTGATCTGACGCGGACACACAATTTGGCTCTTTGGATTAGGGCCTTTGGATACAGTCTCAAATAGAGATAATTACACTCCATGCTTCACAAGAAGACAGGACCTGCACAAGGCGCACATTATTCAGTTTTGCAGAACATTTGGGGAACTTCTCTAGACTCCAGAATTTGGTCCTAATCCTTCCACTTCCTGGTCTTGCCTCATTTGGTTCGCAAAAGCAGAGAATGGTGGGCCAGTGAGATAGCTCAATGGACTAAGCACCTGCTTTGGCAAGCACAGGGACTCGGGTTCAATCTTCAATCGATCTTGCATTCTGCACTGGCCCTACTGTCAGGGCATGCTGAGCCAGCAACTGAGTCCTGGTGTGGTGTACACCGGAATTGGGGTCACTGAGAACTGGAGGATCATTATGAGTCTGAGCTGCATAATGAGACCATGTATCAAATACATAAAAGAAAAAAATAGTGGAGAGTGGTGTTTTTCTACCCAAAATCTTAGATATGTCTCTTCAAAGGAAGCCCAAGATGTCTCTCCTCTAAGTTGTGTCAATCAGAAGCTCCCCTCAGTGTTCTCTTAATTCTTCTGGTACTTTCTCTACCAACTACTGCTCTAACAATACAGAGAGAGAAAATGCTGCCTTTATCCTTTGAGTTAATATAGTTGTTGTCTCTAAATCGTGTCATTATTTATGTTACTAGCTCCAGTCCCTTCAGATGCAATGCTCTATTTTATAACAAATACTATGTAATGGTCCTCTTACTGTCCTGAAATGAAATTAACAGACAACATAATTTAACTACATTATATCAAGAAAAAAATCAATATGGTACCCTAAATGTAATGTGAAACAGAAATAAAAGGGAAGTCACTTGTAATCAAATAATATGTTCTGAGAAAGGCTATCCTAGAATATAGAATGAAGTAAGTAGGATCTTGGAATGACAATTATAATGACAAATTTAAAATTTAACAGAAGCTAAATAGGGTTGGGGAGATATCTCAGTGGTCTAAGCACCTGTCTGGCAAGCGCAAGGACCTGGCTTCAATCCCCAGTACAACATGCGGTGCTGGCCCCAGAACCCTGGGCACACCATGCCAGGCCCAAGACCAGGCATAGTGGTGTATGCCTGTAGTACCAGCACTGGGGAGGCTGAGACAGGAGGATCACTATGAGTTGGAACTGGATAGTGAGACCTATACCAAATAAATAAATAAATAAATAAATAAATTTTTCAAAAAGCGAAGTCATCTTTAGATATTATAGAAAGCATAAAAACAGGTAGAAGTTGACAATAAAATTGAAATTAATGGACAAACAATAAGGAAGCAAATTAACTTGTACATAAAAAATAGAGGGAAGGGCTGGGGAGACAGCTCAGCAGTCTGAAACAGCAGGATAACTATGAATCTGAGTTGTGTACCGAGACCTTGTACCAAATATATAAATTTAAAAAAATAGAGTAAAATTAACCTAAAGAAAGTAGAGAGAATATATGAAGGACTAATTTGTACATAAAAAAATAGAGTGAAGGGCCAGGGAGATAGCTCAGTGGTCTGATCCCAGCACCAGGGAGGCTGAAACAGGAGGATCACTATGAGTCTGATCTGTGCAGTGAGACCCTGTACCAAATACATAAATTAAAAGAAAAATCTAGGGAAAATAACCTAAATAACCTAAATAAAGTACAGAGAATATATGAAGGTCAATTACAAATTGCCCAAGTAGGAATACATGGAAGTATGATGTTCCACATACGGCCTGAGCCTTATGAATTTCCTGTGGGTAGGAAATGTAACAATGCAGTAATAAATAACTAATGCATTTCCTATCTCAAAATTGTAAAACCCGCTGGGCTTAAATCTTGTCTTTTGTACTCAAAAGACTTCAGAGAGGGTAGTCTTCCATGGACTACTGGAAAGAAGAAATGTGCGGCAATATAAAGAAGAATATAAGCAGCTAAGAAGTATGTGGTACCCTCTCAAGTAAAATCACAGTAAGATGGAAAGAAAAAGAAAATCATAGTAAGTAATTTCCAATAAGTAATGTCTACACTAGCTATCTCTTATGAGGACCCAATTATCTGCACATATACAAACATCTATATGCATATGCACAGAAATACTTGCATATGTCATGACAAAAGTGAGAAATATCTTTCAAACAAATTATTATTGTTACTATTATTGTTATTTTTTTTTGTGGAACCTGGGATTAAACTCAGGCCCTTGCACTTGCCAGGGAAGCGCTTACTCCACTGAGCCATCTCCCTGGCCCTTTCAAACAAATTTTAACAGTAAGATTCAATAAAGTTTATTGAATTTCATATATCCCCATTAATTTAACAATGTTGGATTAGTGATCTGTTAATCAGCCTCCAATTTCCTCTAATATATATATATATATATTGTACATGGAGCTATAAATGTAGACTGCTGGCTCAAAACAGGAGCGCACTGTTGTTGTTGTTGAGGATCTGGATAGTATGAGTGATGCTCTTTTGGGTAGCATAGCTTATCACCTTATCAGAAAGGTGAAAAGTTCCTAAACTCTGAATAAAATAAAGTGCCTTCAGTATATAAAGTAGATATATTCTTAGAAAACTCAATGTACGTCATGTTTTAATTAATTTTATTAAGAAACAAATAGCAATGAGACAGTTTAGTAGGACAATTTCAATAATTAATACATTGCATATTGTTATTTTTGTAGTAGTTATTCCTACAAGATGCAGACAAGATATCCTGTCCAAACACTATTAGTACAAATTTTTCTTCTCACTGAATTAAGAAAATGTAGCTGTATATCTATCTTGACAATTTTGTATATACAGAAACATATATTTCACTAAAAAATGGTCCTTCATTTGTATCCCCTTCTTTAGTTTTGTCAGAGATGGGTGTTCTACTGCCATTTAAATAGTGTAGGTGCATGAATTCAGCAAAATAATCCAATCTAGTCCAGTAGTCCATAATAGTAGTGGGTAATCCATAGGACTGGTAACGTCAGAAGTTGTTGACTTGAGCCTTTTACAGCTTAGTATATTAATATGGCTTTACTTTTTATGCCTCATTTTTATACTTTTCTGCTGTATGGTTAAGACAAAGATAAAACATGACCTATATAACAAGAAATGAAACTTTTGCACCTGACAAGGTCAGTCAAATCCCCTCAGGATTTACCCTGAAACCCTGCAGGTTTCAATGTACTTTAAAACAATGCAAAACAAAGCAAAACAAAACAAACAAACAAAAAAAACAACTTTGTCTACACATAAAATGGAGTCATGATGTAGCTACACATTTGTACACACATGTATGTCCAAAAGAACCAAGGATGATCTGGGTTAGGAAGTCTTTACCACATGTTGAAGGGTATCTAACTTTCCCTTTAATATGTTCAAGAACCAAAGCACACTTATACCACTAAGACAATAAAACTTAACAGGTTTTCAAAATAACCTTAATGGAGTAGAGCACAATGGCACATGCTTATAACCCCAGCACTCAGGCAGCTAAAGCAGGAGGAATGAAAGCTTGAGGCCACCCTGGGCACCTCAGTGAAACTCTGTCTCTAAATAAAAAGATCCTGGGTTCAGTCCCCAGTATAGGAAAAAAGTGTAGGGGTGTGTGTGTGTGTGTGTGTGTGTGTGTGTGTGTGTTTCTTAATCAAGATCATTACATTATGGGACATAATGTATATTACATTATGTATTTGGTACAGGGTTTCACTATGTAGCATAGATTCATAGTGATCCTCCTGTTTTCAGCCTCCCCAGTGCTGGGATTACTGGTGTACATCACCAAACCTACTCTCAGTGGCCAGCTCAGTGCACTTGAGGGTGGAGCTTGTGCCAGGGAACCCTGGTGCCTGCACTTGCCTAAGCAGACATTTAGCCTGCTGAGCTATCTCACTGGCTATGGGATGCTTCTATAGAGTCAAGATCTCACATCACTTGGCCTGCTGCTCCCTCCCACAGTTCTAGCTGGTTCCAGCTTTCTTCCAAGATGCCTTGCTACCATGAAATCCCAAAGCAGCCCACTTACCCCATATCTGACACGTTGAAAAATGACCCCTGAAAAAAAACCCCTAACACTAGAATTTATGAATGTCAACTTATTTATAAAAAGGATCTGTGGTTGTGATGTTATGACTCCTGAAATGAAAATATAATCATGGATTTTCCAAGTGGGGTCAAAAGCCAAGGACATATGTCTTCATCAAAGAAAGGTGAAGATAGATTTGGGACAAACATAAGAGATGACACAGTGAAAAAGAGATGTGATACGACTGTGGATACTGGGGTTGGCATTACCTGGCCACAGGTCAAGGACTGCTGGCAGCCACCAGAAGATTCAACAAACAACAAAGCCAGACGAACTATGGCCCTACAGATTCCTTGACTTTGAACTTTTGGCCTCCAGAACTATGAAAGAATAAATTTTGATCCTTTGAAGGCACCAAGCTTACAGTAACGGATTATAGCAACCAAAGAAGATTGCTACCCCAGGTGAGTTAACATTACTTTTTTATGTTTTTTTCTCTCCAGTAGTTTCCTTCACCTCAGACATGATTAGAAAATTGGAAAAAACGATGGAATGAAATATTCCTATGCTCTGTCACTTTCAGAAACTCCCCTCAGCCTCACTCTACCCTGCTATCCCTCCAAGACAATACCCTGCTCGATGAAAGATCTTTGTCTAAGCTTTCCTGCTCTGTGGAATCTGTCTGACTGCTCCAGCTGAGAGACCCCAACTCTGCAGAGCATTCATCGTACTTTAAAATACAACATTGACTCCTGTGACTCTGGCAAATATTGGTTTCGCCACTAGATGATAAGCGCCTCCAAAGAAGGAGCTAGAGGCATTTTTCCTCATTGTCTTTCCAGTGCTTGGCATGGCATCCAGCACATAGAAATCTGTGAGTAAATATGTTATGAGTGCCTATTTAGTTAGAAAGAACCATTCATGGCTATTTTGCCTAATAAATGCTTGTCATCTAGCTTCACAGTATGAGTAATAATTTTTTCCCAGGATAAAGCAATATTTAATTATTAGATTTTCCTGTCTACAGTGTGAACTAAATGCTTTTTCAGTGGTCTCAGCTGCCCAGCCTCAAGTCAATAGTTAGTGTTTAAAAATCAGTCCTCAGCCCTCTCCCCAAATTCATGTCTGCCTAGAAAAGGTAAATATGAACTTATTTGGAAATAGGCTCTCTGCAAATGCTGTCAAGTTAAGATATGACTGAAATGGATTAGGTTGGATCCAAAATCCAATGACTGACGCCCTAATCAGGAGAGGGAGAGTTACACAAACAGATGCACACATATAAGGAATATGGTCCTCTGAAGACAGAAACACCAACCAGAGTGATGCAGCCATGAACCAAGGTTTGCTAGCTGTACCAGAAGCTAGGAAGAAAAAGGGAAGAAATCTCCATTAGGACTTTCCAGGAAGTACAGTTCTCCTGGTTCCTGGGTTTAAGACTTCTAGCTCCCAGAACTGTAATGGAAGGCATTTTTATTTTTTCAAGGCACTCAGTTTGCAGTACTCTGCTAGAGCAGCATCAGAAAACCAATACAGCCAATAATCCACTGTATGTTGTAGGGTTTTGCCCATGTTTCTTATAATGAGTGACCTCATTGGAGTGTGCCTTAGAAACACCCACGCTAGCAACCAGTTTCAGCTGCCAGCCAATTAAATGATAAAATTGTAAGGCTAAACCCTAGGAGAGACTGCAAACTAATGAGCTCCACGCAAGGTCATGCTACACAAGAGGGCACAAATGTGAGACGCATGGTTTCCTTTGGGGCCAGTTTTAGCACTTTCTGCTTCGTTTTAATAATCTGTCCTTGGTCAACTTACTTTAGAACCTAATCTGTGCTTTAGATTCCTTCTCTGGGTAATGGAAATAGGAGTCCCTTCCTTATGGAGTTGTGAAGTTGTAAATGACACACCCCACGTAAAATGCTTACTTAGCACTATGTGCAGGACATGGAAACTGTTCAATCACCATTAGTTACTATTTTTTCCATTCTTTTAGTTTTTATTCATACAAGGTTGAAATACACAAAATAATGGTATTCATGGAGGTTAAACACAAACAATCACTTCAGTGGATTAAAAATTAAAAACCCTAACACTGGTGGCTACAGCAATGTCCTAGCAATCACTTGTCTTCCACGGGTAGAGCACATTATTTTCCTTCCAGCTCATCCAAGGTTTGGGCTCAACACTTTACTTCTAGATACAAGAACCATACTCTGGTTTCTCTTCAGATCGTATAAATCTTTCGCCTTTTACTAAGTACGAGAACCATTCCACTTTGCGGTAGCAGCGCTTGAGTACCCCCCACGGTTGCCTGGACTTGCCCACGTTCCTACTTGTAAGTCTTCATACTCAGCACAAATTTCAAAATTCAGAATCAGTAAAACCTGTTGCTCACCACTGAAACAGCAAACTCTTCTAATTTTTTTTTTATAATAGAGACCATGACATCTAGTAATGTGTTCTACCTCTCGCTAATGCAGAAGCTGCATCTCTAATGTGAATGAAGCTCTTTTTTTTCTCCTCCTTAATGGTAAAGGGAAGAATATATGGGTAACTCCAGAATGGGTTTTGTGCTGCCAGAGTGGGCAGGACATATACTAATTATGGTTAATGTTTGCAAAGAAACACGGTTCTTGCTCCCTTACTGTTTCATAGAGAAGAGACAGATGCATATGTAATGTACCACCTTGTGAAATCACACATCTAACACGTAGACTAGACAAGGAGAAAAGCCTACAATGTGTAATCACAGAAGATGGGAGAGCACTGGTGACCAGAGAGGACACTAGTCTTCACTAGAAGGCCCTGACTAAAGAAAGTTTCAGCCTTCACCTTCCAACTTGCAGAATGATGACGCTGTCAGGAAACATCAGGTCCTTCAGTGTTGTACAGCAATGGGAAGGGCTCTGGTTGGTGCGAACACTTGGGGTTTGCAACAGTGAGTCTCTACTAACCAATGTGGAGGCATTTTAATCTGACAATTATGTAGCTACCAAGGGATCAAATACTAAATATTGGCCCTGGAAAAGTCTGTGAGGAATTAAACCAGCACAGTGATCATGAGTACACTAAGGAGCAGTCACAAAAGAAGATAGAGGAACAAGACAAAAGCAGGAAGGAACCTCTGCAAATTGGAGTAGGCACTGTCAGCTCTATCAAGCCTGGGAGCTGGAATCCTGGATGTGGCAGATTATATTTTAATACTTTTTATTAATTTCTAAAATAACTGATACAGGAACTAAATTTCCCATGTTAAAGAATTAAAATATTCCTCTTAAGGTTAAATACCACCTGGCTTTCAAATTTTGGTCTAGTCTCCAGAGATAATTAATGCTACTGATAGAGACAAGGTTTACAATAATAATAATAATAAATCTAAAATCCAGAACATTTTGAGCACTCATATAAAGCCACAAGTGAAATATTCAACACCTAGCCTTAATAAGGTGGTAGCAGTCAAACACATGGGAGAATAAAACCATTGTATAAAGTGACTTTCACACTATAAGGTGCACATGAAACATAAATAAATTTCATATTTAATATTAGGTTGCATCGCCAAGACAGCTCATGACATAAATGGGAAATTTTCGCAATTAAAAAAATTGAATCTAAAATCCCTTCTGTTGCCAAGCATTTGGGGTAAGGTGTATTTGCCCCATTAGTATCATTCCACATGCCTTTCCATGCATATTCATGTGCATTAGGTAATTGGTTTTGCTGCAACCTATTGTAGCCAGGGTCTTAAAAGCTCCCCTACAAGTTCCTGCTGAATCCTTGGAGCTGTGAATTTGATGAGATATCACACTCTAATTATGTTATGTGTCAAAAAGAATTTTGCAAATATAATTAAGGTTACTAATGAGTTGAATTTGAGTTAACCACAAGAAAGATGATTCAAGTGGGCCTAATGTAATCATGCATGGCCTTTAACGGCAGCGTTTTCTCCAGCTGGTAGCTGATGGGAACTCAGAAAGATTCAAAGCATCAGAAGAAAGTGAAGCACCACTGCTGGCTCCGCACATGAAAGTATCCATTTTCAACTTCGAGAACAGACCTTTTCTCACAGCCAGCAAGGAAACGGTCACTTCAGTTTCAGAAGCACAAACAGCTGAATTCTGCCAATAAGTTTAATCAGTCTGCAACTGGATCTTCCCCCAAAGCCTCCATTTAAAAGCCCAACTGGATGACACTTTGATTTGATACTTGTGGGATCCTAAGGAAAGAATTTAACTGAGCTCACTCAGACTTCACATCTACCAAACCATGGAAAGATAAATGACTGTTTTAAGCCACTAAATGCATGGCAATTTTTTAATGCAGAAGTAGAAAACAAATACCACATGAGGCACCAATTTGTTGGGCTGTGTGTGTCGCTCAGGGATTGACTGTCTAGCATGTGTGAGGCCCTGGTTTTAATCTCCAGCATTAAATAAAAAAGCCTAAGTCTTAAGTATGTAATGTTAATATATGCAAATTAATTCATTCAGTTTTAACTGTTCTATAGTATTCTGTACCATACATGGTAAATCATTCAGAAAGACAGTGGCCAACAACTTCACCCATCACCGTACAAGTCTGCTATTCTGTTATGCTTCCTGCTGTTTGCACCCAAGCTGGTCTGTAATTTGTCTTTTGCAATAAAATATGGTGGTAGTAAAGTTCTAGAACTTCTGAATTCAGCTTTAGAAAGACCTTGAAGTGTTCTTCTCTTGCCCTCTTAGGATCCAAGCAGCATGAATAACATACTAAACTCCTGAATAAGAAACCACACAGGGATGAAGGAGCCCCAACTAGTCCATAGGCAAACACCGGGGAATCTCAAAGACTACAAAGCAGATCAATTCAGCTAAGTCTAGGGAGCACAAAATCTTGTGACACATGCAACTAAATCATTGATACCTAAGCCAGACTTTAGGGACAGTGTGTTCTGTAAAAAGTAAAACACTGTAACATATACTTCACAAATAAATTATGAATGTTTTATGTTTTTCTGTATTTTTTTAGGGAAGGGTCTACAGGGTGTTCAGGGTCTCACTCCTAGATCAACGCATAGTAATTCTCCTGCTTACAGCTTCCCAAGTGCTGAGATTGCAGGCAGGAACCACCAAGCCCGGTCTCAATCGCCATCTCAGCGTGCCCCAAGGGAGGGGCCGGCACGGCAGGCCTGGGGATCGAACCCCCGGGCCCCGGGCCTGCTTGCAGGTGCTGTAATCTGCCAAGCTATTTGGCCAGTCCTGAGTGTTCTAGTTTCCATTCTACTGCTAAATAATTATTTATGAATTATTAAATTGAATCCCAGTAAACTATCATTTCTATAAGTAAATGGTCAAAAATTAGCAACCTTCTGAAGTTCAGTCTTACAAACCTGGGGAAATATTCTACCTTTGTGTCCACATGCTGGAGTCTCTTCCTAGGCCGAGGAACTATTTGTTCACAGAAACATTCTAATTTTAACAGATACTGCAGAATTACCTCATAAAATATATCAATTTATGTTTTTCTATCAACATATAATGTTATATTCTTGATCTATATATTCTGAGTATCCCATTATAATAAAATGGTTTGTCAGGACAGAGAATGCAGCCAAAAGTAATATGAATCAATCTACATATAAAGAAATGATTCTCACATTGACTAACTCTATATTCCATTCTATAGCCTGAGCAACTACATCGAAGACAGCAAAGGGCAATACAAAAGCCACGGTTGAATACCTCCCATCTTGTTCTTCTAAATGTGTACCATTTCTAATGTCTTATCAATCGGTATTCTCTCTTTATAATCATTCTTTTATTTTTATTCTTATTTTTTTTTTTTTTGTATTTAGGGCAGGGTCTACAGAGTCTCACTATGTAGATCTGACTCATAGTAGTTCTCCTGTTTTCAGCCTTTCAAGTGCTGGGATTACAGGCGCGTGCCACCACGCCCAGTGTCAACCGCCTGTCTCACGGCACCCCGGGGGCAGGGCCAGCACAGCATGTCAGGGAACAAATCCCAGCTGCTGTGCTCTGCCTAAGCAGGTGCTTTAGTCTGCTGAGTAATCAGGTCAGCCCTTATAAGTATTTTTTTAAATATAAAGTAAAAAAGAACAATAAAAAATTAAAGTTTATTGAAAAAATGCATTGTGTAATTATTTGACCAGTTTTGCTTACCTGTACCTGTTAATCTGAACAACAGATTTCACTATGAAAATATGTAATATAACAATCATTGTTAAATTTTTATTCTTGTTTTGAAACTCTGCATCATGCGCACAGTCATGTGTTGCTCTGTTTTTGCGTTTGTTTCTGCTATTTGTATTTACCCTTTAAAATGAAATTTTAAAAAAATCTAAAAAGAAATGCTGGAAAACTTGAAGTAAAATTCCTATAAGAAAGTTTTATTTCATTTTTAAATATTCTATCATAAGTGACTATTTTAAGAAAGACAAGCATAGCTTTCTGTTTGTACAGTAGTTCAACTTACACTAAGTTGAGTTTGTTTCATGAGTAGATCTCATCAAAGATTTTGGAGCAGGGTAGGGAGGAAGAGAGCTCACCACTAGCCTAGGAATTCGTACAAGTTCAAAGCCACTGGATGACACTGCTTGAAGACAGACTGCTGCATGGATGATCACATTTTCCATCCACATGTCAACATCAGGATAATCGGGAGGCTGAATAGTTCAATATTTAGGACATAAATATCACTTTAAAACCTCCGTAGTTTGAGGTTGTGTTGTTGCAAAAGCTCTGAGTTCATTTCAGGGGTTCTCAAAATGCAAACTACCAACCAGAATTATACTCATTTTCTTATAGATTCCTAAATGATGCCATCATAATTTAGAGATACGAGTTATAATTTGAGATATGAATTCGAGCCTGTGTCAAAATGCAAATCTCCCAAGATATAATATGATCTCAAGTGCTACAATTCCTTTACCACTTAATGTTTACTTGATTATCAGATGCTTTAGTGAGAACAGCATTCAATAAGGAAAGGAAATATGAATTCTCTGACCCCTGGGCAGGTGATTGCAACAGCAATGGAGTCTTGTTAAAAAAAAAAAGAGGGGGGCTAAAGACAAAAGAAACAGAAATGGTGGACTCCTATTTCATAGTACAACACTTGCAACTGACTACACAAGGAGAGACAAAATGTGAGCCCAGTTTTCAGTATCTAGTTGGCAGTATGCTATGAAATAAAGATTAAACAACATTCTCTAAAGCTCAGGGGGACTAGCATAATTTATCAGGGGGTTGAATCACAGGTGACACCTACTGCCCTGGGAGAAAGCCAAGCCTTTCTTACTCCAGGGAAACACTTCCAGGGTGACCAGCCCACTGAAAAGTCATGGCATTTGATAATCCCATAAGTCTCTTCTCAAAAGATGTTTATGTTCAGAAAATATAATTTGTTTCCTAAAAGCAAACACACATGTGCACGCACACACACACACACACACACACACACACACATATATACTTTTCAAGTAAAACAGTGAAGTCAATGAGAACTATTTCAAAAATGAAACAGAGAATGCCCTCTGAAATACCAGTATAAACACCTGAAGTAAAAATATTTACAATGTAATATGTTTTTAATAAGATGCATCCATCTAAAGTTTTTGCAACATCTGCAAACTCGAATGCTGTTGTATAATGTAACCAAAATGCATTAAAATAATTACATTAGGGTTTTTGGCATCACTTTATAAGAAGTGGACAGTAATTGTTGCTAAATTATGGCTGAATTGCTGCAAAATTGGATATTACATCCATATTAGGATCGAATGACTCCATCATGATTAATGATACTGCAGTGAATACCAAGAGAATTAAAATGATTAGCCACTTATCCTAAAGTGTTGATATTTTTCCACAATTTTAGAGTTATGTTTCAAGAAAACTTTCCAATTAAACTTGTTGCTAGTTTTATTGAATAAAACACACAAGTATTCCTTTAGGATCGATTTTGTTAGTCAGTAAGCACTGAAGTTAACAAAACATTCTTATTTAAACTACCCACCTCAAATGACTAATAGTAGATGATGTGTTTAACACTCTAGTTATATTTAAACTATACAGTTATGTAATTAAAGACACATGGCCATAATTAAAATATTCATTATGTCTCACTTTCAAAATAATTCATCCAATTCTTTTTTTTTTTTTTTTTTTTGGCGGGACTTGGGCCCTTGTGCTTGCCAGGCAAGCACTTATTCCACTGGGCTGTCTCCCCTGCCCCATTCATCCAATTCTGACTATATACTTGGGGTAAACTTAAAAAAAAAAAAGAGATGCATTACCATTTCAGAGGAGTCAGTGTTATTCAATTGTTGGGAGAGGGAAGATTGCAGATCTTTAAGAAACTATAAAAATCACAATTATAAATTTGTATTTAATTACTTATGAAAGATGCTTCATTATAAAGTACCTATAAATAGCTTCTTAGGAGAAAACTGGGTAGCACTCCATCAGTGCCAAATACAGCAGTGTCTTAGAACAGTAATCATGTACTTAAAAGTACCATTAAACAAACATTTGTAGAAAATGACTTACTTCTTTGTAACTATTTTCAAATTACTGAACACTAGTTGTTAAACTAAGTATAGTATTGAACAAGAAAGATGGTTCTTCTAAAGAGCTGTGATGGTCCCCAAGAGTAATTTTGTAAGTGATGAAAAATACAAGCTATGGAAGGAAACACACAGGAAACAAGCAAACAAACAAAACTCTAAACTATCCACAGTTTCAAATTTTGAATTTCTCTCTCATTTCCTCAATGAAATGTGTTTTCTGCACATGATCTTAATTTTCTATCTTAACTTGCTGGTACAAAAAAAAAATGAGACACTGAGAAAATATGGAGACAGAGAATGACCCCTGATGGTCCTATTTCAATAACCTCTTCCAAACAGCCTACTTGAAATAAGAATTTCAAGTAAAGTAAAACTCTCAGAGGGGAGCCCCTGGAGAGAGTGACCTCCAATCAGTAATTCGATCTGCTAGCTAGCACAGCCCACCATTTCAATTAATCATAATATTAGCTATTGACTGTCTTCTGATCATTATATATGAATAGTTAACAGTTGAGATCTTTTGTGATTTCATACCCAGATACTATATGTCCATTATTTTATCTAGTTTACCTGATGACCATATTCATTTGATTCACTTTCCAGGTAATGAAACTGAAATTCAGTGAAGAAACTTGTTTAAGGATATGTAAAAGATAAAAGCAGAACCAGGTTTGATCTCAAGCAGTGGGACTCTGGAGTCTCGGCATCACAGCACACGATTTCTCCTTATCCTCTATTTCTGAATTTTAAGCACTTGAATTAAAGGAGTAAAAACTAGATTGTAGCAACAGGATAAAAACCGTTATTGCTTACAGCAGACTTGCACAAACTATCTCATTTATTTTAAACTCTATGTAAATTCTATCCCAAATTTCATTTCTCTCCTATCAAGTTAGGAGTAATATTTCCATTTCAGCAGTTCAAAGGAACACTTCTGTAGCTTGGAAAAATAAAAGTCTTATCTCAGAATACTTTTTCACTGTGACTTTTTTTTCAGTATGAGTGAAATTAAAGTTACACTTTCTATATCTTGTTGATGTTTCTGGTGAAATAGGTATTACGAACAAGTGATTTATAAAAGTAAAATTAGTGTTTGCAATTCAAGGAAAAGAGATATTAAAAGCAACCTCTAAGGCATGTAGAAAGGCAGATTCCCTACATCAAAGGATCTTTCTCTATGTAATTGGAAGACTGCTGCACTGAGGCTTCTGTCTCACATGCTGGCCCTCGTTGAGCTAAGTAGACAAGAGAGATAGGAAAGGAACATGTCCCGAGAGACACACACAAGTGTAGAACGTACTGAAGCTGGCTCCGCCACGTGGCCTTCAAATTACTAACTAGCAGCCAACCAGCCAGGCTCCTCAGAGCATATCCTAATGCTTCACACATATTTGGGAGAAAAAGGAGTTTCTAGAGGACAGAATAAAAGGCTAGAAAAAAAGACATTCTAAACATTTGGTAAAATTTTAGCAAAGAATGCAGCGATTATAGCGGAATGTATGAGGTCATTGTGCATGAATCGTGCAAAGCTAGCCATTTTACTTTTATTTTACTAGATTTCTGCTCATGCACCTAACATAAACAAAACCATAAAAGAAGAAAATAGCTGCTTTGTTTGTTGATGACCTGTAAACATTTTCAGTACTGCGATGTGCAGTCATTCAGCTCTTGCCTAATCGTCTCGACCCCTCAGTCCAGTGGCTTCAGAGCATCTCCCCTCCCCACCACACTTCATGTACAAGTGGCTTTGACATTGCTACTTGTTTCATTTTTGACTCATAGGCTTCAGGAGCATGTAAACACACATGGCTGTGCATTATTCTAATATCTTAGGAGCCCCTTCCACTGAGAACCGCAAGAGCCCGACGTGCTACAAATTTGGGGCTGAGCTCCCAGAGAACCGGATTCCAGACCCAGCAGCGTTATGAATTCGAGGAGTGATATAGAAATGTCACCTTCCATTTTTGAGCCTCAATCTCCCAACTTGAAGGATGACAGGTTTGGATCAGCTCTGATATTTTATCATCTGTGAGTCGTGTCTGCTACTTCACCTTATTTCTATAGTGCTGAAAGCTCATTTCTTTTCATTTTCTCCAGCAAGAGTGATTGATAGCCTCCCCCTTAGCAATCTCATTACATATTTTTACATATTTGTTGGTTATTATGTTTCCTTCCATCACTTTTCCACACGAATGAATGGTGTAAGTTATCTTCATCTTCACAAGTTTTACTTTCATTTTTCACCATTCTCTTGTATGGCTACTTTTTGAATACTATACTTCTTAAAGGTGAGTACAGCATTTAGATTGCCTGAACTTGAAGTCATTTGCTCAAGGTGAAGCCTTGGAAAAGGTACTTAATAGGCACACATTAAAGTATTCTTATTTATAAAATGAGATTATAAGAATGTCAATCTCTTCAGTTATGTGAGTTAAGAGTGGGACATCATATAGTGCTTGAGACACTGGTTACATGAATGGAAGCTGTTATTTTGGATGGTAGTTATATTTTCCAACCCTCCTCATCCTACAATGCCCCAGGAAAGTATCATTTTTAGTACAGTTGGCCCAAATGAACATTAAATAATTTAGATAGAAGCAACTGCATCTTTTTCAGCAATCACAATACTTTTCAATAAAGAACTAAAAATGTCTGAGCAGCTGCTAGTGATCACACATACAGTTTTTCTCTCCAACTACCTAGGACTTTATGAACAATCTTTAAATCCTTTTTGGCTAAGAGTTGACCCTACCAAGTAGAGAGAACTTTCTTACCTTCTTGACATAAAAGAAAATCATTTGATGTGTAGAAAACTGCAGATCTAAGGGGAACACACCGAAGGTGGATTTCTCCTCTATCAGTCACGGAGTGCCAGCCCCACCTCTAGTGGGACACTGAACACAGCATAAGGGACATGTCTACAAATCCACCAGATTGGCTACCAGTTAAAAATCAAATGTTTTAGATAAGATATAATGTCTGCATCTTGTCCTCTAAATAACTACTATGAAGACAGCAATATGCAATGTATTAATTATTATAACTGTCCTGCTAAACCTGTTTTAAAACTGGTTCACTACTATTTTATCTTTTTCTCATTAAAATGAATAAAAATAAAAAATTGAGTGCTTGCCAAATGCTCAACTGTAATTCTTTAAGCATGTCCTCCATCACTGACCAGGAAACGTAATGTAACTGGGCACAACAGAATTACCTTGGTTGTTAAAGGAATTCTAAGCTTCCAAATTTGAATTTGGTTACTTCATCCTGAGCAACAAAATTTATGAAGTCAGCCTAAGGCATCAGTTTCCGAATCACAAATGTACAAATAGTAGCACCAGTGGTTTACAGGAGGCCACAGTACACCTCACCGTGATTCCCATTTAGATCTCATTCTTTCCTAACCCCATCCATTTAATTCCCTTCAGGACATGAGCTGGGTGATACTTTATATTACTATTCCAATTTACCTTTTCCTGTGACCTTTGATACATTCCTTTTATTCCATAAAAAAATTTCCTTTTTTTTTTTTTTTTTTTTTTTTTGGAGGTACTGGGGATTGAACTCAGGACCCTCCACTTGCCAGGCAAGTGCTTATTCTACTGAGCTGTCTCCCCGGCCCCTAAAACTCCCCATTTTTAACCACACACATCCTTCCTAACTACTCAAAGATCCTTCCACTCAGTCTGATGCTCATCAGCCATTTCCTTTAGGACTCTTAAGTGAATTTCATCAAACCTCAATGATTTCAACACATTCAATTACTGAAGTGTGCCTTAACCTGCTTCCCCCAGATGTGAACTTGCTCACTTTCTTATTAACTGTTACTGGATTAGCACCCTTTTACTTCTAACCTCTGCAGTGAAGGCTGAAGCAGCGCATCTTTTGCTGTGTCACAATGTCCCTGCCATGTGCCTGCCTCACACTTGCCCTCCTCCCAATGTGGAGCAGACCTCCCCCTCTTGGATACTTCTTGCCTGTCTTGAGAGTACATGCAACTATTGTTTTACTTCATTTTTGAGGAAAACCTGTATACTTGAATCCTCTTATATTTTCTACTTTGTACGCCTTTATTCTTGTTTGCAAAGATACTCTTAGTATCTAATCACAATTAACATGTCCCATTGCCTCATTTAAAACTGAGCATGATCATGTATATTCTCATAGGACTTATTCTTTGTTCTTAACACTTAACCATGGAACACAGATGCTTGTAATTGCTTCACCCTTGAGTCGCTAAGGGACATTACTTTTTTATTTACTTTGGGAAATCCTAATGATGCTCAACGCCAAGAGGATAAAATAGCAATTTTCACTGAAGTCATCTCAGGGAGTTTCCTCATTCTATCGAGGAGCATTTCCTCTCCTGTTACTCTAAACTCTATGGCCTTCCAGTTCTCCTATTTCTCAAAATTTGTCTCTATCTCTTCCTTTCACCATTTTAATCATTGCAGCAGGTCTTTCATTAGAACAACTGAAACAAATCCAGCCAGCCCACTGAACATTCCATCATGTTGAAAATTAGTATAACTGAACTCAGAGAGGACATACTGATTCCTATGACTGAATCCAGTTAATTATAAATGGTGCTCAACATACACTCTGATAGACAAGAAGCAAATGGCCAGAGGGTCGGAAGCATGAATTTAAATTATCTCACTTATAAAAAATGTATTTGTGGTTGCTAAATTTAAACTGTTTGCTTATGTTGTAGTCTTAACAGTTTTTAATATGTTACTTTTTCTTCCAATATGTTTACATTAAGTACCCAAGATGGAAATAAATTCCGCTCACTCAGATCAAAATATTACCATATGTGCTCTTCACATCTACCTGTATTTCTTATACTTGTTCCCTTTCTGACAGCTCTCCTCTTCTTTTATTAAAAAAGCAGTTTCTTTTATTAAAATAGAAAATCACAGAAAACTCGTTATAGCAGAGAAGAAAAGCAGTAAGTGTAGACAATAAGAGAGGTTAAGTTTTAGGAGCTACCAGGGAAGATCAGCCGACCACAACTTTCACTGTCATGCCCAGCAGCACCTACACAGTGGACAATGATTTGGGAATTATTTTTAGAGCTATTTTCTCCCACTTTTCAGAGGGAAGATAAATGCTTTTTTCCCACTCATGCAGATCCTGAGTAAAGGTCACCCTGCTTGGAGAATGATATTGAAGATCATTTCAAAGTAATCATCTTTTTCTTCTTCTAGAAGGCTGTTGGTAAGTGGTAAAGCAGAACATGTGTGACCATAAAAATAGCAGTTTTTAAAAATATGGTTAGACTAGACCAAGGAAACTGGCAACCAAATTGTGAAAACAGCTGCTTTGGACATTCAAAAATTTTATTGGCTCATAAAATGTTACCGTGTAGAAGAACCTGAGAATTTATTAGAGAAAAGAAGGAAACGGTGACCCTATGATGTTAAGAGAATTGTTCAAGGTCACTCCGCTGCTTATTCGTGGCACTGAAACCAAAGTGAAGGGTTATAAAACCAATGGTAGAGTTTCCATTGCGTGACATTATCCCCCCTTTTTTCTTCTCAAATCATCAATCTTTTTGTTAGCCTGCCCATATATGGAAGGATATTTTACCCTCCCACACTGCTGCCAATATCAAAGAGTACAGAGTTGTAAAAAAAGACATCTTTCAAAATAATTCATATCAAAAACACTAGGTCAGAAGAGGTTGTCCAAAGGCTCTTACTTACTTCAAGCAAAGTTGCCCCAAACTGTCCACACCAGGTTCTATAAAGCCCTGCAGAGGAGGAGGGCTCCAAGTCAGCTCCCACAATGCCCTGTCATCATAGAACTTATATCCTGCAAACTCACTGCTGGACCCCAGCAGGGTCCACGGACAATGAAATGTGGACTCTGAACCCAAGCATTTTGCCTTGTGTATAAAGACTGTATTACTGCAAAGTGGAGGACACAGAAAAAGTCTGATTTTGGAAATTTGAATTCTAATTTCAAAGAAGCAGAGGAGCTCACTATTCAAAGGATTATGCAATAAAACTTACAGAAAATGTAACTAATGTGTAAATTTAATGTTAGTCAATGCATATGTTCACTTGCTGAATTTTAATATTTAGAGCTTTGTAAAATTAGTGGCCCATCTGCACAGAATGGAGATAATGCCTTTGAATGCCCTCTAGATCAGCCATTGTGGCCGGCTCATGCTGAGTTCCTCAAGGCAGAGACGTACTGAACACCCGCTATGACCTGGGACCCTTGCCATGTTCCCTAGACAAAGATCTAAACAGAGCTTTCACAAGTGCCAATCTAGTGGGAGAAACAGACTTTTAAAAAATAATTTAGTGCCTCATCTAAACTGTTTTGTTGGCCATCATTTCTCCATCTTCTTATTTCTGTCCATCAAGAAGGCATATTTGTGGCCACAAAGATAGCTCAGCAGTCTAAGTGCCTGCCTAGGCAAGCCCAAGGACCCAGATTCAATCCCCAGTACCACATGCCATGGGGCACTGCCCTGGGTATGCCAAGCTGGCCACCAAGACTTGGCACTGTAGTGCATGCCTGTAATCCCAGCACTGGGGAGGCTAAAACAGGAAGATCATTACAAGTCTCAGAGACCCTGGATGAAACATACAAAACTAAAACAGCAAAAAGAATAAGAAGGAGGAGGAGGAGGAGGAGGAGGAGGAGGAGGAGGAGGAGGAGGCGGCAGAGTAGGAAGTGGAGAAGGTGGAGGAGGAGGAGGAGGAGACATAATCTTCTAAGGTAGAAGACAACCTCTAAACATTATGCAGCCCATCTCCCAAGCCCTAGGCAAGAAAAGTATATAATCACTCTTGACTTTAAAAAAAAGAATTGCTTCCAAATTGTCTCTAATATTTAACTAACTTTATTTTTTTATGTGTTTAGTACAGTGCCTATAGGATCTCACTACACAGATCAGACGCATAGTGATCCTCCTGTTTCCAGCCTCCCAAGCACTGGGATTACAGGCATATGCCACCATGCCCAGTCTCATTCACCTTCTCAGCATGCCTCAGGGGGCAGGCCAGCATGGCACACCAGAAATCAACCCCACCCTGTGCCTCCCCAAGCGGGCGCTTTAGTGCACTGAGCTATCTGGCCAGCCCTTTACCAACTTTACTATTAGAACATAGTTGCATTATTCATATTCTAAAATCCCTCTTGCTGTAGTTCAAACACTCTTCCCTCTTATGGATCCTTTAAAAAATATAATAAGCAGTTAATAACCCTGCTAATTTAACCTGAAGATCATCTTATTTTCCTACTAAGAGCCATAATTTTGATCTATAACTCGCCAGGCCATGTACATGACTCTCCCCTTGTTTCTGTCTTAATCATGGAAGCCTGAAGACTGTGCACAGCAGACATGCACAGGTAGCTACAAGGACAATAGAAATTCTGGATAAGGTCTGGCGATCACTGCATGTGAGACAGAACACCAGAGGGCAGGATACCAGCTAAGCACGCAGGCAAATTTCACCTTTCTCTCTAATATAGTTTCCGAGGGCAGCTTTGAGAGATGAAGAACCATGTCCCTACCTCTTTTCAACCCTTCATGACCTAAGATCAATCATGAGCATCCCAGGCCTTCAATCAAAGGAATAAGGGATGAAACAAGAAGTTCCCCTTGTCACTTAATAACATCCCTTATATCCTCTATTTCACAGAAATTGCATCACACCCTCTATTATATATTTTTTGAAAACCCTATAGTTGCTAATGCTATAAATTTACATAACTTGTTCACCTTGCACACCTGAAATCTTATGCTCTTTGACAGCACCTCTCAACTTTCCCTAGCCCCCGTATATCACTAATTTCCCCCTCTGCTAGGGGTTTCACTATTTAAGATTTCACATCTAAGTGAGATCAAGGGATGTTTCTCTTTGTGTGTCTGGTATACTTCATTTAGTATAACAACCAGAGATTCATCTATGCTGCTGCTGATGACAGCATTTTCTTCTTTAAGATTAAGAGGCCACTGCATGTATACATCCCATTTTCTATACACATTCATTTGTCAGCAAGCATATTGGTTGTTCTTCTAGGCTGATTATTGTTAACAAATGACCTATGATTTTTTCTCAACTCTCCATTGTGCTCCCTCTTCACATCAAACTAAGTTCCAACCACTCACTACTGCATTGGTTTCCAAAAGAAGTTTCACTGAACCTTTCTTAAGATTGTATAAAAAGTTTCCCGCTATGTAGCAAAGGTCTCAAATTACATAAATATCGATTTAAACAATGAAAGCTCCCTGAGAATTTAGAGTTAAGATATAATTTACATGGCTGTAATGTATTAAGAGGTGTACCATCAGAGGTTGAAACTTAAATCAGGTGATGGGTACTGTAGGATTTATCTTTTAAAAAAAGTCTTCAAGGTAGTTTGGAAATAATAACAGACATTAGTGAAGACCAAAATATTATAAGTTGTCATCAGCAATAAATCATGGAATCAGCAACTCTCAGTTAAACTGGCAATACTTTTTACAAATTTGTGAGAATTTTATCTCCCATGTGCTTGAAAATGTAAACAGACATATTAAGACTGTCTGATCGTCATGGCCGAGAAAACAGGAAATAGAATACACTATGAGGTATTAAATTCATGATCCAGCTCTATATTTTTATTTTAGTGATAGCTTTATAAGGGCTTTTCAAAAAATCTAGTTTTTAGTTCAGTATATATTGTATACTACCAAAAATGGTGTTTGGATAGATTTTTCAAATAAAGTATTCCTTTGAATTCAAATGATTAAGCAGATTATTTATCAACCATTGATCCCATTAGGCATTCTCAATTTGATCAGGTTTCACTGGGAAACAATTTCCAACCAAATATTAAAACATTTCTATTCAAATGGGATAGGGAAAGTTTCAAGTGAAGCTCAGGAAAAATAACTGCAACATAAACTCAATTATTGTATCAAGTCACAGAGGAACATGCAGAAACATGGGCATTCAAGTAAATAAATTATTCTGATTTTGCTCCTAGGTGACACAAATTACTCATTTCCTTGGACTTGATACAAAAAGGCTTCAGAGCAAAAGGAGAAATGAAATCAAAGAGCCAAGCACATTATTCATCATCTGCCAGCCTTGCAGTAACTGGGGATTCTGATCATCCCTCATCCCCAACAGCCTTGCAGGAGGTGTCCGTAACAGCCTATTACATGTTTAAATGTCCTCATTCACAGACTCACCTTCCTTTGTGGGCTCCTGCAACGGTTCTCAGGGGTGGCACTGTGCATCGCAATCCACTGCAGAGTGCCTCTGGTTATTTGCTGCTAATAAAATACTGAACTTTTCAAACGACTTACTTTAAAAAGCTGATTCAGAATTATTTCTAAAATAAACAAGGCTAATAAACTACTCAGATCTGTTAGGGCATGGGCTAATCAGAAGGTGCTAGCTTGGGGAGCTGCTGTCCTTGGTGCTGGCTGGGGGCAGGCTGGAACGCAGCAGAAACAAAATGTTACTACAGAGGCTGTGCTCTGGGGGAGAAGCTGGGAAGCCTCTATTCCTAGCGTGCAGATGGCAGGCTTCTCATCATGTCCTCGTGGGCTGTTCTGTGTGCCTTTCGAGGGCATCTTGAGATCTTGCTCTCTTTTTATAAGGCAATCAGTCCTATCAGATTGGGCTCATCCCTGTGACCTTATTTAACCTTTATTATTCCTCTAAAGGATCCATCTCCAAATACTGTCACATCGGAGATTAGAGGCTAAACACATAAAATGTGAGAGGCACACAATTCTGTTCACAAGACACATCAAGGGAGAGAAGGAAAGAGAGCCTTTTCACAATACTCTGCTTTGCATCATTCAAGTGAAGGTGGATTCAGAATTACTGTTGTAGGCAAAAAGCCCTTTAAAAGAAGATCACCTCATTGTTATACAATCATCTTCCCATGAGCCCACTGAAAAGCCTTACTGAGGCTTAGGTCACCTTTGTGAAAACTCGAGAGGTCACTGCGACTGTGTATCTGACTGGTCAACCACTAAGCATCTATTGGTTACAAACTATGTTTCCAGAGTCAAGTAGATATTCAGGAAGTATAAGAATCACATAGTTTTAGGGTAGAGGTATGATGCTGATGAATCCATCAGTCACAAAAGCAGTCCACTAACATTGATTAGTGTGTGCCACAGTCTTCCTAATAGTCATGTGGTATTTGCATATGTTGAACAACACTCTACAAATGGACCTGAGACCATCACCTCCCTCTCACCCCACTCCAACACTTCCCTTATATGCTAGTTACCTTCTCACTACTATAACAAAATATCTGAGCTAACTGACACAAGGAGGAAAGATTCATTAGCTCACAATTTCAGAGATGTTATTCCATGATTAATTATCCTCATTGTGTCTAGGTAGGCCTATGGTCAGGTATCTACCACATAAAGAAGTCTTTGGAGGAACAAAGTTTCTCACCTTAGGAAAGCCAGAAAGCAAAGGAGTATTCCAGAATATTCTCTGAGGCCACACCCTCAAGGACCCAGTTGTTTCTTGATAGGTCCCACCTCTTAAAGGCCCTGACACCTCCCAATAAATAGCATCACACTCAGAGAGTAAATCTGCGTGTAACACATGAGCTTTTGGGGGACACTTATCTAAAATCAGGCCACTACCTCTCTCATATCCATCTGCTACAATTTTCATGCGTGTTAGTTAGCTTTCCACAGCATCATGGAAGCTAGAATGTGCTGAGCCACAGAGTCATAGTCCCTAGCTCTGCTACTACCTTTTGGTGCTAGAAGGAATCACAAAAACCAGACCATTTTTTCCTCACCATGATCAAAGTAATTTCACTCATGAGCTACATTGTGGACTGTGAGGCTGAGATAAACATTTAGTCTATGGAGTGCTTAAGTGAAAAACAGGAAGAATGACCATGGAGTAAAGGATAAATCAGTGGAAGAGCACATGTTCTTTGAGCTTCAGGAAAAGAGGAACATGGCCAAATGTGAGTGGCACAACTGAAAATATTCAGTTTCAAAGAATATTAAGAGTATATAATGGGACACTGAAACAAATAGTGGGGAGACAGAAATGACAAATGACTCACAGGAAGAAAAGGAAAAATCCACCTTAGTGCAATATGTAGAAAGACTAGGAAACTTTGAAGTTGAAAAATTGTCAGGTGTTATGTAGAAGTTGTTAGGATGCTCTGACGGTCTTAGTTCTCCGAGTTTATTCATTAAAATAGTATAGGACACAAAAAGAATCAAAATCTATTATCTGCAGGTATTAAATCCTCATGATGCATGTAATCATTGTTCATTGCAAATAGGAAATACTTGGTGTTTGTATGTGTGCTGTTCACGTAGCTAGTTATCTGATATACTAAGTGAGTACACACGCACACACAGAGTCACATAAGTCACATACAGAGTGTTGAACAGTGGCTGATACATAATAAAATAACTGTAAATATATGTTGGAAAAATGGATTAAAAATATAATTATGAGCTAAATTTCTTATGCTTGCTGTCAGCTGAAACTATCAACGTCATCCACAAGAATGACAAGCCCATCTGCAGTGAGTCTCAGAAGTATTTGAATCCTTTCCAGGCCTTTGTGTAAACAGATGAGTAACTGCCACTTGATTTAATATAAAATTATCAACAGAATTTTGCTATAATTTGTCTCCTGCCAATGCCCAGATGCCACTAAATTGGGCCCAAGGCCACCATGGTGGAAAAGACGGTCCCATAGCTGATTGCCTTATTTCTATTAGAGATGACCCTGAGCCAGATGTGTGTGCAGTGTATTCTGATGGCCTTTTACTCTCAGCAAATGGAAGGAATGAAACTTGTCCCAGATGACAGGCCAGACGGCATCTATAGCAGGTCTCACTGAGTCCTGTCTCCAGCTGCTCTGTGGGATTGTACTTCCTTTTCCAGGACATTTTTCTGTCAAGCCATCAGAATAGTGCATCTGCCATTGCTTACAGCAGCATCAGTGCTGCAGGGTGCAGGGGTGAGGCCTGTGCCTCTGCCTTGGCCACTACTCAAGCAAGCATCAGCTCTTCCTGGGAGGTTGGTTTAGACAACCCAAGTCTTAGTTTTTCTTGAATGCTTTTAGTTGATGTTCATTTCACAAAATATAGGGGCATCTAGCACTGGCTTAGTTAGGATGTTTACATATTCAGACGTGTGAAATGTGGGTTGCCACTTGCACACTCTAGCAGTAGCATCATGAATGTTATCAGTTTTAGCTGTATCAGAGCTCACGTTAGCAAATTATAGACTTAGAAATGAAAGGACGATTTTATTATGCTCTGTTCATATTTTTAGCACAATTAGGGTAATAAGTAATAATCCATAAGTAAGTAGCAGGTTGGTGATGCACGTTCATCTTTTCTTTCACCCAATATTATAAATACTGATAAAAGGAGATGACAGGTATGAAAAATCTGTCATGTTCATCACCCAGCAATACTTATAATCCACTGATGGCCAATCATGTTTCAACATTACCCCTGATCTTACCTCGGATTTAAAGCAAGGCCCCAAATCGTCCTTTCAGCCATCTTTACGTCTGTACACATATAAGTATTTAGAAGACCAGGATTCTTAACAGCATACTACCACACTTAAAAACATAAGCTCCACAAAGAATTCAGATAGCACACAAATCTTCCTACTATCTTATGTATTGAAGATGTCACATGTAGTTTTCTTTTTACAGTGTGTTCAAATCCGAAGCCAAATAAAATCTACAGAATGTCTCCTGGGATTCTTCATCTATATTTTCTTCACTCTTTACTTCCTTGCAATTTACTTGTTAAAGAAAAAAGTGTTTATCCTGAAAAAATTTTTCATAGTTTAGATTTTGCAGAAAGTATTTCTACATTTTTTTCCTGCAAATAGCTCACTGCATATACAGGCTTGATTGGATACAAGTTCTTTTTGAGGCAAGACTATTTTTCATAGGTATTAGTAGGTATTTTCCTCACAGAGCATGCAGGTCTGTTTCCCTGTGTTCTGTTCGTAACCATTAATAATCACTGAGCAGATACATTATTTCATTTGAAGTTGTAAGACACATCATAACATATTCATGTTTTGATGAATGACACATCATTTATTTTTAATTTGTTAGCTAAAATATCTTGCAAAAAAGAAGCACTGTTCCCATCAGCAATGTAGTTGCAGTTCTTAAAAACAGGATAGGGCCAGGGAGCTAGCTCTGTAGAATAAGCACCTGCCTGGCAAGCATAGGGTTCTGAGTTCAAACTCCAGTACACAAAAAATAAAATAAAATAAAATAAAATAGAGACCAGGGGATAAATACTTGATTTCTTCTCTTAACTTATTTATAAGTTTTGGAAATAACAACTTAGTTCCCTGGCATCTTCTAAAAGTGTGGTTGGGATAGTTTTATATTATTATGAAAGATAAGATTCAAATTGCTGATATGTTTGATATACCAGAGTCAATATTTTTATTACCATTTAAATTAGAAGCAATACTCATCAGTAAAACACTTTTTAAATTGAGTCCTAGATAACCATAGTCTCAGACTACCATTGCTATCTCCAAAACTATGAAACTACTGAAAGTAATTACAATTTGGTGTTAATTTTTGTCATTCATATTTCAGTATATCCCAGTATAGAGTGTATGATTTTCTATATTTTAAGTGATATAAAATGATTTCTGTGAGATTTGCCACCATCTAAATTTACAGTTAGATGTATTTATTTTGTATCAGAATGTTGGAATTTTTAAGTTAGATAAGATGTTATTAATAGTGTACATACTCTTGAGGACAAATCTTTAAAGAAGGTTTACTGAGAGAAATATTTTTCTATTCTTGCCCTATTACTTTTTCTGTGTTTTGCCATTTTTAAAATTTCATTTTATTCTTCCAAACACATCTCATGCCACATTTTTGTGTGAGCACAAATGCAGGAACATGCACAAACTCTACTTCCTTCTTAAATTATACTGCCACGTTCATACGTCTTTCTCCACTGGGCACATTTTCTCTTTCTCATGGCAACACGATTATTTCCTTCCATAAAAATAATGAGGAAATATTAACGTTCTTAACATAAGGGAAGGGGGCTTGCTGGTTAGCTTAGTTGTTCATGAGCCTGCCCGGGCAAAGCCAGTGAAGCACAGGGCACCATGGTTAGGTCCCTAGCTCCACATGCCATACCAGACCTGCCCCGAAGGCAGCCTGAGCCAGCCAACAAAACAAAATGAAACAAAACAACAACAACAAAAAACTCAACTTTGGGCCGGCCAAATAGCTCAGTGGATTAAAGCACCTGCAAGTAGGTGCAGGCGCTGGGGGTTTGATCGCCAGACATGCCACCGGTCCTGTCCCCGGGGCACACCGAGACTGTGTATGGTGGCAGGTGCCTGTAATCCCAGCTCTTGGGAGGCTGTAAGCAGGTGGATCACTACGAGTCCGATATATTAGTGAGACTCCCCCATAGACTCTTCCCTAAAAATACCAAAACAAAGACAAACAAACCATAAGGGAAAACTCCAGCTAAATATCTTTTGGAAAGTGGAATGTTGGAAAGGGTGTTTAATTTTATACATCACCATTTTTATATGTAATATTCACTTCAAATTTAACTGAAGGTCAATCTCTCCAATTGTAATGATTAATCATGTAATTCTTGGGAAAGGCATATTGATATATAATCTTAATTATTATGAGGTTTCATATGTTTTAGAGTCAGTTAAAAATACTAACAGTTCTGAAGTAACTTCTTGTATACTATGCAAAATGACAAAGTGTCAATTACATGGAACATGCTTCAAATAATTAAGACTGAAACATTAACTATATACTTGCTCTTGTGTAGGTAATAAAAACAAGAGACAACACATGTAGCATTATGTGTAAGGCTACATTCAACTCCAGGTACAGTCCAGCTACACTGTATGAAAGAGGACAATTGGTAAAGCCACAAGTACCTCAGCTTTTTTATTTTTTAATGTATTTGATACAGGCTCTCACTAAGCATCTTGGACTGTGGCGACCCTCCTGTTTTCAGCCTCCCCAGCACTGGGATTACAGGTGTGTGCCACCACATCAGCTCTCAATGACCGGGTCTTCGTGGCCAGCTCAGCATGCCTGGGGGTGGGGCTGGCATGGAATGTGGTGTCAGGAATCAAATCCTGGTCCCTGCGCTTGCCTAAGCAGGCATTTAGTCCACTGAGCTATCTCGCCTGCCTTCAGCTTCTTTTCTATGAGGAAAAGAGTCCAAAAATATGTTCCTTAGCGAAATATATCCAAATTAAATTGACAAACACTATTACAGGTCCTCCATGATGAAGAGGTGTGTATCTGCTCTATAACACCATCTAAACCTGTTTCCTCGAATAGTACCAGACATAACCCAAGTCCTCCTTGAATGCTAATAAAAAGAAATGCGATAGCAAAATGAATCTCCTGTATCTGATGTGTAAAGGTCACTGCAGAGGTTTCAAGTTGTTGTTTCTCACGTCTAAAAGTTCCCTCTCCAAGCCTTCTGACTCGGTCCCTCACCTTTGTGGGGTTTATTGAATGATGAATGTTCTCTGCCTCGCCGTGTCCTCTAAGGTCCTTGCGTTTCCTGAGCTGGGCTCTAAGTACAAGCCTCACCTGTACCCTTACTACTCCACCACTCACTTCTTGACTCAAGAGAGTTGGCTGAAAAACTCTAAGTCTGTAGAATCTTGAAGCCATTCACATCCATTAGAGACATCCTGAAGGATATTGCCTGATAACATAGCACGGGCTTGGGTGATTGTTTCTGAAAA
Organism: Octodon degus; assembly: GCF_000260255.1. Lineage (NCBI taxonomy): Eukaryota > Metazoa > Chordata > Mammalia > Rodentia > Octodontidae > Octodon > Octodon degus. The sequence goes on from NW_004524590.1 coordinate 19,066,690, forward strand.
GGAGATAGGCTTGTAAGCATTATATGTGTCATGCATATTGGAAGTGTACTAAATATATTACTGCCTCACTGGGGACTCTCTCAACAATAATGTGAATTGCTGAAGAAAGAGAAATCAATTCTTAAAGTGTTTCTGACATCAAAGGTGACCGCTGAGTTTTAGAAAAAGAGTTTGAAGTAAGATTGAATTGCATGATTGAGATATTCATAAAGCCAACATTGCAAAGGCAGGCCAGGCAGGGCATTCGTTCACTGCCCAGATGCAGGGGGATGGTGCAGGCCAAGGTTAGATGATGTCTCCTTAGCCTAGATAAGGGCCATGGAGAAACCGGACTCCCACAGCACACTTGCACATAGTCACACACCTGTCTTCCCAGAGAGTCTTCCTCAGTGCTTGATTGCATGCACCTCACCTGCGCAAGCTTCACAAGTTAAATCAAACACCTGACTCAAGGTGAGTTTCAATCACCATTTCTTGGGCTAGGGAGATAGCTCGGGGACTTACATGCCTGCCTGGCAAGCGCACGGTCCTGAGGTTGATCCCCAGTCCCCCTACCCATCCCCCCAAAATAATCAAATTTTTCTTCCAAGTCTTTAGGCAAATACTTGATTTTACTAATACTTTTTTTTCTTTATACATGTGCTTTTTTTTTTTTATTTGAGAATGGGTCTCACTATGTATCCCAGGTTGGCCTCAAACTCTCAGTGATCCTCCTATCTCAGCCTTTCAAGTGCTAAGATTACGATAAGTGCTCATGACTTACTTATTTTGTGTCTTTGACCTTGCCAAACAGAACCAAATCATTTTTTAAAGGGCATACTTTGATTTCTGTGCTGTCTGCACAAAGCAATCTTAACAAAATAATACTATCTAAAATGGAGCATTTATTTTAAAGGTAAATAAAATTAGAAATGCAAAAATTATTTGGCATAATAGAATGGACCAGGTTGTCCAAATGTCATCCACATAGAATGTCTCTTATATAGAGATTGAAACAGTAGTGTGACTCATAAAAGAAGCACTTTGTTGATTTGTTCTACTATCTCTTGCCAAGTTAAAATTATATGAAGCCTATCTTTTATAGGGTGGACACATACAATATCCAAAAGTCTACCCAGACAAAGGAACAAATTATGGGATTAAAGGGTGCATATAAGAGAAGAAAGTGGCATATTATGAAGGAGTCAGGGAGGTAGTGCACCCTGAATAATTTGTTGGCTAAATACTTTGTGACCAACAACAAAGTTGAAATGGAGTCATCCTAGCAGAACTCATGGGCTATGTAGTCCCTTGAGTGGATGCAATCAGAATTTGATAGCGTATGAGGCACTTGGAAACAGAGTGAATTATCTACCCAGGTGGTGTAGAGATGTAGAGCAAAAACTCATGAAGAAATTAGAGATCATAAGGGGCACACTTCAGTGACATTTCTATAGCCTCTGACACAGAATAGACTTCTATTTTGATGTAATTTCATTGTCCTTCCTGCCCACATTTCTCTCAGTACCATCTCAGTGAAGTGTGATAATAATCAAGTTTAAAGAATGTTGTCAGTAGCAGAACACGTTGATCTATTATCAAGCCTCAATTTTGTGTGGAATCCATTTGCCTCATTACTTCCAGGGTTTGGAACTACAAAGTGAATGAATGAACAAATACAAAGAACATGTAACCAGAAGTCAAAAGTCCTGGATTCTATACTGATCCCTCTTTATCATGTTCATAGGTAAGTCACTTCATTTTTTTAAGGTTCAGGACTGTATTTATAAAAATATAGCTGGGGCTGGGTGTATAGCTCAGGGGCACAGTGCCTACCTGGCAAGTGCAAGATCCTGAGTTCAATTCCTGGCACCAACAAACAAATGGAAAACTTTAGATAATTTGCTCTTGTACAATGATAGTGAGAATTCAATAAAATCATATAAAATAGTTTATATAATAATGACGAACATGTGTAAAGTATATTCATCCCTTTTATGACCATATTGATATCAATATGAATAAAATGCCTATTACAAAACATAGGGCTGGCCAATTAGCTCAGTGGATTAAAGCACTCTGCTTAGGTAGACACAGGAACCGGGGGTTCGATCCCTGGGCCTGCTGGGCTGGCCTCACCCTTAGGGTGGGCTGAGAGGGTGATTGAGACTGGGCGTGGTGGCACATGCCTTTAATTCCAGCACTTGGAAAGCAGTAAACGGGAGGATCACTATGAGTCCAGTCTATGCAGTGAGATCCTGTACACCCTGTCCTAAATAAAAAAATAAAATAAAATAAAAATAACAGCTTTAATTTGTTACAGGAATATGCAAAAAGAAATTATTTTTTCTTTGAGGAAATATACCCTGTCACTTGCTCCTAAAATAAGTGACAAGTGAAAAATATTGGTCAAGGGAAATGTGAGAAGAATTCTGAAACACAAATTAATGAAAACTACAACACATTTTTTCTGTCAGAACCCCATAGCGTCAGCATAGCTAGTTCCCTACTTCATCCTCAACAAACATTCTTTAAAGCTTGAGGCTGTTTGTTAGCAACAGATGTAGACATTTACGAAACAAGAACCACCTTAACTGAATTATTTTTCACAAATTAAACAAAGAATTTCAAACAACAGTTCATGGAGATATATTCCGCAGGAATGCTGTGCAATAAACACACCGACTATCAGCTCAAAAGGTAATCAGAATCATAATCCACATTTCTGGTATGGCTGCCTTTGTCTCTGCCCCATGAGCAACCACAGAGAGACTGGTGGAAATGTTATCTGAGGGCCATAAACACTGTCTGAAAGTAAACTTTACCCCGTGGGAAGTAAACCTCCAATGCACCAAATTCCATTTAGTGCCCTGCAGAAAGGAACTCTGCAAAGAGTATTCTGAAATAGGCAACTCATCTTTTATAGGCGAGCACTTTATCATTGAAGTCCAGGAACGAGAAATCAGTTTTTATCCTCTCAGGCCATCATGCTTTATAACTTTAAGAATGATGACTATTATCAAAATTTTAAAGATCCCCAGAAACGGCCTTTCTACAACCTCTCTTGAAAGCAAATTTCTATCATAAACACACTATTCATAAAACTCGTCAATATGTTTAACCTAAGTCCTTCACAGTACAACCTTGGCTGTGTCTTTCCACTTCAGTAATGACACCCATGCGTTCCTATATACATTCATCCATAACTCAGTCGACAAATACTTACTGAATGCTTGGAATGGCAAAGATCACTCCCAATTAGTATGAGAGATATACTAGAGAATGACAGGTGCTCTCTTCCTCTTCTACAGACAGTATGAATCTCTCAACTTAATTCAGATCATCATTAAGAGCAATATATGGAAACAGCTACCAATGTTCAGAAAATATCAGAGCCAGGAAAACACACTGAGCATCCCTAAGGGTACAGGTCAACCTGTGGGAAGCTCTACAGGTCAAATACTCTATATTTTTCTACAGGGAAGTCCAGAGGAGAAGGATGGAAGGGAAGGTACATGACAGATTCAAAAAATCTTGCATGATGCTCTTCAACAAATCATCAAGATGGAAGTGTCTATGGATACACATTATATAATAAAACTACTAAAGGCAAGAGAAGTTGTTGCTGTAAAACTACTTACTGAGAGAAGGCTGCGTCTGTGCAGATTGCTGTAAGTACACTTTTGATTTCAAGAAGGATTTATTGATGTGGAACCACCAGAGCTATGTGTTGCTAGTGGGAATGCAAAGTGGCACAGCTACTTTGCAAAACAGTTTGGCAGATTCTTATGAAGTGAAAAGAAAAGGGGGGAGGGGAGATTACTACATAGCACAGTTATCCCATTTGTCCAAGAGACATGAAAACTCTCTACAAAACCTCGGCATAAATATTTACATCAATTTAATCACACCTAAAACTGAAGAAAGCCTAAATGTCCCTCAGTAGGTGAAGAGATAGCCATGGTGTGGTGTATCTCTCTAAAGCCAATTAATTGTTCAGCAATAAGAAGACACGAGCAATTGGTACATATGAAAACATGGATATCTCCCTAAAAAGCAGACTAAGAACCTGGGCGTTAAGAAGTTAAATAATTTAAAACTTTCCTTGTGAGTCTTGTAAAAGACAAAAATACAGGGAAGGAATCGAATCAGTGGTTTCCAAGGGGGTGAGGTATTCAGAGAAAACTTACCAGGAGCATGGAAATATTCGGTAGAGTATTTTGATTAGGATGATACAGACTTTATAAAGTGATTTGATTATCAAGACTTCACAAACTATATACTTACACAATGAATATTCTCTAATCCTGGTCAAAAATTAAAGCTTTCATCTTTGAGTGGAGAAAACTTGGTTTTTAGTGTAAAGAAAACATATTCTTCTCCATTCAGACTTATTTTCTTAAAAGTGTTGGGACAGGCCCAGTGACTCAAGAGACATGAGGCACGTATTAGTAACAGATTGTAACAGGTTACTAAAAAAAATACTGGTATTTTCTTTCAATAACTTGTATAAAGCTTGAAAACAACTATTAATCTCATCCAGTTTTCTCTGAATCAGTTCAAATGAATCCTGAAGTGGACAATACCATGGCCAGGAACAATGGCTATGTTCACCACAGTGTATCTTAACTATCTTTTGTCAGTCAAGTTCCTCAGGATTTAATTTTGTCTGTCCTCAGAAGAAATTTTTCATCTGGACTTGACAGTTTTCTAATCTCAGCTTCTCCATGTTCAAGTAACCAAAACAGACAGGGCCCAAACCTCGCTGAGATTAAAAGCACACATGATAGGGCAGAGCAGTCCAGTATCACAACACAAAAATTTGTTGGTCTCTTGAAAGGCTGGCTATTAACTGTCAAGGTTTCTACTTCACCCAAAACATAAATGGATTTCATTTCTAATGCACTGGCTTCCAAATATCATAAGAAGTCTTGTAAAGCTACAATGCCATCCAATTTGCTTATTTTACAAATAAAAAAAAGATTGATATCAGAAGGGTCAAATTACTTAACCAGAGTAAAACTCAGTTATGAGTCAGACTGAAATCACAGCCTGGACAACTCATCGGGTACAGCAGCACTCTGGGAAGTGAAAAGGGGTTGTATGTCAGTGTAGGGCTCTTTACTAGATATAAGCAACGGGAAATGTAAGCTCCTCAACAGACAGCTCTGTTCAGATTAAGAAACATGTGACAATGTCCACACTTCGTAGGGAGAAACAGAAATATACAAGAATAAAGCAATGCTTCAGATGCAGTGAGTAGTCATCCAAGTGCAGAAAGTGACTTTTCTTTTCAGTTCTCCACATGATTGGTTTCAGCCTCCCTTTACCTTCCTCAAATGAGAGCTTCTGCCTTGGATCACTGAGATACAAACTGCTGACACCAAAATATGATCCGTACTGTTAACCAGGTATTTTAAAAGATGCCATTTAAAATCTTTTCTTCCATCTGTTGTAATTAAAAGGAAATGTATCCTTCAAACAACGTTGCTCTGCCATTTTAAACTCAGCGTAGATTTACACAGAGAACCAGATGAGAGGCCCCCATTTTTATGAAAAGTCTCATCACCAGATATACTGCTGATGGCACGGAAGCAGCCACTTCACAGCAAGACGAAATTGCCCCGTATGTTCATCAGGGGGAACAAGGCCCTCAGGAGAGCTGGCTTCTGAGTCGAGTTAAAGTTGACAAACTTTCTGAGATGGGAACAAGTGTAGAAGAGGTGAGAAGCACTGTTGATTGAGCAAAGGTGAATTGACAGCTCTTCCCACCTTGTTATATTTTACTCCTCTTAACGATGCAGAGAAAATGTTCTTTTAATGTTTCAAACAGATCTAGAGGCCGAAGGGAGTACGTGGGTAGAACATGGAAGGCCATATTATCCTCTTCCACACTAACTTCTATGCCAGGTGCCTACAGCTTCCAAATGGGTAGCAGAAAACGAACCCCAGGATGCCATAAAGTCTCTGAGAGCAGATAACATGAACAGCAGCCAGCAAATGAATGAAGAGGTGAAACCATCTCCCTTTACAGCTCCTTGAGGTTCAGAATGCAGCAGACTGCACTTAAGTGTAGCAATCAACTGTGACGGAAGAACCCCCATTACAGTAAGCAAAGGAATAGCTTCAAGGCAATGGATAACACAGCCAGAGGCGAGGGTCAGAGCAGGTGCAGAGCAATCCTGCCTGCAAGGTGTGACTTTCTGGACTTAATTTGGGTGATTCAAAAAAAAAAAAAAAAAATACCCAGGCCAATTAAGAGTGTCTAAACTTAAGGTTTCCTCTCACCTGGATATACAGTGCCTGCTGTGAACCCACACTTCACATTTCAAGTCTTTAGAGAAACATGCCATTATTTCTGATATCCAGCGTGACAAAGTTGGTTAGTTATAAACCATGGCTGCCAGGTGGCGAATCTGCCAGACCAATTCTAAGTTACAGCTGCAAACATATTGTGGCACAGAGCTATCACACAATAAAATGCATATTGCTTTTATCACTATGCAATCATCAATTTCAGGAGAATTCATGTCTCAGTATGGTAATCCCTAACAAATACGAAGGCTGGGTGTGCTGAATCTGGACACAAGTCCCCTATATTTATAGCTCTACTATATGTTCATTTTTGAAATATATGTACAACTTCTCAACCTGGTACCCTTACTGTGAACACAATAAAATTCATTTTTTGTGCAATAAGGAAAGCAACTTTCTCAAATTATTTATGAATGGATTATGCTGTTTTAAAGGGATCAACTGTCTTCCCAATGCTGTGTAGCAAATTAGTACTTAGGGCAGTTGCGTCCTTCTACATTTTTAAAATAATTTTTTTGGAGATAATGTTCCTGCAGGTGCTCCTCCTGATGAATCTGGCTGATGCACAAATACTTTGTTAACTCAAGGTGGAATTAAAGAAGCTAGGGTTGGTGCCCAGTTATCTCTACATAGGAGGAAGGGTGGTGTCATGGCCTTGGTCTACACTACTAAGATTGGCTAGATGGACAATCACAGACATACTGATGAGAACAAAGGGTAGGAATAGCTACAGAATTTTGATGGTTATAAAGTTAATTCTTCAAGTAGATTAAATAACCATTTTCCTGTCTAGGAAGGATCTCTGACCTATAATCAAGTCATAAGACAAGCAAGAGGCAGCCCTACAGCTACCCCAACCTGCTTCTAAGGACTCCCTGTCTGAGGTGCTCTCACAGCCATATGGAAAGCCTGCTTGTAAGCAATCTTTTCTATCGCAGTCTCTATTTTTATCTTAAAGAATGTAAAGAGTCTGAACAAGTTTGCTACACCCATTGGGCATCCCTAATGCAGCATATCCCTGATGTATAAGTTTAGATCTGATCATGTAACCTCTGGCTTCATGTCCTTTTATTTTAATTGCCCAAATTGGAACCACTGCAAGTCATTACACACTAGGCAGGGGTCAAGGAGGAGGAAAGCACTGCAGCTGAGGGTTTTCTTTTTGGTACCAGGGATCAAACCATAGTGAGGCTTCCATGGTAACATAATGAGACTATTCATTCAAACATTTTTATAGATTTACCACTAAGTGGTCCCACTTACTCATTGAGACAGATAATCCCCATGTTCAGGTTTACTTGGTGTCTTCAAACCAACAGCCCCATCACATAGCTGGGTCTGGGTAAAACCAAGCCCTGGACCATCCCTCCTGAGTGACCTGGATGCCTAACCACTGCCTTCTCATACATGTAACTAGCCCAGCACCTAAAATCTCTCTGCCTTGCCCCACTTAGTCCCATGCACTAAGATCAGGGGCTCAAGTACCTAGACCCCGAGTACTGCTTAGTGGCTCCCCTATCTACAGGGCCACCAAGGCACCAGGAAACACTTTAGTCAGCCAGGTTCTGGCTTCTGTATCTCATGCTTCTTTGTGGAAGTTCCACAAAAATAGTACTAGAAAGGCACACATACACACATGCACACACACACAAACACACAAACATACACACACAGATGTGTGTATTCCCATGAATTTGTGAAAAGAATTCACAAATTCTTAGCTCACCTGTTCCCTCAGACATGTTATCAGTCTGTATATTATGAAACTCAGAGACTGCTTAATTTTTCAGACAAAAAATATTGAGACCACAGCACTCACAAGAATCCACTCTAATATACACAGTCCTGCACAACCATCTCCTGTACCTTTCAACATTTTCAGTGCAACGAAGGGACCTCAGTGATGCATTAGATTATGAACTTACTGCCTGAGGTGATGTTTTTCTCTTTAAAGTGTAGTCCCCTTTGACTATGAGGTAAGAATTATCTATCTCTTATGCTCTCCTTTAAAACCTGCCAACCAGGAATCTTAGACCTAAATTAAACGCTCATTCTCAGAACACTTGGTAACTGTGGAATTATTATGAACTGTCACATTCTCCTATTGTGGTCTTTTGCTTTCTATTTTTTCAGCCTTATTTTAATTCTACATCTTATTGTAAGTTGCATCACACTTTTAAACAGTTTATCAACTTAAGTTTAAAAAAAAAAATAACATCAGCAAGGACACAAACTAATCCCACATCCCTGATAGTATCATGTCAACTCACAGTAAAAATGATAAAATTATGGATGTAAAGTGTTAAATATAATAGTTTTGATTGTATAAAATATTTTCATTATCATTTAGATGCCAATAATAGCCAAGGATGGTACATAGAGACACGTTCTATAATTCTCACAATTTTACAAAGACTTAAATTAACAAGAGTGTTTGAAAAGAAATTACTAGAAGTATCTTCACAAGTGAAATTTAAACTGTTACTGTTTACCGGAAATGGTTCAGTAGCTAGACTCAAATTATTGTGTGATCATCTGCTCTGTATGATTACTCCCATTTTTGCTGAATTACAGTAGCTGTCTTGCTGTAACTGGACTACCTGCACTTTACTGTTGTAGTGAAATTTTACATAAAAACTGATTCCAGGGGGCCAGCCAAAGAGCTCAGTGGATTAAAGCACCTGCAAGCAGGTGCAGAGGCCGGGGGTTCCATACCTGGGGTGTGCTGAGAGGGCAACTGAGACTGGCTGTGGTGGTGCGCACCTGTAATCCCAGCTCTTGGGAGGCTGTAAACAGGTGGATCACCAGCAGTCTGATCTCGTATGAGACCCTGAACATTGTGTAGACCCTTCCCTAAAATAAACAAACAAACCAAAGGGGCTGGGGAGATAGCTCAGCAGTACAAGCATCTGCCTGGCAAGTAGAAGGACCCAGGTTCCATCCTCAGTGCTGCACACTGTGCTGCCATGCTGACCACCGAAACTGGGCGTGGTGGTGCATGCCTGTAATCCCAGCCTGGGGAGGCTGAGATAGCAGGATCAGTACAAATCTGAGGTGCATAGTGAGAACCAATGACAAATGAATAAATAAATGAAATATTTTTTTTAAAAAAAAACTGATTACATTAAAAAAGCTCCTAGGGCCGGCCAAATAGCTCAGTAGATTAAAGTACCTGGATGCAGGTGCAGGGGCCATGGGTTCGATCCCCAGGCCTGCTGTGCCAGCCCCATCCCCAGGGATTGCTGAGATTGGGCGTAGTGGCATGCGTCTATAATCCCAGCTCTTGGGAGGCTGTAAACAGGCAGATCACTGTGAATCCAATGTAGTAGTGAGACCCTAAACACCCTGTAGACCCTTCCCTAAAATAAAAAAAACACAAAAATAAGGTGCCAAACTAAGCCCTATATATTGTACACACAACTATTTTCTTTCAGCCTGAGAAGTAGTCTCAGTTGGCATCTAATCTACAGTAGATGGTCCAGCATCACCTGAAAATAACTTACTGTGCATGCGTATCGCATCATGATGATCAATAGCCTGAACACAGAGATACATCAATTAGTGCAGAGAAAAAGGTTGTCTCCTCCTTTCCTTCATCATTACGCCAGGAAGGATTACACACAGTGCTTCCTTTAAAGTAAGTTTTTTTGGGTAAAATCTATTATTACCAGTTGGTACATATAAAGTGAGAAGCCCCGTTAAAGGAGTGAAAAATAGAGGATAAGGTGGAATAAATAATACACTTCGAGCGGTGGGCCATGCATTTGTTAAATTATTGCCTGGCGCATTTCTACTGCAGCTCCGTATTATCAGAGGCTTGAGTTGAACAGCATGTGAAGTTATGATGCTCAGCATAGAGGAATCATCCATCTTTCTTCCCTTTGTCCTAAAAGAAACCTCTGAACCAAAGCCGCAGTGCTCACTGAATGAGCTGTGGTAAGCTCAATGACTTTGAGGCCAAAGTTTGGTTTCTCCCTGTAGCACCTGCAAAAATGAAGCTTTTAGGAAAGCTTCAAAATGAGAAAGTCCTTAACATCCCAGGAATAAGGTGAAGTGTCCCTCACAGGGAACCTGGCCATGGTCCCCAAAACATGCACGTGTATGTGTATTCCATGGAACTTAGGGATCTCAACTTAGTACCTTTGAGCTGTCACTTGGACCCACCCTATGATCAGAATGGAAAGCTTCTGGCTGTGCTAGAAGAACATCTAAGAAGAGCTACACTTCAGAATCTACAAGAGCTACATTCCAAAGCCAGATGAATCCTTTCAAAAGACAAGAATTCCTTTTCTTTGCATCTCTCATAAATGAATAAGAATCAGCTGAGTAACTGGATCCACAATCTCTATCGTAAAACAGGATTGTGATAACCAGGGAATCTCATGCTCTTAGCTGGCTTTACACCAAGCACACCCACAGGCTGCAAAACCACTGTGAACTCACTGAATGACCTTTGGGAAAGCCACTGGGGAAGAATGCACAACCAGCTCCAGCAAGGCCCGGACTATGCCAGGTGCAAATGGGAACCTTCACAAAATCGGTCTAGACATAACGCGATGGCTTGGCCAGAATAGAAGGTCTAAGCTGCTGGAGAATCAGCTGGTCAAATGCAACAACAGAAATTCAATCCCGGGTGTTAGCGGTGCAGGGGGTGCTGCTCCTGCAGTCACTGCTTCACAACAATACCTGGAGAACTGCTGCTGCAGGCCTCGCATCTGAGCTCTGTTGCACTCGGACTCAAGGGTCACCTCCCGCAACCGCTTTTCACTTTGAAGACGCAAATGTCTCTCCTCTTCCAACTCATGTATCAGCTTCTCATGCTGTGAAAAGCAGAAAAGGCATGACTTTTAACAAAGGGTTTATAACAAAAACAAATGGCAACAAATGATTCCTAAGTGCTAACTAGATAGATAGATAGATAGATATCCTGCTAATAACTATGAAGTTGGTTCTGTTATTAATCCTCTTAAAGAACAGGAAACCAAGGATCAAAGAAATCTAGATAATGTATCCAGGATCACAGAAACCACACAGTAACAGAATCCTGGCTGATATGACTGTGACACTTGAATAATTTCTACTAAATTAGTTGGCTTCCTAGGAAGAACTATGACCCCAAATAGTATCAAAAGCACAAAAATGCGTACAGTAATTAATAAGAGCATCACTATTTATTCACAATTATTTTATTTCTTCAATTTCTAAATCATGGTTTTGAGAAAACATTGCTGTTTATTTTATAGAAGGATCAAGAATTTTGAGCTAATTAGAACACAGAGTTGATGAGAATGAAACTAAAGATCAGTTTTCATTTTGTTCAGTTAGGCTTTCAAAGAGAAAAAAAAAAAATAAGGAAACCACCCATGGATTTTATAATCCAAGAAAAGTAGCTCATCTCACCAATGGGCATAAGGGATTAAAAGGAGGCCTAAATGATCCAGAATAGATAGTTCTGCATAGAGCTGCGATCCTCCTGATAATACCGGCTGTGCTATCTAATGTCTTTTCTGTTTGTGCTTTGCTGTTGTTATTGCCATTTTGTAAGAATAATATGTTGTTATAGTTATTGCTGTTACTAAATTGAGCACTTTGCATTGAGGATACACAATTCTATTATAAGAACCAAAGACACTGTCCTGGCTTGGGGTTTTTGCAAGAGGAACAATATAATAGAGGTCACATTTTATAATAGTATTCTATAATGAATCACCCAAGAACAATATACAAGGAGTGCAAGAAATCTGTCCACACAAACTCTGAATTCTGCAGCTGAGGAACTAGACCCTGATATCCTGCATGACTCCACCTGAAGACCTAGACCTCATTACAATTCCTCCAACAAGTCCAACTGGAGGCCTGCAGCCCACAATGAAGTCTCATGTGGGTTGGCTTCATGGATCTGTGCTAGAAAGGCCCAAAGGTCAGTGGCAGAAGCTACGAGGTCTGCACCAGTGGGAGAAGGATCTGCGCTAGAAGCTGAGGGATGTGAACTGGAGCTAGGAAGCAATGCTCGAGGTAAGCACCAGAGTTCCTCCAAAAGTCCCACAGCCATCCTCAGCAACAGTGAAGTCCCAAGCTCCTCCTCCAGCAATGAGGAAAGCTGAGTTCCCATCAGGAAAGCCAATGTGACAAATTTCTCCATGAGCTTGAGCAGTACACCACCTTCTCCTCCGGAGCCAGGAAATGATGCTCAAGATGAGGACCAAAGTTGTTGCAAAGTTCATCAGGAAAGCCAGCACAACAAGATCCTCCAGCAGAACAGCCCAACCAGCAGCTTCCAATAGCTCCAAAAGCTTCTTCAAATAGCATTCCTGACAGCATTTAGGCAATTTCTCCTGTTCTGCCTTTATGTTGTTGGCAGCAACCCTCACATGGGCCTCCTGCACCCAGCACCATGCTAGTTTAATTCAGCTGGGTGCAGTAAGTTGACTGCCAGTTAGAAATCCTCTACAGACACGATGCCTCATTGCAAGACACATACATCCCTAAATGGAAAGAAAAGCAGCAGAGTCCTTTGTGCAAAATAAATCAGGCAGTATGACTCAGTCTCATGGATTACTCAGGGTTAAATATGACCCATTGCATGGGGCAGAGTTACCCTGAGTGATAGCAAAGATCAATTTCCTCCTACTCTAACTTCTGAGGAAAAAGTTTCCCTGAGAACCATGAAGAAAATCGACTATCATCTAGAAATGAATCACAAGCCTCTAAAAATACTTAAACATTCCCCGCACCTTGGACTATACCCTTGCTACCACTTGAAAAGCTCTCTGAGGTCTCTGTCGAGAGGCTAGCGTTCCTTGCAGGCTCAGCTTTCTGCCTTGCCCTCTGGAATGCTTCCTATGCCACGTTATCATTCTCTTCGCTGCGTTCCAACAGCACCTACTGTGTCTATCGCCTTTGAGGTCCTCGCTTTTTGGAGTTGTTATTTTTTTTACCTGCACTCATCAGAATTACCCAGGTCAGTAAATTTTTGTTCAAGATTCTAAGCACAAGTAGTTTATATTTTTCCTCCATGTTGCTTAATACACAGTAGCGCTGGAAATATATTTGCTTATTGATTATGGAACTGGTCTTTTGCTTACCCCTAACACAGACTATTTTTAACTCCCAGAATGTGTTACTATTATTCTACACCAGAAAGAAATTAAAACCAAGTATTTATTCTGTTACTTTGGAAAAATGCTCAAAAAAACCACTACGAAGGTAAAGATATTAGTGTAAATTGATGAGTAAAAATAAAAATCAAGTTTTTATTGTGGAAGTTTTGGAAAGTTGGTTTGGTAAGATGAATGTGTTAATTAAAGTAAATTCCATAGAAAGGGTAAAATATCATCAACAGAAATTAAATATTGAGTTATTACACACAACATTCCTCTCTATATTGACCCCCTGTACCAGGAGTTGTATAGCAAGTCACCTTTCTAGCTGGATTTGGGACACTGTGCATTGATTACAGAAACATGAGGGGAAGTAGCACGTTAACTAGATCAAAAGCATATCTATGAATGCTGTAAAGTTTTACAGAGAAAACGCCACCTTTACTTCAAAAAAAAATTAAAAATCAAATACTATACAGAGGCAGTTAATGCCGTATCAAAGAGTGCCAATATCTAAGAGCCTTTTTCACATGAATAATCCTTTCTGTTCAATTTGTCAGTGCTTTTCCAAACATGGACACCCCCCCACACACACATACACCCTAAAACAAGGAATTAATTCCAAGGAATTCAGCCTGTGAAGGGAAGCTTTTACTATAATATGTTTTCTTCAAACATCTGTTTTGATTAAACCATCAAAGCTTGACAAGAGCGCACACCTGTACTTGTATCCCAAATGCATGAGGTTTGCCTGATTTCTTTTAAGTGACTAAAGGCAGAAAGAGATAGTATCTATAGCTTGTCTAGAATTGCTTTATTATTTGTGTCCTGGATATAAATTTATTGGCTGTCAAAATAATTTTGATTTTCCTCCCACAAGTTAGCATCTTTCCCAGCAAGGAGAAGAAAGAGAAGTGAGGCATTTCGAAACTGTTTGCGTCTTCCTTGTATCTGTTTTCACATACTGTTGTATCTGTTCCCCACAAGACAGTGGTCTTAGTTGCGATCCCCTCCATGGAAATGTGCAAGCAGGGAGAGAAGAAGCTTGCCCAGGACACAAACGGCAGCTCTGAAACTAGAATTACATTTGTCTAACCCTTTTGCTTTATCCTAGAGGCAGTTCTGCTATTTTAAAAGGCAAATTTTTCCCAATGCAATTGTTATGCCAGGGAACATTCTTTGAGTGACACAAATCTCACATTTGCTTCTGCCAGATTTCACTCATGACAAAAAAAAAGTTGGTAGGCACGGAAAATATTCCCAGCTGAGCCAACATGTGTATAAACACAGAACACACACATTTCAAACAGACTTCGGACTACCACGGCATATCATGAGCCACGCTCAGTCGCGTCTGCACTGCAGCCTTCCCTCTGACTTCAGGCAGCCTTCCCTTCCCTAACTTGAGAACTCACAAGATGCATCTTTTCTAATCCTCACTTCTGCCGTCAAACTGCCAGTCTCTGTCAAGGTAAAGCATCAAATGTATTATACCATTTATGCATTTCTTACCCATGTAAGACATAGAAAGCTTAGCTTCCATTTCTGCTGGTCTCCTTTTTTGGGACAAAGCTTTTGTACCTTTCACCCCTTCATAAGTGTTGTGCTGTCTATTGTGTGGTTTTGCAGAGTGCAATGATTTTTAGAAGCACACATCATGTTTAGAAGCAGAGGCTGTACACTATGGTGAAGCAAAAGGAATCAAAACCAAGCATAGAATTCTAAAGCACTTTCCTATCTGAGGATAAGCACAGAGTTGAATCCTAGACAAAGAATCAAATGTTCCAACAAGAGGGTGTATGAAGCTCAAGTGTGTGTTCTACAAATGATCTTGTCTGTACATCACAGCCCTTACTCAACAACAGTGTAAGGCTGCTTCCTGCTTAGTTGAAGTCTCATCTGATTAAACCTCAGAAGGAAGAGTTCCTTTGTAACTAGGTTTAATTTTTTTAAGACTTTGCCTGATAGTTTTCTAAGTGTTATTCAAATAATTCAAGTATCAGAAGGTCATTTCTACATACATGTTTCCCGAAAAAAGAAAAATCTATATAAGTTCTGATTAATTTAGTAGAGAGCTATGCTGGGAAAAGGAGCTCCACGACCAATAACACGGGTTCATCCTTGCACTCAGGCCACAAACGCTTGCTGAGGAATTACCCTGTGCCAGCACTGGACACGCTCTGGACACCAGCGTGGAGCCAAATGGGCTTGGATACTGCATTCACTGGGATTTCCCAAACTGGCAATAAGTGATGTCATGCAGACTACTGCACAAGCAGATCTAGCATGGAAAACAGATGAGTAATTAAGGTTTGCTAAACGACGGCAGAAAGAGGAGCTGCTCAGTGTGGGGGGTCAGGGGAAGGCTTCTCTGAGGAAATAACAATGGCACTGAGTCCTCCGTGGCGACTGGGGCTTGCTGGGTAAAGGGAGATCACTAGGCCAGGTAGAGTTACCAGCAACTGTGAAGTCCTTTGTCACGCACAGCTAGAACGAAGTGAAGCTGTACACAGGCAGAGCTTGGAAGGCAAGTACACAGCCATGGTGCATGACGCATCTGGAAGCGAACACGGGCGAGAGGACCTTGAGTTTCCCGTGGAGAATCGGGTGGAGTTCAGAGTGAACTGTAACTTGATATCAATGTTTAATTATGTGTAGGATCCTATTATGGTTTTGCAGAGATCATTCTGATTGCTATGTGGAGAAAGAACAAAACTAAAGGGACAAACTACAGAATAAGAAAATATTTAAGTAAAGACTGGTGAATGTTTCCAACTTCAAGTTTGAGTTGTACCATTTATTAGGCAAGTAGTTCTGGAAAAGCCATGTCAACTAAAGCACCAGTATCTTAAGCCCACTTCCCTGTTCACTGGGGAAAGTGAACTCTGCCGAGCCAATATTACTGCATTACTATAAGATACGAGCGAGATAATATACGATAAAGCACTTTAAAGACTTGAAGTCCAATGTAAAAATAAGATACGGCTAACTAGAATGATACAGTTTATATCATCTAAAGTACTTCAGCTATTTTTGCTAAATTCTATAGAAATTTTAGATTTAATGATCCCTATATTTAGAGAAATATTGTAGATATATCTCTTTAGTGTCTTATTATTTAGCTATAAAATTTGTATTATTTTTGCATAAAATAAGAAAGTTTAAAAACTTGTTTTAGGCAGAGCATGTATTACTAATGAATGAAAACACATTTTAAATTTGGTTTTAATGTAAGAACAGAGAAACTAACTTTTAGATATCACATAGAATGTATATAGCCCTGCTTTTGGCCTTCCTTAAGAGATATTTTTTAATGCTACTATCTAGTAAAATTTTGAACAGATGGCGTGATGTATGGTGTGCCCAGCTTTCAGGAGGAAATTAAAAGATGAACATTTGATTTCAAATAGAGAATGTCAATAAATACCTCTAATCGGGATCTGGTTATATTTAGTGATTCTCATTTCATCATTGAGTGATAATATTGGCAAAGTTAAAAGAGACTCAAAAAGATTAGAGAGAAGTTTTTCCTGGGTGTGGAAATCCTAGTACCATCACAAAAGCCATATGTAAGCAAGACGTCCACTCTAACGATCCCAACGCTCTTCCCAGAGTCCTGCACAAAGAGGCAGCAGCTCATCTCACGGTGTTCTGTGCCAACCTGATGATTCAGAGGCGCATAATGATACACAGAACGATACTCACAGAATGTTGCTTCTCAAAAGAGTGCCTGCAATTTGTGAAAGCTATAATATTTTTGTTCTGACATCCTTGTTAAATGATACTTTAAGATCAAAGACCCATAGGAGAAGCAGTAATACCCTTAGATAATAAGAGGACCTTAAACAGAGGAATAATGAATACAGTCAGTAGAAAAGGTCATAAGGATCAAATAATATTGCCAGATGCTCATGGAAATATATGAGCTCATTCAAAAAATGCAAAACCTGGCCAACAGGATTGAAAATTAAACATCTTCCCACAAAAGATGGGCACATTTAATTAAGTGATACAAATATAAAGTATGGCAGTAAGACCAACTATTAGGAACTTTTAGATATGTTGTCTTTGCTTATTAGCTAGTGGCAAAAACAGTCATAGGTATCTGGTTGTATTTACCAATCAACATCCAATGTACACTGAAGCGCCCTAAGAATCAGTTCCAGAATATCCCCTGCAATTCTCTTGCTTCCTGAGAATCTAAACCTGGCAACTTTTTTTAAAACTTTGTTACATAAGCCAAAAAAAATCAACAGAAAAATTAATGTTTTCACAAAAGCTAGTTTTTAATTTAAAAGCTCTATGTTAACCAATTTCTATCAAACCAATGTAAAAAGCATCTAAATTAAGCTATAGTTATTACATCTAATTGTAGCCTCATATTTGCTTTTTACACAAATTGCAATGCATTTCATCCCATAAAGCCCTCTGAATTCAACATCCCCATTAATTATGAGAGATTCGGTCATCCTAGAAGCACAGAAACAGATAAGGAACTTAACAATTGATTTTTTTTAAGCCTGCACTGTTGGCTGTAACAGAAGAATCAGAATCAGGTTTTGAGATGCCAGGATAGAACCAGCCCAGCCTATAACCGCAGGGCTGATAGCATCATCCAAGAGAGGCAAGCTTTTATACTAAAAAAGATGCAGAGCTCAGTTTGAAAAAGTGAGAGGAAGGTCAAAAGGGTAAAAGAGAGAAAAGGGTAGAGGCAGGCAGTGAAAAGTTCAAGGGCAGACATGACATCTGGGCCTTTGGATGCTCCTCTAAGGTGTTTCCAATGCCCATTGGAAGTTCTATAGGGAAAGTGGCCCAGGTGAATCAACTCATAGGACTAAATTTCTTTGAGCAAAGATTGTTTAGATATTTAGCAAAGGAAGCACATGAAGTTTATGGGAAGGATATTCTCAGGGTGGCTTGCAAAGAAAAGCAAAGTTAAATAAAGGTCTGGCATGTCAAGATTGACATGTATTATAAAAGTAGGGTATGAAAAAATAGCACACTATGGTGTACTACAGAAAGTTTTTTTTGTACAGTGATCTTTATTGTCAACAATGGCTATGAATGAATAATTCTATACTATGGGGTTCAGGATAATATAATGAAATATTGGCTTTGATGTCATCAGATAGAAAAGAAATATGTATGTTGAAGCATATTTCTTACATTTTTAATCAGTGTAAATATCTTCCTTTTCACCATTATGTTTCTCATTATAGAGAAGATAGAAGGCAAATTATCTGGGTTGTCATGTAACATCCCCATTAATTTGCTGATCTTGAGAAACATATTTACTCTATCTGGACCTACTTCTAAAATACTAAGATGTCTTCTCACTCTCACTTTCAATAAATAAATTTGCTATAGCTCTATCAAGAAAGAGAATTAAAGACTTTTTTGTTTCATTTATGTATTTGGTACAGGGTCTCACTATGCAGCTTGGACTCATAGTGATCCTTCTGTTTTCAGGCTCCCCAGCACTGGGGTTACAGGCATGCACCACCACACCCAGACTTGGTTGCTGGTCCAGCACGCCCAGGGGCAGGGCCAGTGCAGCATGCGGGACCAGGGATGGAACTCTGGTCCCTGCACTTGACAAAGCAGGTGCTTAGTCCACTGAGCTATCTTGATAGCCCAAGAAACAGATAATTATTAATGACATTCAGACTCTAAAGAGATGAAACATGTCTACAAGTGAGTATGTGTATATTCCAGATGGGGGTTAGTGAGCAGATAGATTTCATTGGATAAGATGGAGGTGACTAGTTTATTATTCATACATCACATTTTTCCTATATCTTCCTTCTTTGAGAATTTATTCTTAATATATTATCATTTTTGTGTTGCCCACGTTTTCTAAGAGGAGTTCATGCTTTTTTATTTTTATTCATTGTAATGAGAAAAAAGATAAAATAGCAATGGACCTCTTCCACATAAAGAAAAAGAAAAGGAATAATAGCATATTCTATTGTGTACTTCTACAATCATCCATTT
This sequence comes from Octodon degus, assembly GCF_000260255.1. Taxonomy (NCBI): domain Eukaryota; kingdom Metazoa; phylum Chordata; class Mammalia; order Rodentia; family Octodontidae; genus Octodon; species Octodon degus. The sequence goes on from NW_004524590.1 coordinate 19,086,078, forward strand.
ATTCATCTTATCCATCCATCAACACATCTATCTAATCTTTCACTAAATTTGTAGAATTTTTTTTTTAAAAGATAGAGGTGACTGACAGTACTGCTTTTAGAAAATGTGGAGAATGAAGCCATAGATTTAACAAGAAAGGATATGTTTGCTTGCATAATAAAGCAAGCATCGCAGTGTTAAAATGATTACATTGTGTAAGTGGGAAGACAAGTGGTAAAACAGGCTTCAGCAGCATCAGTTCTTATTTGGCCCTCAAACAATTACAGGTCTCTGTAGATTCTGAAGAGGACATAATCTGGATGACATTTGAATGAGATTATTGCTTCTTGGTGTGGCTACCAGAAGTGGCAGGCCACTCTAGGAGGCCAAAAGCTGCTTTTGTCTGTTATTACCGCCATCTATTCATTAACAAAAGTTTCTTGAGTTGGAAAAACACACTTCATAAGACTGTCTGGCTTACGTGACTTTCCGACTTCAATAAACTTCTGAGTAAACCACTTCTTCACAAGTCTTGGAATATCTGATGATTACAGAGGCTGGCTTCTGTAAGAAGAGACTCAATTCTGAACTTCATGTAGAAAATAGCTTCATTTACTTGACCAACGGAGTCTTTTTATAAGAAGTCAATGATTCATTCTTCTACCATGGTTACAGATCTTTCTCTGTTGTCATGTTAATTGATCACAATTAACAGCAGCCATTAATTATTCTATCCTCTTGGGAGTTCTTCGAAGTCAACTTCATTAAGTGCCTTCATACTCCATTAAACTCTTAGAAATTCTTTTCTATACAGACAGTATCTTCCCTGCATGGAAGGGGCAGCATTTCAGGTTTTTTGGGGTTTTTTTTAATTAATTTATTTATTTAGGGGTGTGTGTGTGTGTGTGTGTGTGTGTGTGTGTGTGTGGTGTGTGTGTGTGTGTGGCCAGCTCAGCCCACCAGGGGCGGGGCTGGCTGGCATGTGGTGCTGGGGGATTGAACCGCGGTCCCTGTGCTTTGCTAAACTTGTTCTAAGTAGGTGCTTTAGACCACTGAGCCGTCTCACCAGCCCAGCATTTCAGTTTTTTGTTTCCTGTTCTCTATCCTAAGCTACCTATGTACTTTTACAGTAGCCCTAAGTCTATGTATGCCTGCTTTCACCCCAAACTAGTTCCTTTCTCTCTGTATCACTTGATGACCAAGCAAAACTGGACTCTGCACCTTAATGTTGGAAAGGCCGTGGCCTGCTCACCCCAGCAGGCTATATCAAGGAAAGTTCTGCTACAAGGATTGCCCTCACTGCTCTAGCTAGCTGAGTTCCCCGTTGAAACTGGGAGTCATGCAACTTACCACGCACATTTTATGAAGTGGGATTCCTCACTATCCCTTCCCCGTGGTAATTTTTCAGTGCTCCATTTTATTTACTACCACTTACAAGGCTTTATAATAGAATCTAAATAAAGTTGGCTTAAGCTGAGTCAAGGGACACTGATCTGCATCCTATGGACCTTTCTTGCTCTTTCTTCTCTTCTTACTTTCCTCCCCAAGAGTGATACTTATCCTGACTCTCCAAAACTAATAAAAGAGTTGTCCTTCATTTGCACTTTTTTTTTTTGAGACAGTCTGAATTCAGGACCTTGTGCTTGCCAGGTAGGCACTTACGCCTGCACAGTTATCTTCTCACCCTCTTATTAAATCATAATCACCTCCCAAAAGAAAGAAGAAAAGAAGGATGGAATGAGGAACAACTGTATTTGTAATCTAGACATTTGTGAAAATACTTCATGTTCAGGAAATTATAAACTCCATATTTTAGTTATTTCCAACATCCTGTCAGGATTCAATATTTTTAGTTCATGTTTTATTATTTTAAAATAACATTATTGTGATATATAGATTTGAAAATTATATGTGAAGCTATTTAAAATAAAGATTTGCAGGACACACATACACAAACTTGAAGTCACTGTGCTTCTCTGCTTCCTATTTTAGTATGGGACTTGGATTTTTTACTTCTACACTCCAATCCTGAGCTTTATGGTAAGGCTAACACTAGCTCTGCCATCTCAACCTTGCTGTCTCTCTTAGTGTCCTGCTCAGCTCTTTATAGTCTATCCTGCTCACTGATTCTTTTAATATGTAACTTTGCTTTTTAAAATTATATGATGTCATATCCTCTCATAAATATTTCATAAGTTTTTTTCTTCTCTCTCCTTAAAAGGCATTCTTTGTCATCAGATGGGGACTAGGCCTTAAAAATACCCTATAAAATATTAATATACCGCTGATCATTCCAGAAGTATTAAAAAACAACTTGTTGAGTTTAGCTGAATCATCTTGACCTCCCATTGCTTCTCTTTCTTTAGTGGGCAGTCAGCTCTAGGTTTGCAAAATTCACAGTATTAACAACCATTAGTCTTAAACTTGATGCTAGGGACAATGTATTGCAATTTTTTCTTTTATTTTAAAACTCTACAGATCACTTCATGCTGCCATTTTTTTCCTTACCATTGCCCACACCCCATAGTTCATATATTATGACCCCAGCTGCATATTCAAATCTCTTAGTACCTGCTTGGTCCCTTTCACTCATTAACCACTAAGTCAGAAATTTCATTCCTTAGAGGATTACCTGGTTTCTTTACAAAGAATTTTAACTACAGGTTCTCAAGAGGGTACGTTTAAGTGTTGTTTTTTTTTTTTTTTTTTTTTTTTTTTTTTTTTTTTTTTTTTTCCCCCCACCAGCCTTTTTGGAATTTTAAAAAGATAAAAAAAAAAAAAAAAAAAAAACAAACCTTTGTTATCCTTTTTATTTTTGGAATCCTAATATTCCTGTCTTTCTTCAGTGAATAGTATAATTATGTGTCTATGAAATTACAGAATTTGCTACGATAATTATTCACTTTTCTAAAATAAGAGATTATAATTATAATGGCAACAACTGTAGAAGGTACTATTGCAACATGAAGTCTGCTACAGAAATGACGGCTTTTAGGATTCCAATAAGTAATATTAACTTCTCACAAACACTCTTATTCTTCTGGAAAACATACTGGATGGCATTCATAATCCCCCTTTCATTATGGTAATTTTCTTCAAATAGAATTACCGCTTTAAACAAAGCCTTGAGAACAACTGGGCTGGTTCCTACAAGACCATCTTCTAGTATTATATGATACTAGGTTATCCTAGAAATTTGAAATATTTTAAACATGATTTTTAGCAGTTTGCCTTATCATTGCTTAGCAAATGCAAACTTTCACAATTTCTCATTGCATTAGAAGGTCAGCCAGAATATTTAAAAGATCAAAGTGGAACTAATCACAAGTTTTGGGTCAGTGCTTTAGTACATTATTTCATACAATCACCCAAGTTAAGAGAAAGAAAATATTATATATTGAATAATTAGAGTTTGTGTTATTTCTTGGAGGTAAGTTTGAGCAGAAATATCATTTTTTATGAAAAAATCATTAAAGAACTGTAGCTGAGCTGAGTGAGCACAGTTAATCTATTGAAAGATAAAATGCTTATTCTTAAGAGACCGTTGGAGTGCCTTATTTCAAAGTACACTTAATTCTTGTTTAATCACATAAATTCAGGAGAGCATTACCTTAGACTGTGTCAATTTCTGACTGTGACTGTAGCCACATGTGGAAGCAAATGGGAAGCATGGTCCCACATGGTACAAATATTACTCAAAACATAAACCAATATGGATTGTAGATGCCACTAACAGAATGGCCTGACACATGTCTGGGGATAGAGTTGTGGAAAGGCCTGCACTGCGACTCTGAGTCTTATATATGTCCCAGGAGTGAGTTTTAGAGACGCCCTTCCTCTATTCTCCTGGCTTCTTCCCAGTTCCCACTCTTGGCTGAATGTTCAGCCTCTTTCATTCAAAAGTGATCTCTTCTGGAAGGTTTTGTTAGACTTGACTGAACACAGCCAGACCTATTTTTCCACCTGGACACATACTATTTTTCTTTTCCTATAGGGCTTATAAGCAAAGGGAAATGGAAATCTTTTTCACCTGGAAAAGTGCTCTGACCCCCAAGTATAAATGAATCCTGAAAGGTGCTAATTTGGGCAGGGTGATGCAGCCCTTTTTAAGCCTAGATCACTACGTGCAGAGAAAATCAAACTTCCTCTTTCAATTTTTCCTTTCTGTGCAACTTAAAGATCAGACTTTCAAAAGTTTGGTGCAGTTTACAGTTGGATCAATAAGACTTATAAGTGAAACTCTCACCTACATTTATAATTTTTTGCAATATATACTTTTATATGAAAGCTCAAAATTAAACCTCTAAAGATAGGACAATGATTAGCAAGATTATAAAAACATTTTCATCATTATTATATTAATGCCTATATTAATCCCTTCCAGCAAAACAATAATACTAAAACTAAATTTTTAATTAGGCATTGAATATTATAGAATACAGCTCCTTTACTGTAACAGGTAAGGGAAACTGATACAGTGCTCCATGAATTTGTTTTATGACAAAAGCACCAGGTTTAACATTTCAAAGCAAATAGTTCCAATTAGTGGGAGTTGACAGACTTCACATAGCACTGCCAACCTTAATAGATGCGCTAGTGCACACCATGAGAATCATCCACCCCCAAAGGTCTAGAACCTTCAGGGGTGCGCATTCCTCTTTGGCAGGCAGGAATTCCAAAAAGACGAAGAGCTTAGTGTACTGAACACTACCCGAAGACACTTACTGAACAAAACCACTACTAAAGACTACAATAAGTCCCAGCTTATTTTGTATGTAAAAGGGACCCATATATGCAGCAAGACTGTGGACAGTGGCCTTAGCATCCAATCACAGCTAGGAGTACAGCCCCACTGATATGAAAGACGAAGAAACACGTATTTAAAGTTTATGTCCTTATCCAGGGAGAAGTCCCAAAGATAACTCCAGGACAAATTAAGTCAATGAAAAAGAAAGAGAAACATCAGGACTGCGCCGATCATCATAAATAATAATACTGCTGAACCAACCTAGCTTCAGCAGTATTACTGAACCCTAGGTGTAAGTACTGTCCATGTAGCACAACATCTATTGAGGCTTTGGAACAACACTAGACAGTGGTCACTACTTCCAATCTAAGTTGTTGTTGTTGTTGTTGTTGTTGTTGTTGTTGTGTGTGTGTGTGTGTGTGTGTGTATTCATTCCAGCAACTGACCTCAGGGCTTTGTGCTTGCTACAAAGGTGCTTGTGCCACTGCACAATATCCCTGGGCCCGAACTTGGTTTTAAGATTATAAGGCCAAGGCCACATTAAGTAAGTAGCAGAGTCAAGGTCTGACTGCAAGACAATGGACTCCAGGGACTTAGATCTGGATAGCTTCTCTGTGTACATATGAAGGAGTTTCTTTCCTGGTCCAGTAAACTTGCTCTCCAAAGGCTGAACTACCTGATGTATTTAATTCTTTCTCCTTCCAAGACTTTGTTAGACCTTGTGGAGTATAAAAATTCTAAGAGAAGGTCTTAAGAGACAGTGCAAGATATTTACAATTTAGAACACTGCTTTATACTACAGTTGGAGTACGTTTGGCATGTTTTTAATGCAGTAAGAGATAATGAACCACAACAGGGTTTGGCAAGATTTTTCTTTAAGGAATTAGATGGTACATGTTTAAACTATATGAATCAGGGCCAGGGAGATGGCTCAGTGGAATAAGTGCTTCCCTGGCAAGCACAAAGGCCTGAGTTCAATCCCTGGTCCTGCCACAAAAACAAACAAACAAACAAACAAACAAAAAAAGCTATATGAATGATATACTATAGTTTCTGTTGCAGCTTTTCTCTGGTTCCCTTGTAGCAGGAAAGGGGATACAAAGTGATACACTAATAAGATGTGTCTATGTCTTTCAACCCAACTATTTACACAAACAGCTAGAAGAGGGGAGTGTTTGGCTGTGATTTGTAGACCCCAAGCAAGATTTCCAGTTGACAACTCACAAAAATTCTAATCGTTCATTTTCCAGAAAGTGGTATTTTTTCCTAAAATTCATAAGTTCCTCAGAAGACAGGAGGGTGGAGAACTATCTTCTTATCACTAAAATCCAAAAACACTTTCCCCAAATTTAATGAAATTTTGTATTCACTGCTCACAATGAAAAAAAAAAAATGTGTTTTCCAAAAAAGATGAACCTTTTGGAAGTTCTGGAAATCATGTAATATCTGAGCTTGTCAGTGTGCTTGGAACAAATCTTTTATCTATCCCTGGGTGATTACATCTCTGTACAAAGGCCCCAACTTCGTGTTGTACATAGAATTACATTTTGGCCTCTAGTGTTCTGCCATTAGCCTGTGTCTCCTCTGATTCCCAGGCAGGAATAGATAGTTGCTTCAGATAGAAGGAGAAGACATTCCACAGTCACTTGCTGCCAGCGCTGGTTAGTGTGAGAGGTTATTTAAATCTCTTGAACTTAACAACAATTTACAAAGGGCCTAGTTTAGGTCAAACTAATCTCAACATGAGACTCCCTTGACCATTGGTTGTAACCTATAATTGCACAATTGTCAGCGATGATGGAGTCACTGCTCTTTTTGGATCCAGGCTTCCCCCCAAGTCTTGTCTATTAAAGGCTTCGTCGTGAGCTGGGAGTATGACATGGAAGTGGAGACTCTAGTGGAGCGGCTCAGGTCACTGTGGGGGCCTGTCCCAAAGGGCCTTGCAGCTTCCCCGCTCCTCTTGCTCTGCTTCCTGGCCCAGCTGAAGCAGTTGCCATAGCCAACACTCCTGGCATGATGGGTCACCCTCACCTCAGGCAAAAACCCATGAGGCTGTCCCCTCCGGAACTTAAAACTAAGAAACTATGAGCTAAAACAAATCACTCGACTTCCGAAGCATCCTGGGTTGGGTGTTTCATTATAATGACACAAAGCAAATACAGTCAATTAGAATGGCACTTTGTTTCTCTTAAAAACCCTCACAGCCTACAAGACATAATGTTGACAAATGTAGGCATTTTTAAAAGTTTTGCTACCATATTTCCCAGATGCTAAAAAGCAATTTAAAGTTCAATCGCTCATATTGAAAGCAAATAACTCAAGACTAGGCAGTAAAGTTCTTCAGGATGTACATTATAGGTAATAGCAAATAAAAATATCTGTATGTCTGTATCCAAAGTTTTGTATTTACAGTAAGTTCCTGAGTTAGCAAACATTTGCATTGTGCACTTTCATAGATGTACTATATAAGACTCGCTTTGTCAGCTTAGGAATGAATATAACTTCTGAACAATTCTGGAATGGAACTCATTCATAAATCCAGGACTTACTGTCATGTATAAGGATGTTAATTTTCTTACATAACCCATCATTCAGTCTTCTCCTTCACAACATCTGATTAAGCTTACGAGAAGAAAAAAAAAAAAAAAAGCTTTGCCATCTAGAATTTGTGTTGCCCTTGGGTCACGCCTTTTACCAGTAATTCCCTAGATTGGGGATTTTAGTTCATTTTTTTTAAAGACTTCAAAGCTTCAGAAATCCTTTTGTCTGCAACTCATTGATTGCTGTTAAACTAAATGTTTTTCACTCTGTAATCAATACTTTCTTACAAAATAAACTCAGGCATTGACAAACAACTCCGCAGCATATTGCAGCTTTCCCGAGAGCGGGCAGCATGAAAAACTACTGCCTCCAAGAACTGAAAAAGATCACACCGGCTGCGGTGCTTATTACAATATTTACATGCTTCTTAAAGCTAAATCATTCCTCTGTAACAAGACTTGATTAAATGAGACAGCTATTCAATCATAAGCTTTCTGAGAATAACAATGAATATGCCTTTGTCCCGTACCATGGTTTCAAAGCGTAGCAACCGTACTGCCGGTGTTTGTGTTTACACCTTCCCTGGTGATAAAGTTATCAGACAGCAGCAGCTATGGTAGATACAATGGAGCAGAGGAGGTGGCACAAAATGTAAACAATGATGACTTTGTTTCATGGGACGATTCTTCCAGAACCATTTTAACTAACAGTCCTTTTTTTTTTCTTTTGATGAAGTTGTTACACTTTCAGATCCTAGATGCAAGTCATGTTTTGATATAGGGCTTTTATACAATCTAAAACATGAGTCCATTGGCCCCTTACACACACTGGCTTCTAACTATTTTCTCATCATATGATTCAGCCACATAATACAACTAACATTAAGACTCCATGCTGAAGTGAGGCAACCACATACATAAGAATGCCACAGGCGCACAACACGTATGACTCCCCCCTCCAAAATTTATCCACTCAAATACCAAATTCCTGAAGTACATATCCCTATTTTCCATTAGCAGACATTTAGTGGCCTACAAATAAAAATAGCACCAGTTGAAAAAATAAATAAATAAAACCAAGCACTTCTAAACACAATACAGAAAAGCAGGTCCTTCAGGTGTGCGTGCCTTAAATAAGTTAGGACACATTCTTGCTTTCATATTTATTGGCAAGAAAGAAGTCAAGAAACAATGATCAAAAAGAATTAAACGTGCATGCATTTATCCACGGCAAGGAGCAACAAAGGCATTAACAATTTTTATTAGCAGCAGTTGATGCTTCCTGTTAAGAGCTGGTTTTGCATACTGTAAACCAATTCAATGTACTGACCTCAAAATTTTTTCGAAGATGTTTTCTATTTCTTGTTCCAAGATAGCTCTTTGGTGCCATAGCTCAAAATTGCCACCAAGTGGACAAATAAACACTGGTCTGGCTGGTGCTGTACAGCAATGACGGTTTCTGATTTGAGAAGAGCTGATGATACCCCATCCATCAGTATCTACTAAATGCTTGCACAAATTTTTCTAGATCACACAGATGTGATACATTCTAATCACAAGTAAGGAGGATAAAAACCTATTGCCATCGCACCAAGAGGCTGGTGTTCTGTGGACCTCAATATATTAATTTTCATCTATTGCCTAATCTATAAACAAACAACCCAAAAGTCTTATGGCAACTAAGAACAAAGGAAATATACAGCTCAGAAAGAAGTCTCCTACTCCTAATAATTTTATATGAACAAGAAATCCCAGAACACAAAAAGGTAGAGTCACTTCTGAAACCACCGATAGAATTCCCTGGGACCCTATTTCAAAGTCTGATGAATACACAGCTCTCGATGGCCATACAGTACACGCCACAGAACCAAAACCCAGGCTGGGTATGATGGGAATAAGCAACATCTGTATTCTCAGTTTAGAAGCTGCTATTCCCCCACAGGCACATCCTGACCTTTCATGCCATAAAGCTTAGCATATGTGAAACCTCAAAAGAAAGTGAACCCTATAAGCATGTGTGATGAGCCAATTTATTTAATGAAATATCTAATTTATTCAAATGAATGATTCTAAGGCCTATTTAGGCTAATACCAAGCTTCTAGCATTATTTATCCTGCACCATAAAACATATCTTTTCTCTTGGAAGCATGGGTACCAAGGGGAGGAACAGTAACTTTTAATGGGTGTAGTTAGATCTTGAAATTTTTATCTGAAAACTATAAAGCTTTTAAAAATGAATTTGCAAATGTAATTGAGCCTCTAATAGCTGCTACTGATGGTAATTAAAGAAATCTCATTTCCCTAAATTAAACATAATGAAATGTTTTCAAGATCAAATAAAACTAGAAAATTCTATCAGGGTGATAGAATTTGCCTCTGAAAGTAGTGTTCTGGAATTTACGGAGAAGCCTAAGTTGCCAGCAAAAGCCAATGGCTTAGAGGGTTATGGGCAATGTGGAAGTCATTCCCACTGTATCCTATCAAATTTTATTGGATGATAATCCATCTGAAAGCTGGTATACTGCTCGGCTTCACACTGAGTGCTTATGGAAACATAAGAGATATCCTTTAAAAATATTCCATTACTGTCTTTAAGGAGTTTGTTATTTAATTAAACATTGTCAGCATATCCTCCACTTAACTAATGTGTTCCACACACTGTATGTTTAATTTTGATATTATTTTTGCTTCTCTCCAAGTGACAATGGCATTTGGGATCCATAGTAGCCACCTTATCCAGGTCGCTGATAATAAACAGGGGAGTGTTTCAAATTGCTGACTTGGTCTACTCACAGTGCTGTAACAAAAAATACTACAGTCTGGGGGACTTATCCAACAGAACGTTATTTCTCCTGGGACTGGCATGTGGGAAGTGACTGAGGCCCATGCTGATTCAGCTCCCGGTGAGGGCCCTCTTGCGGGTTTGCAGATGGGGACATCTTCACAAGGAGGAGTGAGCAATCAAAGAGTTTCACCCCTAATGCTAATTTCATCACAAGCACTTCACCTCCTTCACCCAACCCCCTCCCAAAGCTCCATTTCCAAATGCCACAGTGCTGTTGATTAGTACTTCACCAAATGGATTTGGGAAAGAGGACTAGCATTCTGTATGTAACCATTGATGAGAACTGAGCATCGTCTCTCCATTTCTTGAGTAGCCTCCAAGCAAAATTATCTACGATCTCCCTCTCTTTCATCATGCTAGGAATCACAAGGCTTTCCTTATGTCTGACTGAGACACAGTATTCTGTGTTTAATTGCTTGTCTTAGTATTTAGATTTTTACAAATCAAAGAAACAATTAGTATCAAAACTTCACTAAAATGCTTTATTCCAGAAGATGATTAGTGAGACTTTTGTATCCTATTAATTAAGTACCTTAAAAGTTACATTTATAAGCTTTTATCTCTTTATGTATGATAAGCACTACAATTTATGTGGCTTGCCACTCATTTTATATCATATTTGAAACATTTTTGCATATGTCTACAGTCTCTTTAAAAATAATAATCTTAATTAGATACAAAATTATAATAGGAGTTTGCTTAATATTAAATTCAAGCAAAAAAAAGCACAATTGATTTTACTACCAAATTCTAGAGATATGTGCTGCCCCTTGGCCCAGTGATATCAAGCACAAACCCTACCCTCAGACACCCCACACCAATAGCTCTTCTCTCTCACGTGTCCTTCAATTTGCTTATTGAATTGCACATATCACACAGTCAACAAATACTTATCTTTGACCAATTCATGGCTCTTACGTTTTAGTTCACAATGATATCTATATTTTTCTATAACACTCATTCCTTATCCCATTGAAATGGTGATTTGTTTTCCCAATGTATCGTATCTCTATCATTAATTCATGGATTGATTATTTAGTAATTACTTGCTTCATGTCAGATTCTGAGTATAGCATGTGCTACCATTCTATTCACAATTAAACAAAACTCTGGTCCTGAAGATTCGTAAAATCTAGTTACTGATACTCCAATTTAGGGCTATAATTCTGAAGTAGTCTACATTGTGCTGTGTTATTCAAAGTATAATTAACCTGCCCTATGTTAACAATCATTTCAAGGTATTAGCTGAGCATTTGATATATCTTCTTCATTCATACCCTCCCCTCATCTATAGCCTTTGGTACTTTTCTCCAACCACTGGTCAGCTGTTAATAACCTTGAGCAGAAGGATGATTACAAACTTCATTTGGATTTCAAATGCACAATGGAGTCTATATGAGCTCCTTCACATATTTCATGGGCCAAATCCGTTCCATAATATGCTATTCACTTCCAGGGTCTCTCGAGTGGTCTGCGGCTGAGTTTCATATATTATCTAGCCTGCCACCTTTTTTTTCAACCTCTTGTTTCTAATGGGCTCCTGACTTCACTTTGCAAATGGTGAGGATTTTGTTGACATTTTACCTTCTATTTTATATTTCCCTAAGGGAACACTGTTTAGGAGAAAGCAAACTTCAAAAATTTTAAATAGATTGGTTATTTCTTTATGAATTTAGGACAGGGCCTACAGGGTATACAGGGTCTCACTGTGTAGATCAGACTCATAGTGATTCTCCTGTTTTCAGCCTCCCAAGCACTGGGATTACAGGCATGCACTACCATGCCTAATCTCAATCGCTGTCTCAGCGCACTCTGGGGTGGGGCCGGCATGACACGGTGGGGATTGAACCCCAGGTGCTGTGCTCTGCCAAAGCAGGTGCTTTAGCCCACTGAGCTATCTGGCTGGCCCATAGATTTGTTTTCTTATGGGAGTTTAAATAGATACACTATGGAAAACCATCTGACTATTGTGAAGTTGAATGCATGAAACACCTGCAACCAGCAACTCTATTTTGGGTGCATATGCTTGCCCCATATATATGCATGTATGTCTACTACCAGCACTATAGTTGCAAAATGGAAACAACCCAAATGTCTAACACATATACATTACATTATACTCAAATACTGAAATTGCACATAGCAAAGATGGAACAAACTCTAGCTATATGCAATAATATAAAGGAATCTTGCAAAAAAAGTTCAATAACAACACCACATACTGTATGACTTCTAGTTATATTAAGTAGAAACAAAGCAAAATTAATCAATGCTCTTAGGTGTTTATCAAAGGAGATTTGATTACCACTCTTAGTTACTTTTCTCTCCTTGCCTAGACAAAATAAACACCTGACAAACAAGGTTAAAAGAGGAGAGGTTTATTTAGCTCAGTTTGTAGAGGTTTCAGTCCACGATTGGCTAGCTCTAAGGCACAGTGACAGGGCAGAGAGGTAACTCTTCATGATAGTGGAAATACCAAAAGCAACAAGAGAGGAGGGGAAAGGAAGCAACTTTCTGTTTTTTATATTGTCTGCAGGCTACCCACCCTAGGGAAGGTGTACACTCATATCCTGCATTAGACCATGAATCAATCACAAGCTCTAGATTCAGCCACCTCCAAAAGGTGCACATCCCAGGACTACATGAGGTTTTGCAGGAGCATCCATATACAAAACACAACACGTCACCCCTTCCCCTTCAAAGACCACGTACACATCTTCATGTAAAAGACATGTTGTCCATCTCTAAGAATTACCAATTTAGAACAGTTTCACTTTTAAGTTTCACTTTGCTCAAAAAGTCTAAATCCAAGGACCTGTGAGATTTAAGGGAAACTCTTAGACATGAGCTCCTACACAAATGAAAAGAAAGTTAAACACTTCTAGCATTCAATGGCACAAGACAAGACATTTCCATTCCAAAAGTTACAAACACAGAAACACAAAGGAATGAGACCAAACATATCCAAAATCTAGCAGAGAAGATATTAAATCCTGTAGTATCATGTACAGCATCCCCAGGAATCTGTGGCAAGTGGTGCACCCTAAAGGGCTTGGGTAGCTCCACCACATAGCACTTCTGGTGATTGTAGCTCCCCCTGATTCTCTCTTGGGCTTGCTCTGATCCCTGCTTGCAGTTTTCCTGAGACAATTCATATTCCTGGCTTCTTCAACATTCTGGGGTCTCCACTGTATTTGTGGTTTCATACCCACAGCTTCACACACTATCCCCTCAAAAGTATACTTCCTGCCCTCCCAGGCCTTCCTCTGAAATCTGGATGGAAGGCTTCCTGACCCCACAACTCTTGTCTTCTGCATGCACCTAACACCAGCACCATGTGGATGATACCACGGTCTGCTTCCAGCAGGAGCAGCAGGCAGGCTTCCCTCTCTCTTGGCTATAGGGGAGACACCCAGCCAGAAGCCATAACATGTATCTGAAGATGGAATTTAGGGTAATACTAACTTTCCTTTTGTTGACTTTAGTGCTCACAGGTTTCCATTTGTGAAAAATCATTAAAAGTATGTGAAATTTGTGTTCTTTATAATTCAACAAAATGGTTAAAGATGGAAATAAATTTAGATGATCTTGAATTTGGTGAAAACTTTTAAATCACAATGCCAAATACAATCTCCATGAAAAGTTAGTAAACTGGGCTTCATTAAAACTAAAAACTTTGACTTTGCAAAAGAAAGAAACTATTAAGAGAATAAAAATCTATAACTGGATATTGTGATTTGCATGCCTACAATCCCTGCATTTGAGAAGCTGAGACAGGAGTATCACAGAGTTGAAGGCCAGCCTGGGGTACCTGGTGAGTTCAAGACCTGAACTACATAGAAAAACCCTGTTTGAAAAAAGAAAAAAGAAGAAAAAAAATCCATACACTAAAAGGGGAAACTTTGCAAAGAAATAATCTGATAAAGGACAAAAAGGATAAGTATTCAAAACATTAAAACTCTTAAAGCACTAGAATTTTTTACATGTATAAAAATGGAAGATACAAAAAGACACTGCATTAAAGCAGACCTACAGCTCTCTGCCCCCTATTCATCTATCACCGCTAAGCTTGAAACTCTAGGGTAATAAGCACATAGAAAAAATTTTCAACATCATGTCTTTAGCAAATTGGAAACTAAAACAATGAAATACTACTACACCCCTATTGAAATTTCCATGCCCAAAATGATGACATCCACAATTGTGGTAAGGATGAGTCTCTTACCATTGTTAGAGGGCCTCCCAAATTCCACAGCCAACTTGCAAAATTGTACATTTCTTACAAAGCTAAACTTTGGCTTACTACACACTTCTTCAATATGAATCTTATCTTATTTAGGTGATTATCTAAGTTCAAAGCCCATGTACAAAGAAAGTCTACACATGAAAGTTATAGCACTGTAATCATAACTGCAAAAACTTGGAAGGAACCAAGACATCCTTGAATAGATAATGAATAGACTATGGTACAACCGTATAGTGCAGTATTACTCAAAAATATGAAGACATTAGCTGTCAAGCTGCAAAAAGACATAGAAGAAACTTAAGTGTTTATTTTTAAGTGAATAAAGCCAATCTGAGGGCTTTCCATATGGCATGATTCTAACTGTATGATATTCTGGCAAAGGAATAATATAGAGATGCTTCAAAAATAAGTGGCTGCTAGAGTTTCAGGTTTGGGGGTGATAGATGAATATGTGCCACATGGACACTTTAGGGCAGTTGAAATAGTATGTGTAATCAAATATATTGTAATCATGGACATATGACTGTATACATTTGTCAAAATCCTCAGAACTATGTCACACAATGAGGAACCCTAATGTAAGTATGGAGTTCGGATAATAACCTAGTGATACTGGTCCATCCACTGTCACAAATGCAGCACAAGAGTGCAAGATGGTGCTAACAGGAGAAACTACTGCACAGGAAGCAGGGCCCAGAGCAGGGGAACTGTGCATTTCATGCTTAAGTTTATTTTAAAAAAGACAGCTTTTGAATTCAGGGTTTTGGAGTGTGACTAGACTGGCCTCAAGCTATTCTGCTGCCTCAGATTCCTGAGGAGCTAAAATTATAGAGGACTGTCACCATGCCCACCTAGGACTAGAGATATTTTAAAGTTAACAATATTTGGTTGAAAGTGTCAAAAATATCACACCTTCTTCACTTAAATCAAATCAGATTAATTCAGGGTTCATGAGTCTTCTTTATGCCTTCAGGACAAAGTTCTAACTCTGAAGTGAATAACAGAGGACTCCTACACCTCTAGTCCTGTCACTCAGGCCCCATCTCTAGCCTCTCCATTCCATTGTTCTCTTTCCTGGTCCTGGAATCCCTCTCTTCCCACCAGGTCCTCATCTTTCTGTCTACCTAGTGAGCCCTGAAGTGCACTACAAATGACTCCTCTTCCTTGGAGTTCCCTCTATCACTCTGAGTGAAATGAGGAGGGCTGATCCTAGTATTGTGAATACTCCTCCTTCACTTCCCAACAAATCTGTCAACATTGAAAATAAGATGGATTAGTCAGCTTTCCCTATGATGACAAATACATAAGATTCATGAGTTCATAAAGAATTAGGTTTATTTTGGCCCATTATTTCAATGCCTGGTTGTTTGTCCCTACCGTATTTGGGCTTGGAGCAAGGCCACAGGAGCTGGTAGTAAAGCAGAGTTGATCAATTATGGCAGCTCAGAAGTGAGTAAAAGAAGATGCAGATAGGAGAGAAAGACAGACACAAAGATGAAGACATACAGACAGACAGCAGGGAGGAAGAAGAGAGCAATGTGCGGGCAAGAGCCACACACTAAAGGCACTCCTGGTGTAGAGCACTGGTGCTTAGAATATACTAACAACATATTGAATAATTAATACATCATGATGTAAAAAAGCCCCTCAAACTACTTTTAGTAATATCAAAACACGGACTAGCTGAAGGCAGAAGGTAAATGCCAACTCAGTAAAGTCATTTCTATGAAGGCCTGACAAAGCATAAGGTAGGTATCTAACACTTTTTATGTAACTGACCATAGCAAGAAAGCTTAAAGGCTACAGAAAAACTGCTTGTCCACTAGACATGGTCTTTAAGGACCAGATGTCTCAAGGTAGACTTTGCTAAGTGCTCCACCATAAGCTAGTCATGGTGACCTCCCCAACAGGCATCAAAAGTGTAGATAGACGGTGTGGTATATAGGAGAGGCAGAAATCTATGTGCCTTCCATATCAGAGACATAGAAATTGGAGGCAGCATTCTGTCCAGAAAACTAAGTATTCTGATTTAAGATTCTTGACCAGATGATAAGCCAGTTCAGTTTAATAGCAGGAGTTAAAACTAAAATGTGATTCTAAACAGCGATGGTGAACCTTTCAGGGCATCCAAGGACACCAAGAGCTTCTGGAGGCACCAGTGCGATTGGTCTGACCTGCCTGTTGTAGAAGAAAAATCACAGGATGTTTCCATCACTTATACCTGCAGACTGCACTTAGAATCTCTGTATGGACCGTCTGTCTTTCCTCTCAAGGTCTCTGCTCTGGTAATCCCACCTCCCCTATGTCCATGGGATGTACCTCCTTCTCTTTATGTACCTTAAAAGAGGCAGGGTCTCTTACCTTGGCCTTCCTGAATCCTTCTCTAAGCTTGTCTACTCCTTCTCTTGGCCTGGCTGGCTAACTGTTATGGCCCTGTTAATGAGTCTTACATTTTTAGCTTCCTGTTTAGTCAAGGCGGTAGTTAGATGGAGGAAACAGAGTGAGGAATATTTACTCACCTAACTCAGTGGTCCTCAAGCTGTAGAGTACATCAAAATCAGACAGAACTGACCTTATGAATACAGAGTTCTGGACCCCAGTCCTGATATACCTAATTCAGTAGCCAAGGTGGGTAAGTGAGAATCCACTTTTCCAACAACTTTCCTAGTGGTATTACTGATGCTTCTGGCCAAGCCCCCATTTTAAGGACCAGTGCCACAGCTGAAATGTTACTCCCGGGCTCCTGATGTCCTCCCACCACAAGTCCCTGTTCCTCTCAGTGACCCATTCCACAGAATTGAGGTGGCTAATCGTATGGGCCAAGTGTTTAGGTTACTACCCGGATATTTATCAACTTTTATCTATTTTTTTTTTCTTGGTCTTTTTGAGACAGGGTCTAGTTGTGTAGTTCAGGCTGACTTTGAGCTAACTTAATACCCCAGGATGGTGTCAAACTCATAATGATATTCCTTCCTTAGCCTCCAGAGTGCTGGGATTCCAGGTGTGCACCACCATCTCTGGCTAAAGTCCAACTATTATTCTTGGTGTTTCCATGGAGGTACTGTTCCTTAAATGAGATTATGTTTAAATCAATAAATTAAGTGAAACAGACGTGGTAAAACAATGAGTCTCCCAAGGAAAAGTAATTCTGTCTGCAGATTACTTCTGGAATGAAACTGAAACTTTTCCCTGGGTCTCTAGGCTGCTAGGTTTCATTCAGATCTTGGACTAAGCAAGCCTCCATAATGACTCCAGCCAAATCTTTAAATCAGTCTGTACGTGCACAGGTATATATCAATGCATATGATGTGCTTGTATTTGTGTGGCTTTGTACATACACAGCACACACACACACACACACATACACACACACACACACACACACACACACGTCATTTGTTCTTTTCTATGTAGAATATTGTCAAAAGAAAGTTTAGTCCCTATCACTTCCAGTAGCTATCTCTTGTTCCCTACATGACGGCACATTTCCCACCTGACTCTTCAGAAAAGTTGGTAACAGTTCAACTGTCACGAAAGGTCAAAACTGCTGTTGAATCACCTCACTATAGGTCTGTTGAATCACATCACTTCTAATTTGCAATGCCTTTCCCTCTGGATAATCACCTTCAGTGCAAGTGGAAAAACCAACATGCCCACTCCCAAGCCCGTGGCACCTGCTGTGTTCTCTCCTGTGATTAACAGCATCTCTTCCTCCCAGGTACCCAGACTGGAGAGCCCTGCACCCACTTCTGACATCTTATAATTGTTTCTCCAACCTCTGGCTCTACACTGTTCTGGAAGCTTTTTGCAGAAATATGCCTTTGTTTTTATAGCATCAGGGCTTAGTATAGCATGTATCATGCATCTTGCAGGAGCCCCCAACACAGGTAATGCAGAAATGAATTGCGTGTGATTTATATAGCACCTTAAAATTTATACAGGCCTTCTGTACACCTTGTTTCCACAGTTAAAATCCCATTTCTTTTGCTCTATCACAAGATTTGCCACTACTATGCTAACTATTGCACAGTTCTTCTCTATTGATATTTCTGTAACTGCTTCAAACTCGTACAACGTATGGCCCAAATCATTGGATTAGCCTTCTAACCTGTTCGCTTGTCTCTTATCTCCCCCTTACATATCAAACCTCTGATCAGGTTTTCTCTACATGCAGTGGTACTATATTTCACATTGAACACAATCTACACTTTCAGGTTTTGCATGCTAGATTCTTCATAAACTGGTCCCAAGTTAACTTCCTGAATTAGCATTATTCCCTTGTAAGGGTTTTCCATTCTGGGTATGTCCATCTGTACCCCCTTTCGCAGCCCTCTAACTTGTATAGTATTCTCCTCGGTATCATAGTATTCCTTTTACTTGAAAATCACACCTACCTGATTTATGTGCACCTATAAAACCTAACTCTTATCCTATTCCTGCCACTATGCTGATTCACAGTGATTTCTTCTTGTCTCAGAAATGTGCAGTAGCTGTTTCCCACATCTGACATCTGGAATTTATTGGTTTTCAAAAGCATTTGAAGGCTGTTCTCTTGAATTAGTCTATAGTAACCAGGGAACCTAAAATGTCACACTCTTCTTTCTTATACCTGCCAAACATCACGCACAGTAATTGGCATATGCACTGATACTGTACCCTTCCTCTGTGCGTATTTCCACCACCTATGGAAAGGTCTGGCTATTAAGAAAGAGCACTCACTGAGTTCTTCCTTGAGCATTAAGAAGACAGAGGACAGGGCTCATATACCTTGGGGTAACAGACTCCAAATGGGGTGCGGCTGTGCATTTAGCTTATTTTATTGAGTGGTTATTATAAAAAGAACAACACACTATTGCTTTCATTGTGTAATAATTAGTCGTGATATGTTAACCTGACTTGACTAAGAACTGCCTCGCACACTAGTAAAACACTGGTTGGAATTGTGGATGACCCATAAGTAGGTAAAAACCTGAAGAGGGAAATGCCATTCTGGATGTGTGTGGCACCAATCAGACTTGCAACTCGGATGGAATGAAAAGGGGAAAGAAAGGAAGTCTCCCTTTCTATCTTCAGGCGAGCTCTGGCAATGCCCTTGGACACTCAGCTCCAGTTCCTTTAGGCTTCCAGGGCAGGTTCTTCACCCTCCCCGTGCGATGCTTCTGCTTTCTGACACAGAACTGTGTAGGCACTTCAGGCCTCCTATATTCCATGGGCTCCTCAGGCCCTCCTGCACGCTGGTGCCCATTTTGCCTTCTCTTACCTCTGATCTGGCACCTACCTAGCAAATCCTTTCATAAGCATACATGTATTAAATCTGTTTCTCTAGTGACACACATTGTGCCCATAGTTTTATTCAGATAGTTTTAGTTTGTTTTGAAGGAGTTATTCTCCTTTCTCAAGATAAACTGCTAGAAAAAAATGATTCTGACAATGTAGATATGGCCAGGAATTTCTATGTTTTATGAATTTCAAAAGTTGGTGACTTTGCATTTGGCCCCCACTTTGATAAATACGGGGCTAGTTTATAAAAAAAAGATAATATATAGGAGAGAAGCAGAGACCTCAGTTTTAAACAGCACCATTATATATGGAAATGGTTATTCAAGTTAATTTTCTCATTAAAAATGTAACCCAACATCCAATGACTTCTTCAGGGATATTCCAGTCTAGAAAGCAATTCTCCACTTGCTTTTCAAATAACCTCTGTAAACATAGGTAGCACTAGCTAACTCTTTACTTCATAAGACAATGGGGGCTGATAGGACAGTAAATCCCTGTCTTATAAATGAGTGCCATCTTGGGGAACATTTGTAAGCAGATTCATTCATAATCTCACAAAGTGAGTCTTACACAGTACACCTGCAAATCTTATGTAGCACATTTGCGAAAGTTTGTCATTTAAATGTTCATAAGTCAGAAATTACTGTAATGTGACTGTAATATTTTTCCAGAGAGAAAAATATTGCTCCACATATATGAAGCTAAACAGAAATCAAAGAGTTGTCACTGTAGAAACTTGAAACTTTCTGTGTCTCCATCCTGTGTGTATTTGTTTAGGAAGGCCTGCACCAGAATCTAATTCAAGGAAAGCACTGAGTATATTTACTATCATTGTGTACTTTGAACTCAGTATACTGGATCTAAGTGCGGGAACAGGTAGTACAGGAAAACACACACACACACACACACACACACACACAAAATCATCTTGGATTTATTTTATTATATTCCCTGAATTTATTTTTAAGAATACGAAAAGCATTACACACTTCAGTCTTCAGAATGAAAGTTTCACCTTTGAACTCACTTTGAATAATTGAAAAAATTCATTGTTCTATTCATTCATTTTCTTATGAAAAAAAAAAAAAAGATTGAGATTTTGTTCAGGACACCTAAACAAGGAATGACCAAACAGTATACTCCAGGTGTCCTACTTACATCTGAGAAAAACAGTGCTTTTATAGTCTCTGTTTCCATCACAGTCCTACAGTTATATAGCCAATTACTTCATTTCTACTGAGATCTTGCTAGTCTATATATCCTTACTATTTTTTGGTCTCAATTCATCATATCTCAATTAACAAAACAATAGTTCCTAGCCAGCAAGAAGCTCAGTGGACTAAACGCTTGGTTAGGCATATGCAAGGACCAGGACTCCGTCTTCAGCACCACAGGCTGCACTGGCGACAACCCTGGGCATGCCAAGTCGGCAACTTAGTCTGTGTGGCATGGCACACACCTGTAAACCCAGCACTGGGGAGGCTGAGAACAGGAGGACCACTATGCGTCCAAGTCGCGTAGTGAAACTCTGTACCAAATACATTTAAAAAAAAAGTTCCAAATAAAATTTGTGTAAGTAACTTAAATTCAGAAGCACTAAGCTGTATGCCACGGATTATTAATCAGTCATTCAATAAATTAGTCAACAACTGAACTTATTGTGAACCTGTAGGAACAAGAGAAAGAGGTCAGAGAAAAAAAAATGACAAAAAATAACACACAGCTTTTCTTTCTTATCTTTTTAAGTTTTAAAATTTATTTATGTATTTATTTATATATTTGGTACAGGGTATTGTTAAGCAGCTTGGACTCATAGTGATACTCCTGTCTTAGCCCCAAGTCTGGGATTATAGGCACACACCAGCACACCCTGTTTCAGTAGCCAGCACAGTGTATCCCAGGCGTCCAGGGCCAGCATAGCATGGGGTACCAGGGATTGAACCCAGGTCCTTGTGCTTGCCAGGCAAGTGCTTAGACCGCCGAGCTATTTTCCTAGCCCAGCTTTTTCTCTTACTATCTAGGATAGAGGATATAATCTATAAGCAAAGACTTGCCTGACCTAATCCCTAAAACTGTGTTATTTGATTAAAGACTTCAAAGTAGGGTGGGGGCCTTAAAAGGGCTCTACAATGTGCAGAATTTGTCTAGAGGCAGAGAAGAGCAGTGGAGGTGGGAGAGAGTCTATTAAGGAGAAAGATCCAACACACCGCTGTTTGTGCTGAGAGGCAGGACTCACACGCAACGAATCGAAAGAGTCTCTGGGGGGTGGGAGGAGCAAAGAATAGACTCTGGTTGAAGAAAAGTGATGCCTTCAGTCCCACAGCCTCCCAGAAGCGGATTCTTCCAACAACCTGACTAAGTTAGGAAGATTATTCCCAGAGATTCACAGCAGGAGCCCAGCTCACTAATACCTTGATCTCAGCTGGGAGATCCGGAGCAAAGAAACCACTCACACGTTGAACTCACACGTCGAGGTATTCGCATGCTGCTTTAGCTGTCAAATGATTTGTCACAGGCAATAGAAAGTTAGTACAGAGACACTGTGAAAGACCCGTGTGGAGAGCAGAACTTCCGGACAGAGCACCACTGCCCACCAACAAGGGGAAGAGGTGGGGTGTGGTAAGAATCTCGGCACTGCTCCAGAAGGCTCTCCGTATTTTGTTTGTTTTCCTCCAGGTCTGAGGATGGAATCGAGGACGCTGCACATGCTAAGTGAGTGCTCTGCCAGCAAGCTACACCCCTGGTCTCCTAGTAAGTTTTGAAAGGAATCAGCAGGGAGAAAGGGCAGTGGGTTGTAGTGATCACACAAGACTTGAAATGAGGAGCTTAGGATTTAGGCAGAGATGCCTTCCGATAAGACGGCAGGATAAGCACTTTGGTATGAGTGAAAGAGCATGGCGGGTGCAGAAACAAACAGGGTCGGAGAACTTGGAGGGCAGCACTCAGCTGGAGGGGTGAATGCTTCAAATTAGTACAAATCGTAGGCCCAAGGCATTAACAGCGGCTTGAAAATTTCTAAAATTTCACTGCAGGCCAGTGATGGCAAATCTTTCAGGGAAGACTGCCCAAACTACAACCCCAAATCCACTTATTTATTGTGGAGTGCTAACACTGTACTGAAAATCAGCTTTCATTAAAAAAAAAAAGTCATATTAGCATCTTCTGTCTTAAAAGAGAAACACAGTAATATGGCGTTCAGTGATACAAATAGGTTTTCACTGAAAAGGAAAAGTTTGGTTCTGGTGTGCTTTTGCACAATGAACGTGGCATTTGCTGTGGAGTGCGTGCTGATAATTTGTCAACATGTGGCTGAGGCAACTGGGATTGTGTGTGCAGAGAGGGTTCTGTGGGCCCGCTGGGGCACACATGCCAGAGGTTCGCCACCATTGCTGTAGGCCACGGTGCAGAGAGGGGAGGGGCCACACCATACGTGGGACAAAGTCCCTGAGCCTCTGTCCTCAGGCTGACTCATGCAAGCCTTCTATCAGAGCATTTCCACCCTGATGAGCTTTCCTCATCGATCACTGGGAGGACTGCATTTGAATACAGATTCTGTGACCAAGACTTTGCCTGAGCTACTGTAACAAAGTACCACAAATTTCATAGGTTGCCACAACAGAAATCTATTATTTCACAATTCTGGAGGCCACAAATTAAGAGATCAAGGTGAGCACAGGTCTTGCTCTTTCTGAAGGTGCTAGGGAAAGACCTGGCCATGACTCCGTCCCAGATTCTGATGGCCCAGTTGCTTGAGACCACAGTGCCCACTTTCTCCATCTCCTTGTCCCTACTTCCCTTCTTTTCTTCAGAAAATGTCTTTGCATGTAGTCCTGGCTTTGAACTTGGGATTTTCTTGACTCAGCTTCTTAAATCCTGGGATTAAAGGCATGTGCTACCCCCACTGACTTTCATTTCATCTTTAGTACATCATTAAAGACTGATTTCGAATAAATCACATTCTGAGGTAATGAGGGTCGCTACTTCACAATGAATTTTAGGGGATACAGGTCTACATAATAATGACTAAAATAAAGTTTGAAGGTCACCTCATGAACATAATGACTACCAACTTGGACAGTCCTATCACCATTAACTTCATCTCCATTCAGTCTAAATGGGGCCCTTTAGTATCATAAATTACTCACTCATCCTTTTTTTTTTTTTTTTTGTACATTTGTGTAACTTTCCACATTTAGTTCCTCAGCTCAATTTCTAAGAGCCACATGATAACCCATATCTAGGAAGGTTCTTTGCATTTACATATTATATTAGTAGCCCATTATATGTTTATTGATACTACTACTTAGTGATCATTGCTTTGTCATCCTCAAAGGACTAGATCTAACACCCATGACTTATCTTGATCATCTCACAGTGCACTGTAGTCTGAAGCAAACATGAGCTTATCAAAAAGTAATCTATCTAAAACAAATTCAAACATTACAGACCTAAAAACAATGCATGTGAGGCTAAATTTAGACTTTGCTCACAGAAATACACTTCAAGTTCAATCTTTGATTTCAGCGCATGGGTTCCTATTGAGTGCGTCCACCAACTTCTGCAAGTTCTACACATTCATTCAGCTTTTTTCCTGAGGATGCTAAAATCTAACCTTCTACCCAGAGCTGGAAAAGCACCACCTAGCATCCTGGTGTGGGAATCACTGAGCCCGACATCTGTGCTCCCTTCCCTCACAGCCAGCAGGATTTCTCACATGAAATTAAAAGATGTACAGCATTCTTAAAATTAAGCCTTAGAAAGTCTCAAGTGAGATTCAAGCTTTGAAAGTAATTGAACCCCCTGAACTCAGCCCTGGTGTGCTTTATGTGCCAGCAGGAAAAGGATGTGGTACCTAGAGCTACATGTGCACTTACACACCTCCTTCAGGTGCCAAGGGCCTACACACATTTTTCCTAATTTCCTGAAAGACCCTTGAAAAGCAGGTGCAGACTGAAGAGGCATCCCATAATTCTTCCCTCCCTGACAAAAACTGGGGATGGATTTGCCCTTCTTGCACAGTTCATATACAGAGCCTCTTTCAAAAGCATATGCTTCAGTCTGTGTGTGGTGGTGCATGCCTGTAATCTCAGCACTGAAGAGGCTGAAAACAGGAGGATCAGTATGAGTCTGAGCTGTGTAGTGAGACCCTGACCAAATGCATAAATAAAAAGGAAGCATATGCTTCTCACAAGCTTGCCACCAACCTCCTCATGAAAGATATTCCACATAAGAAGGTAAAGGTCCCCAAAGAGATTTTTTTTTTTAAATTTCAAATAATTTCTATACA
Source organism: Octodon degus (assembly GCF_000260255.1). Lineage (NCBI taxonomy): Eukaryota > Metazoa > Chordata > Mammalia > Rodentia > Octodontidae > Octodon > Octodon degus. The sequence goes on from NW_004524590.1 coordinate 19,111,003, forward strand.
GCTGAGGAATTATATTTGCAGAGACTTTACTTTTTGTGTCAGTTATTTAATTACTGCTTTTAAAATTCATATAAAACACTCTGCTAAAGATTAAGGATCTGCCTGGAAAAAACATTTTAAATTTAAAAATTGCTGTACCCACATTTACAAGAATTATAGCATCTTAGGTTGGGAAGGAATTGCTCTATAGAAAGTAAAAATATAAATGCCGTACTTTAAGCTTTAGCATTATATTTATTTTTAAAAAAAAACTGTTCTTTTAAACACAGAATATTATTATGAGAGGGAAAAAATCAAAATGATTAATACAAGCCCCAGTTTCCCTCATCAATAGCCTCAGGCCTGTGACCTACTGCTCTAGTTAACTTGTGCATTAGTAACTCAATTTTACTCCTAAGGAAACACTGAACTGACTTTACTTATGCAATATTTTTTTTAATTTAGGAAATATTCTGCTCAAGGCTTTACATCTTTACAACATGCAGCCTTAGGAGAAGACAAGTGAGGAAACAGACAGCTTTTTAAGCCACTTGTGGCCACCCTTAAATTGCTTTCTCCCATTAAGGTAAATATGTGTTTGTAAACTGAGTGCTATGCAAGAGTAGATACCCCCAAACAGCCACATGTTATTTTTCCTGTGTAAGAGAATGCATTGTTGTAAAGGTGCAATGACATAAAGAGGATAAAGTGACACTTTTACTTCCATAAAAGGAGAAGCATGGAAAAACTTGTTCAAAGACGGTTCAGTGTTAGGCTACACCACAACAGAGAAGGGAAAATGGGCTAAAATGCTGTGTGTTTATGTGTTTACAAAAGATGAAAGGTGAAGTTCCAAATCACTCAAAGGAAAAGAAAACAGTGCAAACAGCACCTTACAAGCCTCAGAAGGGAGCAAAGGCCCTCACTCCACATGGAAATGCACGGCATTTCTGCTGCCCTGAGGTAGGTCTGAAGGGCCTGCTGTACTCTGAGGCTTTCCATCTGTCCTCTCATGCGTTTTAACTTGATCACTTCTATTTATAGAGACATAAGGGCATGAGCCCAAGACACCATGGGCCAAAGGGCCAAAACTTTGCCCAGCCATTGGTGGAATCTAGGCCTTCTTAGGTGCCTCAGGAGGTGCATAGAAAAGTAAGGACAAATCCTGAGGTTGCCAAGCATCCATAGACATCTTGGAACATCTTAGGATTACTAACAGCTGTTGATCACCACTAAGTCAGGACAGCTTTATACTCTTCCTGGAGCAAAACTTGACAATAAACACTTTTTGGTACCGGAATTCTAAAAGGCAGGGCTTCTGCTGAGGGATTTTCAAAGATGCTGAAATGATATTTGCCTAAGTGTTCCTGAGGAAGCAACAACATGAGGAGCTCTGCTCAGTGTTGTTGTTTGTTCAAATACCTTCCATTTCCTGTTGACATCTTTTCTCATTGAAAGGGACTTCTACTCTCACTTCTCAGTTACCTTAATCCCCTAACTTTAACTTTCAGTTTCTCTGTCAGGCAGTGATTGTGTAAGATAAATTCCAATTGAAAGAGCACGCTTATGTGGAGCCAGCTTTGCAAACTGGGTAAGAATCTTTCCTTGTGTATTTAGAATGGATAATTTATCTCTTCTGTAAGTCTGGAGTCTCAAAACTTGTATCTTAAATATGAGCATATCTCAACTGAACAGAGCACGCATCAATTGAATACCTACTTTAAGCACATCAATACCTAAGAAAACAGACAATATAAAGGAAGTGAGGCACAGCAAACAATCAAAGAACAATTCTAAGCCCACAGGCAAGGAGTCAATTTTCAAATGGTTCACTGTGTACAGATCCATGCTATGGGAATGCAAAGCAGGAAAAAGCTCCTCACGCAGGTAGGTAAGCAGTTTTTCGTGATGTATAAATTAATCTCTTTCAACACTCCCTGGTGGTCCATCCACAAAAATGAAGGTGCCATATGGTGTACAAAATTCTTCAGTTGAACTGCTGTTTTGCTTCAATATTCAAATATTGATTATGGTTTCAGGAGAATGAAAGATGGTAGTTGATAAAAACCTGGGTTCTGGAATAAAAGTGAATTTGAATCCTGGTTCTGATTTCTTTTAGGTGTCAGACTTGGTGCAGTTGTTAATTTCTAATTATTTACCTCCCTTAATGGACTTTGCTGAAAATTCAATAAAATAATAACAGGGCACTAAACAAATGTTATTCTATATTGCTATTTTTGGACCTTACAATATCAAGTATAAATCACAGCAATTTGGAGAATTGTTTAGATGTGACTCTAGACCTTATTTATTATTTTACCATTCCTATTGCAATCGAGTACATGTTCTTGGTACCCCTCTTGTGACGTATGTTTGCAGCTTGTCTGAATGTCTGTGTTCAGGCCTGGCTTCCCCAGGCTCTTAAGCCTTACCATTCAGCCTTTTTGGAACCCTTACTCTTCGTGGATGTGTCCAAATGAAACCTGAAAACACTATTGAGTTGATATATCAGAGTAAGTCTTAGAAGTTGGAAATAAAATGATTTTGTTTTAGAATAAAAATGGGAGTAGACATCTCAGCATGATGCAATAGGCTGTATTTGGATAACAGAAGAGATTCCCCATCAGAGGCAGAGGGCAGCAGGATCAATGGCCCAGGCTTTACTTGCTACCAGGTGGGAAGTGGGCCTAGAGAATGTCAGGTGTTGGCAAAGCGGAGCTGTGGCCTTCAAGCCAGGATGATTATGCTGTCTTAAAGAGGACCTCTGCCCACAGTTGGGGACCTCTGATCACAGCTGGGGACCTCTGATCACAGCTGGGGACCTCTGATCACAGCTGAAGACATCCTTCATTATGACACCCAGGGGAGGGCTACTAGTGGCATCTAGCAGGTAGAGGTCAAAAGTGCTATTGAACATCCTACAATGTATAGATAATGATCTGAAGCCAAAGGGTAATCCAGTGTTGAGGGTGATGAAAACTTTTGATCGAAGAGCTGTGTAAGAACACAGCTGGTGGGACTGCAAACTGATCAACAATCTGGCAGTTGAGAAGGTCCAAAATGCCCATAAATGAAGACTTGAGGTATTTTCCAGAGATTCCTATATAAGTGTTCCACGGAACTTGGATAAGCATCATGTTCACTATTACTTTTAGAAGCAGCATAAATTTATATTAGAATAGATCAAAAATGGCCTACCCATGCAATGTAAATTTATAGAGCTCTGGAAATGAATGGACTACAGCCATATGCCTCAAAGGGGCAAAAGAGAATAACTCTCTTGGCAAAAAGATACTACACAATCAGATGTCCAAAGACAGATGATCAAGGTACCCAGTGCTGACAACAGTGAGACACCTTGGTTCTGATGGGTCTAAGCTTGGATAGAACTTGATGCTTTCTGGTGTCAACAAAATTCAAAGGACTAATACCACTCTTTCAGGTTATCTTCTGATAACTAACCAGCTGAATGAATACGCTGGTAGAAATCTTAAGTCTTTTGTTTTAGGCATCAGATTTTCAGATTACTTTATATCAAACGAGTGTATTGTTCAGAGTTCATTCAATAGTATCTGCCAGTCAGCAGAAGTCTGGTTACCTATGAAGTGTTGCCTTTGGTGTTGTGCCAACAGCAGGGATGAAAGAGATGAGTTCCTTGTTCTCAGCACATGCTGGAAGATGGATAAATGATGCCCAGTAGTATGAAAGGGCCACTGTGACAGAAATTGTAAGGTGGGGCATATAAAGCAGAGCCTATTAGAGAGGCCATGTCCACATAGAGAACTAAAGGATGCACAGAGATCACCCACTTAAAGAACTGGGAGAAGAATGATCCAAAGAGATAGAACCCAGAAATTTGTCAGGATAACCAGTAAAACCATTATTTTTAATGTATTATCCTATTAGTCATCATGCCTGTTCATACTTTACACAGATGTGATTATAGCTTACATATACTTTAAATCTTGCTCAACATTGTAGCATGAAGGACTTCTTCATGTTGCCATGTGATCTTCAAAAAGTTGGGGTGACTACATTATTTTGAAACTAGCACCTAATTGGTAGAATTCTCGCCCTGACTAACTATATATGCTGATACCTGTGAACTAAGCAACTGCACTGAAGATAGCAATGTGTAATGGTAAGTTCATGCTTGGAATGCCTGTCATTCTAGTCTTCTAAATATGTACTGCTTGTCATGATATACCAATTACTGCCATACTGTCTTTCAAGTAAATGTGTGTTTAAAAAAAGGGGGGGGGTAATAAAAGAAAACAAGAGACAAGAAAAAAATGTTATAGGACTGTCCTACTACAATGCTCTATGTGGTTAGATAACTAAATTTCTGTGTATAATACGTAACTGTTTATTGCTATTCTTCAAATATTTTTTTATTTTTCTAATTTTTTCCTTCATATTCTGTAGGGACTTAAAGTTTAACATATCAATACTTGATGGAAAAAACCTGTTCCACATTATGCCTAAGATGTTTGATATTGAGACAGATTGTGAGGTTAAGGTCAACTGCCTATGTTGTAGGGTAACAATAATAAGCGTCTCTTCTGAAGGGCTAACAACATAAGTTTTCAGACCAAAAATTAGAGAAAAAGAAGGGCTTCAAAGACAGCCAACATTTTGGCCCTAGCCTTTCAAGGTCAGTGAAGACTCAGGACATAGGAGAACCTGTATTCTAACATCATGTAACTCAGTTGTGTCCCAAATTTTCTGATCAAGGAGATTTTGGGACCACAGAGGAAAGTGATTGATGATGTAAAGTGTGCCTAAGGAGAGTCACATGGAAAGAAAACATTCTCTCAGGATTTCACAGAGAGCAAACTGGTCAAGCAATGGCTGTGACTCATCTACATGGCTGACACTGACAAAGGATCTACAAACTGCAGTACAGCATTCCAGGCTAAATCCTGAGGGGATTTGACAGACCTTATCAGATACAAAAGTTACATTTCTTATTCTATAGGTCTTGCTTTATCTTGGTCTTAACCATCCAGCAGAAAAGTATAAACACAAAGTATAAAAAGTAAAGCCATATTAATATGCTGAGCTGTAAAGGCTCAAACCAACTTCTGACATTGCCAGTCTTACAGAAAACCCACAACTATTTTGGACTACTGAACTATATTGGAATATTTTGCTGAATTCAGGCACCTACAATATTTAAATGACAATGGAATACCTTTCTCTGACAAAACTAAACAAAAAAGGGGGATACAAATGAACGACCATTTGGTATCTATATATTCAAAATAGGATAGATATATAGCTGCATTCTCTTAATTCAATGACAAGAGAGATTTGTTCTAATAGTGTCTGTGTACAGGATATCATGTCTGCATCTTGTACAATGAATAACCACTAGGAAGACAACAATATGCAATGTATTAATTATTGAAACTGTGCTAGTAATCGATTTTGAAACTTGTCTCATTGCTCAATAAAATTATTTTTTAAAAATACATTATATTTCAGACAGCCTGTAATATTTGTTAATTAATCAGTATGTTGCTATCTTAGCTTCTTGCTTATCACTCCCTGACTAGTTAATGTAGGATGAGGTTTATTTTGGCTCACAGTTCAGAGAGGTTTCAGTTCACCATGGGCTGGTTCTGAGTTGGGGCAGCATGGCAGATGGGTATGCAGGCAAGAAGCAGAGAAGGACCAGGGGCACAGAGCAGTATATATGTATTTATAGGCCACACCCACAGCAGCAAACCTCTTCTCTTGAGGCTTCACCTCCCAACATTATACCCAGCTATAAACCCATCAGAGGAATAATCCAATCAGGAGCATCACACATGCACAGCCCAGTCACCTCCCTAATGATCCACCTATTAATGCATGAGGCTGCAGCGAAACTTCTGGATATAATCCATAACACTTGGGTTTTGGTCATTTACACCATGTACTTTTTATCTTTCTCAATAGTGCTGATGTGCAGGTCTTTCTGTAGATCATGTTCCCTATGTCTTTTGTATTCTTGCTCTAGGCTAGTTTCCTCTGTCTTAAACTGAAATGCACACACATACATGCCGGCAGATAATGAACACTGTTTCATTCCCATTTGCTGTTAATCATTTTTATATTTAAAAATCCCTAAGTATAGCATATTGCTCACATTACCTAGGCCATAAAATGACTTAAATTTCAGCACAGTCTTGAACTCTCTTTAAAATTCATTGCACACACAAACTGCAGAACTGAGCTACAGCCACTGAAAAACTTTTGAACTTGAAGTTCCAATCTTAGGTATCTGACATTTCTTCAGCTTGTGACATGAAGCTTATTTCTTCTCATAATTTCAGGAATCAACCTGACATGGCTTCCTTCTGAGGTAGCTTATGCTGCATTCCAAATGACAAGATTACTCTGCATGGTACTATCTCAGAATCAAGCACCACTAATTTGAATCATAAGAAAATTAAAAATTTCCAATTTAGAATTGAGGAAAAGTTAAATATTTCCAATGATTCTAACATCTTTCAGGTTCTAAGGTTCACAAACTATTGTCTTTAATTTTGACAAATTGCCCTAAACTTCAGAATCTCTCAGATAGCCCTTATTGTAGAGCAAAAGGGATAAAAATCGATCCCTTTTAGAAAAATAAATATTTTAAGTTGTGACACTAAATCCTTGAATGATAGGAGTTAACTTGGAAAAAAAATTGCCTAACTGACTTGTTTATTCACCTGAAAATCATTCAGGGGTTGAAAGCAGCAAGATAACAGCCTAAAATAAATCACTTAACTAATTCTTACCTTTGGTATCGTTAAGAACAGATCCAGTGGGGATCATTTCTAAACTACTTCATGGCAAATGGTGCATCAACAAGAATTCATATTTGCATAGTTCCTTAGAGTTCATAACTCATATTACCATGTTAATCCCCCAGCCTACAAGGTAGTCGAGATAGAAAGCCTCATTATTTTAAAATGAGAAGATAATTCTTACAGAGCTATCATTTAGATCTGCTTGAAATGACATATAATAGAGCAAAGGACTCTCCTGATTCCAAATCAACTAATCTTTCTCCTCTGTACCTTATATATAGTATCAAGGTGCACAGGATCAGCTTTAAGCTCCAGCTTTGATATGAATTAGTCATGCTGCCTTGGACAAGTCAACTAACTCTGGGCCACTACTTCTTGATCATAAGACTTTTACAACTATA
>NW_004524590.1:19118702-19167112 GCF_000260255.1 Octodon degus
ATGACTGAAGAGGTCAATTAATGAGTTCAAGTCAAGATTCAATTGACAGCATGGATCTCCTGAATATGCACTTAATTAGTACTCTAATGAGGCTACACTTCCTAAAAAATTTTACCAAACTGGTCTTTAAGAGTAATTTCAACTGATGAAGTCTTGTGAGCAGAGGTCTTACCTAATCTTACTTGCTAAAACAGTGCCATTCTCCTAGGTAAAAAGACCCCAAGTGGCATTTTCCCTGCTGGACTAATTCATCTACATTTCTTACAAATGGACTTTTTAAAAGTAGTGCTCGAGGGAAAAGACATGTAATAGTGCAGAGTCGGTAAAAATGGTGCATTCCAGGGCCTGGATCCCTCCTTCTGACTCACGGGCTGGACTTTCTAGAGAATATATTTCCTCTTTTGAAGCTTGTGAGAGTCAGTGAGTTAGCTTACTGCAAATTCCTCCAATCCCCAAAGGAACTTTGAGACCAGAAGCCGAAACCAAACATCAGCTCTTCCTTTATGTATATCAGAAGGAAATAGCTGAAATCCAGTACACACGTTTTTTTCACATTTAACAGTCAAAGCCATTGTCTTTGACTTTTACAGGACATAAATGTACATTGTGGTAATAGTAGCATTTTCAAAGCAAAGAGACTAAAACTACTTCTGCAACAAGGCGAGGACTCCCCAACGAGTGGTGGTCGCAGCTGCTCTTCCCACCATGGACAGTGTTTCTGTCATCTAAATGCTGCTCAGCAGATAGATGGATTGTCCTGTCTTCCACCACAGCAGTCCTGGCGTTCAGGGGCAGCTCTTCATTCTCCTTCAATATCCTTGTAATGCTAAACCGCTATCTGTCCGCAGCAGCAGATGTACTATACGTACACAATAAAGGACAACTGTGAAGTAAGTGCAGACAAAGATTACCCAACAAATCGCACTGATCTTGAAATGCCAAAATTCACTGCAGTGGATGGGAAAGCAACATATCAAAGGCTGACATTGTTTGCCATTCTGTTTCTGGAATTTCACTTCCACCCCAGTCTTGAAACTTCCAAGGAGCTGAGCTAGTACTTCTACTGATCAGAACAGGAATCTTTTCTTTCCCACTAGGTCTAATTGCAGAGACAAAGCAGCACATTGGTCTGCCTTTCAAGGAGGCTCACCCAGGGGATGGTGGAGCTTTCCTGACAAAACAGCTGGAGGGTTTCTCCTATCTTTTCCTGTTGCAGAGCGTTTATGCCATCTTTTATCAGCAGTTATACACAGCTTCCCTTTTGTGGCAATACTAATCCAGGACTGCCGCTGTAAGCATCCAAACTCCCCTTGCCACCTGCCAGGGCTTCTCATGGGAGTGTATCGTGCTGAGCCCAATACGTTTGTGTTAAAGTGCCCCCCCCACAGTTACTGCTGTGTGTGGCCAGCCCCCCCCCCATATACGTGTGGGGCCAGCTTCCAGCAACAATGCTTCTTCGGGCCCTAGGAACCTGTTTTCAGCTCAAAAATGGGATTGCATGTGTTCAGTGGCAGATCCGATCAGATATGAAATGAACCCAGCAGAATTTGGAGATAACAGCAAATGCCTAGATGTGGCCACCACAGTTAGAAGTATAAGGTATCACCATGCAAACCAGGCTTGGTCATAAAGCAATCGACAAGTAGATGCTGAAAATGCATCTCATGCCCAGCTTCCAGGGCAAAGAACCCACAATAATCAGGTCCTCACCTTGAGAATATTTCTTTACCTTGGATAATATATTTAAAAATAATTTTAATGATAGGGATGTATTAGGTTCTATAATTCCAGTGACTGAGACAAAAACAGTTCTCCACACAACATCCAGGAGGATAGGTATTGGGGGCGTGCAATGTCACTGCTTTGGCGCGCTTTGTAAGAGTGGAGGGCAGTACAGTACAGGGGTGGCAACTTAGGTTTTAGGGGCAGAGAGAAGTCAAAAGCCAATTCTACATCTTCCTAACTGTGAGACCAATATGAGTTATTTAACTTCTCTGAACTACTACAATGCAGTATCAATAATAACAGCAACCACTGTGAGTTCTTGTAAAGAGCTTGTGGAGAAATTAAGTTCCACCAGCGTTAGCCCTTGTCATCATTAACCATAACACACTGTGGACAGTATCATCATGGGTTCTCAAAGAACTGCACAATGGCTCGTTAAAACTAGGTAGTTTGTCCAGTGGATTCTTGATGTCGCCCCTACCTTACTTTTGAAAGTTTCCTTCTTCAACACTGTGTATATATATATATATTTTGGCATCAGGAAAAAATGACAGAGAAGCAATAGCCAGTATCCTACTCTTGAAATTCAATTCAGAGTTTAGCAATAACTTCATGTAGGCTATAGAAAGTACTCCACTGAAAACAGTGGTGCAGTGGTTGAATATTTTGTAACCATTTGTATTTTTTCCCTATACTTCCTTCACATAGTGTCCTTGCCTTACCTTGTTGATGTCTTACATTATTTATACTTTTTGACCCTGCCTTAGTTAATGTACCCTTCCTGCAGATTCATTTTCTCAGGCATGTGAAAGGTCTAAATGCTCCTATCTCCTCTTCAGAACATAGCCATCTTTCATTTAGTCCGTGGCGACGTTTGTTCTGTCTAATAAACTAATCTAGGACATGTAGTTAAAGGGATCTTGAAAGATTAACATATGAACATGCTGGAGATATTCACAATTTTAAGATTTTCTGAAGCTTATCGTATTAACCCAAATGAATTAAGTATTTTCTGGAATGCTGGACACTTGAAAGCGAGTATGTGGACAGATAAAGGGAGAATTCTGAGGCTGGGGGCTTCTAAAGACATCTTCATATTATAAAGTCAGCAACCTATTATTTTTTTTAATACTGTGGCATCAATCCCACAAAAGTCACAGTTGTTTTGTGGAGTGATAAACAGAAACATGCTATTAAATGTTTAAAAATCCAATTCTTCTAATCCAGCACAAATATGATCCCCAGATGAGTTGAAATGTGGGATTTGGGGAATAAGCATATGGTTCTTGATCTTTGTTTTTGTTTTTCTGTTGATGTTTTCATAGAGAAAAGCACTAGTATCTACCCATTGCAGAGTTAATGCAACCTCAAGCCATTAACCTTTGGTCTCGGTCTCCAAGGCATGCACTCCTCCGCTGTCCCCTACCCCCACCCCCAAGGAGAGGAGAGGTCGGGCCAGCATGCTCTGAGCTTGATGTCACATACATAATTCCATCTGGATCTTTCTGAGAAAGAACGCTACTTGGATTATGGAAGTTATTTTAATGAATGTGGCTCCCTCTTCTGGTGGAAAGCCTAAATCAATAATAAAATTGTCTGAACAGGAGAACAGGAGCTTACTCTGGTTCTTCCAGCTGCAACAATATCTCTCCATACAAGACCCAGACATCCAAGCGAGACAGTACATCCACAAGATTCTCACATCTTGCCACTAAGGCTGAATGGTGAAAAGATTAAAAACTGAAGTGCAGTAAAATGAGAGAAAAGGAAAAATCCTTCATTGGACTAAAAATAGAATAGACATCAGACACTAAAAGAGCAGTTCTCCAAGAGCTATATTTAAGAAGGCATTTAAGGTTAAAAAAGAGAAAGAAACAAATTTTTCTTTAATAAAAATAGTCTCTTGGTCCATTAATTTCTTAAAAAGAAGTGATTCCTATAAATTCCTAAGGCTGCAGCAACTAAGAAAACTTGTATCACTTTGGAAAATTACAATGAACAAGATTCTCAAAGGGAATAAGCAAATACAAAACATCTACTTAACACCTTCATTCTTTAGGACCTCAAAGCTACAACATTAGAAGTATCTTTTATCATATGTTCACAATCAAATCTTAAGAAAACTTTGAATACTCAAAACACTTTTACTCATTAAAAAGACAGACTCTAACCCTAGGTATATAATTATTTGTCATTTGGACAAAAATGCAGACAGCTATAAGGATGGCTTCAAATATCTATGCTCAAATAATTTTTGTTGTTGGGGTTTTTTCTGGTTTTTTGTTTTTGTTTTTGTTTTTGTTTGTGAGATAGAGTCTCGCTATGCAATTCAGGTTGGCCTTGAACTCACCGTGTAGCTCACGCTGGTCTTAAGCTCCTGTTGATCCCCTGCCTCAGCCTCTTGGGCACTAAGACTACAGCAATGCACCCCCAGAACCAACTGTAAATAATTTTTAGAAGCAAAACAAACATGCGTTTCAGTGATGTACCTGCATCCCACTTTCAGCTTAGCAAGCTGAATTATTACAGAGAACTAAAAATAGTTAAATATGGAACCAAACAAAACTGTAACACTCTAAAGAGGCCATTTCGACTCTCAACATTTTGTCTCTTAACACTTCATTGATTGCTAAATTATATTCACTCCTGAATGACCCCAATATTTCTGCATCACAAATCCTGCCACTTGCTAGAGGCAGATTCACTGTATGGAATGACAGGACGTGTTGAGTTGCGGGTGAAGGTTTAAGTTCAAGATTATGGAGGGCTCCGTCCTCTCAGAAGCACTGGCCAGGTCTCTGTGCACTGGTAGCAATGACAAGGTGTGCTTGGTCTCTGAGGCCTTTCTTGTGAAGACTGGATCAATTCTAGATTTGGTTGTTATAGCAGAAGCACGGATTGGATATTTCCAAATACAACTTAGGCAGCAGTCATGTTTTCATTTGTTTGAGTAAGGAAGTATATTACAACTTAGTGGGGAGTGGGAAGAAAGAAACTAGATTTGGAAATATTCTCCTGCATAGTGACAGTCTCTCCTTGACTAGTCCTTATGCAGGTCATGCTGAGTTTCTTATCAACTAAGCCCTGACTTTTAGACTTCAGTGTTCATCTCTGCTAAGTCAAGTTAGAAGACAAATCTTCCACCCCACACATATGACCACACTCCATATCTGATGGGGTTCCTCACATTCCATCACACCTAAGTGAAATCCGACCACTCTGCCTCCTGCAGTGAGAATCAAACATCGCTTATTTATGGTCCTCCATAGCCAGGACCTCCACAGAATTCTCCTTTCTTCCACTGCAACTGTGCTGAGTAAAATCTGTTTTCAGTACTCTAATCTCTGGCATTTTTTTGACAGTATCCAATACATGGTTCATTTACAAGAAATCAGACATGAAAATAGCTATAAATGCTGCTATATCAGCAATTTGGGAACTACCAGAGGAGATTAACGTGAGTTAGATGATTAGAAAATATAAGTAATTTGGGATAAAGAATACATATAATTAACTTAGGTATTATACAATTAACTAAATAAAGAGCTGGGAGCTGCAGACACAGATGAGTGACAGAGAACCTGCCCAGCACTGCCAAAGCCCTGAGTTTGACCCTCGGCACCACAGGACACAACTAAAGAGCACATTCAAATTTTACCAATCTCCCTTCTGATGCTCTATCTCTGTTCCAGGGTCTTATATTGTATTTCCTGCCACATCTTCTTGATCCCTTCTAAACTATAATTTCTCAGTCCTTTTTTTATGACATAGAGACCATATTCATCTAATCCAGAGCTTTCTGATTTTCCCCTAGTTACTGGAACAAGATTGTTCATTGTAATCAAATATATAAGAACAAAGTCCATCTTATGGAGATATTCATTGCTGTTACATTTTTCATCTATATGTTTCCCCAAATCTTTCTGGGCTCACAGTGGGGGCTTTTGGTAAGTGACTGAACCATGGGGGTGGATGTTTGTAAGGGAATCAATCCACAGCTGACAAGTTTTTAGCTACCTGTGATGCTGTGGAGTGAAACCTGTTCAGAAGAGGTGGATACTTTGGGTGGCCCCGAAGGGTGGATCTGCCTGGGTTCTCCCTCGATGGCTCTGTGCTTCCTGACAGCCACACCAGAACACAATGTCCCCTGCCATGCTGGCCGGCTTGGAATCAGCTGACTGTGGACTGAATTCTCTGCAAATTCTGAGCCAAAATAAACCTCTCCTCCTTTCACCTGGGAGTGCCAGAGATTGTGTCTCCGTGGGACGGATAGCAACTAAGACAACAATGCTAATATCGTTTAATATCTGGGAGATTTATCTTGATCTCTGGGTTGATGTGGGAGTCTGTCAGATTTCTTTACAGTTACTATATCAATATATATCTTGGATAACATGCTTAAGAGTAGGCAAGATCCTTCAAAGTGCTAATTTTTCAGCACTTATCAATATGGACTCAAGATATTGATTTTATTCTATAGGTTAAAATCCAATGCTGAATTTATATTATGTTGCTGCTCAAATCAATCTGTGTTTGGTCATTAATGAGCTTTTTTCTTTAGATCTTATCTCCCTTTCAAAACTGTCCATCTACGTGGACAATTAGCTCTACTCTTGGGCACACAAAAGAATTCCAAGTTTATCTTTTATTTTTCTAGTCTTGGCAATGGAATCAACCACTTCTCTTAACATCCTGAGGTCACTGTATTGTGTAATGGTATGTAGAACCCAAGATTTGGGCTTCAGGATTTCTCACTGTAACTGGATTATCATTACTTTCCATCCTTTCAGCAGACGAAGCTAGAAAATCTAGTTATGAACAGTAAGCTCCTTGTGTAACGTATCTATATCTCTAAGTATGTCACCTCAGAGAATGCATATGCGTGCATTGAGCATGTAGCCAATTAGTTATCCCGGTGTGTGTAGACACGTGCATAAACACGAGTTCTCACCATAACTAACATCCCAACCTGACATCATAGCACTCTTGCTTTTCCTTATTTATAATTTACTTTTCCCACAAAACACAACGCTCCTTATCTAGCATTATTTAAATCTGTTAGAGTAATTAGAATTGCTAAGCTGCTTTCTTGCTAAACACGTTTATTACTAGATTATAGTATTTATACACAATTTTTTATCTTTAGGCATAACAAGCATTCAGTCAAAATACTCTCATTACTATTACTCTACTTTCTGGGTCTCCATGTCCTTCAGTTTGTCTATTATTGCCATACACCTTATAGCTAGCTGTAATATCTCTTCTGTGTATTCCACCTTGGGTTCCTCAGACATCCTGGTTAGTTTTAATTATTTAATTTGGGGGGTAGGTAGAGGGTATGTGAAACATTACGACTTTAGAAGTCAGAGACACAAGCTATTTATACTCAGAAATCTGTCTCTCCCCTCATTCTTTCTCCCTCAGAAATATTGTGTACTTTCATCAGCATTTTCCCCACTTAATAATTATAGAAAAACTGTCACTTTGAGTTTGTGCTTCAGCCTTCACACTTTTCTTCTGCAGAAACAAGTAAATGAATATAGTGAAATATATATACATTCTCATATATATATATATATATACATATCTTCAGATACATAGATAGATGCCCTTCATTACTAACATAAATATTTTTGTGCTTTGCTTTTTACATGTCATAATAAGTTATGGAAATCATTCCTTATCAGTTCATAAACACCTTCTTTGTTCTCTTTCTTTGCTGCATAGTACCCCATCTGTGGACATACTATAGTTTATTCAACCAATCTGCGAAGTATAGGCAATCAGATTCATTCCACTATTTTTCAATTATAAAAAAACCCACTATAACAGAAAACTTTCTATATGCATTTCTATATTTTTGTAGTGTAGCATTAGGGTACATTTCTAGAAGTGAGAGTGCTAAATCCAAAGGTGAGTGCATCTATCACTTTGCTAGATATCACCAAGTGTGTCTGAATGGTGGCTCAGTTTATGTTCCCGCCAACCGTGCACAGGAGAGCAAGTTTCCCCACAACCTGCCCAACCAAATGTACTGCGATACGTCCAGTCGTTATCAGTCTCACTGAGAATCGGCATCTTAGTGGTGTTTCATTGTCCTCTCATTATGACTGTGCTTGGCGTTTTTTAATGTTCACAGGTCATAGTTACATTTTTTTGTGAATTTTATGTGCATACCGCTTACTCAATTTTCTACTAGGTTTCTAGTCTTTTGTTCTTCAGTGTTTAAGGATATTTTTACTTTCACTGTGTAGGGAGATTAGCCCTTTGTTATAATGTATGTTACAAATATTTAGCCACAGAGATTGCCATTTGTCTCTCAACTTGTACTTTATTAATATAAAAATATTTAATTTTATGTGAAATATATCAGCCTTTTAGTGCATCTGGCTTTTGCGTCAAAATTAAAGAGCCTTTCTCCATACTAGGAAGAGTTAAAGAGGATTTATCTTTTTTCTCTTCTGGTACTTAATTTCATTTAGTACATTAAGATCACTAATCTGCTTCCAATTTACTGCTCATGAAAATGTGAAGCAATACAATTTTCTGGTGGTGATATGAAGTAACGAGGCCTCCTAGCCATTTAAATGCAAAAGATTCACAGAATTGCCTTGATTTGTCTACTCCTACCTAGATAAGGGCTAAATACACATTATGGTTTGTGTCTAGTTGTCCCCCCAAAGCCTCATGAAGACATGGGGCAGGGACTTCGAGAGTTTGATATTAACTTATGATCCACTGGGATTATGGATGATCCAAGGCTGGGATTATGGGTTTTAATATTGCTGGGATTATGGGTGTGAGTACTTCCTCCAGCCTGGGGCGATAGCCTGAATTCAATTTAAGGGAGAGAGACTTCCTTTCTGTTGCCATTTTGTTGCTGCTACTCCTGCATTTACTCTCTGCTCTTCTCTGCTACCGTGAAAGGATGCTCTCTGCCCTGTGCCAGTCTGCACTGGAGCCAGCTGAGTATGGACTGAAACCTCCAGTAACTGAACTAGATAAACCTTTCCTTCCTTCATCTTGGGTGTCAGGTATTTGTCCCAGCAACGAGAGAAGAGTAACTGAGACAGCCCAGCAGTAGATCCTTCACTTGGAGTCACTGGTTGGAGGGAAACTGAAAGTTTACATCATCCGCACAAGTTACTCCCTTTCTCCTCCTCCCTGCCTGCGTCTGCCCGTCTTCTCTCTTCCACAGATGGGAAGCTAGAACTCAGATGATGAGCCTAATTGGGTTAGAAAACAAAACGGAATGACTTCCTGACAGCCCATTCTTCATCTGAGGATGTACTCCCAGCTCTGCACAGCAAGCTTCGCTGTGAAGAATGAGCACCAGCAACCACGGTAAATCCATTCACAGGCCTTGCTTTCCCCTCGGCGCCATCTGAATCTGTTAAAAATCTTAACCGGGAGTTTAATTTCTCTGCAGAGGGCTTTAAATTAATTAGGGGTTTACATGCTAACAAAGAGCCCAATACATCCATAAATCAATCGGGTGTAGGAGGACTACTTGAGAAGATGTCTGTTCAGTGGAGGCCTCAAATTCAGCATCCCTGTTGGGCTTCCAACAAAAGGGTGCAGGTGTGGAATAGGCCACTATGACAAGGAAGCCCCAATAATTATTTTGCATCACTTAAGCCACAGCAGGTAATGTGGCAAATCAAAGTCGCAGGCACTTGGCAAGCAAAATCCATGTACCATGAAAGGCCACATCATATCACTTTAACCTCTACAAATGAATTGCCAGAACACTGTGATTTACTTTACGCCAGTCTAAGAATTAAAAGGACATTGATCAAAATGATCCTTTTTTTTTTTCCCCTCTTGTTAGAAATAGAAAGTAACAGATGGAACCACTTTTTTTATATAATGCGATGAATATCACTCAGAAGAACCTTTGAAATGGCTGGCGCCTTTCATTAAAGGCGCTCATGCTAAGGTCTGCATTCACGCAGGGGTGTTTCCTTTGGATAGAATGTTACTCGCATCCCTTTATTTAAACACAGAAATTACATTTTTTTGAGTCAACTTTAGAATAATATAACGATGATTCCCAATTTTTAAACACCTCCATGTCCTAGTTGCTTTGTTTCTTATGTCCCCTTTAATTAGCAAACACTTCAGAAACAAAGGAAGCATAGATTTAGATGATTTTGTATTTTGTTATAATATTGACACCCACATAAAAATCATGAGTGCATGTACATGAAACAGAAAGCCTTTTTTGAATCTATAGACAATGTTTAATGTAAATGTAGGAATAAGTCTCTTTGCAATAGTTCTCCTTGCGTAAATTGTTCTGTCCCTCCACCTCGTTTATACCTCACCTTACATCCTCAGCCTTAGGGTTCTGAAGTGTATATTCTAGATGAAATTATACTTAAATCTATATAAATAATATTCTATAAGTAAATCTTCTTTGAACTTAAAACATGTTATTACATACCCCCACCACAAATGATATCAAAATATCAGTATTTCTGAAATATGAAACCAAAATGGCCCAATATAAATTCAACATCTCAAACATTATTAAGGATTTAAACTAAATAATCCAGGTTGCAGATGATTTAAGTTTGGAAATACTAAATTGAACCGTTCAAGAAACTTAGCGGCACAAGGCCTTTCTCCCCTGCCTCTACAAGTGACAGGAAGCACCACAAAGAGCCTGCTCTGCCTATCAATACTCTCAACACTTGGGCAGGCATAAATGACTCAGACACCGCAGGGTTCACTGCCATGGCAAGCAAAGAAAAGAGAATGAAGAAAGTAACTCTGTCAAAGAATAGGACTTAAACACATTTCCAATTCCGGAAGCCCTTGATTCAAACTGTGACGATGAATAGAGGAACGCTGGTCCAGGACGCACTGCCCGGGCCTTCGTTCAGGCGCAGCCTGCCTCGCTTCACTTTACCCTCTTAACCCACACAGTCCTCAGAACGTAAACATGCCCTGCTGCCAGCCATGTCTAAAATCAAGCACAGGTATTTTTGTCATGGTCCTGTTCTCAACTTTGCAGCTACCACTCCAAGTTTTTGGTTTTTTTCATAGGACAAATTAGTAAAAGAGTAGATTACACTGGAGTCTCCACTTCTATATCCAGAATCTTCTAGTGTAGGTTTCTATACCTCTGAGACTGCCAAGAACCATCCCAACACAACAGGAGGACATTGTCAGAAAAAAAGTCACTAAGAACACCAGGACTTCCAGCTTTGTGTAGCGCTAATGACTGTCCTGAGCTCCACAATATAAACTGAGACAACCTGGCAAACCTGGGCTTCTTCTCTAAATGGCAATAATGACACACCATCATTACTGAGATGTTACTGAGAACTCCCTGCTGGGTGGTGTCAGTGGAGGCCTAGCTAGAGACAGGCTTCTGGTCATCATTCAATAATAACAAGGCCGCCCAGCTCTCATGGAAGCACAGCCTGTGTGGGCAACAGGAGTAAAGCACTCCTTTCCTTCTCAGCCAGTGTCCTGGGAGATTCTAGAAGGGAGCCCTAATTCCTGCCCCTGCTCAGCAGTAAGACAAGTCTCAACCACCCTACTGTCAGTGGATGATGTCAGGGAAACCTAGACTAACTCTTCAATCCAGCAGGCACAAGGCAGATCTTCCCCTTTCTTGCTGGAGAAACATTGACAGAAGCCAAGGAAAGCAGAGAGTTTAAATAAGGACATGGTCTCATAATATAATATTCACAAGACTATGTTTCAATGGAAAACATTGTTTTAAAAAAAATGAGTAACTTCAACTGGATGACAAAAGCTCATAAAAGAAAACTTTACGACACAGAAATGTTAGCATTATCTGACAAAGATTTTTAAATATTCATGATAAAAATCCTTCAGTGAGCAATTATGGACATATAAAATGTGAAACAAGTCTTTAGTCACAAAAAAATGCTCAAAAAAAAATATAAACAGAAACTAAATGGCAATCTGGTACTGAAAACTTAAGTAGCCTAAATAAAGAAGAGAATGAATACGCTCATTCAGAACAATGAACAAATGGGAGGGAGAAGGACACAAACTGGTTCACTGGAAGACTGAACAATAGAAGATGTACAATCTAAGCAGCAGAAAAAACTTAGGAAAACAATAACAGAGAGCCATGAGGAGGTGCAAACTTTAAACAGAGCCTCACAGTGTTCTTGAAAGAAAGAGAAACTGAAGCTTTATTAAATAGCAGATAAAAACCAAAATTAGACAAAAATATATAAACCTGAAAATTTAAGAAACTGGATAAACCCCAGGCAGATAAATCCACAGAAAGAAAACCTCTACTCTGAGATACACCATAATCAAACTTCTACAAATTAAATACCAAGGAAAAATCTGGAAATAGTGCAGGAAAACTGGTAAAATAGAAACAATTATAATGACAGCAGCTTTCTCATTAGAGACCCTGAAGACCAGAAGGAAAAGCAGAACGGTCAACATAGACTCCTATATCAAGTCAAAATCTCCCTCAGGAGTGAAGGAAAAAAAAAAATCAAGGTTTTCTCAAATGAAGGAAAACTGAAAAACTTCTGTTGCTAGCAGATCTATACTAAAAGAATAGCTAAGAAAGGTTATCTGCACAGAAAATAACTGATTAAGAAATGAATCAATGTCAAATAGATTAAAGACCTAAATATAAGACCATAAAACTCCTAGAAGAAAACGGGATATCTTAACGTTGGCTTTGGCAAACACTTTTTTTTAGTCACACCAAACCTCTGGCAACAAAAGCAAAAATAAACAAACGAGACTACATCAAACTGCACAGCCCTTCACAGCCAGGGAAACAATGAACAAAGTGAAATTCAGCCTCCATGCTGGAAGAAAATATCGCCAAGTATACAGCCAATAAAGGGTAATTATCTGCCTATCAGTACGTGCATGCATACATGAATACATGCACATTTCTGGAACTTTCACAGTGCAAGAGAAAAGTAGCAACAGGACAAAAATGACTTCAAATGGGCAATTGATCTGAATGGACTGTCTCCAAAGATGGCATGCAATTGGTAAAGACATAGGGAAAGGCTATAGGCCAGCACCGCTAACTATCAAGGAATAACAAAGCAAAGCCACAGGGGAGGACCACTTCACACTTGTTAGTACAGCTACCATCAAAAGATGACAACCGTTATTATAAGAAACGCTCTTGTGGTGTTAGTGGCCATGTACACTACTGCGGCCATAACGGAAGCAACTTGGATATTTCGCCAAAAAAATGTAAAGATACAAGTATGTAAGACCTAGAAATCCCTCCTCTGGGTATATATATCCAAAGGAAAAGTATCTCATAGAACTATCTGTGTGTCCACATTCACTGCATCTGGAAACAATGCAAAAGCATTTAAAGGTATACAACTCATTTTACACATGAGCAAACAACACTATGCTGAGTCAGCAAGTACAACGTCTTTCTTTTAGGTTATATTTTTTTATCAATGGCTGAAAAAAATCCTATCAAGCCTCCTATAAAGCCTTTAAAATACATCTTATTCTACATATAGTTTGAGTACTCTTAATCTACAAAAATCTGAATTCCAAATGTTCTAAAATTCAAAACTTCCAGAATGTCTAGATAACTTAAGCATTTTAGGTTTGGGAATATTTTGGATTTTTCAGTTTAGGAATGCTAAATCAGTAGAGTCTGTGAAAATATTTCAAAATCCAGAAGGCTTGGAAATCTCAAACGCTCCTGATCCCAAGTATTTTGGATAAAGAACAGTCAACGCTTAGAAGGCAGCAATAACATTTGTACCAGGAACCTGCCAATCAGTCTCCTGCCTTCCTGATTTTTGCTTTGTTTTACATAAAGGCTACAATCTTTCCTTTGTGATCTTACATCTGGCAAGCGCAACTGCTAAGCCAAGGACGCCAATGTTAACAGCTTTACTTCTTTAAGCCAGGCCTGGTGGCGCACACTGCAATCCTAGCACTCAGATGGCCAAAGCAGAAGCACTGCCATGAGTCTGAGGCCAGCCTGCGCTACATAGTCAGTTTAAGACCATTCTGAACTATATGGTGAGTGTCTGTTTCAAAAAGAAAAAATACCCCAGAATTTTCCTTCTTAAATTATTAATATGCTGAGCTGTGAAAGGCTCAAGTCAACAACTTCTGACATTGCCAGTCCTACGGAAAATCCACTACTATTATGGACTACTGGACTAGACTGGACTATTTTGCTGAATTCACATACCTACAATATTTAAATGGCAATGGAATACCCATCTCTGACAAAACTAAATTAAAAAAGGGCATACAAATAAAGGACCATTTTGATTCTTTATATTCAAAATAGTTAGGATAGATATACAGCTACTTTCTCTTACTTCAATGAGAAGAAAGATTTGTACTAATAGTGTTTGTGGACAGGATGTCATGTCCGCATCTTGTACTATGAATAACCACTAAGAAGACAGCAATATACAATGTATTAATTACTGTAACTGTCCTACTAACCTGTTTTGAAACTCTCATTGCTATTTCTCAATAAAATTAATAAAATGCATACATAAATAAATAAATTTCCAGGTTAACTCCTTTTGCACTTCTGGCGATCACACAACTTTCCCAACACTCTTGTTCTTCACGTCTTCAATCTTGCTCATGTTTATATTTAATGTTAACTTTTAAGTTTTATAACTGAATATTGGTACCAATAATGTAAGGTTTAAAACATTTGGTAATACTAGGATATGAATGTTTCAAAATAAAAAATGCACCTATATCCATGAATTTGAGAACCCAGATGAAGAGATGATTATCTTGTTAGGAAAAAGCTATCACCAGAGTATGGACAGGTACTAGGCATCTTACAGTTAATGTGTATTGGAAAAAAAAAACCTTGTGTCATCCCTGAGGTTAGCACTAATTAAGGCAGATTAGGCTCCCATCTATTTACCAAGCTCCTCAGAGCTTTTGATGACAATTCATGGGCATTGAATGGCTGGTACAGGCATACGAGATGTCCAATTTCATAGGTTTATTTGAACTCTTGCTTTTCATACTACGGCCTGAAACTGCTAAGAGCTGAAGGCTAATTTCAAAAGCAACTAACAATTCAAAGCTACTTCACCTATTGCTCCCGAGCTGATGCTGCAGAGGTGGGTTCCAGGACAACATGAGGTGTCAGCTAAGTACAAAAATCAAGACACGCTGAGGCAAAGAGAGCTAAAAGCTTAGGTCCTCTGAAAAATGGTGCTGAGGGGATAATGCAACATAATATTTCAAAAGGGGGGTGATGGGGTGACGCTGCTCCGAGAATCCACGAAAACGCTTTGCAAGGTGTCTGGAGAACAGAACCAGAACCACTGCCAGCATAGGTTCCAAGGCTTTGCAGAGTAAACGTAAAAGCTGGTGCTCGCCTGTCAAAGTTGCCTCTGAATTCACTTTGTCTTCCTACTTGGACCACTTAGCCTGTCTCAAGATATGGAATGCCTCAAGAAAACACAGCATCCACCATAACAATGAATACAAGCCGGCAGAGCCAAGACTAAATTTTTAAAGGCCATTACACAATGAAGGCCATTGAGAAATACAAATGAACTAACCCGGGCACTGAAGGCTTCTGCTTCCCACCTCCCAAGGGCCAAGAGAGACACGTGGCCATTCTAATTTTGGGCATGGCAACCAAAGAGAAAGCTTCCATTAATGGCTGAGAGGAGGCAAATGAATTTGTCTTTTTATAAAACTTTAAAAGTTGAGTATTCTGGTGTTTTAGAAGCCCTAGGGAATGACAAGGACACTGCCAAATTTTGCTGCAAGTAATGGGTCAGAAGAAGAAACTTAAGGACGTGGCTTTAACTTGCGAAAGCAAAGGCACAATGGAGAACCCTGCAGAAGTACTTTAGGCTTCCAAAAAACCTAGGCAGGATCTAGTAGACACCGAGAAAGGACCAGTGAGGGGGAGAAATCACCTTGAGGAACACAAGAACAGGGCTTTCTAAAATTGAGCGAAAGCAAGAAAACCAAGGCACAGAGAAGAAAACAATTGTTAAGGCCCAGAACAGAAAATCTGGGAGTGGGAGCAAAGAGAACTCCCGAGGGACTCAAAATGCTAGTGGCAGAGTACAAGGCTAAACATGCAGTGGCACTCATGTGGCACTAGGGTAAAGTAAAGACTCTCCAGGCCCTCTATGGAGCTCAGCTTCCAAGCCCTGCATCAAGGAAGGTCCTGATCTTAGCCTGAGAATCACTTAAGGCTCATACTTCTAAAAAAGACGGAGGAAGCATACTCTAGTTGGTCTGTCCCACTGAACACAACATAATCCTGTCCAGAATGCCCTGAATAGCTATCTAATATGAACTTGGGCAAATGGATGGTGGCAGATACACCGGAGAAGAAAATCAGCATTAGGAGTCCATGAACCAGCAGTGAATTCATCATTCCCCCCACTCCCTAATATCATTTTACTTTCTGTCAAGAAGATAAAAATTCAGCAGCATACATGCTCTTCCTAGTCCAGAGAGAAAAAAAAGAAACCCTTAAAGGGTCAGAGAATGTGAGGACATACAATGGCTAGTTTCTCTGTTTTCCCTTCCCTCCCTCCTTAGCCACAGAGGATTTGGCAGGAGGTAACTGCTACAGTAGAAGAAATTGGAGCGATTACTTGAAGCTTGAGGTCCAAAGGAAGGCTCTGTACCCTCTCAGAGGAGCTCCAACCACAGAACTGAGATGCAAACTCCTGCTGCTCTTCATCCCTTTTAATCTTCTGGCTCCTCAATTCTAGACATAGGGACAGGCCTGGGAGATAAGCAGAAGGAAAGGGAAACTAGACTAGCAAGTTTTTACATGGAGGAGCAAGAAGGGAGGCTTCAGCGAGGTTCAAACAATGTCAGACGCCACACAGCAAAGGAAAGGCCAAGGGCCACTCCTGTAGCATTGCGATGAACTGCTATGCCCCCATGCAAAGACCTGGTGTAAAGAGTGCACACAGCCATAAGAAGGGAGCTATAAAGAGCCAAGTCCTAGAGTGCCCTGGGCAGTGGACACACAGCACAGGATGTAACAGGACTGTGAATATCATAGAGGAGAAGTCACAACAGAGCCACAAACCACAGAGATCAAAACCTGTGATCTGAACCAAACCTGGTACCTTACCAGCCCATACAAACATACAAATTCAACATGCTTTTTTGAAGCCAAAGAAAAACTGCATAATACAAAAAAAAAAAAAAGGCTAGGACACATTAAAATTACATTTAAAGAACTAGGAAGATCTCAACTTTGGGAATAAAAGAAATTGGCAGACACCAACAAAAAATTGCCATACATGAAAGAATATTTACATGTAAACACTTGAGAAAATAAATAACTATTCTGTTATAAATAACCATTCTGTTAAAAGTAACAGTAAACTTAAAATAAGTAGAAGAAATGTCTCACACAAGAAATGAAAGCCACACAAACAAACCAAAAAAAAAAGAAAAATGTTAGAACTGAAATATAAAAAACTAAAGTAAAATATTCACTGGATGGATTGAATGGCATAAAAGATGAACAATAATAAACATGAAAACACATCAATAGAAAGTATGTAATACAACCAAAATAAATGAAGAGACTCAAATACCAAGAGAATACTATCCAAAGTTCTACTGTTCATGCTATCTAAAGTCTCCAAAAGATTAAAAGAAAAAGTGTGGTATAAACATACATATATTTGAAGAAATAATTTGGTGAAAGACAAATGCTCTGATTCAAGAAGATTACTAAGCCCCAAACAGGAGAACTTCAAATAAATCTATACTGAAGAACAAGATAATCATACTAAGGAAACAAAGTCAAGCTACTACTACTAATAATCTTAAGCATAGGTAGGGAAAGAAGTTGGGGGACAACTCTACTGACTGTAACTTTCTCCCTAGCAATCAGGAAAGTCACAGGGAATGGAATGCTCTTTGAAGTTATGTAGGGAAACGCTAATACACAATTAGAAAATAAGATGCAATACAAGTTTCATTGCATTAGCATTAAAGAGGAGAAAGTAGCTAGGAAACATTTTACAGAAGATGTCCGAAGGTCTACAACGATTGCAAACTACTACTGAGAATTATTAAGGAAAATTTAATAAGGTTCACATCACCTCTAAGGATACAAAGACTCAATACTTCAAGAAGTCACTTCTGTCCAAATTGATCTAAAACAGCAGTGCTGCTATAAATGAAATCACAGGCGCCATCTTCAGGAAATTGACAAGCTCAATCTAATATCGATATGAAATTTAAAAGTGTAGAATAATGAAAGTATCTTGGCAAACAACAAAACTGAAGGTTTTACACTGCCTATTTTTAGATCTTATTACAGCATAACAATCATCGAACAGTTTGGTATTTGCAAATGAGACAGAAATAAATATAAAGAATACAAGCCAATGTCCAAATACAGAATTGTACACACAGAGGCAAATGGTTTTCAATAAAGGCACTGTGCCAGCTCAATAAAGGAAGTTTCTTTTAAAATGGATATATATGTAGGTATCTACATTTCTTAAAATGAAATTCAATACTCAATACCTATAATTAACAGGCATTAGGTATATGAATGCCTAGGGATACCTAATGTTTATACAATAGACAAAAGGTAACCACTAGTGATCATGTACCTATATGTAAAACCAGAAACTCCAAAGTAGCTACAGAAAAATTTAAAAATGATAATTTTATTAACATAGGGTTGGTCAAAATTCCTACAATATAGAACCACTATTTGCAAGAGAAAAATTAATAAAAAGAACTTTAATACTATAACACCTCTGGTCATCAAAAGAGACAAGCATTTAAAATGAATAAGTAGGGGCTGGGGAGACAGCTCAGTAGAATAAGTGCTTGCCAGGCAAGCGCAGGGCCCTGAGTTCAATCCCTGGCACCTCAAAAAGAAAAATTAATTAATTAATTAAAAATAAAATGAATAGGTAGATCAACAATGAAAACGACTTTGAAATAAATTGCAACAGGAGACAACTTGAAAATACATGAAGAACTCATGCATCTAAACAATGAAAATCAGTCACTGTCCACAAAAAGGCAGAATTTACCATATGTAAATGGAAAATAAGTGCATGAAAAATGTGCAACATTTTTATCATTAAAGAAATGCAAATTAAACCACAATGATACCGCTGTATACCATCTATAATAGCTTTAATAATAAAGATTGACAATTTCATATGTTGGCAAGGGGTCAATCAATAAAATTTCACATATTGCTGGTAAAATTATAAAAAGAAAAGGCTACTTTAGAAAAAGCTATTTCTTGGAGGGCCGGCCAAATAGCTCAGCAGATTAAAGCTCCTGCTTAGGCAGACTCAGGGGCAGGGAGTTTGATCTCCAGGCTTGCTCTGCAGGCTCCGCCCCCAGGGTGCGCTGAGACAACCATTGAGACTGGGCACGGTGGTGAGCACCTGTAATCCCAGCACTTGGAAGGCTGTTAACAGGAGAATCACTAGAGTTCAATCTATGCAGTAAGACCCTGTACACCCCTATACCCTGTCCTAAATACAAGAAAAAAAAAGCGTTTCTTATAAATGTATGTTTAATCATAAGATCAAGCAATTCCACTCTGAGATATTTTTCAAAGAAAAATATAACATGCTCATAATAAAGACTTGCACATACATCTTTACAGAATAATTCATAATCACTAGAAAGTGGAAATTGCCAAAATGTGTATTAATAGCAAGATACAGAAAATGCATAAATTTACAGAGTAAAATAGTGCTCAAAAATACAAAAAATGAAATGCTAACAAAACACATATAATGGCATATATAGATTTCAGCATCATTATGATGTCCAGAATAATTAGACACAGAAGAGTACATGTACTAGATTTCACTTATATGAAACTCAAGAACAAGCAAATATAATTGCATGGATTTAACCCAATTCCCATCAAAACCCTAGTTTGTTTGTTTTCTCCTAGAAATTAACAAGCTGATGCCAAAATTCATGTGGAAATGCAAAAGTCTTAATATGGCCAAAAGAATCTTGGGAAAAAAGCTGGAAGATGGATTTCTCTATTTCAAGAATTACTACATAGTAAGTACTGCTTGTGTTCCTGGGTCTCTACAGTTATCATGATGGTGTGCTAAGGGCACAAACGATACAGATGTAAACACAAACAATTCTTCATTTCAAGTTAACAGGTTGTCAACAAGTGTGTCAATGTAATTTGAAGAGAAAAAAGTCTTTTTAACAAATGAAACAGTGCAAGCTGATAACTACATATAACAGAATGAGGGGCTGACAAGATAGCTCAGTGGACTAACGCACCTGCTTAGGCAAGCTTAGCCACCACAGGGACTGCAGTTGGATTGCCAGCACCACATGCTGAGCTAGCCCCACCTCAGGGCGGGTTTAGGCAGCCACAGAGTCCAGGAGTAGTGGAGTACACCTGTAATCCCAGTGCTGGGGAGGCTGAAACAGAAGGATCACTATGAGTCCAAGAGAAAAAAAAGAAGAAGAATGAGATCATACCCTTTTATCAAGCCATATTTACAAAAGAGCTCAAAATGAGCCACAGGTCTAAATATCAGAACTAAAAACATAGAAGTTTTACAGTAAAAACTTCATGACCATGGGTTAGGTGAAGCTTTCTTAAATAAAATATCAAAAGTAAAAGCATCAAAAGAAAATAGAAAATAAATTCCTCAAAAGTAAAAACTTTTAGTATGTTAAATCAAAAAATCTGAAAAAGAAAACTTAAAGAACAAGAGAAAATATTTAGAAATCATGTATCCAGTAATGGATTGATATTTTCACAGTATTGTAAAAGACTTCAAAGCAGTCTTTTTCATAAATAACCAGAGCAGAAACAACCCATGTATCTGTCAAAAGAAACATGGACAAGCTCATTGTGGTATATTCATCCAAGGAAATGCTGTTCACCACTTTAAAGTGACTGCTGAAATGCAACGGATGGGTGAGTTTCAGAAACATTACGCTAAGACACAGTAGCCAGACACAAAAGAACACATACTGTATGGTGGCATTTACATATTGCTCAGTTTCAATTGCTATCTGAAAAGAATACATACAAAAACTATAACAACGTTGGGCCAGGGAGATAGCTCAGGAGAATAAGTGCTGGCCTGGCAAGTGCAATCCCAGTTACTTCAAATAAACAAACGAACAAACAAATTATATCAATGTTTACCTGGGTATGGTAGTACATACCAGGAATATCAGCACTCTGGGAGGCTGAGATAGAAGATCATGTGTTTAGGCCCAGTCTGGGAAACTTGATTTAGCAAGGACATATGAATCGATGAAAGACAGATAGACAACTGAATTAGCTTTGTGTTCAGGCCCTGAGTCAATACTTAGTACAATAAAAATAAGTATATCAATATTTGATTATAAGTTGGTGGAATGTGTGAATGAAAAGGTTTAATAAGGTACTTTCTGTGGTGATAAAAATCTACATCTATGTCCTAAAGTGTTTCTCCTTCTCCTTCTCCTTCTCCTTCTCCTTCTCCTTCTCCTTCTCCTTCTCCTTCTCCTTCTCCTTCTCCTTCTCCTTTTTTTCTGGTACCAGGAATCAAATGCAGGACATTGCACTTGCCAGGCAGGCACTTGCAGCACTGAGCTACACTCCCGGCCCTAGAGTGTTGCTTTTATGAGAAGATCTAAAATTAAATGGCACAAGAGGTCATCTCACTGTACACAAATTTTGCTTCAGATATTTATGTTCTTTGTTTTGTCCTATTATTGTTTGGTACAGGGTCTTTTTACGCAGTTCAGAATTGTAGTGATACTTTGACTCAGACTCCCTAGTGCTGGGATTACTGGCATGCTCTACCATGCCTGGTTCTGGGATCTGTACTGCATGCAGTACCAGGGACTGAACTCAGGACCTTGTGCTTGCCAGGCAGGAACTTATGCTGCCGAGCCATCTTCCCAGCCCCATGCTTCAGACATTTGAAGGACAGTAATAAGTATATGGCTTCGCAGTGCCACTCTCCATTTGTCTCCACTTACAACACAAAATGCAGATGGAGAACATTCTGAAGGAATGTTCAGAAGAAGCAGGAGACTATTTAAATTATCTTTTGCAATTTATATCATGACCTGGGCATATGTCTTAAAGGCTGAGGGCTGGCCTGCCTCGTGTGAGGGTCTAAGTTCCATCCCCAGGACACCGAAAATAGACGCACCAAAAGTGAAGCCGCAGGGGCTGTTGACATAGCCCTGAGCCTGACATTCTGGGACACCAGGGCAGGAGGACTGCAGGTTCAAGCCCAGTGTGGGCAACTTGGTGACGTATTGAGACCTTGATTCAAAGATCAATATATAAATAAATAGGGTTAATGACATAGCTCAGTGTGGAGTCCCTAAGTTCAGTCCTCAGCACTGAAAAAATGAAAGTAAATAAATAAATATAAAACTGTCTTATTTGGAAACAGAAAAAACCTGAACCATGTTTCCAGGTAACATATTGTCTGTGATTCTAGCATCTCACTTAGAAGACAACAAAGGTAGATATTTATCTGAAAATGACAAGTGCAATCAAAGCGCTAGCCACCGAGGGGATTGCGGCACAGTATAGATTCTAGCTTTGGAGATTATATTTTCTTGGACGGGTCCCAGGGAAAGGTAAAGATTCCACACTGGCCCAACTTTTCTAACATAATTTATAGTTGGACTCCCTCAGTGACTTAATTCACGGCATTATTCTGAGGATTTCTATGAAAATTCTTAGAACTTTCTGTTTCATCTGTTCAGGCAAGGGTATTTATTAACTTGGTTTGTGTTTCCTTTTGCTCAATAGAAGTTATTATTTTTCTCTAATAATTTCTAATGCATTTTTTATTTCACAGTGCATGAGCCCACTGCTATGCCTAGACAGGCCTTCATGATACCCAGATCAGAAAAATGACACATTAATGTTTCCCCTTGGTAGGCCACGATTTTTGTTACGGCTTGTATCTAGATGTTCCCCCAAAGCTGATATAGGTGCGGCTTTCTGCGGGTGTCTGAATGTACTATTTTAGTCCCCTGATAGGTTTAGCATAGTCTGAGCATGGACGACCCAGCCTGGGTGTGGGTGACACCAGCCAATAGGCCTGTGTTCTAAAGGAATAGAGGGAAACATGGAAAGGCCTCTCCATGGCCTCGGGTGACACTGCCATGGACTGTTCTCCTCCGCGATGCCCTCTGCCATGCTGCCCGCCCTGCAGCCACTTCACAGTAGGCTAGGGCCTCTGCATACTGTGAGCCAAAGTAAGCCTCCCTCCTTTAACTGTGTGTCAGGTATTTTGTCCCAGCAAGAAAAAAAAAAAATTCTTCTAATCGCTTCGATCTTCTTTGATAATAGTATTATTACTTTATTTTCTCATTTCAATATCTTAGTTAAATTCATTTAAAATTGTGAATGATGAGATATTTTTTTAGAAGACAACATTTCTAAAAATAAGATATCACCTCAGTCTATCCCAGTTTAAACGTATTTTCAGGGCCGGCCAAATAGCTCAGCAGATTAAAGCACCTGCAAGCAAGCGCAGGGGCCGGGGATTCAATCCCTGGGCCTGCTGTGATGGCCCCACCCCCATGGCGCACTGAGATGGCGATTGAGACTGGGTGTGGTGGTGCGCGCCTGTAATTCTAGCTCTTGGGAAGCTGTAAACAGGCGGATCACTACAAGTCCCTAGTAGTAAGACCCTGAACACCCTGTAGACCCTTCCCTAAAATACATAAAAAAATAAAATAAAATAAATATTTTCAAAAATGCCTTACAGTTACTTCACTTAGGTAGACAGCTATAACTTGAAACTTTCCCTCCTGAAGTGTCCATTATCCTACAATTCATATATAACATTCCCATACATTTAAAAATGCTTGAAAAATGTTTGACATTTGTCCATGTGGACACACGCAGGTCTAGTCTCTCTCGCCTGCTCCAAAACATTTTACTGTTTGAAGCAATAAGTTCAGCTCTCTGTTCTGAGATACCTTGTCAATTTTTGACATCCTCATGGTGAGAAACAGTGTTAAAATGTGTATCTTTACACAAGGTACATTTCAAAAATGTCATAGCGTCTTCAGAACAGATATCAAAAATATAATTATCAAGTCATAGGTTATATTACATAGTCATATTTAGCTTCAAAAATATAATTACAAAATCATACATTATGATTTAGCTTCAGTTTATGAGGTTACACAAATTCAAAACATTTGTACTAGTTTTCTTCACATCAATAAGAATTTCAGTTTTCCATGTCTTTGCCTGCTGGAGTTCTGACTTCTAAACAAGGGATGTTCTCCTGATGTCATTTTAATCTGTATTTTCTGCACAAGAAACTTTCAGTATTTAAGATTTCTTGAAATCAGTCGCCAATATTCAATTATTTCCCCAATCTTGCATAACTATATCTGTTAATCTGAGCAGCAGATTGGACAATAAAAATAGATAATATAACAACCATTGTCAATTAGCTATTCCTGTTTTGAAGATCTATAACGTATGTATTATTGTATGTGACCTGATCTTTTTTTCTATTTGCTTTTGCTTCTGTTTTAACTCTGCAAAACACAATAAAATTAAAATAAGTCATGTTTAAAAAAAATAAACTTTCAGTATTTATTGGTAATGAAACTTTCTTATTGGCTTGCCTTGCTTTTCCACTTTATTCATATTTTAAGCAAGGGATTTATTTTCTATATATTCAAATTTATCATATCTTTCTATTCATGGACTATGTATTTTGTGGCTTCCAAACAAACTCTGTTCTTATTTCAGCATTGTGATACTCACCTATGCTGACTCGTAAAAGCTTAAAATTTTGCTTTTAGCTTTTGATTTGTGATTTATACAAAATTGAAATTTATACAAAATTTTCTCCATGATATCTGACAGCACTTAAATGATATCACATTCTCTCACTAGCTTGTATTTCTACTTCCATTAAATATTCCATATACACATGGGCATACTTGAAGGCTTTCCATTCTGTTCTCAAGTCATTCAAGAATCTTTGCCCCAGTATCACACTGCCTTAATAGCTTTAGCAGTTAAATAAATCTTCCTGTGTGGTAAAACATAAATGTCTCCTTATTATCTTTCTTTAAAATCATATATATCTAGACTTACTCTTTTCAAATTAGGATCTGTATGTACTTGTTAAACACTGTCAAGACCCTGCTGGGACTCTAATTAATCACCCTGAGTGCACACATCACTCTACAGTGGTGTCCCTACCATGCAGGCCCCACTGTGGAGTAAGGGGTAACCTTCCTTTCCATTAATAAGGAATAATTTCCCCCTGATTCTGCTCTTCTTTCAAGCCCTTTAATAATTTTCTCCTTCAGTAGCTTATACAGTTCTTCTTAGATTTAGTCTGCCTTGCATTTCACTATTTAAACATTAGCTTTTAAAATACATTCTCTAAGGATTGATGAATTGATGGCTAATATGTATAAATTACACTGATTTTGTATAAGCATTTATATTATATCCAATAATCTTCTAAAAATTGTTGGAGATGTTCCTAGATTTTTTTCTTCTTTATTTTTCTTTTATGACACAGGATCCTGCTATGCAGTTTAGGCTGAATTTGAGCTCACTTTGTAGCCCAGGGAAGTCTCAAACTTACAACAATCCTCCCGCCTCAGCCTCCTGAGTGCTGGGATTACAGGTGTGCACCACCACCCCTGGCTTAGATTTTGCTATTGAGACATCAATATTTTCAAATACTACCAACTTCACTCCTCAGAACTCTTATACCACTCACTGGTACTGTCTTATTGTGCTACCTAGGTCAAGAAATACACTGATGAATAGAGGCAGTGATAAGCAGCATTCTATTCTGGTTTTAGAATTAAAAAGAAATGCTTCTAGCATTTCATTATTAAATACAATACTATTTACTGATGATTTTCACTAAACGTCTTTCATCAACTTAAGGAAATCTTTATTCTTGGGTATTTCTTTTTTAAAAATAAGACTATGAGCTAATACTAGAGCATTTCATCAAATGTGCTTTGCTATGTCTACTGGGATTTTGATTTAGGGTTTAATATATTACTTTGCCAATTATAATAATGACTTTCCAATGGTAAGCAGTTATTGCATTTCTGGAAGAAACAACATCCTAAACAAGCCTTATAAAACTGAGTTGGCTCTCAGCACCCAGACCTTGTCTTCAAAAAACTGCACCTATTAAAAGGAGCCAGATTTCCTTGGAAAAATGACTAATTTTAAAGCAGGGGCAGGAAAGACGTAGGATGAGTGCACAGCATCTTATAATTCCAGAAAGAAAATGTGAAGCACAATATTTAGCAAAATAGCATAAAAATAATTCAGTAATTGGAAACATCTTATCAGGACTCAAGAAGCGAGTAAGAGTATTTATAATGACCAAAGCTTGAATAATTCTTTATAAAGCAAAGCAGTACTGATTTTCAATCCAAAGGATTAAAAAAAAAGTTTTAATGCATTGATACAGATGTAAATAAATTGCTGAATTCACAAAATTCACATGGAAAAGAAATATCCTATACAGAAAAATTCTAAGTAAATTGTGTAGCTGTTATGCCTTCTATGAGGTAGAATTTGACTCTACACTCATAAGTGTGGTCTAAACATAGTGACTTGGTTCCAGTGAATATAAGGTAGAAAATCAAGAGGAATCACTTTCCAGTGAGGACTCATCAACACTGTCCCATTCAAAAGATCAAGCTCCATATCCACATGGCACACACACTTGATAAGTAGTGAGCTTAAATCCTGAGGGGATTTCACTGACCTTCTCAGACCCAAAAGCTACAACTCTTGTTGTATAGGTCTTGCTTTACCTTGGTCTTAACCATCCAGCAGAAAAGTATAAAAATGAAATATAAGAAGTAAAGCCATGGTGTTATGTTGAGCTATAGGGGACTCAGGTCAACAATTTCTGACCTGGCCAGTGAAGTGGAAGACCCAATACTATTATGGGCTACTGGACTCTTTTAGAATATTTTGCTGAGTTAACACACCTATACTATTCAAATAATGGCACTTAACAAAAAAAAGGGGATACAGATGAATGTCCATTTTGTATCTGTGTATTCAAAGTCATTAGGATAGATATATAGTTACATTCTCTTAATGAATAGAAGGATTTGTTCTAATGGTGTTGGTAAATAGGATATCATGTCCGTATCTTGTGCAGCAATTAACCACTAGGAAGAATGTATGCAGTGTGTTAATTATTGAAACTGTCCTACCAATTTGATTTGAAACTGTCTCTTTGTTATTTCTCAATAAAATTATGGAAAAAAATAACCCCAGCACTTTAACTTATGATCTGCCTCCCCAAAGTGCACCCAGTTCTAATCATGAGAGAACATCAGACAAATTTTAATAAGATAAATGACAAAACAGAAATCAAAAACTTAACCTACATTTTTTTTCAAAACTTTCAGCATCATCAAAAATAAGACAAGTTGAAGAAACCTTCAAAAACTAAGAGTTTACAGGATAGGAAAATATAATTAACATAACCCAAGCTGAAGCCCTGGAACAGAAACAGCATGTTAGGGAAAATGTTGGAACTCTGAAGGAGTAGAGTCTATTATTAATATTAATTTATCATATTGGCTTATTAACTGTGACAAATGTATCTAGTAATGTAAGGTCTTTTTAGGGAAAATACAATATAGAGAAAATGAGAATTTCTACACTAGCATCAATATTTCTGTAATGAAAATTTTATTTTTAAAATTGTACTGGGCAGATGTTCCCCATTTTCTCTTTGGGGCCAGTTTGCATAACAGTACTTTCTACGGTGAAGCATAAATGTTCTCATCGTTGACCCAGATAGACATGGATGAGCGGACTACAATAGCTTACAGTAAAGGTTACACTGGTGAATAAATGGTATTTGGAAATTTGCTATGAATTTCAAAAGGATTCCTTCTGATCTTCACCTCATGCCAAAACTACTCCACCTAGAACTATAAAGACTTGCAAATGAAAATATAAAAGTTCTAGAAGACATGAATGAGTCACCTTTACACCTATGGGGTAAGATGAGTGCTCCTGACCAATGACACTTAAAATGACAGTGAAGTTTTAATTTTACTTATTTACTTACATATGCTTGTGATACTAAAAAATTACACCAATCTTGGGGAACTGGTACATGCACACACCACATTTTAATCATTTTTTAAGTATTAACTTTTATTAGTACATATTTGCAGAGCATCGTGGTTCCATTCCCCATGGAAGCTGGTACCTGTGCATAGCAAATCCTAAATTCTTTATTCATCTCTGATATGGTTTGTGTCTAGTTGTCCTCACGAAGCCTATTGCAGTCATGGGCAGCTTCTGGAGTTTATGACTGATTATTGTGGGCACGGGTGCTGCACCGGCCCTGGAGAAGGTGATCTACAGTATGATGC
This sequence comes from Octodon degus, assembly GCF_000260255.1. Lineage (NCBI taxonomy): Eukaryota > Metazoa > Chordata > Mammalia > Rodentia > Octodontidae > Octodon > Octodon degus. The sequence goes on from NW_004524590.1 coordinate 19,146,813, forward strand.
AAAGAGGGGAGAGAGGCTAGCCAGCTGCCGGCGCTGCAGCCACTCTCTCTGCGCTATTCGTTTTTTGTCTCCTCCGCCATGAACAGCTGCTGTCTGCCGTGTGCCACTGCTTTGGAGCCAGCTGAGTATGGACTAAAACCTGCAGTAACTATGAGTAAATAAACCTTTCCTTCCTTCATTGTGGGTGTTGGCTATTTTGTCCCAGCAATGAGAGGAGAGAACAGCAACTGAGACACCCTCCCTCCCTCCCTCCCTCCCTCCCTCTACTCTCTCCATCTCTTGATCCCATTTGTTTTTTCAAAAGATCTGTTTGTGCTGTCTTTTAGCTTGTCCTTAGACATCTGTTGTCTTGCTCTTTGTTATTCTTACTCTCCACGCCCCTCAACCCTCCCACTCCTTTTCTAGCTACCCTTTTAATCTCCACAGAGCTTACACTATCTTTCTTTTACTTAGCTCTTTAAAATGCTTATAGTTTCAGTCTCTCATAGAGACTAATTTCTCACATCAGAGAAACTGTGATATTTAGCCTTCTTTCATTTATTTTATGTAGTGCTGTGGTCTCATTTGGTACGAGAGTATGGAGTTATTTGTACTGTATTTGTATGTGTCATCAGTAGTGAGTAATTTATTTTTTATTCTTATGTATTTGGTACAGGGTCTCATTACACAGCTCAGACTCATAGTGATCCTCCTGCTTTCAGCCTCTCCAGCTCTGGGATTATAAGCATGTGCCACTATGCCCCATCTCATTGGCTGCCTCAGTGCACCTTGGGGTGGTGCCAGCATGGTAAGTGGTGCTGGGGATCAAACCCTGGTCCCTGAACTTACCTAAGCAGGCATTTGGTCCACTGAGCTATCTCTCAGGCCCAATAATGCATCATTTGTGGGACTCACATTTATCCTTTTTATGACTGAATAATACACATACATATTTCCATAAAATATTATGCATTTAGTTTTCTGTATCAGCTCATATGTTGATGGGCATATAGGATGCTTCTAAGAACTAGCAATTATGATTTGTACTGTTGCATATACATGGCTCTGCATATATTACTGTGAAACAAGGACTAATCCTTTCTAGGAAGATGTCCAGAAGAGAAATAACTGGGCCTAATGGTATTTCTAGTTTTAGTTTAAGGAATAGCCATACTGACCTCTGTAGTGGTTGTACTAGTTTATATTCCTGCCAACAATGTAGAAGAATTCCTTTCACATCTTCACCAGCATTTGTTTTTAATTGAGTCCTTGATAATAGATATTCCTACTATAGTAAGGTGGAATCTCAGTGTTTTGGTTTGCATTTCTCTGCTTACCAAAGATGTTGAACATTTTTCATATATTTATTGGCCATTTGTACAACTTATTTAAACAGCCCATATTTCAATTGAGTCTTTTATTCGTTCAGAATCTTTTTTTTTAATGGTATGTTCCAGGTTTAAGTTCTCTGTCCAAGGAATAGCTGACATTGTTTTTCCATTCTGTAGACTATTTCTTCACTGGTGGTTGTTTCCTTCTTTTCTTTTCTATTTCTTTTTCTATTTTCTTTCTATTCTTTTCTTTCTTCCTTTTTTTTTTTCTTTGTATTTTAGGGAAGTGTCTACAGGGTGTTCAGGGTCTCACTACTAGATTGGACTCATAGTGATCCGCCTATTTACAGCCTTCCAGTAGCTGGGATCACAGGCACACACCATCACGGCAGGCCCGAGGATCAAACCCCAGCCCCTGCACCTGCTTGCAGGCACTTTAATCTACCGGGTTATTTGGCCAGCCCTAGCTATTTCTTTCTAGTGCAAAAACTTCATAATTTGATATAATACCATTTATCGATTCTTCATATTATATCTTGTACAATTGGCCTTCTGTACAAGATGTGTTTGCCTGTGCCTGTGTCTCTAAAGACCTTACCTGTGTCTCTAAAGTTTTCTTCCACAGGTTCAGTGTTTTTGCCGCCTATGTCTAAGTCTTTGATCTGTTTTGATTTCATTTAAGTAGAGAAAAGCAATATGGAATTAGATTCATTATTCTGCATATGGTTAACAAGTTTTAAAACTATGATGCTTTAGGGGCAGGGTAGAGAGCTCAGTAGAATAAGTGCTTGCCTGGCAAGAGCAAGGGCCTGAGTTCAATCCCTAGTTCTGAAAAAAAAAAAAAGAACTATGATGCTTTAGCTCAGGTGCTGGGGATTCATGGGCCTGCCATGCCACCCCACTCTAGGGCGCACTGAGATGGCAACTGAGACTGGGTGTGGTGGCGCCCGCCTGTAATCCCAGCTCTTGGGAGGCTGTAAACAGGTGGATCACTATGAGATGGATCTAGCAGTGAGACCCTGAACACCCTGTAGAGCCTTCCCTAAAATACAACAAACAAACTATGATGCTTTAAACACAAAATAGATCCTGGTGGGACACTAGGCAGTGACCTGGATCGCAAGATATAATCATCACTCAGAATGAATCAAAAATTCTGAACACCTTTGTGAAAAATAATAAAAAGCAACTATGAAAAACAGCAGCGAGAATTACTTCCCAGAAGAATTAAAAAAAACAGATACAAAAGACTCAATATGCTGAAAGAAAATGTTCTGAAATAAAGACCTGAGGTAACAGAAGGAAAAAGGCAGACAGAACTAACACCAATGAACAGTAGATCTGAGGTAACATTGCTAACTGTAGTTTGAGGACTCTGAAACCAGACCTGCCTGGTCTGCAGGCTCCTTTTCTAATTCCACATACGTACATGTTCTATTAACTACTAAAAAGAAATCTCTCTGCTTACAATGTGGAAATGATTGGATTGATATCAGAAAAAGGGACATTAGAAGAAAAAATATTGGTGACGTTTCTTATAAAGCCTTGAGTTTACTTAAGAGTAATATTAACCTATGTGATACATTATTATATTAACCTACTTAATAGGTATATTAACTAAACTTGAGACTTTATAAGAAATGTCACCAATTAGTTTTAACAATTACATCAGTTCTGTAAGATGTCAATGTTAAGTAAACCTCAGTAAAGGGCAGGCAGGTGTGCAATGTTTTTATAAATTTAAAATGATTTCAAAATAGCTTATTAAAAATAAATCTTACAAAATGGTGCCTTGTACAGTCTTAAAAGTTGGCATAAAAACTTGTGAGTGAAGAGATTTATTGCATAAAGTCAAATTTTTAAAAGGGTCTACTTTTCTTTGAAGACATTAAGGCATATTTATAAATGATTTCTAAAAATAAAAATTTGCTTCAATTTAATTATAACAGCTTTTTAAAAGCCTTCATAAATAGTTTCTCTCATATGAGTTTTCCTTATATATGGATAAACACATCTCAAAACACTCTAGGCAGTAATTTTTAAAACACAAGGTGATCTGGCTAAGATAAGTTGTCCTCCACTTCCGGAAGAAATGTGACAGAAGTTCTGTAAAAAATTTGTCACAGCAAGAATTAAATTTATAAGATTAATAGAACTGCCTGATTTTAGGAGATGTCAGATACTGGAAGAATAAGGACTTCAAAACAAATGAATTCTAGGAGCAGAAAAGCTGAAGCATATAATTAAGCTGAAAACTCAAGAGAAATTTGACTATGCAAGGAAAGAAGCAAAAAACATAAGAAGAGAAAAAGAAAATGTAGGTGAGAATCAGAGATCATAGTGTCTCCAAGGACCTGAGGTGACAGATGACGGAATATGGGGAAGAGGACGGGGCAACGAGGACTATTAAACCAGATGATGTCAATGTCTCACCCAAAGCTGTAACTGAGTTACAGCGTGGGCCAGAGTTCCAGGCAGGCGGTGATGGTCTCTGCACCCCAATTTCCAGTCCTCCTGACTTCTTCCCATGCCTGTCTCTCTCTTACCCTCTCTTACCCAAACACTTCGAAGCCATTTCCCTACTGTTCTATTTGCCAAGTTCCACGTGGAGAACGCTGCTTCATTCAGAAAGCCCTGGCAAATTCCACTTTCTACAAGTTTTACTCAAATGTTAACATCCTTGTGATTTTTTTACTACATATTTTTTATTTAAAATAATGAGCCCCAGAACTCACAGTCCCCTCTGCTTCTTTCTCACTGTTGCCTCTACTGTCTAACTGTTCTACTACATGTCAGTCTCCCCAGTCACTAGACTAAATGCACTCATACGATTGCTTCTTTTGTTGACTGTTATTTCTCTTGTGCCTAGAACAGCGCCAAGCACACAGTAAGTTGCCCCCACCAATTTTGTCAAATTAATGTACACAAAAATGCTATTTTCTGTACCATTAGTAAGATTCAGAGCGATAAGGTATTGGTTGCTTTTCCAAAGTCGTTTTGTTGCTTGGTAACCAAAGGCAAACTTTTGCTTGTTGCTGGGTATCTTCTACAGTCAATAATTATGCCACCATGTTTCCATGGGGGCATTCTGTTCTTAAGATTTTACAGTTATCTATCTGGAATGATTTCCAATCAGGCACACTCAATATCAGTACTAAAAGGAACAAAAGTGTATGCTTTCAAGGTCTCTTCTTAGGACATTTAGTTCTTATGAGAAACAAGCTATACATCCTAAAAATTACATGAGCAAATATTCAGTAGCACAAACCCTAAGCAAATGGAGTCATAAAATTCAAACTCATCCTGAAAAACAGACTCAGGAGTTACAGAGTGGCCCACCCTTTCAACTCATTATGCAGGGAAAAGTCCAGATTGGAAAGGCTTGTTTTGCTATTTGAGGAAAAGCCTTTGCTTTTTCTACCTTGTTTCCATCTTATCACTTAAGGAGTTTTATGAATGGTAGCTTCATTTTTTTCAGCATTCAAGATTCTCTGTGTTATGATCATTAGCAAAAGGAACCATGCAAAAAGTTTTCCCGAGCATGTTCATAAGCCACTGTGCCTCATGGGCCCCGCTCAGTAGTTGAACTTAACAGTCCCTGCTGAGAATAGCGTAAGGGTAGCGTACACTACAAATTTCTAACTTTTTTTGGTGGATGGATTGTCAATCAACTCTCAAAAAATCAAATGCAATAAGCTTTCAGGGGGTGAAAAGTATGCCACTTCTTTTAAAATAATGAAGTCTACTGAAAAACTACATAAATGCCATTGTTTTAACTAGTGGAGAAGTAAGTCTGGAGTAGTTGTATTTTCTTCTCAGGGGAGGGACAGTAGTTAATCCACATACATGCCTTCCCTGGGTATCCAAATACTCATCTCTAATGTTGCAGCAGTACATGGAAAGATACTTTGGCAAAGACAATCTATAAAATGAAGTTGCTTTAAACCAAAACAATCAAATTGATTTTTTTTTGTGCAATTGGAAATGCAAGAAAGCATCAGTTCTCGAAACGGCACAAGCTGAAAATGAAAGAGAGGAACACTGAAAACAGTAGAGATAAAGAATAAAAGTTAATTACGTTATCAAATTTCTTTGTGTTCTTCCTGGTTAAGTCTGCAGAACTCAGAGGGTTGAATTATATTGAAATGCCCTGATCTACAAATCTAAGATTGTTCAGTTATGGACTTTGTGCTCCCAGTTAGAACCTTGGGCATCTCGTAGACCTTCTTAAAATAAGACTTTTGACTATTTGAGCATTGTTTACATGGCCCAAGTAGTTTTTCTTATTATTTAGTTTCAAATAATATATCATCCTTTTTCTGCAAATTGCAGAGCCATCTAAACTGCATTATTAAATGCATTATTTACCAAAATATCATTGAATTTACTGCCTTAGATATCCTTAGTGAAACCAAATGACTGTGAGCCAGAGATCTCTGAGCAAAGGGCCGGCCTGAGGCAGGATCAGCAGGACTTACCACTGCCCCCTCGCTTGTTCTTTGGGCAACTTCCCGCTGCAGTCGGGCCACAGCCAGCTTCTCCCTGGAGACACAAAAGCACATGATTAGTGGACCATTCCCAGGGCAGAGGCAACACCACAGGACTGTGCAGCATTCTTGCACGCTCTCTGGAGGAACATCGTCCATCATTTAGCTCACTTCCTCCGTGGTGCTTCCCATAAATATTTAAAGGAACTGGTCAGTAGTGCATTGTTTTCATCTAGTGTCATGAATTTTTTTTTTTTTTTTGCCATGGATTTTATAGCCAAATAAATGTTGACTGCTAAGTAAAAGCTTTGCTTGGGGTCCATTAAGACACATCATTGGGTGACAAAATGTCTTTGGCCGAAATAATTCAGTTGTCCTTTCTATATTACCTTTGCTTATATATTTTTAATATTCTTTGTTTTGCAGCTATTTACTAATGCAGAATTTTAAGACAAACAAAGCATAGAGTCATACCATTCTTAATAACAGAAAGTTCTCTGCAGGCTTGCTACATAATCCTTACATTGCTGGGCATTTTACCTATTCCCATAAAAGCCTGATACTACTCTGTTTAATTGACCCCTCTCTGTAGAGAAACTGGAAATTAGAGCTACTAAGTAAAAAAGTGGAGCCCTAGTGAGCATGCACTTGTTTTAGGACCAAGTTTTGGATTTCCTTACTTTGAAACCTAAATAAAATTCTACATATCATTTTTCAGGATCTAGGACCCAGGAAAAAAGGAGACAAAAGTCAAATTACTTTAGTATTCTTTACTTAATAATAGGGTTCATTTTATATTTCTTAAAATTTAATGATTTCACTAACAGTATATTCAATCTTACCAAAATTAAGAATACTGTTGTAAAGTGATAGATACTTGCATTTTAGACAGTTTTAAACTTATTTTTTACATAGCTATAGATACCATACAGTACCAGACCTCTTACTATAATTCCCAAATCTTAGTTTTAGCAAGTATCCTGTGAACTCTCTCTGTCAATATAGAGATATAAAATTGAGTGATCCTACATCCATTGGTCTGCCCTATGCACAGAATTAGTTACATGCAAACACAGAGGAAAATTCTCACTTTCCAAGTGAGTGAGACAATTTTTTCTCCCTAATCACCCAGGTCTTTGAAACACCTCTGACTGCCAAAGCTGATGTGCTTTCATTCCGTTAAGGCTGAGAAGTGTTCTAGTAGGAAAAGCTCTCCCTGAATAAAAGCCTCAAGACGTGCCTAGACAATGGGAGGTCAGAATGAGGGGATATTCCAGGGAACACGTTTGGGGCTCCGGAGCAACACGTGTGCATGGCAAGCCCCACGACAAGGACCAACATGTAACCAGGCAGAGCCATCCAAGACGTAAATCAGCTGCCCATCTTTCAGGAAACAAGGCAGTGCATCCACGGGGAGTCTGACTCAAGCCCTTTGAGAAGATGTAACGAGCAATGGAAGAAGCAGAGCTGAAAGAGATGAATATGACTTTCTATTTCATAGGAAAATTAAATGGAACCATTTGCATCCTCTTTCCCCAGGAACCATTAAAACTGCAGTGAAAGTATAACAGGGGTGGCCATTTATGAAGTGGAAGAAAACGGGAAAATATACTCTATATTGTGTATATTATCTTTCTTGTCACCGAGACATGAGACATAATGCCCAACGCCCAACCACCAACTCTTCAGCTTAGAGGAGGAGAGGGGGAATTTGCTCTTAGTTTGAGTTCCTGAGTGACTGCATCTGAGACAGAGACATCACAACAGACACAAGAAAAGCTCTTTAGGTCAAACCAACGGAGAAGCAGAGCAGAGAAGAGAACCAGAGCAGAAAGGGTGGGGTCAGACACCCCAAGGCCACTCAAACGCCTATGAGTGTGCTCCACTAACCCACACAGTGAGCCCCAAAGCAAATTCAATTGAAATTCCACCCTAAACTGGCACACACATTATAGCAATTCTGTTCCGAAGCATAAACCCAACAGAAATAAAAATACATTATCACCAAAAGACGCAGGCTGGAATGTTCACAGAAGTACTGTTTGTAATAGGCTTAAATAAAAAAATGCATGTATGTAGTCATAAGCAATACAATAGAAAAACGTCAGCACAGTTATGCCTGGGGTGGCATATAGTGTTAAGATGGGACAGTCCACAGTCAAGGGACACAACATATGGAGCTAGGCATTGTGGAGCCCACCTGTAACCTCAGCATTATGGAAGCTGAGGCAGGAGGATTTCAAGTTCAAACTCAGCCTGGACAACTGAGAGACCTTGTCTTAAAATTAAAAACAAAAACAAAAAAGCCTGGCAGGGTAGCTCAGTGGGAAGACATGGAATTCAAATCCCATTACCACTAATTCAATGCATATAAAAATTAAAACTCCTAACTAATCTGATAAGAAAAAAAAAAAAAACACCAGAAAATCAAACTGGAAGAGGTAAAACTGCCTATTCAGAGATGACAATTTTCTAAATAAAAATGCTAAGTAACTTTAAAAACAACTATACATCGACTGGTGAGAGAGCTCAGCAGTCTAAAGCACCTGTTTGGGCAAGTGCAAGGACCCTGTTCAATCCCCAGCACCACATGCCGCACCAGGCCCACCCCCAGGGCAGGCTGAGCCCAGCGGGCCACAAAACAAAACAACAAAAATCTATACGATTAATACGTGGATTTAGTAGTCACATCACAGAAGCCAGCTGTGTAATTTGAAAATCAAATGCATATTTCTGCACCAGCACAAATCAACTGGAAAAAGAAATTTAAAAATATTGATTGATGACAGCATCAAAAAGCAAATATCTATGGAATAAACAAAATGACTTGCAAGACTGTTACACTGTAAAAGAAAATGCTGCTCAGAAGACTAACTATAGACAAATACATAGAGCTATATATCACATTCAAGCTTAGAGGGCTTAATATTATTCCATTTTCGAGTTCATCTGTAAATTCTTTCTCACTGGGTTGTATCCTTCCGCCTCAGGAAACAGAAAGACTACTGGAAACAAGCAATTCCATACAAAAGAGAAAAAGGAATTCACTTTTTTTCCTTTTCATCAAAAGAAGTCCTTGCACAACAGCTAGGTAAGAATCCAAACAACAGCAAAGCCTGACTACAGCGACTAGGTGGAAGGTCCCAAAGGATGATGCTGTGTAAAGAATCAAAGCTGACCCAAAGAAGCTACCTTTGAGTGTGTAAATACTGAGAAAAGCTTTGAGTTCTAGTTCTTTATCCAGCATCAGAAATTGGAACATAAAACATAGGCTAATGACAGAATGTGGAAAATATTAATTACAGGAAAAATCAAAGCTATTTTAGGTATGCAATGCTACAGTTCAGATCGAGTCTTGCTTTCTCATCTTAATTAAATCATACTTTAAAAATTAGAAAGAATGGGAAGCATGGAAAAATAAGTGACACACAAAAACACTAGATCTGATCTTCCATACTAGAGAAACAATATGTAATTTCTAAAAGTAACCAATGTAGAAACAGGAGCACAACATTACTTGAATAAAAGAATGAGAACTCAGAAAACAGCCAAAATAACAGAAAGCAGTTGAGTCAGAGCAATGAATGCTAGCAGTAGAAAGGAACAGGTTCACCTCTTGTAAATCTTATCCCTACATGTAATTTTCTAATTATGCATGTGTGTTACTCATCATAAATATCCCCCAAAATATACATTCTTAAAACAGGTGGTCATGGGTGGGACTGTAGCTTGGTGGTCGAATGCCTGTCTAGGATGTGCAGTTCCTAGCACTATGAAAATGATTAACTAATCAGCTCACTGCAACTTTCATAAAAATACTATCATAATGTATTACAAGAAAGGATAGATTTCTCACAAATTGGAGATTCAGTACCAAGCAATTAATATGGTCCTGAGAAGAACTTGTTGAAAAGCTTTGCTTAATAAAGAAAAAGTAAGATCTAGAAGCCCTTGTGGAAAATGTTGTAAAGTCCACACTACAAGCACTTTAACATTTTACAGAAATAATTTAAATATCTGGTTTAATTTACATTTGAAAATGAAGTATAACATATACAGAAAAATGAAAAATCTTAACGGCACAGCAAGGTATACTTGCGCATAATGATTGCTTCAAGCCAGCTTGCGGGGAGGGGCAGAAAAGCTTCTTAAAATTCACTTCAAAGCGATGAGATGCACACCTTCCAGGAGTATCCACTAAATATCTGAGTAAATCTTGACCATGTATATCTCCTTGTAAAAGCTCTTAGTGAAAACAGCAATTCTCAAACACTTGTACCACGATACCTCTGTATAGCAAAAAGCTAAGGGCACCCAAGGGCTTTTGTTTTTGAAAATTAATATTTAAGAAAATTCTCAGTTAAATAAAATATAGTAAACCCATACTGACATTAAAAAATAGATTTATTTTTAAAAAAATACCCGACATTGCAAGGAAGTAAATTGCATAAAAGTGACAACGCTTTATAATTTTTCACATTATCTTCAATGTCTGGAATATAAGAAAGAAAGTGCCTTCAAAAAGGCAAATATCTTATTTATTGTGAAAATAGTTTTGATCTTACAGATACATTAAGACTCTTGGGGCCACCAAAAGTCCCAGAAGGACACTATGGGAACATTAACTAGAGCTAGAAGACAGGTACAGAACTAGGCATAGAAGAACGTTCTGGAAAATTGCCTTGGGCCATCATTCATGATTGTTAAATCTTCAGAGCAAATTTTAATATATATGCTAATGGAATGTTAATTTTTCTCAAGACTAGCTTAACATAAAAGAGATACTTCTAGGAACAGAGCAAGAGTTTATCTTATCACGATCATACTACTAAATGATAAGAGACTTAAAAATAGCATAAAGGTTAAGAACATTACTATTTTATGCTGCAAAGAGGTGACCTTCTCGTCAACTGTAAGACAATCACCGTATAGGTACTTGACAAATCATATTAAATTAAATTTCAAAGAAAACCTAAATGGTATCAGCTATCACATAGTACTTAAAAAAGAAAATATTAATAACTCATGACATTTTTGCGGGCAGCCCACTCATTATATTGTTAGGAATTCAATAAAGAGTGAATGGATCAGCATGACAGAATCCTAAAGGGGCTGCACCTTAGCCATCTGATTTGGTGAAATGAGAAAAATATGCAGAAACTAGAAAATAGAGACATGCCCACTTTCAAAGACTGTTGAAACAGGTGAAACAAGTTGGTGCATTTCAGAGTAATGTAAGCCACAGGAAAAGACAACCCCAAGCCAGCCCTATGCCGGGGCTCTCCTCATTGATAAGTTGGAAAATTGCTCCAGTTTGAACAATTGGGAACCACCCCAACTTAGTAGCTAGGTGGGAATGATAAGGAAAAAATAACTGCCAAACTTTTAGATTTAAAAATGTGAATTTGTGCTCTTACAATATTAAGGAATGAAGTTATAAACCAATGGAAAAAGTCAGAAGACTTATTGGAAATAAAGAGCAAAGCTCCTGGGTTTCCGCAAGGGATCCTGACCAATAGGTCCTTTGTCAGGAGTAATTCATAGAGCAAAACCAAAATTTAGGTGCACAATGACAATGTGGGTACAAAGCAGATCAAACTATAATCAACTGATAGCATTATAAAGGCAGTTGCTTTGCTCATATCCATCCAATAAGGAAACAAGTCACGCAGGAATGAGGTAGGAGACTGGGGCACGGCGAAGCTGGATGGGAATGCACTTGTGACCTGCTCGTCACAAAATCCCAGGACATATGTGCTAACCAGCTTGTAAAGCCATGCACACGGCTCCTAGTGAGAACTCTAGCAGGTGTGTGACAAGATAGGCTGATGTCAACCTGAGCTGTGGGAGGGACAAGGAGGACTCTCCGCGCTAAGCTGCCTGCCTCTTCCTTCTCTCCTGCAGGGTGGTCTGCTCTCATCCTGTCCCGTGCACATACTTTCCTACTTTTGCTTGACTCAAGCTTGCTCTGCAGAGCCTATTTTCCTAGCTTTAATAAATGTAAAACCTTGCCACCATTTGTGCTTGTCACAATCAATTCTTTGCTTAGGACAGAAAGAACCTATCAACCACCTCTAGAAAGCCACTCCAACCACCCCAAAATATGATAACAGAAAGGCGTATGTAAAGAACAAAGGCACTTTTAGGAAAGGAAGGGAGTGTGGGTCCCTGGGTGTTCTGTTTACCCACTTAAGCATCTGACGTCTAACTGGCTTGCTGGACCAGGTGGTGCTAATTACGTTACAATGTCAAATTGCTGTTTGTGTCCAAGAAAGGGAGGCATGCCAGCCTGACTATCACTTTTCCAGCCCAAGGTGGGACTCTCTTTAGATTTGCCTCCGGCCATAATTCTGATGTCTCTATTTTTTGTATTGACATTCTGTAGGGCCCAATTCTCTTTGATCAAATATTAATTCCCATCTAACTTAGTTCTCTATAATAGTAAAGGGCAGGATATGCAAGGATAGGAAATGCAACTGTCTTCTTGGAACTCTTAGTTCTGTAATTGTTTGAAATTATTTATGCAAGAAATACAACATGCAACAGGATCAAGTAGGAACTCCTAGTGGTCTCAACAGCTCTGCGTCCTTAAGTGGTATACAGGCAAAGCCAGGAGTCCCATATAGCAGGGACACTTCAACTCTGATACTTTATGAAAACATCTCTGGATCCTATTCCTTTGAGAAAGAGACTTTCAAGGTGAGAGAAAAAAAGATTCTTACTTTAGCTTCAAAATTTTTAATAATTTTAAATATTTTAAACCCTTAGAATTTTGTGCATTCATTTTATATTTACAGTTTAAATAGGAATATTTTATTTTTACATAAAAATTATGATTCTTTATTAAAACTAAGGAAATGAGGAAGAGGTTAAATAGATCTTATGAAAAAATAGTCAGGATTTCCAAAAGTTAACTCTTTGGGGATCAAATTATGAATTCAATCAAGACATCAAAGAATAAATGGCTCTTTTTAACAGTTGCCTAAAACGCCCTTGGGTTTAATCATTCCATACAAACTGCCTTCAAAATCCCCACCCTCCTAATGTATGTGTGAAACCAAGTGGGACCAGCATCTTTCTCATGCAAATTAAAGGCTCCTATAAACAGCTTGTGTAAAAAAATAAACAAAGAACATTTGACTTACAAGCTACCCAAAGTAAATTACATACACTCACATCCACATATACTTTTGCTCCCATCTTAAGGCCTTAGTTCATCTGTTGGAAACAGCTGAGCTTTTGCAATGCATCACTATTTTGCACTACATTGTGAAAAAACCCAGCATCTCATTAAGGAAATGGGTAATGGCTTTATGATTACAAAACAAATGAGCTGGGATATTTTATCAAAGACTTTAGATCCTTATTTAGAGAACAAGGATAGAGAAGAGTATAAAGAATATAGAAGAAACAAAGCAGACCACAACACCTCTATTTCAGTTAAATGCAAAGAAAACTTTCTCTATAAAAAGGATGAAAACAGACCAACTCTTCCTATCCAGTTTTGTATTCTTATAGCAAATCAGCGTCAGGTTTCCCAAGTCTTTCAGGATAGTCCCAATCAACCCCAACTCAAAATAATAAGCGAGTTTTTTTTTGTTTTTGTTTTTTTGTTTTTTGCATGCACCATGGAGCTTCACCATGCTATCAACATACTCTCAAAGCCAGCCTACAATAGACTACCTGCAAGGCTTGCATGGTGAGCAAACCTCCTCCAAGGAGAGTGTACCTGGCAAGGTGGAATATATCCTTAGTGAGATGTGAGGGCCATGCAGACTGCTAGGCAACCAACGGATTCTCCTGGCCCTCCTACAGGGAACGAAGGCATGTCACCCATTGGGAACAAGAAGAATGGAGCGCCTTGCAGGCAGATGGCATCCCTGGGAGAAAGCCCAAAGGGAGCACCACATAGGCACTGTGAGGAACTGTTCATACCTCACTGTAAGTTTCCTCAGCCCAAACTGCTGTGCTTAGGCAGCATATGCGCAAAGCGCCGCAGCACGAGGAACAACTGAATCTCCCAGCAAGCATGCTGTGTTGCACACTGTTTCGACCAAGCAGTAGTTAACATGTATCATGTTTGCTTGACTTTTCTAGAAGAAATTAAGTGCAACTAAATGTACTTGTGTACATATTTCAAAAGAAAGAAATTTTCTGGGCATTAAAAAATCCAACTTCAACTTCCTTTGATGTGGTAAAGACATCATGGCATTAAAGGATCCTCTAAGGCATCCTCCCATAATTTTAAGTTTATGGTAGTTTTAGTATTAGAATTCCTCTATCCCAAACTATTTAAAGCTAAGGAATGTATGTAAGTTATATATACTATATTTTAATATATTTAGAATATTCTCCCAGCTAAAACTATGGGATCCAATGAAAATGAAATTTGTACTGCATTCAGCAGAGACTCACAAGAGTTAATTTCAGGCCCGGATAACTATCAGCTCAGGAAAGAAAATAAGCCAGTCCCAAACTCAGAGTATTCGAGCCTATGGACAGAAGGCCAGCCTAAGATGTACTCGCACATCAACACAGATGCGCTATGCTCAAAGCTGGGTTTAAAAATGAATGTTAGTGAACATTTTTACTAAGTAATTAAAATTAAGTCTATCATCAATAAAGATACATTTTGCTATTTCTAAGATATTTTTCAATTTCACATTTTTAGCTGCAAATCACACAGAACAGCTTTGCAGGGTCTACCCTTAAAAGTATCTTATAAAGATTCTTACATCTTTTATGTTATTCTCTAAATTCCCTTGACTCTTAAAAACACTGTTGCTAGATTTGAGTTCAGGTGCAATTGTTGCCACATGTTATTCCAGATAGCTTTCTCTCTTGTGCTTTTATGGAGTTGGTTGGTTTTGGGAGTACTAGTGATTGAACCCAGGGTCTTCCACCTGAGCTATATCCTCATTTAAAAAAATTTTTGATACAGATTTCTCAGTCACTAAGATGCCTAGGGCTCTAACCTGTAATTTTTCTGGCATAGCGTTTAAAAAGGCAGGGATTAACGTATAGGCCCAAAAGGGCCAGTGAGATAGCTCAGCAAACTAAGTGCCTGCTTTGGCAAGCACAGGGGCTGGGTTCAATCTCGGTCCCGAATGCTGTGCCAGCTCCGCCCCCAGGGGCACACTGAGCTGGCGACTGAGTCCAGGCGTGGTGGTACATGCCTGTAATCCCAATGCTGGAGAGTCTGAAAGCAAGAGGACCGCTACAGGTTCAAGCCGCATGATGAGACCCTATACCAAATACATAAATGGAAAACAAAAATAAAGTGTAGGCCAAGGGAACTTCTTTGAGAGGTACTCGGCCAACATTTCTTGGCCAACAGTTCCAACAACAAAGAGAATCATAATAGCCGATATTTATTGGATCGTTCCTATGCCAGGGACTACCCTAAATATGTTACATGACATATTTAAATCTCCAAGAATCTCATGAACTAAATACTACCATGGTTCTCCATGATACATAGAAATAGTTGTTAAATAATTTGGATTTAGTATCTTCACACATTGTAAAGCAGAGAGCCTCTTTTTTTAATTATTGCTTTGGTTGTGTTTGTTTTCTTGTCTTTTTTATTTATTTTAAATTTTTTATTTTTTGGTGGAAGCGGGGATTGAACTCAGGCCCTTGCGCTTGCCAGGGAGGCACTTATTCCACTGAGCCATCTCCCTGGCCCGAGAGCCTTCATTGTTGTGGGTAATATTTATCAAGACTTCTTATATTCACAGTTAAAACTGAAGCTTTAGAAGTATATGTTATTCATTTAAAAGAACAATAATTCTCTTGCAGATTAACATAAATGTAATTATGAATTAGAACTACAGATTTCAAACCAGAATAGAAAAAAACAAGTGCCATTGTTTCCTAGTTTTGCAAATGTCTTTAATGTCTAATTAACAAAAAATGAGACATCTGCATTCTCATAGTTGTTTTTATATTCAATATTACAGTCATAGAGGGTAACCTCTAGCAAACGACTGTATTCTTGTGAGAAAATGAGAGTTAAAAAAATCAAATAACATCCTAATATTTTTATAAAAATAGGTTTGACCTTTCAGATCACCAGAAAGGTCACAGTGCCCCCAGAGGCCTCTAATTCTCCAGCAAAGTTTGAACATGGTTAATGCTCAAATACCCGCCTCGGTGGAAAATGCAGGCTGCCGGTGTAGGCTAGAAAACATCTCTATCATCTCAATGCTCAAAAATGTGAATAGGAATGTGACCATTAACGTTTGCCAAATTTGTAAAATAGCAACAAATACTCATATTTACAATCATATTTGTTAGAACTTGGACCTCCATACCCACCATTGCCTGTCATAACTGTTGTTATTTCTAAGAAGATAATCACAGATAAAGACATGATTGGGGTGTTTTGGGATACAAAAAGTTCCTGACCCATTTAATATGAACCAATGAGAACACTAACTTACAACTTACTTTGCTAACTTACTGAACATGTCTTTGTACAGAAAAAAAGTACAAATCAAACTCCCAGTATAAAACCTATTCTTAAGCATAGAACTGCATCTCAAAGCACATCCACCTCCCGCTTTTCCCCCTCAAAGATAGTACCAAATGCCTCGAGGAAGTTAGATGGATGACTATTCTCATGCATGCCTTGGGGCAGAGTCATACATTAAAATTGTGGAGAGAAAATTCAATTAATCACCAGCATCCCCCATTTCTAGTGGGCCCCAAGAATAGAAGCCCAGTGGCACTCTGGTCCATGTGCAGGGAGAACAGGTCTGTTTCCCGGAGCAGGGCCAGGACTATTCTCTCCACACACAGAGGCGTCCTGGGGAGTCACCCGCGGCTGAGGCTGTGATAATGCAGAATGCCAGGTGCACCTGTCGCATGGGCAGATGGGGAGACCGGTGGCAGCAGGCCCTGAGTCGTGGCTAAATTAATTAGCCTTTCCAAAGCACATTATTTAATTACTCATCCCTTCAATTTCTCAGTATGAGAACAGATTTTAGACAAACTAGAGCCACAACAGAGGAAGCTATTTATGTCCTTTTTCTTACCCTTAGATGCTCCACAACTTTGGAACACAAGATACCACTAATCATTACAGGCTTCGGGAGACTTTTTCAGCATCCATTATGTACAACAGTACGTTGAGAATGCACTCTAAATTTATTAACTTTTACAAGATTTTTCACAACAGTAAAGAGGGTAAATGTTCAGCAGGAATCTCAATAGGTTTGCCTTTCAAAAAAAGTACTTCTCCAAATGTTAATCCCATAAATGTATTCTACAATCTGTCCTCCCACTCTCAAGTGCAGAAATTATACATTCTCATGCAATAATTCATTCACACTATCATTCATGTAATCTACTATTCATGTGGTCTTCTACGTTACACTTGAGATCCCAAAGCTGGGATTGCATGGGTTTCTGCATGTAGAACGTTAATACTTCCTTGATGAATGAATCAAAGATCTCACTTCAGAGCAAAGATGGTCTCACTGAATGAGCTGAGATTACAAATGGCTTTGGTCTGTATGTAATATTAGAAGTTGATACCATGTCCAAGAGCTGAGCAAAATATGTTAAGACCTTACCAAAAAAAAAAAAAAAAAAAACCTGCAAACATCAAGTAAGTTGTATATACAGTATTTTGTACATTTTAGACAATCATGTACTCTAGCTGGTTATAAAGTCAACAAAGAGGGCCAGTGAGATAGATCAGCAGATTAAAGTGCCTCCTTAGGCAAGCTCAGGCAAACGCAAGGACGGCTATTCCATCCCTGGGGCCACATGCCACACCAGCCCCATCCCCAAGGGCGGGCTGAGCCAGCCATAGAGTCAGGGCGTACCGGCACACACCTGTAATCCCAGCCCTGGAAAGGCTGAATGCCGGAGGATTACCACAAGTCTGAGCTGCGAAGTGAGGTACTGTAACAACCAAATACAGGAAAGAAAGACAGACAGACGGACAGACGGACAGACAGACGGTCAGTCAGCCAGTCAGTCAGTGAAGAAACAGGCCAACAAGATAGCTCAGTGGTCTAAAGTGCCTGCTTAGGCAAGCTTAGGCAGGCACAGGGAACTGTGATTTGATCCCTGGTACCACATGCCACACCAGCCCCACCCTCAGGATAGGCTGAGTGGGAAAAAAAGAAGAAAGAAAGAAAAGAAATGAACTTGTCTGAGTTTTCTCATTTTTCTCTCTAGTATTTAGAATTAGTATATAGCTTTCACTAACATGTGATTTCATCCCCGATTTTTTTTAAATAAAGTTGAGAAAGCCTAGATTTACAATGCCAATTTAAAGCAATCCCATTGACTCTTCCTCCTTTCTTTCTCTGGATCTGAATGAAACCAAAGCTTTCCTACCTAATGGGTCTCTAAAATACTTATTAGATCAAAAAATCCTCTAACTTCAGTACAGTTATGAGAATTGCTAGTCTTACCTCTTGCAATAATTCCTTTGGTTGTAAAGTCAGTTCAAGTACTTACAATAAGTGTTTCTTGGAGACATATGATTTTATGAAGCAGTACTCTGTTTCTCAGAGTAAATTTTCACTTCTGAGAAAACTAGATTTCTTAAGAATTCCTTATGTTTCCATGCTATCTAAGAAACTTGGAATTTCTGAAGTTTTCAGACCTCATATATTTCTTCTTATACTATTAAATTTTTCCCAAAAGAAACCTAGCTCTATGATATGTCTGACAATTAAGAAAACTTTCATGAATAGAATTATTTTCTACCACATCAAATAATCTTCCATCAGTTTTGGTAATACTAAAAATTCACAGGCTATACGTCGCTTAATTTTGAGAGGAGTTCTTAAAGGAAAGGAAAACACATGCTAACCATGTCATAACGTGAAAATAGTCCCTATGTGACAACTAATTTAGTTTTCCATGGCTTTCAATTATCAATGGCCTTGACATCTCATTCTGTGTCTATTTTGAGGACTGCATCAAGATAGTATCTGTAGAGAGACTTAAGCCATCTGTCTAGGCTTTCAAAAAGGAGACTGTTGGGACTCCTCAAAGGAAAACACTGAAAGATGTATTGACAGAAGCCCTAGGAAGCAGCACAAAGTTTAGACTCTAAAACCCTTTTTCTCTACACCAGGCATCAAACAAACTAGGGTGAATTCTTAACCATTCATGTCTGCAAATACTTCAATATATCTGAAACACTTAAGATCAAAAGAGTTCTGGATAATGGATACCAACTTTATACATATATAAAACTTAGTGGTATATAATTGGTATCTCAAGCAAAATACATTATATTTTCACCAAAAACAGTGTTTACTGTTTTCTTTCTGTTTTTTTTTTTTTTTTTTGTGGGGGAGGGATGGTATACAGGGTGTTCACAGTCTCACAACTAGACTGGACTCATAGTGATCTGCCTGTTTATAGCGGATTGAACCCCTGGGCCCCTGGGCCTGTTTGCAGGTGCTTTAATCTGCTGACCTATTTGGCCAGCCCAATGTTTACTGTTAACAAGGAGACTCAAGAAAGTGTTTACATACTGGCCAAACAGATAACTTTACAAAAATAGGATTATAAACTACTAACCACAAAGCTGGATATTTTAGATCTAAGGAACTGCTTTTACATGCCATTTGTCAGCAGAGGTCCAGAGGACAAGAGGACTACCCGAGATGATTCAAGTGACATATTTCATAACCCAACTGCCACAGGTACATATATTAACTAATAGAGACTGTGTAGTTGTTGCCTCATGCCATTATTTTTCAAAGTCTACTGGAGTGCCCAGTATATGAGATAAGATGCTGCCTAAGTACTCCATAGAAAGAATTCTGATTTTTTCTCCCACAGTGGGGATGGTTTCTTACCCTATGTATACACTATCTGGCTGTCCCCATCTGGCTGCCCCATTGCAGAGGTGGACGCTGGTTATTTGGTGGAATAAGGAATTAGTGACCTGTGGTCTCCAAATCAATCTGTCTGGAGATAATGTCCACATCAGCCCTTTATTAACTCAGTTCTCTTCCCAACTGAACCATTATTAGCACTATAAATTTAATAACTTTCATAAATCATACCACTCAATAGCCTTGCCTTACATATTCAATAAGAATTATTTTTGATGATTTGGTCATCTGCCAATTTAGTTTTGAAAATCCTTCACCTCTCAGAACCAAGTTCATTTTCCTTCACAAAATTATTTTACCCTGGAGCTTGTCTGTTGGTTATATTCTTACTTTCTATATAGACCACATGAGTTGGGTTTCTCCTGGTCACAGGTATCACAAACACAGTATGGCTACAATAAAGAAGGTGAGGCATTTCTTTGAATGTGTTGTCATATCTCTGAAGGAAATGGACAATCAAAACCCAAAGAGAGGGGTCGGGGAGATGGCTCAGTGGAATAAGCGTTTCCCAGGCAAGCTCAATGGCCTGAGTTCAATCCTCGGTTCAGCAAAAAAAAAACAAATCAAACCAAACCAAACCAAACCAAACCAAACCAAACCAAACCAACAAAAAAAAAAAAAAAAAAAAA
>NW_004524590.1:19167212-19198642 GCF_000260255.1 Octodon degus
AAAAAAAAAAAAAAAAAAAGGAGAGGACCAGCAAGATAGCTCAGTGGTATAAAATGCCTGCTTAGGCAAGTTTAGGCAAATGTCCAGGGACCGGTTTGATCCCTGGCATCACATGCTGTGCCAGCCCTAACCCCAGGGTGGGCTGGGCTGGTCACAAAAAAGTGGGAAAAAAAAAAAGAAGAAGAAGCTGGCCCTTCTGCAGGAAGCATGCATAACCCTCTTCTCTACACGCTTCCCTGATGCCCTAGGTGAGCTCTGAGGCTTCTGCCCCCTCAACAGTTCCACATCTTATAATCCCCAGAATAAGACCTGGATTGATAGTTTGAGTGAGGCTCACATGCTGGATGGAAGCACTCTGGTCTGGGAGACAAGGTCACTCGGCAGCATGTTAGAAACTCTCCTTTCACTTTCAGCTTGGAGGATGTTCTGAGAGAAACCAACATTGCCTTTTCTTTGAAACTATTTTTATATGCTTCTTTGGACCAATAGCAAAACTGAACTAATTTTTTAACTCAGTAATCTTTGCAGGCATTTTAATTGGATTAATTCTGCTGGAGGTTCCAAGTTAAAATATTTAACTGGCATTGAGCACCTTATCTTGCTTTCTTCATGCCATAGTGACTTCGAGACATACTGACCACGTTCCTTATTGCTCCAAAATACACAGAAAGCAACTGAGATGCTTCTTTATTTTTATTTTCTCACTGCTTCCATATCAGAATATTTAATTTATCCTGAGCATCTGTACATAAAGTTGTCCCCTAAGAGCTGCCGTGCGCAGGCTCCTGCGGCGTGTGCAGTGTTACTGCTCCAGGGCCGCTCTCAGGACACAGGCCCAGAAGCTGCCTCCTCTCCTTCTTCTGACCTTCCCATTCTTCAAAATACCAATAGAATTTGAAAAGATATAGGAACTTTTCAAAGAATCTAGAGGAAAAATAAATTTATATTTCCCCATATTCTTTATTAATAACCTAGTTGGGACCCACTGTGTATCATGTTTAATTAATATCTAAGCATTCTTATAGCAGGAAAATAAAAAGTAGTCAATAATGAGAATCTTTAGAGAAAAAAAGGAAGGTGAAGACCTTTATATTTAAGAGATAAAAAATGAACATATGAAATATGTAATACAGAATTCATAGCCCTTTTCTGAAATGCATGGGGCTAATGGTATTTCAAATGTTTTCCATATTTTACTTTATTTTAGAATTAGAACAGAAAAATTCATAAGTGATACGGAATTTCACTTAATAAAGTAATATGAATTTCACAGTATTTGTTGAATACATATTGTTGTTTTCCAACTGGTTGTTCATGTTACCATATACAGGCATGTAAAATTCAAAGAAGAACAAAAGAAAGAAATATATAATAAATTAAAGGAAAAAGTGCAAATAATTGAAAAAAGGAGACAAAACAAATTAAGTATAGATACTGGGAACATGGAATGAACTTATTCAAAAGGAAAGAGTTACCGAGTAAGGAGAAGGACAGGAGATGGAGCGGGGGAAAGAGAGTTATCTATGTATGTAGGCAGGATGGTATGAACAACTGTACTGTGCACTTCTGCTGGTTGATGGAAAGGACCAGAGTTTTCCACATTTTAAATAGATGCACAGACTTTAGTAGTTGAGCATCCCTAATCTGAAAATCTACCTGGGACATTCTTTTTTTTTTCTTTTATATATTTAGGACAGGGTATACAGGGTCTTCCGCCTTTGTTCAGTCTCCCAAGTGCTGGGATTACAGGCACATGCCACTGCACCCAGTGGCAATCATGGTCTCAGTGTGCCCCGGGGGCGGGGCCAGCACAGCACACCAGGGATTGAACCCCAGCCACTGCACTCTGCCTACGCAGGTGCTTTAGTCCACTGAGCTATCTGGCTGGCCCTCGTTGGGACACTCTTAAAGTCTGTAACTTTTTGCAATTTGGATTTCTGAATTAGGACATTTTGCATACACTTATTATAGTAGGCAAAATTTGAAGGAGATTTTTGCAACAATCTTAGATAAATAATCGTCTATAATCCTCTCAGTAGAAGTAAGGTTATTAAGAAAACAGAAGAGTGACAAGAACAAAAGTTATTGGAGAATAACAGCAGCACAACAACCAGGGAAAGCAACTCTGTCAAAACAGGTTATTGTAAACTTTTTGTTTATACACATATAAATCTAAGCATTGATAATTATCGCCTGTTTCAGAGAGAGGGAAGGAGACAGGAGGGAGGTGGGAAGGACGTGGGAGGGAGGGACCAAGGAAGGAGAACATCTTCGTATCTCAGAAGGAAAAGGGAAAGGTAAGCAGTGAGTGTTTCTGACAAACAGCCAATAAAATGCCACTTTCTGAAGGATGATGGATGCCCTTCTTTCCTGATGGCTGAAGTGGTGAGCAGCGGTCCTTCGCATACACTTGAGTATACTTAAGACGGAGGAGAATAAGAATGATAATTAACACTCACGGAGCCTTTATTCCTAGGACTTCATAGGTGGGTGTTAACTCACTTAATCTTCACCCCAAAACTGAGACAGGTACTCTAATTATCACCATTTCACAGATAACCAAAAGTTAAGATGCACAGAGACAAGTGGCTTCCTGGAGGTCACAAAGCTGTTGAGTGTCAGAATTTAGACAAGGCGCCTGGGCTCCACAAGCTCAAGTTTAGCTTAAAGCTAAGTGTTAATGTGATTCTTGTGTGAGTTAGGACTTTTACACTGTATTTGGTTGCTCAAGTAATACCAATGCTAAAAAATATACATGAATTTCATAGGAAGCTCTCAAAATCCATTTTATTTCCCCCTTCTGAAGAGAAGAACAGAAGGTAAACACAACTCTGGAGCCAGCCAATGTGCTCTAAGAATCTAGGCCATTCCTTTACCAGCTTACTGACCTGGGAAAGGTCACCTACCCTGTGCTAGTGGGTAGCTATATATATATATTTGTGTGTATGCACACAGACATGCACACACATACACACACCTGGCAAGTGATTATGTTTCCCTATCCACTGATAGCCAACTTGGCCTATGACTTGCTTTGATCAATGAAGCACAAATATGAGAAATCTGTAATTTCTCCTATTATACCATGAAGAGATATATCATGTTCTCACCTCTCAATATAATCAGCAAGTTTCAGGGAGGCTGGCCTGGGACCCACAGTGAGAATAGCTTAGCACAGAGCGGGGGACCTACCATGACATAGAGAGTCTTATTTGGCAATGTGGAAAAATGTATGGAAAGACGCCTTGCCAATTCATGTTCTCCACACTTGTCTTCGGGGGAGTCTAGTGAAGAATGGTATATATGTGTTGAAATGGCAGAAATTGAGACCACTAGTGCTCACCAGAAAGATTTACTGAAGCTGCATACAAACAAGCTTAGAAAGCACAGACAACTACAGCAGCAGCCCTGAGAGATTTCAGACACTTATACTCTTATTTTAAGAAAGAGGAAAGGGAGGCACAAGGTGATTGCTTATCTTTCTGAGAAAAAAAACATGTCAAAATAGTAAACTATTGATTAAGACAGAATCACCATCTCTAGGGTCAAACTCTTTCTGGAATTGATTGTTTTTTTTAAAGAGGGGAATATAAGGAAATACGAAAAATAACTAATCAACATGTTAAATAACCAATACACAAGTTCATTCTACTATTGCTCAACATCTTGTAGATTTGTTCAGGCCCATAAACTCACATGTGAAGTTAGTTTGTAGGGCTGGGTCAGTATCAGGGCTTATCTGAACTAAGGTAGAAAAGAGACAGCAGCTATTTATTCTGAGAAAGTATTATTTGTTTCTTAGCTGGGGTTTGCATGCATACTAGATATCCACCCTGAGAAACAGGATTAGCATGATTATCAGAACTAACAATCTTCAGAAAGAAAAAAAATAATACTAAAATACACATATGGCTGCTTTTGTCTCCTCCTAGTGACAAATAAAACCAAAAGATACCTCTTGCATTTTCACTTTAATTACCTCTAAAAATTTTTAATCAACCAGACAGTAGTGTTATAGTATAATAAATGGAAGGTATAAATGGATAAAAGTTTGTTCTCTTTAATTTTATTTTATTCATTTTCCTAACCCTAGAAGAAAGATATTCCCTAAAGCGTTGCATTTCTGCTAGCGAAAATCCTTTCCCCTATAATTATATAGTCCACCAAAGCAATGAATACACCTTCAGCAGTTCATCATAATAAGTATCAGGAAGCAAATGGCCACCACCTTGAGCGCCTCTCATAATTGCAGAGGCCAGAGGGAAACTGTATTAATCCCAGGGTGTCTCAATAAATCTAGTACTAAAATACTCATGAAAGTTTTTTTCCTGATGCATACATGTTTGGGGCAAGCTCTATATGTAAAGAAAAGATATACATTCTTAGTGGATAATGATGGAAGTGAGATTTGAACGTAGCTTTTGTCATTCTAGAAATGCAAAAGCCTTGTTTCCTCTGCTCTTTGGCTAAGTTCTCATGGCTAAAAGATAAAAGAGAAAGCAAACATGGAGAAAAGGATTCTGCAGACCCCTAAGTACAAGGAAGGTATATTACTCACAACTCATCCTAAAGAACAGGTTGTTACAGATGGGAATGCCATTGCAGGAAGACACCACTGAGGTTCCGCTTTAGGGAAGAGCTCAATCCATTTTATTAAAAAGTTTTAAACTTACTAACAAAGTTAGAAATGAAATACATTCACAAGCAAAATGACTAGAAATGTCCTGCTTAGTCTAGAAGGAAAGAAAACTCAGGAACAAACACACTAGCGAATGGAGAATCTGTAGCCACAATACAATGCGATTGCTGTATGTGTCATCTTGATAAATTAAAGGAAAAGAAACACTGTCACAAAAAGAAAAGAAGGAAATTCACAAACAGTGTCCACAAAAAATGGATAAGAAAGTTTTAAGAGAATGCAGCATTGATTAAAGGCAAGGAAAAATAACAAGATAGTGCCTCTATCTAGCTAACCCCCCACTGCACATGCCTATTGTATTGTTTCCTTTGGCACTGACTGCAAGAGAGCTTCATCTTATGTCTAATAATACCATTATTTATGGAATAGAAGAAAAACATCCTGATAAGAATATACCTCAATAGCAAAAGTCTCTTTCTATATAATCTGAGCACACAGATGAAAAAGAAATGTTTTTTTAAAAGCAACAACAATGACAAAGCAACCAGTGAACAAGATAAGCCCCTGCAGAAGGAGCCACACTGACTGCATCTATTCAGTCCACCGCCTCCCTCTTCTGTCAGCCCAAGAATGGCTAGCTGCTGCCCACCAGAAAGCCTGCTGTGCTAGCAAAGTGGGCCCAAGCTAATGTGTGGCTGTGCGAGGAACACGCTGAGGAAACAGCTGAGAGAGAAAGAGGGCAGCTGACCACACAGCGCCGTGGAACTCTTCTCTCAATATTATGTCATTGACTGATTGTGTGCAAGTCAGTAGAAGACAAAAGATTTTGAAAGGCACATATTATCCTTGACCTCCAAATGCTAGAACTTAGAAAATACTACTTTGGCCTGTGATCTTACCAATGCTCATTTTTGTTTGTTTTGTTATTTTTTTTTAATTTTAAAGAGTAAAAACAGAAGCAAAAGCAAAAACAAAGACTGAAATAGAGTGACATACCACAACACATATGGTACAGAATTTCAAAACAAGAATAAAAAACAACAATGGTTGTTGCAAGCATGGCTAGTGTGAACTCTATAGATGAAATGATTCTGAAATGGGGCTAGCATCTTTTTGTTCTACTTTGGTTTTTGCTGATACACATAGATGGAAATTTTGAAAAATCGGTTGGCTTGAAATTATTGAATATTGATGTTTCCTATTTTTTCAGTTTATATATACTTAACTATATTTAAATACAAACAACTTTATAAAATGACAACATAATGATATATTTCAAAAGGCTACACTGATAATTTGGTAGAAAAAAACAAAGCTATCACTGTGGCAGCTGCTCTCCCATATAACTGTACATGTAGTGTCATTAAATGTATGCAAATTCCTCTTTTGGACTGATGAGGGATCCAAATCTAACACAACAGCTCACACTCTGACTTACGACACCATGTTCCTCCAAACAACATACCGACAGGCATCATTTGTTTGGAACCCAGTGAGCTGTTGGCTACTAATGGCAATTTTACTTTTCTGTAGACACATTATTAAATCAGTGATGATGCCAAGAATCCAGGAAGATGGTGCAGAAAGGGACACCTGTGCGCAGCAAAATTCTTTACAATTTTCTAGGCAATGACAATTTGTCCTAGACAAAGGCAAAAGAAGACTTGGCATCAAAATTTGCTTATGTAAAGTTTTAAAGACTGGCTTTTCATTTTAGAGGAGTGTAAAATTTAAGGAAAGAACAAAGGAATAAACATAGATGCAGTAAGCAATATATGCTTAAGAAAATATTTATATAAATATATAAATGTGTAAGGCAGTTAATGACTAGAGACATCGGCCTCATGCAGTGATGGCAAACCTTTTAGATCTTTCAATGATAACAAGCAGCCAGCTGCAGCACGTGTGCCACAGGTTTGCCAGCCCTGGCCCGGAGTGATAGACTACATCCCATTGACTATCATGCGTAATGGGAGCTCTGTCATTAGGAGATACTTTTTGAATTCAAGTTTCTTCAGAAGTGAGCTTCAGATTCCTCAACCTCAGTCTCAGGTGATAATATGTCCACCCTCATTATTCACACATTCCACATTTGTGAATTAGCCAGCTGAGTCACTGAACACGTTCTCTAACCCTTAAGCCAGCATGCGTGGCGCCTTCCGCATTCTCTTACAGACTCGCACAGATGCCCAAATGGAAAGTGCTATTGTGCATGGTCCCAGCCAAGGTCAAACCATGGACGCTCTGCCACTCTCTCTCTCAACGGGCTCCCTATCTGTGTTCTATGTATTGCCACAGTTTTTAACCTCTGTGCTTTTCATTGGTGACCTCACTGATTAAAAAAGCCCCAAGCATAGTGCTGAAGATTTTTCTAGTGTTCATAAACAGAAAAGTGTGAGAGTACTTATGGTTAAAGCGTGTATATAGGGCTGGGGAGATAGCTCAGTGGTCTAAGTGCCTGCCTGGCATGCACAAGGACCTAGGTTCAAGCCCTGGTACTGCATGCCATGCTGGATGGCCACTGAAACAAAGTGATGGTGCAGCCCTATAATCCCAGTGCTGGGGAGGCTAAGACAGGAGGATCATTATTAGTCCAAGCTGTAGAGCTGCATAATAAATTATTGTGAGTTCAATATTGATGAAACAACAAACCACATAAGGTGTCTTTGAAAAGAAAAGCCCATAAAACACACTTAAGACTTCATCTTTATCAGCTAATGAAAATGTGACTGGTGGTGCACAGAAACCGAGCTGTGTTTCTTCTAATGAAAAGGGTTCAGCTAATTCCATATATATATATATCACCAGTTGTTCTAAAGAAATTTAGGTTAATATCCTGGTAGAGAAACAAGCACAAGTAAGCACTGAGGACTTCTGTCTCCCTACAAGCAAAACCAGTGCTCTTAAGTGTCTGAGAAAAAAAAACAAAAAAACATAAACCTCTAATCTATTGTACTTCACAGAGCAGAGGATAGGGCAAGTAAAACTTCACTACAATGTATTACTAATGCCAGTGTACTAGGGGAAATGGGGAACATTATAGTATTCAGTAAGTGTAACATCATTTTCACTCAGAAGGTATCTGCTTTCTAGAACAGGCTAATATCAGAAAAGATGCTATGGCCTCTCTTCATCAGAAAATCACAACCATGTGTTCATAAATTCTTCAAGCAAATCTCATTAAATTGGCAACTCAGCTCAGACTTCAGCAACTTTCTGAAAAGTGTCAAACCTCTACAGGTTTTGAGGACAGAGCTGTCCTAGCAGACAAGGCAGAGTTTTAAAACTAGGCCTGTAGAAGAGCAAAAACTCACCCATAAAATTCTCATACTAACTGCAACTATAGAATTTAGAAAGCTTCTGTGTATTATTCAGTTTGAACAACAAAAAACCAGTGTGTTCATTAATTATAACAAAGTATGATATTCTTAAATCGGGGTAGATTTAAAAAATCATGTATAGTGTAATATGGTAACTCTTGGTGAAGGCCAAGAGTTCAGATTTCATTGGTTCAGAATCAAGAGCCTAGACAGAGGTTTACCTTTGCTTGACAAGTATTAGAAGTACAAAATAATGCTAAAAGGCTAAGTGACATTATAAGAACCAAAAGTTTTACAAATTTAAGAAAACATATGAAGACCTCAAAGCCAACCATTTGTGTTTGGCTGGTTTACTCAGACAACACTCATTAATTCTGCATGCATTTATTGGAAATATGCTCTGGACTATCACCTGAAATCCTCCAACAAAAGGCACAGTATAATATTTCTGAAGCTTGTTTTCTGCAGGCAATACTGCATGTAAACAGATACAGTGCACACTGATAAGTGCAACTGAAATTGTAATTGCAAAGGCAGAAAAATGTTTTAGAACTGAGGCCAACATTTTGAAAATAACCCTTAAAAGAGACTGTTAGCCTGAGCAGGAAGGGTCCTTCTGGGGTTCCTTTATTAACTTGACCCTGGTTAGTATGAAGTCAGATGTGATGGGATGGAGTAGTTTGATGAGACTTGAGGGGTCACTGTAAAAAGAATAATCACAGTTTTTATTTTTAACATTATGCAGCAAGAGAATTAAATATCTGTGTGTGTGTGTGTGTGTGTGTGTGTGTGTGTGTGTGCACGCATGCACGCCAACTCAGGGCAGAGCTGGCACAGCACATGGTGTCTGGCATTGAACTGCAGTTCCTGCACTTGCCTAAACTTGCCTAAGTAGGTGCTTTAGTCTGCTGAGCTATCTTGCCAGCCCCCAAGGATTAAATATCTAACAGGAATTATACACCTTATTGATTGTTAGAGATAAGATAGAAAAGCCTAAGCTTAGAAATATTGGGATTTTTAGCTGTGCTACTTCACGGCCCAGACTATACAATATCTTGCTCCCCCTTTTCTAGGAGCTTAAGGAGAAGCAAAAGTGGGATGTGAAGAAGATACTTCAGGAGAGAATGGGGTGATCATAGGTTGGTGGCCACATGGGAAGCACAGTTACATGAAGATGCAGGTAGCTCAAAGAGGCTCCTGCGTACTTCCTGCCCAAGGCTCAGGAGGCTGGGATCCCCACTCTGACTAGCTGGCTTGGCTGCATTTAAGGAAATCTTGAAGATCTAGTTCTAGCCATGCCTCCCGCCTTAGTGCCCTCCTCTAGACACAAGGGAGATGGTGATGACAATCTGAAATAATACAAAGGCCCAGACATCTCTAGCCCTAAGCCACATGACAAAAGAACTAGATCATGACATCAAAGATGGGGGTGAAAAGGGATTCAATCATTCAGAAACAAACAGTGAATCACATTGATAGAATGTGTGGAAAACACTAGGTCACTCTCATGATTGACTTAAAACATAGCTATTTATTTATGACTGCATACGTATATTATTTGCATATTTAACATATACTGTACACACAAAAGCACACAATATAATACACATATCATACATGATGCATATAATAAAACTATGTACATACATAATACTAGGGTATAAATTATATATGTATAGTTGTGTAATTCTATTTACCAAAATCCATTTCCTCTTCTTCTGGACACAGAGATCAACTACATTCCCCCATGTCCTCTGCAGCTAGAGTTCCAGACAATAAAATCCAAGTGAAGTCATTTGTGACCCTTCTGAGTGGGCCTCAATAACCTTCACAGGTGACCTTATCCAGCTTCCCTCTTCTTGCACAATGGTAAGAACAGGAACAAGAGCAACCTGGGCAATCGCATTACGAACAAGGCAGTCTCCACCGTCCTGGGTGCTGGAACACTGTCCACCCTGACCTGAGCAGTTACAGGCTCTGCTGTGTGAGTAGGAGATACATTTTGGCTGGCTCAGCAAAAAAAGAGAGAGTTTATTTTTAACATAAGAAAGCCTCTCCTCTGTACTACACACAGTTGAGAATGGCTCACTCTCTGGCAAGCAATGACAGCCATGTTGTTATCACAACTTAAGAAATACAAGGCGTCTCCGGCACACCTTGCTCCCACTTCTATTCCAGTGTGCATCCCCCTGCTCCCGCACCAGAATGCAGCCACAGGCACCAGAGAGAAGATTTCTGCCTACACGGGTGACACACACAGTCCTGCGCTCTCTGGGAGAACACTACTGGGGAACCTAAGTAACAGCCTCAACTCATGCAAACTCATGCCAACATGTGCAGACCTTGGTCCCCTTATTCTGACTTGTGGAAACTTGTGTAGAAAAAGCATGTGTCAAGCAGCAGCCCTCTGAAGGGAAACAGGCATGAGGTGCTACATTAACTCAAAAACTCAGGTATCAAAACTATGACCTGCATTCTTCCCAGAACTCCTTTACAAGGTCATGGTTCCAAGAACATCTTCGCAAGGCTGATGAAGTCAATTCATGAGCATTTTGGAGGTACTGGCACCTAAGGAAACACTGAAATACATTCATTCATTCATTCATTCATTCATTCATTCATTCATTCATTTATTGGTGGAACCAGCGATTGAACTCAGGCCCTTGCGTTTATTCTACTGAGCCATCTCTCTGGCCCTGAAATACATTTTAGCATAGGTCTTAAAAGGACTGAATTTAGTGTGTAATTTCATTAAAATTATGAAGAGAAGATAAACCACATGAGGCACACTAGAAATTCTATGATAGGAAATTTTCTTGTTGCAAATATTCTCAATCAGATCAGAGTGTCTCTTACTACGCAGCACTCCCCCTTGTGCAGTCTCTCCTTAAACTAAGCCTAGGAAAGACTCCAAGCCCTTGCTGAGCACTCCACCCAGAGCACACTGCAAAAGGAAAACACTCATTCTTACTTCCAGATCAAATGCTTCTGCAGTGGCTTATCATTTGCTTTTCTACACATGCTTCCAGGAAAACCTATTGTGTGCTTTGGGAGTAGTGGCGCGTGGCTATAATCCCAGCACTCTGGGCCACTGAGGCTGGAAGATCACAAATTTGAGTCCACCCTAGGAATTTAGCAACTTAATGAAAAACTGTCTCAAAATGAAAACAAATAAATTAAAAGGACTGGGGATGTAGCTCAGAAGACTTTGAAGAAGGAGAGAAGGAGGAAGGGAAACAAGGAAGGAAGGGAAACAAGGAAGGCAGGCAGGCAGGCAGGCAGGCAGGCAGGCAGGCACCAGGCAGGCAGGCAGGCAGGCAGGCAGGCGAGAGGTGTGAAGCCCCTCCCTCCAGTTTTGCACTAAGTAACCAGTTTTTGAGAAATCACAACCTCTCTAGTCTCAGTTTTCTCATTGTCAAGCACGATGAATAGAAGAAGGAATTTCTCCAGCTCCCTTGCCACTTCTTTCAGTCTATGTATCACCATGTATGCATTTTTAATTTCAGATTAATAATAAACCCCAATTCCTTTACTTTTTAAGGTATTTGTGTTACACATACAATCCATAATTTAAAACAGGACCTTAAAATAGTACTCTACAGTTAATTATATTAGAATCTAGAGTATAAAGGTTCCTCAAGGAATACAAAGTAGAACTGCTTGCTATGTGAATCAACAATCTCACTTTGAGTGTAAACCCAAAGGGACGGAAATCAGGGTGCCAACCCACACTCTGCTGTTTGTTGTAGCAATATTCACAGTGGCCAAGTTACGAAATCAAGCTAGGTGTCCACGAACAGATAAACAGGTGAAGAAGATGTGGCATATATACACCATGGAACTTCATTCATCTATGGACAAGAAATAAAATCCTGTCATTTGTAGCAACATGGAGGAATCTTAGTGCATAAATCAAAATAAGCCTGATGCAATTTTTTCACTTATATGGAAGCTAAAATGTCTATTTCGTAGATATAATAAGCAGAATAGCGGTTTCAGAGACTGGGAAAGCTATGAGAGAAGAGGGAATAAAAGAGTATGTGAATAGGCAAAGACTTAAAGCTACAATAAGTGGGCAATGATAGTGGACAATATTCTTTGCATATTTCGAAGTGGCTCAAAATAGGACTTTGTTCCTAACACAAAAAATAAAATAAAGGTTTGAGGTAATGGATATGCTCACCTTAATTTGCTTACTACACATTGCATATATGTGTTAAAATACCACACTATACTGCATAATTATGTACAATTAAAATTGTTAAAAATTTTAAGGTTGCTTGAAAAGATCATGCCGCATTCTCCTAAATAGGAAGTTTTCATACCTGCTATTCCACTCAGCAAAATTCATTTATCAAAATCCATTTAATATATCATGGGTAGACATCTCCCAAAATATAGTTTCTTATTGTGTTTACTAGAAAGAATTTTTAATGAGCAGCTGCCTCAAAATTAATGAATGTGCATAGCTTACACTATAAAGTTACAAGCTAACTCCTATTATAACTAATATAGTTTCAGCGAATAGCTCAGCCAGCCATACTCCAGCTGAGGGCCTATTTAGAACAGAATGTGACCCTAACAGATTTATAAGAGCACATCTGAGCTCAGAATGGACTTTGAATAAACTATCCCGTAAAATAGCATACTAAAGAATTCCAGCAAACCCAGGAAATCCTACAATATCTCAATTCTTCCTATTGGCTCTTTTTAAAAAATATTTTTTTTCATCTTTATTTGTTTATTTGGTACAGGGTTTTGCTATGCAGCTTGGACTCAGACTCATAGTGATTCTCCTGTCTCAGCCTCCCCAGGGGCTGGGGAGATGGATTAGTGGAATAAGCACTTCCTTGGCAAGTGTAAGGGTCTGAGTTCAATCCCCGGTTCCACCAAGGAAAAAAAAAAGAGTTCCATTCAGTCTCCCCAGCACTGGGATTACAGGCATGTGCCACCATGCCAGATTTTGGGGACTGGCACAGGTGTGCCCCAGGTTCTGGGGCCAGCACAGCATGTGGTACCAGGGATCGAACCCCAGTCCTTGTGCTTGCCAGGCAGGTCCTTAGACTGCCCAACTATCTCACTGGTGCTTCCGAAGCACTTTTTTCTATAAAAGAAAACAAAAACACATTAAATAAAGCTAAATACTACTTTGCCAAAACTTAAAAAAAAAGCTAAATCAGAAGTCATTGAAAGAAAATAATTATACATCTTGCTGGTGCATTTGTTCCATTTTTGTGAACATTCACACTTATGTAAGGGATGTTTCCATCACTTCTTTCACTTAGATTTCCACATCCTAGCATTAATTATTGTATGTAGGCAAATTACCAACTTTTCCTATTTAACACTAAATAAACATGGCCTTATAAAATTATACTACACCAAGTAATAAATAAATAAAATCTTCTAAAATCATCATTTTATAACTAGTTTTGAAGGAGGAGACCGTGACATCACAATTTGGAAAAAAACTGTACATTTCATCACTGAAGTCTAGCGTCATAGTTTGTTTACTTATAATCTTAGTCATACATATAGAAAATCTACTCTTCTAGACCCTACAATCTAAAGTTAATATTTAGGAATATTTTGAGAACTGGTATAAAAAAGTAAACGGATAAAAACACAAGGCAGATATGTGGTAGATGACAGAATTACAGTTGCAGATCAACACACACCCACATCTGTGGCCAGTATAAGGGACACAGAATCACGAACATAACACACCAAAACCCTGATGCAAAGCAAAGTCCAGTATCCAGACACGTAGCCTGCCCCACAGCCTAACTCCGATGGCCCTTCAGGAGCCGCATAACTGATTTATTTTCATCCAGATGGCCAGCGATCTGAGCAGACTTGGCATGCTGACTGGGTCTTGGGCATGCTTATTCAGTGAGTCCTGAAAGCCATTATTCACTAATTTCATGTGGAAATGAAATTTCAGCTTCCCATTGTGTACAAATAACTTGGGCACTTACCCCACATACAAAAAGTGCTTTTTGTCAGGCAGGAATGGACGGCTGGAATGCCAAATCCTTCCTGTATGCTTCTCTGGCCCAGACCCAAGCTGGCATATGGCAGCACCACCAACCACCTCCGTATAAAGTACTACGTGAATGCTTCAAGCAAACTCTGATAATGCAATTTACAGAACACATACTGGACTCTTCTCTTTGGACTCTATTTTCCTTCAGGATAGAATACTCATCTCAATTTATAGAAAAGCATTTCATTATGTTTTTGCACTTTGCCTCCAACCTGTCAACACTGACTTTAATGAAAGATAACTTCAACACAACTTCGTTGTATTTAAGAAACATCATGAGTTTCTAAGTTTTCTTACCTTAACATTTTCTTATTATAGAATAAAATCTTTGACAGAGGCTTCATTTTCTACTTCAATTCAGGAACTGGTAGGCAAAGAAAAACTGACTTTCAGAGAGCAAGTGAGATGTTTCAGCAAAGTTCAGGGGCTTTGCTTAAAAGATTCCCACACTGCTTATAAACAACTATTGGTATTTTCTGGAACTTCATTCCAGAAATTGTTTGCTTTTAAATGTCAAGAACTCTCTTTCCTGCCCTCTTTTGGGTTTTATTTCCGACTTAAGTGTACTACCCAGCAATAATAATTAAAAATAAAAAATTCACAGAAACACAATGACATGTCGTACTCTACTTGAGAAGCACCAAATATCTTAAAACTTTATCAAAATCAAGACTTTTAGCTTTTGCATGACTTTTGGCTCATCCCCAAGGAGATTTATTTACATCCAGTGCTCGCGTAGGCAGCACATCTACTAAAACTGGAAGGACATAGAGAAGATTAGCCTGGCTCCTGTGCAAGGATGACACACAAACTTGTAAAGTGTTCCATATCTAAAAAAAAGAAAAGGCTTATTTACATCTTGTTTGCAAAATATAATTTGTATTTATAAATACAGGCATTTGTCTCATACTTAGCAGTTGATACAAGTTGTATCTCCGGGACTGATATTATTTCCCAAGGGAAATTCCCAGAGACTTGAGATATGGTTGTTTATGATGATCCCTTCTCTTCTCATTCTGAGTTGTAAACGGCTTTCCCTCCTCCCTTACTTTTATCTACGCTGCCATAAGGCTCCCTTTACAGGAGGAGGTCTCTTGCTTTCCATTTACTCCAGGAAAGTGTTTGGTCTGGCAGGTCTTCCCCAGGTTGGTTTCTAGATAAACTGCAGGGTGAGATGAATGATATGTATGTAGGGATGTTTTGGGCATTAAAAACAAAAATGACCAAGACCATACCAGCTTAATGTTTCTACTGAATTACTCATCCAGTTTCAAAAATAGCAATGCTGTCAGAATCTGACTTGTTTAAACATTCTGGTTTCTTCTAAACAATAGAAACAACAGAGAGAATACGAAGCAAAATCAATTTGTATTTATCCCTGGAATCACTCTATTATTGGAAAATGGCCTGCCATTTAAAAAGTCTTACTTGGTGTTCTAATAGTGTTTGTAAATAGGATATCATGTCTGCATCTTGTACGGCAAATAACCACTAGGAAGAGAGTATGCAATGTGTTAATTATTGAAACTGTCCTACCAATTTGATTTGAAACTGTCTCATTGCTATATGTCTCTCAATAAAATTATGTAAAAAGATTAATTAAATTATAAAAAATGTCTTACTTGGACTCTGGGTATCTTAAGTGCATTTAGTGTATACAGCTAAGGGGGTGGGCATCCTTAACCAAGTTCATACAATCTTTGGAAGTCACTTTGCTCGATCAGCTTTGAAACAAACACAAATGGAAAATCATGCTTGGAAAACCATAAAGACACTACAAGATACTTACTTCTCAATTGAAAGATATGTAAATAATAAAACTAAAAAGTCTGTATCTTTCCTCATCTTCACCTTCTACATCTTTACTGGGAAGGCTGTTTACGGCAGTCTTAAATGACACAGTGTGTACATTGTATACAAGATCAGATGATCACAAGTATTTGTGTTAGGTGACCACGAAATTTAGAGTAACATGATATATCTTCTGTGTGTACTTTCTTTCCCAAAACAGACAAAAAAAGTAAGACTTTACCATAATGTTTCTTTCAAATATTAAATACATTTTTAGATGACAAAACTATACTAAAACATCCAAGCTACCCACTTCTTGGGTCTTTGAGAAATCATTTTTCATATTCGTCTTTTTAAAAAAAATCTGGAAATAGCAAAATCTGGGTTCTTCTATAATGTAAGAGTGGCCCCATTTTTAAATTCACAAACCAGAGTTTCTATGTGCAGGGCAAGACACTGCTCCACAGAGTTGTACTTGGAGACAGAACCTTTGTGTGCATCGTTATTGAACAGAAAGGCAGGTCTAGTCAAATCTTGGACCTGTGATGGGATTTTAAGTCTGCCTCTAACAGCCACTTGATTGAAGAATTTTCCAGCATTTCATTTATGGAATAGCAAGCTCCTGGCAATGCTTGTCTTGGCAGCTATCATAATGTAATGGAGAAAGCTTAGGAAGAGCTTCCTCCACAGCTTTTGCTTTTGACTCGGCCTAGTAGCTATGGAAACCATCTTGCCCAGGTCCATCGGTCTTCTTTCTTGCAAACTACATGAAATAAAACTATCTCTTACCCTTGTTGGAAGCTTCATTTTTCAACCCAGTCACCTTATCTAAGCATCCTCCACCTTTAGCTCAGGCATTTGCTCACTAGAGCGATCATATTTGATGGATAATTTGGATTTGAATCAGGAAATACGTGATGTTAAGCCAAACTTAAATCCATCTTTATTGTCGCCCACAATCTATTTGTCTGTACAAGACCTTCCCCACATCCAAAAAATTAGGGAATTTTCAATTTTGCAAAAAGTCAAAGCAGAATAACTTATCTTCCAATATTCATAAATTTGTCTCATTACTTTATCATCACCTTCCTCTTTAACATCCCATCAGTCTCACATGATGTCTTGATAGAGCACTGTGCACAGAGCATTATTTTATGCACAGTAAACATAATGCTGAAATCATTAAAATCTATGATACCCAACACAGTCCTAAAGAAGGACAATGAGCCTCAGGACATACAAGAACTATTATAAAGTGCTGCATTAAGACAGTGCCTTTGAAGGAAAAATATTTCATTAATAGACCCATGGAACAAAAGGCAGATCCAGAAACAGATGCACCCATGGTTTACTTAAGTGGTCCCCAGAAGGGCAGTGACAAGGGAAGCAACAGGGAACCAAGGATCTCTTCCTATAAGATTCTGGATCACCAGAGAAGTAATGGACCCAGTTCTTAAGGACTGTAACAAGCCAGAAACTAATTCCTCACGGACTCTAAATATGATAGACAACAATAAAACTTTTATTGAATAACAAAACCAAAACAATGCAGATCTTGACAACTAGAGTAAGCTCTAGGGCTTCTTAGGGGAAGTAAACAGTACTAAGAGGTGAAACCTGATAAATGGGCTCTCTTAACAATATCTCTTCCGCAAGACAAATTCAATAAAATTAAGAAGACACAAAATGGAATAATATATTTTCAGTATCTATACTCAATTAGGGACTTGAAAATAACAAGCATCTGTGATCAAGAACACAGAGAAAATAAAGCCTTCATTCCCAGCTGGTAGAGGGTAAATGAGTATGACCATTTTGGTGAACTGTTTGATAGTATCTTCTATAGCCACACAGATGTCTATTCAAGGTCCACAAAGCAATTGCCAAAAATATGTACAAGAGTGTTCGTACTAGCATGCTTCACAAAAAGCCTGAATCAGGAAATACTCAGTTGCCCAATGATGACCCACTTATAAATAGCTATAGTGTGTTCAGCTAATAGAACATTATACACTTTTATGGTTTGTGTCTAGAGGTCCTGTCAAGGCGGCCTGCAGCCAATGGGGGTGGGCTTCTACAGTCTGTGATTGATTTGTGGTCCAGTTCTGGGATTACTTGAGGCAGGTAGCCTGCATATGACACATGCGAGGGGAAGAGGCTTGCTCTGGCTGCTCTTAGGACCCCTTTTCTTTTGCTGTCTATTGCAAACATCAGCTACTGCCTCTGCCATGTGTCAATCTGTCTTGGAACCAGCCAAGTGTGCACTTGAAACCTCCACAAACTGTGAGCTAAAGAAACCTTCTTCCCTTCCTTAAGTGGGTGTGTTGGGTGTTTTGTCCCAGAAAAGAGAGAAAAGTAACCAAGACAAACAGTCACTAGCAAGAACAATTTATATCTATTTGCAATACCATAGGTAAATATCACAATTACAACTTTTACTGAAAAAAGAGATAAAAAACAAAACACAGCTATTGAATCACTGCTCCTAAAAAGCTCATAAAACTCTATGGTAACATAAATCAGAATAATATTTGATTGCAATTAAAACAAGTCACAGGTATATTCTTGGGTCCTTTTTGAGTTGAATTCTGTCCACATGGGTGTTTTCAGTTTGTGACATATCAACATGCCAACCCTTTGACTTGTGTGCAATTCTATATGCATGCAATAATTTAATAAATGGTTTTGGACAATTAAAGGCATCATCCCTACTTTCAGTGAACAGATGATATAATTTTATTAAATCCAGACAAATTAGTGAAAAAACATGAGCACATTACAGGCAATACATCACAATTAGTTTCAATTAGCACATTCAGCAACTTCCTATACTGCAACCAGTATTTTAGTAATGATAAAAACATTTATAGATATAGGAAAATTTCTCTACTTAACAAGAGTTTATAGCTCAAAGAAAGAGAGGAGCTAAAATTTAATTTAACACACGCACACACACAAAGAGAAACAGCAGACACTAAATGATTATAATGCTAAGGCAGTCCACTCTCATATGTTCCAACAGCTGTGCTACAGGGATTGAGAAAGAATGATGGTCAGGGCCTGAAATTATCAAGAAAGGCCCCATGGAAGAGGCAAGTGTGAGCCCAGAATAGAGGCCAGAAGAGCATCTGAACTCCCAGTCTCAGGAGGCAGCACTGGGAGTAATTCTTGGGAGGAGACTGTTTCAGGAGAGGAGTAGGGAGCCTGCATAAATTAAGTCCTGGGGGGCGGGTACATAGGGAAGAGTCACTGGCCAAAGTAGGAAAAGCACACAATGCCAGTGACTCTTCAAACTGTGGGTTATAGTACACTGACAAGGAATAAAACAAAAATAATAAAATAAAAATCATTTTAGGATGCTGCAACTAATATTCTTTAAGCATGTCAGAAGGTCACACCCGAGTCCTCTACACAGGTATTATTCAGGACTGTGCAGACTGCATGTGACGAACAAGTGAAGCATCAACACAATGGTCGTCTCACCTACCTCTGCCTGCAATACATCAAATGTATAGTATTCACTCATGAAATTCTTGGCTTTGTGATGTGTACATATTTAAATACAAATAAACACATATATGCATACAGTTGAAACATAAAACATATTTCTTTTAGTATTTGCAATCAAAAAGGCTTGGAAATTATTCCTCTAAAAGTAGAGTTCTGTAGAATTCATTGAGCAAGAAAAGGCTTGAATATGGGCCAAAGAAGACTGAAGTATGAGGAGGTGCAGAATAAATGAACAAACAGACTGGTGATGTAGAGTCTACATTCAGAAAACAGCCGAAGCTTCTCCAGTTGTGCATAAGTCTTAGGGGTTGTTTATTCTTTCTGGCTGCCCTATTTCCCAAGGAGCCCAGCCCAGCATCTACTCAGTAACTCTGAATGGGACTTCAATTCAACCATTTTCAAATTCTAATTCTTCTTGCCCAATCTATCTAGTAAATTTTGAGACCTTACAAACTGAATCCTTTATATTCTATGTACTATTTATAGCTTTTTAAAATTGTGTTCCATTTATTTAAAACACCAAATAAGCCCCAGCCCTGCTTGAGAAGTGTGAAATAATACAGTATGGAGCAGGGACTGTATTCAATGTTTTCTCATTGAATTATCCTACATCATCTCCAGAAAAATGGATGGAACTTATTTCTTCAGTGAAATAAGTCACTTACACAAGTTCAGTTCTACATGTCCTTTCTCACATGTAGATGTTTAAGAAAAAGTCATTGGGAGTGTATAATAGTGATTATTACTATGAATAACCACTACAAAGACAACAATATGCAAGGCATTAATTATTGAAGCTATCCTATTAATCAGTTTTGAAACTGTCTCATTGCTATTTGTTTCTATATAAAATTAATAGAAAAAAAGGATTTCAGTTAAAAAAAAAGAATACGAGTAAAAGGGAATTATAGTGAGTTCTGGTTTCTGTTTTTTTTTTTTTTCTATAGAATAGCAGAATGATTATAGGTCACAAAAACCTATTAGATATTTTATGAACAGGAAGAAAGGTGCTTGAGAGCTCCAAATTCAAAGCAATAAGGAGTTGGAAACATCAATTACCTTCATGTAATCAGTATGCATTGTACAGGCATCTTGAAATAGCACACTGTACCCCACAAATATGTACAACTAAAGTCAATTGTCTTAACAGTTGTCACGTTCCTACACAACTGTCATGATACCAACCTAGCTCTAGTAAGACTAATGACTGTTTTCTGATCATCTCATTAATGGTATATATGTAAAACTTTTGAACTGGTA
Source organism: Octodon degus (assembly GCF_000260255.1). Taxonomy (NCBI): domain Eukaryota; kingdom Metazoa; phylum Chordata; class Mammalia; order Rodentia; family Octodontidae; genus Octodon; species Octodon degus. The sequence goes on from NW_004524590.1 coordinate 19,187,779, forward strand.
AAAATTCTTTTTGCATAGAGCAATTTCATCCGATGCTAATTTCTTATTCCCTTAACATTTTTCAACATTCAATTATAATCATATAAAAATTTCCCAATCCCTTCAAATTTTACAACTTTAAATTAAAATGCCATATCCAACACCCACCTATGTGCCCACCCTCATCACGTTAAATTAAAGGAAAACCCCCTGGGAACCCCACGTCATATATGGTGGAAACATTCCAATAAGCCACACAAAGCACTTATTGTGAGACTATATCCCTGAGTTGTAAATGGCCAAGTCAAGCACATGAATATGTCTTTTCTTTGCAGAAATGCATCCTGGAAGCAGAGAAGACCTCCGCTGATTCTGAAACCCGGTGACCTGGAAGCAGACAGGCGTGGCTGAGCCCAGGTGTGCACTTCCCTTGTGTGCTGCATGTGTCTATCTTTCCCAATCCCCACGGGTTAGTGATCTCCAACACCCTTCCCCCACCACATCCTACGTTCTGCTGTGGCTACCTCAGCACACATTTGTCTCATCTCATGTTCTAGAATGACTCACAAATACTTTAAAATGCTCCTTTATGTTAGCAAAATGACCCTAAAATTTTAAGAAATGTACCATCACAGTAACTACCATCTCTTGGCTCATAAGGTCACTCAGTTTTTATTACTAGTTAATAGTCGCATTATTGATCAAATGTCCAAAGAAGCTCAAGAATTCGTCCTGAAGACCAGGTATAGCTGAGCATTGTGGTGCATTGCTATAATCCCACCTCTGGGAAGGCTGAGGCAGGAGGATCACTGTGAGATCAAAACCATCCTGGGCTATTTAATGAACTCAAGGCCAGCCTGAACTACACAGGAAACCCCTGTGTCAAAAAGAAAAACAAAAGAAAGAAAGAGCGAGCGAGCGAGCTACATATATACCCTGAGAAAGCTGTTGGCACACAGTAAGGAAATGGGTCCTTTGCTAAAAGGGAAATGGCAGTGATTTCCACAAAGCACAGTTGCTTTCATTCCAACTAGTCACACTGCTTGGACGGCATTCCTGCCACCGTGAGAGGAGGCGGGGAAGATGACACTATCTTGATAAAGTGCAGCAAGCTCATCTGCATGCCTTGGCTTTTTTTACTACATTCCAAAATACAAGTTCCAACGCCAGAGCGGATGTGCTCGGTTCACTTTCTGGTCTCCCTCCCTAGTTCAGGCTGGCCTGAACTCACTGTGCAGCTCCAGGCTGGCCTCAGACTGGAAGCTATCACTCTCCCTCTGCCTCCCACGGGCTGGGGGTAGAGGCATGCCATCACCCCCAGCCTTCTGTTATTTAAAAAGGGTTTCGTAGGGGCTGGGTAGATGATTCAGTAGAAGAAGTGCTTCCCTGGCAAGCGCGAGGGTCTGAGTTCATTCCCCAATTCTGAAAAAAAAAAAAAAAAAGAAGAAGAAGAAAGAAAGAAAGAAAGAAAAAGAAAAAAAGAAAGAAAGAAAAGAGTTTCTCTTCTTTCTATCTCACCCTGGGGCTGAATCCCTCAGAGCCCCACCAAAAGGTATCCATCTTCAGATGGAGACCGTCCATCAAATTGGGCCCCAGCCCCACATTTCTTTTCCATGTCTTCCCTCTACATGAGTAGCGAACAGGACATAGAACAGCAAGTCGAGACAACTTCAGAGGGCAAGCTGAGCCTGGAAGAGCAGCACGTGGTGGCCCGAAGCCCTGAGTTGCAGTCCAGATTCTGCTACCAACTTGCCTTGTGTACTTTATTAATCCACTTGCACTTCTTAGGCAGAGCAGCTTTGACGCTCTCCTCCACAGCCAAGTCCCACCGCACAAGTTCTTAGAAGCAGGCTGTGCTCAGACTGGCCCTGCACAGCGAGTGAGTCTAAAACCCGGCTGCTCCGGTTTGTTTCCCAGTAGGTCAGTGGACTCAACCATGGTAACAGGCAAGTTCACTGTTTCTTCCTTGAGTTCTAACATACACCTTCCGACCCTCTCCTCACTACTAAGTTTCAGACTGGAAATAATCCTAAACATTTTCCTTTATTTTATTTTCTCTCTTTCTTTCTCAGAGGATGCCCCTAAATTTATTTGCCCTACACTGTGACTGACTCTGTAACCATGCCCATTCTCAGGCCTGTAACCTATCCTAGGTTCCAGAAAGCTTTCGTCTGTATTAAAGTACTAATAGTTGACAAGATTGTGCCTCTGCCTCTCTCCCACCCTGTATTATCTAGGTCCTAACCCCTGAAACCTTACATGCCTCTGCAGGATTAAGTAAAGATCTTAGAACATGAAAATTATTTTGCATTACTTGCGTGGGCTCAGTATAATCAGAGATGTCTCTACACAAGGGACTCAGAAGAGGCCAAGTGACAGAAAGGTAGATGGCAACGGGAGCAGGGGTCCTAGTTATCCCATTACTGGAAGCGAGCCACAAAACTGAGGAATGTGACCTTTAGTTTTAGAAAATGATTAAGGCTCATTGCCCCCATAAGCCCTCCAGAAAAAATGCAACAATTTGATAAAAGGATTTCCAGAATCACAAAATAATAAATGTGCATTGTTTGAACCTACCAAGTTTGTGGCTAATTGTTAAGCAGCCTCAAGAAGTTCTTCCATCCTCCAGGCTGTTCTGAGAACTGCTACCCTCTCCCAGCCACCTTCCCTTCTCTCTCGCCTTGTCCCCTTCCAGTAAATGTTTGCTGAGGATTTCCCAGATTCCTGCTTTGCCATCAGTACTGAATACTGGACACCAGAGACATTGTCTCTAGGCTCATGACCCTCGCAAGCCAACAAGAAGCTCTGACCCAAAGAGTACAAATGTGAGGAAGAAGTACACGATACCCAAGGGAGAAAATGGGGAGCTGAGAGGTCTCTGGAGGGATGAAGTTTAGGCGAAGCCCTAAAGGTGAGAGGTCATTTGGCTGGAAAGGGGAGATAGGCAGCCAGTGTGCTATGTAAACAGTGGAAAGACAGTGGTCAACAAGAGAAACCAGATGGGCAGGTAGCGCCCAGCCAATCAGAACTCAGGGTCTACCACAAGGACCTGTCATTGTGTCACTTCAGCCCAAGGAGACAGGCTTACCCAGAGCAGAGGGCTACGTGAAAACCTTGTTTCTCAAGACAACATTGGGGAAGAAACTTCACAACACAAGGGCAAACATTGACCTTGAAGCCTTTTATTCAATGTGGAAATATTCATCCTGGGCTATGTGACAAATCTTTATCAGGAAGAATTTTATCTCTCAATGAGCTGACCACTGAGCAGGGCCCAAAGGAAAAGGTCAAGGCACAAAGACATGCCACAGAGAAGGAAGAAGCAGCCAACCAGGACGGCCTTCAAGGGCGGAACCCAGCAGGACCATGACCTGGGAGAGAGGCCGCTGGCCACAGCCCAGGCTCAGGCAAGGCTGGGACAGGAAGGGCAGAATGACCTGCTTCACGTTTTCCACCAGACAAATCCCACGGAGGCTGAACCACCACCTCGCCCCCAGCAGGAACCACGCACTCAGTGTGGACCAGGCCACTGCTTGGAAGCTAGTGAGAAAGCGTGCCAGGACGGCCTCCCGAAACTCAGACGGGAGGCCGAGGATGAGGCCTACACTCCTCAGGCAGAAACTTCCCGCTTGTGTGTCTCACTGCTGGTTGTTTCCTCAGTGGAAAAGAACCTAAATTGGAAACAAATTCCCTCAGATTTACTTTTATTATCCTTTAAAGCGAACATCTGCTGCTAGTCACTGTCAAGCAGTAGAATAGCAAACTGACAAACTATGCGTTTTGACCCAGACTATAATACCGCTGTTGAATTCCCTGAGAGACAAGCCAGGCCTTGACCCAGCACACTGGTCCTTGCGTGGTGCTGTGGCTCTGACCTCTTGAGGCACAGGGGTTTACAGAGAACAACCCCGACTAGCACTTGGCAGATGCCAAAAAGCCATACAAAATCATTTGTTTTGACTCTGCAAGACATTCCACCTAAAGCAGAAGTTTGCTGCTCAATAATACTGCTGGTTTAGATGGGAAGTTCAGAAAATGCAAATGAAATCAGTGCCTATAAAGAAACACAACTCTTAACATTTTAAAAAGCTCATTCCTTTTCCTAGCAATGCATACCAGATACGCTACAAATGCATATTTCTGTCCCATAAGAAATCAACCCTATTTTGTGTACAATATTACAGCAGCTCTCTAAAATCAAGGTCTTGGGCTCTGAAATTGTACGGAAATTTCATAACATCTGGCCAAAGCTATAACCCACTAAAACATTATTTAAATTTATTTAGGAAAAAAATGGGTGTACCTTAACTTAGTCCAAGAATTTAAACAGCACGCCCTAGGGGAAAGGTAGCTGCAATGGATTAATAATGCTATCCTAAGAAGGGGAGCAGCCCTCGTCAGAAGACAGTGGCATTCTAATCCCCACATCTGGTCACTGAACAAACAGGAGAACAGTAGTCTGGCTTTCAGATGACAAAGATGAGTATTAGCAACAAGAACAGAGCTCCAGGCAGCAAAGTTTACTCGGGAAAGCTGTCAGATTTCTTTGCCCAGAAATCTTGAAAAATAAATAAATGGTAAATGCATCCGCTCATGTTGGTACTGACGCAACCATGCCTAGAAGGTGTTGCACAGAGGAAGGACACTTTGAGCTTACCCTGTCACCACAGGGTTCTTTTTCTAGTCACCATCAAGAAGACACATGAAAGTTTTGTCCCCTACCAATGTCACGACTCAGAGAATCTCATCACAGGCGGAGGTCTGGCTCCCCTCCACAGCTCAGGAACCATCAGATCAGATCAAAAGAGGTCTGTGTAGAGCACTGCTGTTGTGGAACGGTCACCTTTAAACTCCAATGACACGTTTCTTCCACCCTGCCACTGATGTAAGTGAAAGAAGCACACTAAGATTTTCCTACCTCCCTAGGGGCAATGAGCTGAAAAGCCACCCTTTTAAAACTAGAAGCTCCTGAGACCACAGGTAGGCTACACAAAAGCATCACCCAAATACAAACGCAGAAAACTTGTTTTCCTTGCAAACCCCAAATGGGATCCATTTGAAGCATTAAGTCCTAGAACATGATATCTGCAAATCTAAATTTCTGACTTACTTGCTGTTGGTGGAAATGTATCCCAGTGTTTAGAATCATCCGCCCAAACATCCATTCACAAAAATGAGCCACAACCCTTTAGCATTTCCTTAAGCAGGTGGCGAGCCCGTGGGTCTGCAGCCAGCAACTTTTACAGCCTAAAAGGTGACGAGTCGGCCAGTCGTGTTCATTCCTGTCACCAACTCTTTTACAGAATAAGGAGCCTAGTGTTTCAGGGCAGAGATGCCAACCTTGCCAAAGTTGCCTCTCTCTGAAGTGAGCAAATTTAACAGAGTTCCTGCTGGGTAGCTAGGCAAGCAATCCCCAAGTTTTCCATTCATTGGTAATGAAACAAAGTATATTTAAAATGCTCGACGCATTTCAAAATATAACTCAAGTTTAGTTCTGTATAAGCCTGGGAAAGCAGACTGTTTAAGAAATAGAGGGAGACACGAAAAGAAAATTAACATGTCCCCAACACATACTATATGCTGAGCACTTTGCTGCACCTTTTATATAATTTACTTAAATTAACTGTGATGAGAGAGCGTAAGGCAACAATTATTCTTCCCATTGTACAAGAGACTGGGTGTCTCAGGTGAAGCAAATAAAGGACCCAGAAAAAAGTTAAACACTAGAGTTCACACAGGTAGAAGCATCACAATGAGGAATGACACTGAGCGCTATCATCCTGCCAGTGCCCTGTGTGGCTGGTCAGCACCCTGTACTCACCATATACCCCCCTTTCTGTCGTCATATTTATTTTTAGAATAGATGGCAATGGGAAGGCAATGCCCCAGAGTTGTAGGCGCTCTGGGTTGGAAATCTAGTTGTTCCTTTCAAGGTGTCAGAAGGAAGATCATTTATGTTCCAAGTGCCTATTTCTCTATCCTTAATATGGGAATGCAGCACACGCTAAACCTATGTGCATTATAGGAAGAGGAGAAAGGGGAGAAGATATATGTAAAAGCACTTTAAAAATTATAAATTCCAATGTGAGATAGTATGTATCACCAGAAAACCACTGAAGGACCTGCACCAGATTTTTCTCCCTTACAGACTTCAGAGTGGAAAGCAAAGCAGCACTTTGGCATGTCCTTTAGTACAACCAGGTTATCTACGATTACAAAGAAACAGACACCCTCCTCTGTAGGAGTGTCGTCTCATTCACGACACTATTATAAAAGCCTGGGAACAACTTTCTAAAAACTTACACAGGATGAAGATGAATGACTGCAGCAGTTAGACTCCAAAGTTGTACCGACATCCGCTGGCATTGGGCCCTGGTGTAGATCTCCCTCGTGGTGCAGCAGCTGGGTCCACTGTGCACAAGTCCTGCACTGGCAGCCTCCAGAATTAGCCTCCAGAAGGTCTAGGGGTTTCCATGTTTTGCCTATTTCACAACTTAAGCAGTCTGAGAGGGAAGAGCATGTGGAGAAATGATACTAATCAGCCTCTGTTGCCTCAGCAGTCCAGTTATCAAACCATCTCCACTGAAGCACCAAGCAACGTACTGAGAACCACCATGGGGCCAAATCGACTAAGAATAGAGAGAGAGTGTGTGTGCAATTAGGGTGGTTTTAAACCCTAATTCTGGGGATTGTTTGTTAGGATGTAATAGATAATACAGTAATAACAATAGAGGAGGAAAAAGGAAGCTGCTTGGGAACTTTACCACATGCCTCACCCTTCATATACCTAATTTAATTTTTTCTTACCACTAGCTCAAGGAAAGCATTAGGATATTTATTCGCACATGAAGCTGGATGAAGCTAAGTAAATTTTCTAAGTTCAGACAGATTTAGAATAAGTACTCTCTGATTTTTAAAAAATGGAGAACTGAGCCAGGGAGATGGCTCAGTGGAACAAGCGCTTCCCTGGCAAGCACAAGGGCCTGAGTTCAATCCCCGGTTCCACAAAAAAAAAAAAAAAAAAAAAAAAAAAAAAAAAGGAGAACTGAGTTGAACAACAATAGAAACAGTTCTACTAATTAATGCATATTACAAATAATATAAATAGAAGTACATATAACAAAAATAGCTTTCCACTAGGAACCTGGAAATTAGAACTCAATTTCTAAACTAAGCGTTACCTTTGTGAAATTGAACAAGAAATCTAATACCCCCAAAAGGTACCTTCTAGAAAACAGGGAAATAAAACAGATCTTTGTAGTGTTGAGGATCTCAACAGTGAATACTGGCTATAACAAACTTTTGTAAGCCAAAGAAAGAAAGGAAAAGCCCCAAATCCTATCCAAGTGTGCAGATTTGTTCAATGGACTTGGAGTTTCCCTCCATCCTAGTTTTCACAGAAGTCCTCAGCTCCCAACTATTTGTATTCTCCTAGCTTTCTCCAGGCATTTATATAAATATGCATATGAACACTGTTTTATTTCTAGAGCTTCAGGACACATTCCTGAGAGAATGCAAAACAAAAATCAACTCAAGCACAACTACATAATACTTCGTTATCAGTATTTTTGGAGACCAAGTTTGGAAAAGGAGAAATCCTCTAGTTTCCAGGGAACAGCTACCTTTCTTCATGTGTTGGTCCTCCAGTTTATGTTAGTTTGCTCCTGGGGGGAAAATAAGGAAGTGACTGATGGAGTGTAGGGAATGCACACAGGAATACTCATGGCCCTCTCATGAGCAAGAGAAGTCCCCAGAGTGATGCTTGCATCTAGGCAAGGAAAGACAACGTGAGAAAGGCTGTCAGCAGCAGCTCGTGGCCAAAGGCATGTGCTCTGCTCAACTGAAGAGGATTCAGGCTTGTTCATAATGAGAACTCTGCCTGGTCGGGGGACAACGGCAGAGGAGAGTAGTGCAACAATCCTCTGAAGCCACCAGTCACAACCATGGCGGGGCCTCTAATCTATACAGCGTATCTCTTTGGAAGTAAGATCTAGGAGAGGACTAAGACATCAGTGTAGAAAGCTTAAATCACCAAATTATTAAAAACTATTAAGTTTTATTAAAGAACTAATAATGTGCTAACTCCTGAGTGTGAAGTGACAAATAACAAGAACATGGTTTATCTTAGAGATTTAAAGGAATTCTCTTCCCATCTCTAAAGGTTATACACAGATAGTTTTATTACACAACTAAAAAAAAAAAAAAAAAAAAAAAGGCTCATAGTTCAAAGTGGAGGGAATAATGGCTAAATTAAGACTAAATCAATCTACTTAACATGTTAGGCACAATATAAGCCAAGGGTAAAAGTAAAAATATAATCTGATCTACTTGATCTTGAACATGCAACTTAGTACTTTTATAACGGTATTAATTTCTACACTAATATGAACACTATATGTGCATGTTTAAATGTATGACCAACTGTCATTTGTTCACTTGGACAAATGAGATGTTTTATACACTCTCCTAAACCTAACATAATATAGAAAACTCAAAATTCAAGTGGGATCCCAGATTAAACCCTTTCTTCAACCGAATGATCTTATTAAGAAAAGTTGTATCTCCCAGGTAGCAAGTAGTCTAGAGTAATTATGGTTGACTTGTGACATCTTGTTCCAGTTTTTCATCAATGCTGCTATAACTTTTATTTTTTTTAATTTTTTTTATTTATTTGTTTATTTGTGTGTGTGTGGCCAGCTCAGCCCACCAGGGGGCGGGGCTGGCTGGCATGTGGTGCTGGGGGATTGAACCGCAGTCCCTGTGCTTTACTAAACTTGTTCTAAGTAGGTGCTTTAGACCACTGAGCCATCTCACCAGCCCCATAACTTTTAGTATTATGGATGTGAGTATTGCATTTTTCATGCTTATATTTTTATCAAATAGCACAAGACTCTGAAAAATTCTCTTAAATCCACATTTATAAAAGTATATTCAATTTGTGGATCTCAGAAAAAGGATGACAAATATCTGATAAAATATCTTGAACAAAAGACTGTTGCTATTTAATTAGCAAATCACTGCGGCCACATGAGTCGGCAGACAGACATGCTTATCTCCTACTTGTTACGACTCAGCAACTAAAGAAAAACAAGCTGTGCAGTTAAAAGTTCCCATTTCAATCAAGGCGACTAGAAGCCACTTACTCACAACCTGCATGGGCAAGTGTCACTTCTCAGCTGTGCCTTCACCCTCCGTCCCTTCCTGAGTTCATGTACCAACAGAAGCCAATGAATCCCAGCTAACTCAACAAGAGCACCAGAATAGGCCCACCGGAGCGGCCCTCTTCACTCTCTACTGACTTCTGTGCAGCAGATTTACAGAACACCTATAATGACTGCTGATGAAAAGGATGGATTTCACAGTAGTGTAGTGAATACATCCAACGTACATAGCCCAACAAAGCATCTAGGCTGGCAGCGACTTCTTCAAGGACACTGAGATGCCTATTTGCGCAAGTTAATTTAAGAAGACACCACTGGGCAGAAACAACGTCAAGTGGAAGCACACGGAAACGCAGCCTGGGTTTCTGCGGTCATGTGAAGTGCAGATAAGCAATGTAATGGGAAAAGAAGATGGATTCAGAGACTTTATGAAATTACAAACAATAAAAGAGAAAGATATTCAGACATACTCTCACTAATTACCACAAGAACTCTGAATCATTTTCAAGCTACCAAATTCAGGAATAGAGTTGTAACAAATGTAGGAATGGAAATAAGTAAGTATGGAAAATAAGCTATCAATTAAGTGGCTCAATGCATTTATATTTATAAGAGGGTAAGAAAACTACTCTGATGAATAATTCAAGAGGGGAAAATAGTGCAGCTTTATATTTTAAAATATTCTTGGTATTATTATTTATTAGAAAAGTGTTAAAAACTTTTTAACAGAATATAGTCAGGTATGGTGGTACATGTCTGTAATTCTAGCACTCAGGAGGCTGAGGTGGGAGGATTGTTGTGAGTTTGAAAAAAAGCCTGGGTTACAAAGTGAGCTGAAGGCCAGCCTGAACAGCCTAGCAAGACCCCATCTCAAAAAGAAAGAAAGAGACATACCAAGACAGACTATGAAGATTGTTAACAAACTATAGGCCAATGTGAGATACCAGACAGACAAATGATGGGTCCAAATCATGTCCTAAAATCTTTTTTTTTTTTTTTTCATATTTTAGGGATGGGTCTACAGGGCGTTTAGGGTCTCACTGCTAGATTGGACTCATAGTGATTTTCCTGTTTACAGCCTCCTACAAGCTAGGGTTACAGGTGTGCCACCACACCCAATCTCAATTGCCCTCTCAGCATGCCCCAGGGGTAGGGCCCAGCATGGCAGTTCCAGAGATCGAACCTCTGGCCCCTGCACCTGCTTGCAGGTACTTTAATCCACTGAGCTATTTGGCCAGCCCCTAAAATTCTTATACGTCTAGCGATAAACAAATCCAACAGAGCTGATGGCAACATCAGTGGGATCTTTACATTGTGCTCCCTGTCCTTTCTGATAAAGTTTTGCAAAATGATTTAATCAAGTCAAAGTATACGTACACCAAAGAGCTAGGTTCTCTTTTGGATCAAAGACACTTATTTCCTGAGCATATTCAGGTCACATACTAGTGCTAATGAATGTACGGTGCCACTTAGGGAAATCTCGTACTCCACAGGTTGCCTGACCTAGGAAACCTGTACTGTGTTAGGCTGTTATTGTTCTTGCTGTCTTGTAGTACTGGGGACTGAACTTGGAGATTCTTCATGGAGCTACATGTTCCCAGTGGATAGCTTTCCAAGTAGATAATGTTTTAAATGCTTTACACTGAGAAAGTATTTGGAAAGCAAAGCAGTTGGCACAAAAGGAACCTGTGGAGGTTAAGCTTAACAACCTAAGTTGTATGGTA
>NW_004524590.1:19199632-19206884 GCF_000260255.1 Octodon degus
GAGTGTGCCACACAAAGCTCCCAGTGCAAAATAACTTGAGTGGGAGCCACTCTTCAATTCTATCTTGGCAATTCTTTTTCATCTGATACTCGCAGAAAAGTGGAGATTCTGCATTCTAACAGCTAATAACTCAAGAGCCAAAGCCCCCTTACCACATACTGCTCTCCACTCAGATCCAGCCTCTGCACCATCCATGTTCAGATTTAGGTTCCCAGCATCATCTATCCAGAATTGCCTCTGACACAAACCATCAACAGCTTCCAAAAGCACAGAATACTATTTTCTTCCTTTTATCCCAAGTCCTCACATTTTTTCAAGTCTAAAGACTTGTTTTCATTCACATCCCTTCGATACCTGGTATAATTACTGTTCCAGGAGATATATTTTGGCAAATGCCAACCTGGCAGATAATGTCCAAACTGCTTACCACTCGTGGGACTGCCCACATCAAACAGTCCTTCTACTCCCATACCTTGAGCTCCCATGCTCCCTTCCAAGGTTGCTCACATCCTCTGTGGATGGTCCTCTGTGGGCCAGCTTGTTCTCCGTCCTGCTCCTAAGGCCCAATGGGGCTCGCCCTTAATCCCTTTTCCCCACCCACACTGGCCCCACTCATCAACTCCTCTTTCAGAATCCTCTAGCACTGTTTTCCGTTCTCTGTTTTACCAGTTTCACACAAAGTGTTTTGGTAACTTACATGATCATGTCTATTTTCTCCATCTAAATTGTGAATTGTCAGAGGATATTTGTATTGGACAACTAACTAGCATTACAGTAAACTCACAACTAATTACATTTTATAACTAATTATGACAAATTCATGAAACAGCATCAATCCTATAGGGGGTAAGTACTAAATAATTTTTATTAACTAAGTGAGTTTCTCCACTCATCAGTTTAAGAGGAGGAAAGAGGAGACAAGTTAATAGAATAAACTTCTTAGAGTAATCAACTTAGCAAAAAGGGTAAGAGAGGTCTACAAAAGAGCATCAAGATTTTAAATTTCCATGAAATATCTGACAAGAAACCACAAGGTAATGGGCACCAACCCCCAAAATAAACTGTTTAATGAAAAAAGAGATTATTCCTAATTTGAAATAAGTTAGGTACAATGGTTTACAGGGAGAGAAGAAAGAGGGACAGCTAATTCCTAAGACAACAAATTTCTGTTTTCTTCTTTGTCCAGCTATTCATTAATTGTTCAGTTTCAAGTACTGAACAAAAAAAGACAACTGGAAATATCTCAGGGGAAAAAACAATATAAACAGAGGTACAAAAGAACAAAGGTTTCAACTTCCACAAGTTTGCAGTAAAATAAAAGACCTATTTTAAAAAGTGCTATCAAACAAGGATGTGGCAATCTAAACTAAGTCTCACCTAAGAGCAATCAAAAGCAGTAGGCAGGGAGAACCATGTATGTCAATTTTCTTTCTTTTGAGAATTAATGACTCTCTAATGATAAATGTTCCTTGCTTGAATAAAAATACTTGTAGCAATCACTCTTCTGAGTCCAACATTCCCTTAGAGGAGACACCTATTAGCACTTTGTTGAGTCGACCAATGAAACAAATGAATTTGAAAGGAGGTAGAAAAAGATAACATCTTCCCATGCTTAGAAAGGCTGTTTGGTGGGAACTTTCTGCTGCTGATTCCTTTACACTGGAACACAGTAGGTGGTGGGCTATGAGACTATCTGTGCCATCTCAGGTTAATACACATCTTACTCAAATTGTTATGAAGTATAAAATTCCTATAAAAAAGTATTTGGTAGCCCTATGTGGTATTCTTTTAATATCATAATATTTCAGACAAATTTAGGGTTCCTACAACAAAAACACACCAAAATAGTTAATAGTCCACTTCATACAATCTCAACAGAAAAAAGGTGATACAGAGTGACAGCTGAGTGGGACTGCTGTCACTTAGAAGTAGACAGAACTATATAGCGCAGCATTAGTTTTAACAAGTTGAGCTTGAAAAAAAAGAAGAGGAAGAAGAGAAGGAGGAGGAGGAGAAAGAGGAGGAGGAGAAAAAGGAGGAGGAGGAAGAGGAGAAGGAGGAAGAGGAGAAGGAGCAGGAGGAGGAGGAAAGGAGGAGAAAAAGGAGGAGGAGGAGAAGGAGGAGGAGAAAAAGGAGGAGGAGGAGGAGAAGGAGAAGGAGAAGGAGAAGGAGAAGGAGAAGGAGAAGAAGAAGAAGAAGAAGAAGAAGAAGAAGAAGAAGAAGAAGAAGAAGAAGAAGCAGCAGCAGCAGCAGCAGCAGCAGAAGCAGCAGTAGTAGCAGCAGCAGCGACTAAGAGGAAAAAGCAAATGAGAAATTGTCTGGGAAAAGTCAACTCGACCCAAATTTCCAGCAAGTGTATACTGTGTGTAGTGGCTGAATTTCCCCAATAGACCAAACCAATTTATTTTATTGCACTAACAATGCTGCATTTACCATTCATTAAGTGATACCGGATATTAATTGAATTAGAAAATATATGATAGTCTAAATCTCAGCTAATAAAAAAACAATAAGACAAGTTGTTGATGATAGTATGGTCTTTAGAGTAAAAATGAACCTTAAAAGGGAGGTAGGGCTTCTACCCTGGAGGCATTAGCAAGGAAAGTGCACAATGAACTGAGAGAGGAAGCAGAATAAATCCTTTGGGGCTGATTAACCAAGCCCTATCTTTCTTCTTTCTCCTCTCTGTAACACTGCAAACAGAGTAGAGGGGATCAAGAGATTGTACACCTCAAATTTAACCCTGGAAGCTATAGTAAATAAAGAAATCATGTGCAAGATTTTCAAACAATTCACTTAAAATGCCACAAAAACAACTGAGGCAGGCTTCACTGATAGGATGACTCTGTTTTGCAACTCACAGTGTTTTCTTAATGTTCTGTTATGACATGGATTTTCCTTTCTTTTTCTTTGTCTTTTTTTTTCAGAACCAGGGATTGAACTCAGGCCCTTGTGCTTGCCTGGCAAGTGCTTATTCTACTGAGCCATCTCCCAGCCAGATTTTTTTTTGACTACCAATAAAATAGAGAAAATGATATCTGTTTTACAGATATCAAGAAGGCCATCTTTGAAAAGGTTCAGAGGTATACTTATGGTATTTGCCTGACACACACTAAGGCCTTATAAGTTGTAGGCATATTTATTATGACAAGGCACCTTATTATTGTGCTACTATTACTACTTATTGCCACCCCCATCCTAGTTGCAAAGCTGACAAGAAGTGTATGTTTTTATCTGCCTATCCTTTGAAGGCCAGCACAACAATTTCTGCTGAATTTGAATAATGCAACACTAGCTGAAACATTCAAGTGCTCCATATAAATAAAACTGGCTCATCTTATACATCTTCTTGTATCTCAAGGAAAGGACAGGTATCACCTCCCACCGTCTTTATGAAGGGCATACACTCCCAAAGGAGCTATAGTTGCTTTAAACTATAACTTCCTTGTAGTAGTTGTACACTTTGGGAAGTTAGGAGGAAGTTCAGAGATGAGGCTAATGTGAAAAAGCCCATCTCATCCAGCCCTGAGTTGTATGAAAATAGTAAGACGATGGCCACTAATATCATACTTTGTGTGTTCAGCACTGTTCTAAACCCTTAGTAAGGGCCATATTTTATTCTTATAAAATGCATATAACATTTTTCTATTTTGTAAGTGATACAAACATGCTCTAAATCACATCAATAATAAATGAAGGAATTAGGCTGAGTGAAGGTCTATGTGTGAATTTTGAGTGTGAATTGTTACCACCTGCCACAAAATAAGTCTCAGCAACAATAACTTCACAAAAGCTTCACCTGTTTAATGGTCGCGGTTTTTACCTATACCATTAAGTACTGTGACATGTTCAATGCTTCTCAATTAATGAAAATTATTCAATTCCCCCCCTATTTCCTAACCTTCTCCTACCCTCCACACGACCTGACAATCTGAGCATCAGCGTCCTATTTGAAGTGCTGTGTTATGTCCATGACTACTAAAACAAAACAGCTCTGTTATGGCTGATTAGTAACACACTGACATGAACTCCTTATTTAATCCATTGTCACCTGTTGTCAGAGCTCAAGTGACAAATGAAAATAGAGTGTAAGAGAAAGCAGGCAAAAGAGTGTAATTTCTAGAAAGTAATCCCGGCCTGGGGCAGCAGGCCTCAGCAGCAGCTCTGTACTATGTCACTAGGGTAAGAAAGCCTCTCACCCAATTAAATCCTGCCTACACCACACCCCAAAGGACAAAACTACCGGATATCTGAAAGAAATCCATCATTTGGTTGAGCAAGAAAGGCAAGGTTTTGCATAATAAGCAAGAAGACTTGGTCTCTAATACAACCCCTCAGGAAGTACTTATAAAAAGAGTAAATACATAATGTGAGCCTAGATTAGGAACTCCTAGGGAAGACAAACTGCACTGAGGCACGAACAGCCATCAGTGCAGTGCCCACAACATTGCCTGCTTATTTCTCATATCAAATACAAAAACCAGAGTATATCTAAGGTCAGTGTTGATGCCACCTGTCTAAATGTCATTTGCTAGCCTGAAGCTCATCAGAAGAGGGCTCAACAGCCCCACTGTGTCCAATCATGTTCATATATATATATATATATATATGCCCTTTCCATTGGGTATAAAACCAATTTAGAGGCATAAGTTAGCTCACAACCAAAATGCTATAATATCCAAGAAAGAAAATATGCAGGAATACCAAATACATAATATAAACTGAAAATTCCTAATCTGAAATCTGAAATCCAAAACGTTTGAAACTTTTTGAGCAAAGACATGACATCAAAGGAGAAAACTCCACACTACATCTCATGCTACAGGTCATGATCAAAACACTGGTGCACTAAAAGATTTGCAGAAAATTATCTTCTGTGAATATGAACAAAGTATATATGAAACAAATTTCATGTTTGCAGTTAGGTCACATTCACCAAGACGCGTCATGATGCAAGTACTCAATTTAAAAAAAATAATAAAACAAAGTAAAAATTCTAAGCTCCTCTGGTCAGATAAGTATTCAGATAAGGTATATTCAATTGTAATAGTTTGAGTAAACAATCTCTAGCAAAATACCCACGCATCTAAGAATTGCTAGGAAGCTATGAAACTTCAATGTTAAACAATCAAATGTTTCCTTGAGTATCTCTAACTTTCCTCGTGACAGACCATGCCCTGTGATACCTTCTTAGACTACCCACACATACCCAATGCCAGCCTCAAACCATGATTTATACTGCCTATTCACAAAACTTCTATGAGTAGAGCTTTTGGGATGGGATAGAGTCACATGATCTCAGAACTGCTAACCAAGTCTGTAAGTTTCAGCTAGCATCCAGAAGTTGTTTTTGGCCGCAAGTCACAAAGGATATACACAATGGGGAAGGTAGGGTTGCCTTTCCTACTAAAGCAGCCCAGGAAAGAACAAAGCTGCAGAAAAGTCTTCTACGCATCTTCCCTACAAAACACAAAACAAGGGAAACTACACTTATCCATGAGAAATATGCTCACTTTTCAAGCAAATGAGGGAAAAATCAATCAAAACCTTCATTATCTTCATTACAGCTCAGACGAGGCCCACAAATTCATTTTTTAGGTTTTAAATACAGAAAATTGTTTTACTTCTCAAGTAAATATATGCTAGAAACTTGGGGAGAACTCAAGAATGCTTTGTAGCTAAAGAAAGTAACATCATTGCCTACTCATTTCGCTTAATTTGCTAGTCTCCCAGGAACTCTGCACTAACACTTCCATCCCATTTTAGATCCTCCAATAAGGAAACGGTCCAGAGCCCTGGAAGGCCTCCACCTCCAAGAGCCAGCAGTTCCTTAGGCCACCAAGGTTGCAGGACAGAGCTCCTTCCCAGCATGCCTTCCTGCTTAGGTATGTGTTACATGCATTTCACTTATGTTCTCCCAGTTACATTCCAGTGACTAAGCTTCCTAAGCTTCCTCTGAATTGTTTATTCTATATTTTTAAAGCCCCATCAGCTGTTGAAATGATTTGCAATATTCTCTTTCTTTCTGGTTAAGCAGGATTGGTGAGCATTACTGGGCCTTTTGGTGGAATCCTTGCTATTTAAAATTCCTGCTGCTGGGATTAACCGAGATAATGCCTGTGAAAGCCCTTTGTAAACTGTAAAGTCCTAATCAAACAGAGTATGCAGTTATAATATTAACCATCAGAGCCATAAGCACAATCCAGATGTAATGCAGGTTTGAAAATGCCAATGTCCATGTGGGCCTCCTCTTTGCTCCATTCCCACTTTAGGGCCTATATATTAATGCCCAGTATATGGGATACTCCTCAAAATGAAGTTTTATTTGAATAAATAAATGAATATCTCAAGAAAAAAATCATGTGATTTTCCAAAGCAACTAGCACAGACCAGGAAGAGTCTCAACATGACACCTTCATGAAGATATGCTGCCAAAAATAATAGGGGCGGGGAAGACACACCGCAAAACAATAAGTTTTCCGAAAGATAATTTGTTTCATAGCATTTCAGAAAAGGAGAAAATTTCCTGGGACAGAAATTTCTTTCTTTCTTTCTTTTTTTTTTTTTTTGTGCGGAACTGGGGATTGAACTCAGGTCCTTGAGCTTGCCAGGGAAGCACTTATTCCACTGAGCCATCTCCCCAGCCCTGGGACAGAAATTTCTATCGACCCAGAAAACCTGTATTAGCCCATGATGGCCCGGAGAGAGGCCATCTTCCCAGAAAGGAGAGGATTGCTACAGTCCGAGTAGATTAGAATGAAAATCACAAAAGACTCCATGGTTATCCCAGTCTCAGTACTAGAGGTGGACTTTTTCCCTGGAATCTTTCTATGGAAGGAATGGACAAGTCTCTGTCTCAGCAGGAAGAAGACCAAGAGCGTAAAAATGTAGCAGCGAAGTAAAAGGTACCAGTCTAAAGATCTGAAATTTCTCTCTGGAAAATGCGTTTTTGAGCCTTTACAAGAATAGTTGTGGTTATTAGAGAGGCCATCATTTTGAATACCTGGGTAAAGGGAGGAGTGCAAAAGGGGGGGATTAATACTAAAAAAGGGTAGCAGTAACTGAGAATCAGGGCCTCATTTAGTTTAGTCAACTCAAAGATGAAAAAGTAAACTACACCAGGATGGCTACCAGTTCTCACCAGGAAAGGCAACATGGGGGGGGGGGTGCTGGGGAGATAGCTCAGTGGAATAAGTGCTCAAGGTCCTGAGTTCAATCCTGGTACCATCAAAAAAAAAAAAAAAAAAAAAAA
>NW_004524590.1:19207044-19222644 GCF_000260255.1 Octodon degus
AGGGAGAGATGGGGCCAAGAGGAGAGTCCCCTTCACAGTCAGTCTGCAGGGCTCAGAGACAAAGAGGGCCCTTGCACCAGTGCCCTGCTCAGACCCACCTCAGAAAATATGGTATTTGTGCCCATCAGTCAGCGTTAAGCTGCTTAGGGGCTGTGCTTTAGGAACCAGCAGTTGCTAGTAGCAACAGGGCAGGAGCACTCCAGGAGCTGGGGTGTGGGCACCGGAGGGAGGGAGCGACACCTGAGTGAGCACAGGGCAGGAATGGCCAGGGAGTCATCTGGAAGGGGGCACTGCTGGGATCAAGAAGTGGCCGAGGCTGCTACCTCAGGGAGGGGCGTTATGATGCCAGTGGGGCAGCAATGCCTGCACCAAATTCACCAGCCTCTGCCCACCGCCACTGCAGGAGCCCAAATCTGCCAATGTCTGGGTTGGGGGTGGGAGTGGGAGAGACCAAGGGGCAGCAGATACACTGGCCCTGAGCCCTTGGGTAGGGAGGGCTATTCAGAACAACCCGCACTCTTCGAGTCTCCGGAAAGTGCCAACATGGAAACGCTTATGCACGTGCGCAGGCTTTTCTTTGAGCTTGCAGCACAAAAGCGAGGCCCCACAGGTGGAAAAAGGGACGCGCGGGCGCGGTGGGCGCGGAGGCGCGGGCGCGCGCACCCGCACAGACCGAATCGCACTCGCTGACCGGCCCGCGCGCTCTGGCGCAGGCTTTCGGCGAAGAGACGGCGCTCAACCTCGCGCCACCTTCCCGAACTTCTCCCCCTGCTGTTGAGATCGGGTAAGAGGGAGAGGCAGGGGAGCCCGCGAGAAGGGTCGCAGAGGGCACGGGCGGCCTGACGGACGGGTGGAAGAGACTCGCAGCAGCAAGTGGCCCGGGTCGGGGAGGCCAGGGACGGCAGGACGAGAGGGTGCGGCCAGCGCCTGGGGAGGCCGCGCCGGGCGCTCGCCCCGCGGGGGCGGCTGGCGTCTCCTTACCTGGCCCGCCGTGGAGCATGTTGCAGCGGCCCGGGTGGGCGCCGCCCCCTCCTCGGAGCAGACGCGCGTTGCTGTCACTTCGCAGCCCGCGAGGCTCTGGCTGCAGAGCCCGGAGTTGACAAACTTGCCATGTCAATCCTGGGACACGCACGGTCCACGCTCGGGCACCTCGCGCGCCTCCGCTTTGTTGTGCTTTGCCGCCGCGGGTCCCCCACCCTCCTCCTGCTGTCCTGCGCTCCCCGCCACGAGACTCCCCTTGCGCCTGGCCCGGTGGGCAGTGCCCCTCTCCTCGGGCGCGCGTTAAAGAGCCGCCCGGGCGCCGGCGGCAGCGCTGCGCGGCATGCGCTCCTAGCGGGCGGCTCCGGCCGGGACTCCCACCCCCACGCTCTCCCCCTCCCCGCCCCTCCGCCCCCCCACCCCCAAGCAGAAGCTGCTTAGATTCCGCGCTGTCAAATCCAGCCCATCTGCTGCAATCATAATCAGTCTCAACCGAACGGTTCTGACAAACCTCCGCCTGGAGCCGGAGTTAGGGGAGGGTTGGGGGAGGGGAGGAGAGGGGCCGGGGACCCCTGGCACCCAAAGAGAAGAGGGGCCCGGGGGCTTCTATTGTCTGCCTCGGGTGGAGGAACTGAAAGGGGAAGCAGGGACCCAGAGGGGAAGTAGGGCTTTCATTTCCCAGTTTCTAGTTAAAAAAAAAGAAAGAAAAGAAAAAAATCCATTCCAGCAAGCCCCTGCGCCCTCCACCCCCCACCCCCAGCACAGTCTGAGTGGAACGAATTTCTGCTAATGAACTAAACAAACAGGTCTCTTAATCTCATCATGGGGCTGACCCAGAGACTGGCACAGATATCCAGAGTATTGTTAATTGGCAGGTAAGAGCTGGAACT
Organism: Octodon degus; assembly: GCF_000260255.1. Classification (NCBI taxonomy): domain Eukaryota; kingdom Metazoa; phylum Chordata; class Mammalia; order Rodentia; family Octodontidae; genus Octodon; species Octodon degus. The sequence goes on from NW_004524590.1 coordinate 19,208,913, forward strand.
AATAGCCATTTGTCTGGAGTCAGAAGTTGGTTCCCAAGTACATTTGGGAATTAAGCTTATGGAGGGAGAAGGGCATGTAATTGGCGAAGAAGCTAGGCCCTCTGCCTCCTGTTGGCATTTCTGGAGATAAAAGGAAATCTGTTTGGGGCAAGAAAATGTTGAACCCAGTTTAGACCCATTTGACTTTAATGAACTCTCTTTTTTTTTTTTTTCCATTTTCTCATTAAAATGCTACTTTTCAAGAAATATTAGAAAATAATGACTTCTAAGATTGATATTTTTTCCCAAACTAGAATTGCTTCTGCAAATGAAATGAGGTGCTCTTTATAATAATGTACTGTGAACTACTTCAGTATACCACTTAAATATAATCACATGTATTTGTACTGGGTGATAGACTCAAGGATTACTGCAAGATTTTTGTTTAAGTATAATAAAAATAACAGTGGTCCTAGAGACACATAAACAAGTCTTAAACATGAAAGAATACAACCAGTGGGATCATTCCTGGCTTTGCACATTTATGTCAAGCGCTGGGAAATGTTCAACTACTATGAATGACGATCTTTGCTGGGGAAATAATTTGTTAGATAAACAAATCACCAGGGGAAAAGCTGAAGAGGAAGAATATTAAGCCATTTATTCAGATAGGTATAAGAACCAGGAAAAAATAAATACACTTTGCTGTGAAAATTGAATAGAGTTCTAAATTAATATTCAAATCATTATGTTGCTTTATGCTGTAGTAGAAAAATATGTGCAGACCACATTAAGCACTCACTTACTGGGACAGGTGCTGCACCCCCCACTAACTTTATAGTCCAGTGGTGCCTGCAAAACGGTGTATATGGGCACCGTGAATACTCGCGGTTTGAAATTCGATTTGCAGGTGAGAATTAAAAAATATATATATATATATATATATATATATATAGAGAGAGAGAGAGAGAGAGAGAGAGAGAGAGTGGGATTCAAGAGCGATTCTTTGCCACAATAAACAAAGAACAAATACTAGTCAAATTTAAAGACATTCTTAGTGCTGGCCAAATAGCTCAGGGGATTAAAGCGCCTGCAAGCAGGCGCAGGGGCTGGGGGTTCTATCTCCGGTCCTGTCATGCTGGCCCCACCCCCAGGGTGCATTGAAACAGCAATCCAGACTGGGTGTAGTGGTGCAGCCTTACAATCCCACCTCTTGGGAGACTGTAAACAGGCGGATCACTATGAGTCTGATCTAGTAGTGAGATCCTGAACACCCTCTAGACCATCCCCTAAGATACAAAAAAGAAAGTTTTAACATGTAAAACTTGGGATTTTCCATTGTCAATTTAATGTGTTTATCAATATCAAATAGAATTTTTTCATGATAGCAACACAATATTTCAAAAAAGCTTGTCTTCATCAGAAAGAGTTATGCTGGTGGTTAAGCAACAGCATTTAGGACATCATTGTTGTCTAGGGCAGAACCAGACTGAGAACTAGACCCCAGAGTTCAGGAAACATCCTGTGCAAGAAGTAGTAGAAGTTCTCTTGGGTACTTTGCCATCCTGGTGGACTGAATTATCTGTTAATTTTTGAAAGAGTTAATTCATGTAAATCTTTTGGACTAATTCTTGACTTTTATTAAGCACCATATAAAGCTTTGTAGTGGTGGAGCTTGTGTAAGTGAAGTTTGCATTGGTGGTTGATGCTGTTGTTGACAGGTTTTGGCTAAAATAAGATGCTAAGTAGACAACTGATTGAGTTTCAAAGTATGGTGTTCATGATATAAATTCAAGTACAAATTTACATTTTGGAGTTGCACAGCCCATAGATGGTGACATTAAACCATCATCTCCGTGGGTCATCAGCACTGTGAGTACAGCTGGAGATGGTTGAAGATTGAAACATGAGGCGTTCCAGCTTTAAGCACTCAAGAAAATGAAAAGGCAGTAATGAAGGAGAGCAGCCAGAGTTGGCAGCCAAGGAGGAGGAAGGAAGATGGAGCTCCTACCAGGAGGCCATTAGAGAAGGTATTTCACGAAGAGTGTGACCTGCTAGTTGTAGTTTCTTACTATGATTTGCTACTTTATAGAAAACTTTTAAAAAAGAATATAGGAAAGCTTTAAGTGCTTACCCAGGTTACTGAGCACCTTAACTCTACTGTGTGTTTATACTGCAACATTCATGGGTGTCCCAAAACCTAGCAAAGGATCAGGCACACGGCACATACTCAGTGTGGACTGAATGAAATAATGAACTAATGAGGGAATCAAATACCTTATCTGCAAAGTACTTCTCAATGTGTGGTCCATGGATGTGGTTGCAAGAGTTTTCCATTCTTAAATTCAAGAAGTACTGATGTAGGATGTGATTTATGACAGAACATGGACCTGAGGAGCAGTATGCATTCCATTTTAATTAAACATTATCAAAAGACAAAAGGCTGCTCGCCCACAATCAAGTCTCATCTAGAACATGTACTCAGAACGTGTTTGATAAAATGGATAATAATAAAGATGCAACACACATATATGGAAACTTTGAAAAAACTTTTGCAAGACAGCAGCTCAAGTGAAATGAAGAAAATATTTAAACATACACTTTACCAAAGATACAAACATAGTAAATAAATGCATGAAAAATGTTCAATAACATTATATATTAAAAGAAATATAGGACAGGAATGAAAGAAACAAAATATGTACAGTTACAAATTTCATGTGATGAATATTGTGACAGTGTATATGTAAAATATACCAGTAAAATACAAAATGATTGCATTAGAAAAATACAAATTAAAATCACAATATTTATACACTCCAGTAGAGTTCACAAAATTTAAAAGGCTGACTATGCCAAGTGTTAACTAAAATTCTCATACATTATGAGTGGGCTTACAGAATAGCCTGGCGTTTTGGAAAACCAATTGGCCAATTCTCGTAGAACTAAACAAAAACTTAAGAGAATAGCCAGGAATCTGACTCCTCTGTAGTTGCCCAAAAGAAATGAAATGGGCACTGGCCCAAATTCTTACACATAAATATCTGCAGCAGCCTTACTCAATATCCCCCAAACTGAAAGGAACCCGAATTTACACTGACTTCTAAACACATAAATAATCTGTCGTATAGCCATCCATATTATGAAATGCTTATCAGCAACAAAAAGGAAGTTGCTGTTGATAGACCTGACAACATGCACGTGTCTCAAAGTCCTACTGAGTGGTAGTTTGTAAGTGGATTGTGTTTGATTCTATTTGATTCTTCAACTCTTGAGGAAGAAAAGGCAGGTTAATAGTTGTCTGGGACAGCAAGGGGATTTACTCAAAAGAGTCACACGGAAAGTATTTAGGTGTGGGAGACACTGCACTCTGCGTCCTCCGGGTAAGTTTACAAAGCTGTCCGCACACTGTTCAAAACCTCAAGGTTTGGACAGTTATTAAAGGCAGTGAATATCACTGTTTGTAAATTACAACTTAATAAAATATTTTAAAAATAAAAAGCACTTCGTCTTTTTTTTTCAAAAATGGGGATGATATAATGATTTCATTATATATAATGATTTCCCACTTCAAAATGAACCCTCAGAAATACCATCATTATCTATTCCCAATGAAATAATTGATCTAAAGAAAGTTCAGTAATAGATGCTCAAGCCATCACTAGAAGTTTAGTGAGAACTAGAATATTCAAATAGTGTAAGTATCACCCCCTGATATTTTGTGAATTGAAAGGGAAAAATATACAGCGCAATCTCTGGGATGTCCTTCCTCATACAAACACAAATTTGTATTTGTCCTTCCTCATACAAATACACTTTGCATCACCTGTGAGATATTTTTGAGAGAAGCCCATTTAGCTTGCATCTAAGGAAGGCTTGTGCCATAATTTCCTGCTTACAGAAAATAAAGAAGTTAAAGAAACAGATAACTGACATGAGGAGGAAAGTATGGGGCCTACATGGACTACAGAATGCCCTACAATGCTTTAGAACTTCAGCACCTGTTATGGCTTGGATTAAATTGGCCCCAGATGCCTCCTGTGTTTGACGGTGATTGGATTCTGAAGGTGCTCTAGCAGGGCTTGCAGTTAGGAATGGGGCCTGGCGGGAGGCGGGTCATGGCCGGAATGACCTGGAAGGGTATCTTCGTGCCCAGTTCCTCCCCTGGCTCTCTTTTCCTGGCTGCAGGGATTGAACAGCTGTCTCCCACCTGGCTCTTTCAGCAAGCAGTCTCTGCCTAGGAGCCAGCAGACGCAGAGTGAAAATGGGAGCCTGTCCCCGGGTAAGCTGTGGGGGTCCCGCGTAAGCTGTGGGAGTCAGGTACTGTGGCTCCCCAGGGAAAACGACTGAAACAGTGTGGGTGGGAAAAGGCAGATACACCATGGAAGACTAAAAGAAACAAGACATAGTTAAAGGAGGAGATTGGATTTTTGTGCAAAAAAAAAAAAATAGCTATGAAATACATTTTGGAAACAATTGGAGAAATTTAAATAAGATCACTATTGTTCAAGGAAATGTTTATGGATTTTACTGGAGATAAAATATTACAGTTATAAATGATAAGGTTGTTATTTTTAAAAGATACAAGCTAAAGTATGCAGGATCAACGTGTCATGCTGTACTGTTCAAATCAGGGTAATTCACAGTAGCTTATTATGTGTTTGTGAAGAAAAGTTAACATTTGCTGTTGATAAGCTGTGGGTGGACAGGTGTTAAAATATCCTGATCTTTCAACTTTTCTGTGAATTTAATATTTTTGCTGAATAAAAACAGAAAATATAAGCACTTTTAAAAATCCATGGACCAATCATTAATTAGAAGACAAAAGTTTAGAACTTGATATCTTTAAAATATCAAACTGTAAGATGAACTAGAGCACTCTGAAGTAAATTAACAAGTTCAGTACATGCTCTAGAAAAAACTGGAAAATTACTGCTTAAGGAATTCAAAGAATTTAAAGAACAAAAACAAATAGAATATTTTTAAAAAGATAAAATCAGAGTTTATTAAATGAGAACACAATCATTAATACAGAGAATGAATGAAATAAATCCTGTTAGATTAATGAACTAGAATGAAGACATAAATCAACAAACGTAGGCATATCAAGGGTTCTGTAGTTAAGGACGCAGTAGAACTTCAACAATACAGGGCTCCTGTGCAGTGAGCAAATTTAAAGCTGTAAGTTTGCAAACAGGTAATGTGGTCAGTGTCTTAAAATGAAAACTCACATTCATTTCATAATCCACAAAATATTGAACAATTAAGTAGACTGAACTTGTGGTTGGAAAACAACTAGCGCTCGTATTGTCACAGATTCAAATTTTCAAACATCTTCATTCAGATAAGATTCATGTGCCTCACCCCCGTAGCACATACAGTTCACCTGTCTCTGGCACATGCAGAACTTTCACCATGTATTAGTATAGCATAAGTTCTCCACCCGCCCCCAAAAGAAAGCTGCTGTACCATAGTAGCAATTCCTCAGTCTCTTATCAGAGGCAACTAGTAATCTATATTTTATTTTTGTAGGTTGACCAGAGTTGCACATTCCATCTAAATGGAATCGTATAACACATGTAGCCTTTGGGTCAGCTTCTTCTTCACTGAGCACACTGTCACCCATACGGTATTGGCACGTCACTTCCTCTTGCCACACAGCATTCCATTATATGGACATAATTCATCTTATGTATCCATTCATCTACTAATGGATGGTCATGTGCACTATCTGTGGTCTTTGGTTACTATAATTAATGCTACAAGCACTTATGTACATGTTTTCATATGGACCCATATTTTCAATTTTAAGGGCATATGTCTAGGCAGTGGGATTGCTGAGTCCTTTAATAACTGTTTAACATTTTAGGAACTGTCAAACATTTCCAAATAATAATAATTTAAAAAAAATTATTACAAAAGGTCAGCCAAATAGCTCAGCAGATTAAAGTGCACCTGCAAGCAGGCACAGGGGCCGGGGATTTGATCCCCAGGCCTGCAGTGCTGGCCCCACCTCCGGGGCACGCTGAGACAGCAATTGAGACTTGGCATGATTGTGTGTGCTCCTGCAATCCCAGCTCTTGGGAGGCTGTAAACATGCACATTACTATGAGTCTGATCTAGTGGTAAGACCCTGAACACCCTGTAGACCCTTTCCTAAAATACAAAAAAAAGTGAAAAAAGAAATAAAGAAAAATTATTACGGTAAAAGGTGCATTGCCACTGATCTTCCTCATTTCAAAATATTTATTCCATCATTCTTGCCACTTTCTGAAGCAGTTCTGCAAGCCTTCTTTTGTAAGATGTCTTAATGAGATATAAAAATACAATGAATGCTGCTGCCAAATGTCCACACCAGAAAGGCGGACTTGTGAAGCCATGACAGTGAGTCCTTAAGCATCTCATTCACCAGATGTGGTGCTGGAAGACTTCCGGATCTTCTTCAAAGTTAAAATGACCATGAAAGGTAAGTGTTCTAAATCAATTCAGGGCAACCAGGCAGGCCCAACAATGCAACTAAAGACACTTCTTTTCTAAGGGTTTCACTTTGCCCACATCCTCTCTTGACTCTTACCTTTGTTTGATTATAGTCATCTTAGTGGGGAAAAGTAACATAAACCAACTACATGGGAAAGAAGATTTAATGAGGATCTCAATAGACCAAAATAAAACTGAATCTACCACTATGGAAATCATACTATCATTACCAATGCTAACACATAACGATATGACCAAGTAAGACTTATCTGTAATGCAAAGATGATTTGGCGAGAGGTAAAGATGGATGATTTTCAAGAAAACAATCTTTTGGAAGATGAAAAAGTTTTCTTCTTCTTTTTTATGTTTAATTTAGTTATTGCAGGGTCCTACTATGCAGCTTGGACTTGTGGTGATCCTCCTGCTTTCAGCCTCTCCAGCACTGGGGTTACAGGTGTGCGCCACTACGCCTGGACTCTAGCCAGTCTGGCTCAGCCCATCCCGGAGGATCACCACAGTCCCTGCACTTGCCTAAGGTTGCCTAAGCAGGCATGTTAGGGCGCTGAACTATCTTGCTGGCCCCTAAAAAGTTTTGCTTAAAGATACATTTCAGTGTGTTATCTCCTGGACAACTTTAATAATATTCAACATTTGCTCATGATTTTAAAAGTAATGAGCAAGGGCCAGCCAGATATCTCAGTGGACTAAAGTGCCTGCTTAGGTACAGTTCAGTGCCTGGGTTCAATCCTTAGCGTGCCATGCCGGCTTTGCCCCCAGGGCACAGTGAGACAGCGATTGAGACTGGGCATGGTGGGAAGCACCTGAAATCTCAGCACTTGAGAGGCTGGAAACAGGAGAATAAGAGTCCGATCTATATATTGAGAACCTGTAGACCCTGTACTAATTGGAAAAAAACCCAAACAAACAAACAAAAACACCTAATGAGCAAGTGTGAAAGGAAACAAGGATTAGAGAGATCAGGGAGTGATGGAAGTGGAAAGGGATGATAATTAAGGTGGGTAGAGAAGCATACAAATTCCCTGTGATAAATATACAGTGCTACTACCAAATTTTTAAAAATAAAAACTAAGGAATGAAAATTTTCTGTTTGCTAGGAATAGAAGAAAACCCCCGGAGCCCAATAAGGGTGTCAGGAAAACATCTGCTCGATAACACCTTAAACTTGTGTAGACATTCCCACCCCACCATCATTTTAGCATCTTTCTCAAAGTCTTACAGCAATGAAAAGAAACAAATGGCATGACAATGAGAAAGCCATCATTATTTATCACCAGTATTATCTCCAGGAAAAAAACAAAGCAAAAGAAAATCCAGAGTCAAATCAGATCTACTAAGAAAGCAAAATGATTAGAAGTGTTAAGATTTTTAAGAGTCGCTGTTTGAAACTAGTGACCAAAATTTTTGAAAATTATGTAGAAGTAAGTCAAAAGAGGTGATGGACCTTTATAGACATCACCTTGATAAAGAATACAAAAGAAGAATGAGCACACAGAAAACTAAATGACAGTGAAGCAGTAGAAGACTTCATCTTCAGATGTCCAATACATGATATTCAATCACAATCTCAGCCAGTATATTCACTGAACTTCACCAACTGATTCTGAAATTCTTACGGAAGACAAAAAGGGCCCACTACTAAGATATTTTTAAGAAATGTAAAACCCTTACCATTCCCAAAATGGTTAGATAAGTTATTGTAAAACTAGTTAATATTAATTAAACAGGTAAATAAGACAGACAAATGGTCTAAAGAAATTGGAAGGGCATCCAGAAATAGACTTGTATGTTGAACTGTGATATATGACAGAAATAGTATTATTATTGAATGAAAATGACATTGAACACCGTCAAGCGCAATGTCAGCCCTCTCTATTAGAATAGAAAAGACAAAATCAGAACCTTGCCTCAGATTAAATGAGAAAAGCAGATTGATAAAAGTGTTTCAAGAACACTTTAGAAAGTATTTTCCTAACATCAGGCTGGGAAACAGTGTGGTGTGTTGCTACCTTGACATTTTAAATCTCCATGAGAGACATGAAGAATATCATTATCATCATCACCAACAAAAGCACAAGAAACATGAAGAATTTTCTGAGAACATATATTCCAAAAATATCCTAAAGCTTGAACAACAACAGCAAAAAATCATAAGTGAGTAGGATTTCACAGTATCACAATTGCAAAATACAATTCTGACTACAGTGTGTATTGCTGAAGATGGATACAGCAAGAGCTGTTCCCTGGTAAACAGTTTGAACCTGTTCAGTAAACTTGAAGGTGCTCATACTGTAGAACAGTGATGGTGAAAATTTTAGGAATGAGTGTCCAAACTGCTGCCCCAGATTCACTTAGTATGGCAAAATGCCCACCGTGCAATTAAGCCTGAATACTGATGTTTTAGTGTAGAAAGGTAAGATCAGATGTCAACATCTTTTGTCTTAAAAACAAAGTGGTTGCCATAAGTTGGCCACCACTGCTGCAGGGCAGTAACCCCAGGATGAAGTGTGCACGCAAGGCAAAGGCTCACATGGATACACTGGCACCCACAGAACCTCCACAAGATCCTTCCTATAATCAACTTCTAATGTAAGTATTAGCAACTTCGAGAAGGCAAAAATATTCCAAATACCACCGTTTGATAAAAATACAATAAAATAAATTATTAAGAAAATTTAAAAGCCCTCTCCAAGAAATAGGGAAGGTAACGTAAGTAACTTCTGAAAGAAAGAGAATACAATCCAAAATTTCGAAAAAAAAAAAAAAAAAAAGATAGTTGCACTGATAATAATGATCACAGAGAAGCTAACAACTCTAAAAATACTTGACTATCTTTTATCTGAAAGTTTTGCATTTATCATTTTATTAATTTATTTTAGGCCAGCCAAATAGCTCAGCAGATTAAAGTGCCTAGAAGCAGGTGCAGGGGCCAGGGGTTTGATCCCTGGGCCTGCTGTGCCAGCCCCACCTCTGGGGCTTGCTGAGACAGCAATTGAAACTGGGTGTTGTAGCGCGTGCCTGTAATCCCAGCTCTTGGGAGGCTATAAATAGGTGGATCACTACAAGTCTGATCAGTAGTGAGACCCTGAACACCCTGTAGATCCTTCCCTAAAAATACAAAATAATAATAATAATAATTATTATTATTATTATTATTATTTTATTTTTAAAGAGAAAAAATATCAAAGACAAAAAATAAAGCATTATATGACAAAAGCAGTACAGGGTTTCACAACAAGAACAGAAAATTAACTGGTTGTTATATTATATGTTGTTATCATCAAATTGCTTGCTGAAACTACCCTATATAGATGTGTAATATTGACCAAACAGTTAAAAAATTAACTCTTCCTTTCTGTAAACCTTGATATCTGAAATTCTTGAGAATAGAAATGTCTCAGTGATTTGGGTCTCAGACATGTTTTGGATTTTGAAATATTTGCATATATATAATAAAATTCCTGGAGGGTAAGACACAAGTCTCATCACAACACTGATTTTTAAGAATATAGCCTAAGGATGATTCTAGATAATTCTTTTAGTATGCCTACATTTTGATGTGATTTGCCACATAAGGTGATAGATGCAATCTTTTATCTGGGGCATTTTGTCAGAACTCAAAAAATTTTTAGATTCAGGCACATTTCAAAGCAGATTTCTATATTAAGGATGCTCAAACTATATTAATAAGCTAAATTCCAGGCTCAAAACATCAAAAAAAGGGTGTGGAGGGAAATGAGAGATAGAAAACATGAAGAAGGAAAGAAAGATGAGGCAAGGTGCAATGAATTGAAACAGGTAAGATGAAAAATGTCCTCAAAAAAGATGCTTACCAAAATTGATTCTATTAGAGATAGAAATGATAGAAATTTTTCTAAAAAACAATATACTACTTCAGAATACAAACTTCTAGGCCCAAGTACAAACCAAATCAGACCATTCCAATGTTTCAGATTTGTTCCTGAACATGGGAAGTGAAGTGCTTTTCATGTATTTTGCTGAAGCGACTATATCACAGTAGCAATTGAACCTGATAGAATTAAGTAAAATTATAGATGATGTCACATGTATGTCAATGTTTATTATTATAAGCAGAATACGTAGTCACACTTAGGCATTCAATCCAAGACAGCAAGTATGGCTTGATACTAATCCAATACCATGTTACACTTCATTAATGAGTCTAATAAAAAAGGCATATGATTCTAAATGTCTGAGAAAAATTTACACTCCTTGTGACAAAAATCCAGAAAGATGAGAATTGGTGTATATTTCCTTGCTATCTCACACACTCTCTCTCTCTCTCACACACACACACTCCTACACTAGTATCTTAATGGGGAAAATTCTTGAGACATTTAATCTAGTCACAGAGGCGACCTACTACTTCCTCTGCTGTTCAACATTTAATTTCTATAAGAGTCAAGAATATATATGAGATAAAGATACAAGAATTAGGAAAACAAATGACATAGTAGTATGCCAGAAGATGATAGATATAGAAAATAAAATAAACTAAAAAATTCAAATTCAATAAAAATGTAATATCTATGTGTCAGTCACCTTCATAGAACATGATAATAAAACTGTTGGAACTTATACTGGTAAAACTTTATTTACATTAGCATCAAAGAAGATAAAATACATAGGGAAAAGCAAAACTAGAAATGCACAGAACCTACAAAGCAAGAATTAAAATTCCTTCTAGCAAAAAATTAGACTTGAAGAAATGCAAGGCATTTGCTGTTTGTTCTGTGACAAAATGCATATTGTAAAGAGTTTGGTTCACTCTAAATTATTTATAAAATTGACAATAAAAATATCAATAGGGTCCTTCGGGAGTAGAGCCAGTTAATATCAAAGCTCATATGAAAAACTTTCAAGAACAGACAGGAATGCTCTAAGAAAGAAAAGCTGAGAAAACAGTTCTACTATAAATAAGCACACTACAAAGCTTCTCAAATAAGAAGTGTGGTGCTGGGGCACAAATAGGCAGCCAGGACAGAAATTTATTTGTAAGTCCCCAAACAGAATAAATGCCTGTGAACATTCACATTGTACAATAAACAGTACCAAGACAACTAGTTGGCCCTGTGACCAAATATACATTGAGTTCATGCCTCAAACTATACACAAGAGTAAACTCCAAATCATTTGAAAATCTAATTATGAAAATGAAAGTACTCAGCAAAAGAAAGAAGCCGTGAATTCCTTCTTACCTGGATAAGAAGGTAAGAAGGACAATTTCTGAAATTGTCTTTCTTTTACTAGTTCTTGTATTAGGTATATGTTTTCCTACTGGTGAAAATGGAAACAAAAATGTTGCTCTTTCAAAGCTCAGTTTAATTTCTTGATTGATTGTAGTGGAGAGAGAATAACTGAAGTTACAGGAGGCTTGTAGTCAGTTACAAACACCAACCTAACTATGACTCAAATACCAAAAGCTGTACAAGATTAATATTTTTAAGATTAATAAATTTGAGCACTAAAATTTTTAACACCTTGTTATACTGGTTTCTATTGCTGATGTTACAAATTATCACAAACTTAGGGGTAGAGCAGGGTCTGGCAGGTCTCATGGTCTAAAATCAGGTTGTCAAGAGGGCTGCATGACTCTCTGAAGTTTCTACATGCTGCCTACATTTCCCAGCTCAAGGTCTTTGCCTTCACCTCAAAGCCAGGGACTTCTCTGTGATCTCTTTTTCTATTGTCATCTCTCTCTTGATCCATACGTAGAAATGCATTTTAGATTCTAAGGATCCTTGTGATTAGACTTTGCTCCACCTAACTCCAGGATCATCTCTCCTTCTTTGAGTCTTTAATCACAAGTACTAATTCTCTCTTCCCTTGTAAGACAGATGTCTAAGGGCCAGGGGATTTCCACAAGTACATCTTTGTGGGCTGTTGTTTGCCTAGCTCACGTGGCAAACAGACATTTTAAAAATGGAAAGACTAACAAGATGGAAGAAAATATCTGCAATATATCACAAATAATGACCTAATATCACTAAGTAGAAAAAAACTCAAGTTGAGGAACTACAAAAATCAACCAAAAATTGCTATAGATAGTTCAAAAAATGACAGCACATGGGCTTTTAATCACGTGAAAATATATCCAAGCTCATGACTAAAGAAATGCAAATTAACATATATCAAACAGAAGAACATTTAGGTGATTGATAATTCACCTGTTGGTGAGACCATGGTTCTTTATATAGGAGCATGATACATGTTTGCTGATTTGATAATTATTAGGTCTAACCAATCATTTTGTAAAATGAAATTCCATTCTGGAAAAAACTGTCATATAACTAATGTCACATGGCTTATTAATTTTGGTCATACCCCTCCAGAATATTATTCACTACACTTTATTCTTAGTTCTTACTAAATTTTTGTTTTATCACTGCTAGTCTTAGGTAAGTATATTTGATTTTGTCAATAATTAAATCTCTGTGGCTATAGCTCAGGGCCAACTGAATTCTACACAGTGACTTAAAATAAAATGGATTTTCCATACCATTTTTCTCCAAATGGAGGACCACTATGATATTATAGCATTATTTTTATTAATGAAATTCATAAATGGAATATACATAGTGTCTTTTTATTATCTTGAGTCTTGGCAACCAAACAACCATGGGGTAGCAATCATGTCTTTTTTTGGAAGAACCGGGGATTGAACTCAGGCCCTTGCACTTACCAGGCAAGCACTTATGTTACTGAGCTATCTTCCCCCCCCCCATATTTTATTTATTTAGTTTTGGCGGAACTGGGGATTGAACTCAGGCCCTTGTGCTTGCCAGGGAAGTGCTTATTCCACTGAGCCATTTCCCCAGCCCCAATCATGTTATGTTGACATGTAAAGATTACATTCCTCAGATATAATTTCTTAAATACTATAAATTAAATAATTTATAGTATTATTAAGTACTATACTGGGCTCTTGAAAACATGGATAGCCCCTAAGCTAAAGAAGGATCATGATATCAATTTTTAATAGAATACCTTCTGGATATTTTATTTTATAGATTGTATTCTTAGCTTCTTTATAGATTATCTTCTGAAACTGTATTATATGCATATATCCTAAATTTATATGTATACACATTACTATATATATTTCTCTATTTTTATCAGTAAGGTAATAACCTAAGTACAAAGAAAGAAAACTTTTCCCTTTTGTACACATATTTTTAAAAATTTGCCCAAATCCATCAGATTTGCTTTCACAATCCTCAAATGGCTACCATAAGAG
>NW_004524590.1:19222774-19228022 GCF_000260255.1 Octodon degus
GCTTATTCCACTGAACCATCTCCCCGGCCCCCAAAATTTACATTTAGAAATTTTATCATTCACTTCTCTACATGAGGAGAGCCTCTAGATTTTTCCAACAATTTACAGAATACAAACTTATGGATAAAATACGAAGATATTGGTGAAAGGCCTTAATGAAATAGTGACACAACTCTTGCAAAATTCTGAAGGCAATTTACAAGGATCTTATTACTGCTATAATTTTTACTCAATGACTTACAGCCTTGTATTTTTAAATGTTAATGAATCATAGAATATGATTAATGAAAGGAACTTTGGCATGACTTCATAATGCTAAAATCCACCTGCTTTACAAATAGAGAAACTGAGCTTACATAATTTCCAGATCCACATAAGGATACACAGAGTAGAGAGCTGCTGGGGATTTTCCTCATCTACATTTCAGGACTCACACCACTGGACTTGGAGGGCAATAGCGTCACAGGGCTTAATGGAGAATAAGAAATCAGATCTGTGATGATCCTTTTCACTAGTTCAGGAGCTGATGTGTTAAGTATCACAGAACTCCCAAAAGAGTTGCTTTATTTTTTAAAATAAAGTTTTATTCCATCAAGTGTTGATATGTTAACATTTAAATCCCTATAGAATGTGAAGGAAAAAAAGAAAAAAATAATATTAAAAAATAGGAATGAACAACTTGCTTTATTTTAGTCTTAACCCTCCAGCAGAAAAGTATAAAAAGTAAAGCCATATTAATATGCTGAGCTATAAAAGGCGCAAGTCAACAACTTCAGACATTGCCAGTCCTATGGATAACCCACTACTATTACAGACTACTGGACTACATTGGATTATTTTGCTGAATTCACACACCTACAATATTTAAATGGCAATGGGATACCCATCTCTGACAAAACTAAACAAAAAAAGGGGATACAAATGAAGGACCATTTTGTATCTGTATATACAAAATAGGATAGATCTACATCTCCTTTCTCTTAATTCAATGAGAAGAAAGATTTGTACCAATAGTGTTTGGACAGGATATCACGTCTGCATCTTGTACTATGAATACCTACTATGAAGACAACAATATGTAATGCATTAATTATTGAAACTGTCCTACTAATTGGTTTTGAAACTGCCTCATTGCTATTTCTCAATAAAATTAATAAAAAAGTTTTATTAATGCACAGTTATACCTACTGCCTTATAAATAGTCCATAGCTGCTTTTGCACAATGTTTACCAAGTTGGGTAGTGTCTACAATGATCATATGGGTTCTACTAGTAAAGCCAAAAACAAATAAAAAAGCCAAAAATATTTGTCAAATGATCTTTAATCATTGTTGAACCATCAGTCTAATAAACACTCCCTCTTATAAGCATATATATATGTATATGAATAAAGACAAATTTCTAGAAAAACTGTTACAGGTCAGACATCCCAAAGCAGACATCTAAAATGCTACCAAATACACAGATTTGTGAAGTTCACTTTGTGGCCTTGTGGCATGAGTAGAAAATTACACATCTCCCAGGACGAGTGGCAGTCAAAACACAAGTGTGTTGAAAGTACTCTAGAAGGTTACTTCCAGACCATAAAAAAAGGTGCACACACAACACGCATGCATTCTGTGTTTGACTCAGATTTAATCCCCAAGATCTCATTTTGTTTATGCAAATATCTCCAAATCTAAGGAAATTTGACTTCCACATCTCTTGTGGGCCAAGTTCCTCTGGATGAGGGATACACAAGCTGCAGTGATTATAATTTTGATTTACTCCGATACAAATACAGTAAATAAATACTGTGAATGCTAACACGTCCTCGAGTTTTGCATATAAGCTTTTCTGCAGTACATGCAGTCCTGCTGACTGTAGGAGACATCCCATTTTTAATAGCCAGAAGAAGAGTAATTTTAGCTAATTAACTTTTAAAATTAAACCTAAATTAACTTTTTATAGCCAGCAATAACTGCAAGATTTTTTCAAGATAATTAAAATACAGCACTCCTAATAAATGAATAGCCACCACAGCTTTCCTCATAATACAGTTGTAGTTGCTTATATAGTTTCAAATTGGCCTTTGTCCATTCAAGATTACTGTATATTCCCCAAAGTACAAGATTTTAAAAAATCTATTTTATGAATTATGAACATGACAATGAAAGTTCTCAAATATCATAGAATTTAAAATGAAGTTAGTGTCTGGGGAGTTACAGTAAATCTGTAGAAGTGTTAAGAAGAATGAGCCACAGAATTTCCTATAAAAAATGTTTAGAAAGTTATTCTGGAGAGATCCTGGGAATAAGGTAAAGCATAAACTAAAGGTAAAAGTGGTACTGAAGAGATTAAGCCCGCTTAGGACCACAGTGTGATTGACTTTTGAGAAACACATTCTTACTGCACAAAGACTCTGTTCTGCCTTTATTTTATATTAGCCTATTATCGAGGCAAGAAGGCTAGGTTATACTGAGGTAACCGCCAAGCCTCAGAGCTCAGCGGCTTGAAAAGAGAAGCTTACTTCTTGCTCACACTACATGTTCTTGGGAGACTCTCTCTCTCCTGAGAGAGTCCCTCGCAGTGGACTAAAGCAACAACTAGAGAAGGCGGTTATGCAGGATGGAGAGAAAGTCAGCCAAGCGTCGGAGTCCGGTGCAGCTGGAGAGCCCCTCTCCCTTGTGCAAGTACGGCCAGTGGTGGAATAGGTGCACCACTTCGTTCCTACCCGAATTCCTTTTTCCTTGTCATTGGCACCGCTGCGCGTGCTCTGAACCCTTGAGCGTTTGTGATCATCTGTATGCATCCAAATGGTGTGCTACACTGTGTCACCCATGGAGGAGACGCCGACGTGAATCGGCAGCGTTGCCCTCCTCCAGGAGCTTATTGTTTCATGAGGGAGACATAAGGTGTCCATCAAACAGAACATCATGAAGTTCAGGCCTTCATACTCATGTACAATGTTAGGAAAAGGGATGACGAGGAGAAATGCATCATGAAATATCACATGGAGCCATGAACATGGGCAAGACTGACCACGTGCAGTTAAGTAGAGAAGAAATAAGATGGGGTTTTGTTGTTGTTGTTGTTGCTGTTTTTTACAGCTTGTTTCTTTTTTGTACCCATGAGTAACAGTTCAGCAGCACACATTAGCATGTCACATGCCATAATTTGTCTTTATTTATAAAACTCTCTCATACTCCCAAAATATTCATTTCCATTTTTAAATGACAATTTGATTTTCTTTTTTCTTTTCTGTGGCCTTCAAATACAAGTCCTATAATTCATATTTTTTAGTCACAAACTCAAAAGATGACAGAGCTGAATAGGAATTTCAGGCTAAATTTTTACTTTCATGATCAAGTATTTAGTGACCAAATAACTCATCCATAGTTACACAAATAGCAAACTCAGGACTGGTACTTGGGTCTGAATAGTGAATGTGTACATTGGTTTAAACTATGAAAGATTCAAGGAAACTGCAGTTTTCCTGTGACTGCTCTGTTTTATAAACAAAGTGAGTGATGTCTCAAAGTTTGTAAATAATATAAATAGGGCAAACATGGAATTATTCACTAAATCCTAAAATGTCTAATTGGGAGGTCACCGCTTTCAGCTTGTGCATGTTTAGGACAAACAGAAGGAAGACCTTCCCCCTACAGAGTACAGATTATATTTATGGAAATCATTCCCCAACCAGAGGTGGGAGAAGTTATAAATACCGATTTTAAGTGGCTTGTATAAATTAAAGACAGCCCAATCACATAGTTGATGAATAAAAATAGTATGCATGGGTCATGTTATGAATGTTTGAAGTTGACATCAAAGGGGCCCTTGCGTTGCTGACTCTGCCAAAGACCGAGATGGCACATAGCCATGGCATCCCTAGCGATTCTTGTTTCCGTTTGTGAAAACCTTCTACCACTGAGTTTTGGGATTGGATGAGAAATTACAAGGCTACTGGGTTGTGGATAGTGGGATAACCAGTCTTTGACTACATATATTAATTGAGACAACTGTATCTAATATTTCTCAAGAGACATTTTTCATATTCTAACTTTACATGAGCAACACAAGTCTCTGAGATCCCCTGAGAAAGTTTTCATAAGGGTTATGTACTTCTTGATTTTACTTGGTCTTAACCATCCAGCAGAAAAGTGTAACCGTGAGGTATAAAAAGGAAAGCTATATTAATATGCTGAGCTGTAAAAGACTCAAGTCAACAACTTTGGACAATTGACAGTTGTGCTGATAACTCACTACTATTATGGACTATTGGACTATATTAGGTTATTTTGCTGAATTCAAGTACCTACAATCTTTGGACTGGCATCAAGTATGAAAAGGTCCATTAAAGACTTCTCAAAATACAGCATCTCTAACTGCAATGGAACACCCACCTCTAACAAAACAAAACAAAAAAAGGGGATATGTTGGGAGCCATGAAGCTGGGAAATCAATCAAATATATGTAGGTGAGACTTGGCCCAGTGCCTAAAGCAAACAAGCTACTTCATTCCTGAGATGAACATCCTGTTTGGTTAAGGTTTTATCAGTTGCTAGGCAACCTAGTGTCATACATTACTAACTTCACAAAACTGTAAATAAGGGCCATTTTGTTGTGAAAAAAAGAGAAAAAAATATATATGTATACACAAGAGAGTTAGGATAGATATACAGCTACTTTCTCTTAGTTCACTGAGAATAAAAGTTGGTACTAATATTATTTAGACAAGATATTATGTCTGCATCTTGTCCTCTGAATAACTACTATGAAGATTTATGCAATATATTAATTATTGTAGCCATCCTACTAACCTATTTTGAAACTGTTTCATTTTTACTTTATCTTTTTTCTCATTAAAATGAATAAAAAATAAAAAAATAAAGTTTTCATAAGGATTTGTCCACAGTTTCTTCTTAGGGTTGCTCTGCTGAATAGTGCAAAGCCTTCCAGACACCGTGAGCCTATGAACTTTTCATGATTTTTCCACCAACATGCACAATCGCTGGTTAGCAATGCTAAAATTTCTGCCACTATATTGTAGCACATCTTCAAATAATTTTGCACCTATAACATGCCCCTTTCTAGCATAATGTGGAGTGGGAACCTAATCATAAGATTCTTAGGAAAAAGATCTCTTAAGCCATGGAGTATCAGAAGACCTTTATCCTTTCATATATCTGATTAAAGAATGATCTTCATAAGCCAACCTAACTCACGATGTTATCTCATGAGAAATAAATCAACTTTTGCCTTTCACT
>NW_004524590.1:19229267-19229963 GCF_000260255.1 Octodon degus
TAAAAATCAGTTGCAAGAGGAAAAATAGAAGGAACTTACTCTACTTTCTTTTGAAAAGTGGAAACTGGGGAAAAATATGAAACTGTCTTTGAATAAATCCCTTAACTGATATACAGAATGGGAAGCAGACATTTTCTAACACGAGGCCCAGAGGGTAAAAACCAGATGTAGAGTCATAAAGGGGTATCTAATCTCTTCCCATCTTGCAGGGCAGAATCTATTCTATACCACACCTGAAAGATAGTCACCCTGGCTTTTCTTTGACACTTGTGCTTGTAGAGAGCTCACGTTGTCAAGAACACCTTCCTCTATGTTGGACGGCAGTGTTAGGATATCCCTTTTGAGTGCCGAGTTCCAGGTTGTAACTTAGTGTAATGCTCCAGATGTGCCTTGGCTCCCAATGCTCATGTTGAAACTTGGTTTTTAATGTAACAGTGTTGAGGTCTTTAAGGGGTAATAGGATTAATGCCTTTCTCTTAGGAGTGGATTAGCTCTCCCCAGAGTGAGATACAACAACAAAAGGTAGCTATAGAGTGTTCTCCTTTCAGCTAGAACATGCTCGCCCTTCTGCTTTTGCACAGCATGATCACTTCCCCAGTGCCGCTGCTTGATCTTGAACTTCTAGCTTCCAGAAGCTGGGCTGTGGGTATGGCTCAGGGTTGGAGAATGGTGAGCATGTTTCATGTCCTGCATCTG
>NW_004524590.1:19231998-19238574 GCF_000260255.1 Octodon degus
CTCTGGCCTGCCCTAGATGCCTTTGGTTTTGTTAAATTTCTAGACTCAGATTTCCATGTAATAATTTTTCACACTAATCCTTGACAGGATACTAGAAAGTGGTAAGATAGGTAACTACAGATTTCAGGGATGATTTCCTAGATAATTGATTTCCTTTATTCTGAACAAGAGAAAGTCAGGCAGTCCAGTGGGAGAAATATTTTTGCATACATATGACTTCTGGTACATTTTAAAGTGTATCAACTTGGCGACAATGGTCCCAAGAGCAAAAGTTTGAAAGTGTATGTCTGATTTGACTATGAGAACTTTTGCTCAGTTGTGACACAGAAGACTTTTAGAGTGGCCTTCTGCAATTGACCCTATTCCCATTTCTATTTCCAAAGCATAGGGCCAGTAAAGTAACAATACAAGTAGATATGTCTGGGTAAATACACATTTGGATTTCAGTTAGCCTGTGAGTCTGTGAATGTCTAGAGAATACTGCAGAGGCAGCATCAGGTAATGTAATTTCTTTAATGGGGACCATAACCCCAGAGTGGCTGCTACTGATTTTTTAATATCACATAATTTACTTGGTTTTGGGTTTTTTTTTTTCATCATGATGTACTCATAACTTCTGGGGAAACATTATTCCATAGAACAATTTCCTGGAAAACCTTTTCAAAGTGGTTACAGACTCAGAGCTTACCCTGATGCCCTCCATCTGCCAGCATGTTGTTTTATTACCTCTGGAAGCTTCAGGGCCAAGAGACAACCACAGAATTAGTCAGAGCTTAAAAAGAATACAGTTTAAGAAAAAGAGTACAGTTTTAGTATCTGCCTACTTTTTGAGGATAACTGCCGCCTCCATTGTTAGTGATTTTATGAACAGTGTCTGTCACTACTGTCTTTGCCACTCGATCTTTCAAATGACTGTGAACAATTATGGGTTGTTAACTCTTTAAGAAATGACTGCTGAAATCATTTATCTCAAGCTTCTCTCTGGTCAACCAGAAGCCAAAGCCTAGAATGCCTCGATGACTTTTGCAGGACCACATGGAAAGTGGCAGAATCGGGGCCCCAAGGCCACATTTCATGGATGAATCAGGGCATTATTTTTGAAAGCTGAGCCACAGTATGGTATGGTCACTAAATAACCAGAATATAGCCTGTGCATGTACTGGTGTGCCACCAAATACCACCCCCTACTGGATTAGCATGTGTATAGCAGTAATATTTTAAGAGATAAAGAGAAAAAAAAAGTGTTCCTTATAACTAAGTGATCTAAGGAAGCTAATAAAATAATTTGCTTTTAGCAGTTAGGTATACTCTTTCACTTTTCACTTTTAGTCTATTGTCTATGTTGCTCCTAATCCCTTGAAAGCTGTCCCCCATTTGAGAATAGGTATTGTTACTCATGGTAATCTCCCCTGCTGTCACTTAGGTTCTGTCTGGCCAAAATCAGCCCCTCCTTGCCATGTGTCCCTTCTTCCCACCTTCTAGATTACGCCCTGACTTTGTAAAACTAACGTGATACATATGTCTACAATTGTTCTTTAGCTTATGTTACCAAAAAGTGGACAGTTAAGAAATGTATTGGGCCTTGATTCTTTTAGGAGTTTTTTCAAAATCTATGCTAGGTCTCAGCTGTCTTCTTTCAAAAGCATAAGATATTCTTTCAGTGCTTCTTTTCGTAAGGTTGTTTGCAGCTCAAGATCACTACTGATAAATTAATGGAATAAGATGATGGGATAGGAACACATTTGACTATACTGTTAAATTGTAAATATGTATCAATTTATATGTGTCAATATTATATATCAAAATAATTCTATAAGGCTCTATTAATATAAGAGCCTTTATTATGACACAGAGAGATATGATCAGACATTATGTAACTTAAAGCTAACTTTATGGTTGAATTTTAAAAGACATGAAAGTAGAGAAACGTGCATTCTTACTGGCCTTGTGTATCACTATCAATATCTATGATCTTTCTTTTTGTTTATGGTACTAGGAATCAGACTCAAGATGTGCTTGCCAGGGAGGTGCCATGCCACTGAGCTATAATGCCCAGCTCTTACATCTTAAATATCACAATTTTTTATTTACTAACTTGAACTTAAAATTATGAAATGCATTTTGTATGCCCTTGACACAAAGAACTTCATGTTATGTTAGCTTGTGTTCATTTTCTTATACAGACTTAGAAATAAAAGTGGATTCACCCTAATGGGCACAGGAGTCTTTGCTAATTCCCCTTCCTGGACTATCATCAGTCCCCGCAGTGTAGACGACTCCCGAGTTCTGTGCTCCGCCACTTCAGGCCAAGATGAATAAAACACATTTCCAATTGTCTCTGTGTTTTCCAGATAAATGAGCTCTCATTGCTGACGTTTTCTTGTTTCACGCTAAGCACTAGGAGACACATGAAGGGTGTGGCTTGTCCTTACAGGACAAGGAGGGTAAGGTACACGTCCTGAGCTCAGGAGATAATTGGACACATTTGTGTTGCTGCGAGCCACATGGTAGGACGTGGTATGGAGGCCCAGGAGGGTCAGGACAAACTCGCAGCATCACAGCAAGTCAGAGCAGCCCCAGGGTCTCAGTGAGAGGTGTCCAATATGGTAAAACATGACCAAGGAAGAAGCACAGAGGTAAGAGCCATAGTGCCTTTAACTTTCTCTCCGGCAGAATTTGAGATCTGGTGAAGATCCAGGATGATGGCCATCGAGACCGCATCTATCATCCGATGCCTGAGCACCTGAGCTAAGACAAAGCCTGAGCAGCGAATGAACCAGCCGCGCACAAAGCCACCTGGTGTACGTGTCTGGCTAGGAACCTGGTTGCACAGAGCCAACTTCAGCCAACCCTGAGCAACAGCCACGTGTAGAAGTTTCCTCAGTCCTGAGACATTGGGACGGTTAGTCTACCAACCAATTTCTAATTTCATTAGTCTGCTCCTGATTCTTTGATCCAGGTCACCTTTCTTTTGGGTTATTGATCAGGTCTAATTTGTAACATGCACTTACACAGCTGAAGTGCTTGTGGAAAGAAAGTGCATTTTGTATTTTCTCTTCTCAGAAAGGCCAGTGTCGCAGGGTGGAGGTACGTACTAGAACCCTCCCTCCCAGGCCTCTGAATATGGAAAGCTGAAAAAAGAATGGAAACGAGGTTAAAGGGAAAAAGTACCCTTTTTTAGTACATAGTTATATATAACTATATATAAATATATAAATATATAAATATATATATATATATATCTCCTATCAATCCCCTATTTATTTATTTATTTGCAGTACTGGGGATCAAACTCAGGACCTGGCGCTTGTGCTTGCTAGACAGGCGCTTGAGCCCCAGCCCTGATCCCCTTTTTAGAAAAACTAAACTACTACAGTATCAAATTACTGAAGCTTTCCATTAAAATAAAATAGAAGGCAATGGCAAGTTGTCTACTTCTTTTCTCCTTTCAGATAAAAAAAAAAAAAAAGTTGGCCCTTGTTGCAATGTGTACAACAGCAGCACTACTGCGCAGCTTTAGGTCAAATGGACCATTTGTACTGCTGCCTCCTGTAGATTTTCTCTCAACTTAGTAGGAAATATTTGTGATATTTATGGCCACAAATAAATCTACAAGTAATGCTCTTTAATTTCTGATAAATAAATCACATTAGGTTCCTGGCATTCATATTACATTAAGCATAGATCTAAGAGTAACAAGTGTGTATTAAGCTAAATGTCTTCATATTAAATAATGATAAATGTCTCCGGGTGACGCCAAACCCTATTCATTTTGGAGGTTTTAGTGCTTTCGTTGTGTTTTGTAAAGGACACAAGCATGTTTAAATTAGAAGCAAAAGTTTGAAATCATCTTTGTACAAAAGTATGGCCTCTAGAACTGGAAGGGTGATGAGAGGGGAGGGGAGACACACAGGAGGAGAGGGAGAGAAAGGACATACTGGTGCTCAGACACCAGTTCCCCACGATGAATGTATTTGTTATGTATTGTTAACATACACTAATAAAAATGAATAAATAGAATATTTTTAAAGAAGACTTTCTGTAATCATAGTGAATCAATCTTTAAAGGGCAGATATTTTCTTAGTTACATTAGGTGGAATTTTGTATTTCTGTAGGTTAACCTAGTAACTCCTTATATACTGGGGTTGATGTGTTTAACTGTAAAGAATTTTATAACCTCAATTTCTCATCGTCGTCTGTACAATTAAACAGTAAAATCTTAAATTCAAGTTCAATTTATTCAACAACTGCTTCTTTACTGGCCTGTACTCATCAATTATGCTCTTCCTGAGAATTGGATCACAATGCTAACAGCTCTGGAAAGCTTTCCTTGAACTTCTAAGAGTATCTTTAAAAATGTGTTTTTAAAGTTCTGCCCTCCTGCCAGCCCTGGTGGTAAGGTCTTGGTAAGTAGATGCAAATTTTTCATGCACACAAAATTTGGAGTAAAGGAGAAGAGACAAAACCCACAGGGTTTTTAACAGTCTATTTTACACATCTGTGAGATTAAACACAGCATAATTGTATGTTCTCTGAAGCTTTAGTATGAGGCCTTTAGAGAGAGACAGGCAAAAGTATTTGATAGGAATTAGGAAGTTCTGGATATAAACCTGGCACAGATTTTCACCTTGACCTTCTTCATATCTTTTTATCCCAAGACTTAGACTCGAGTGCTAGGTGCCTTGAAATACATGCAGACCACGTAATGGCAACCTTACTTATAACTATAACATTGATTACAAGGTGCAGAGTCAGACTTGAACCTGGGTGATTTTCTGCTTTAAATAATTCAGATGCCTCTCTGGACCTAATTCTTCTAGCCTCTTTGATTGCAGAACAGAGGTCACTAGAGATGGTGGTGCTACACATTCGGGGCTTCAGAGTCCTGAGAAGAAGCCTGATGATGCCGCTGCTTCTCTACAGCAATATCAGCTGTCCACAGGAATAATCCTTGGTATATAATTTGGCCCATGGCCCTCCCTACCACTGTCCAGGGATGACAAAATCACTGAAGCATTTGCCAATACCCAATTTCCAGAGCTCTGATTTATTCCTCTTTGTCCTGGGCAGAGGGCACGGCTTTGAGGCCAGACTTATCCTGGCAGGGGTCTGGGACTGTCTGCATTTCTGAAATAACCCCTGGTGGGTAATTGGGGACTGACATTGATGGGTTTCCAAGGTGGCCCTGGGGCTTGCAAATTCCCTTCAACACAGATATGAATTAGAAATTCAGCAGAGGAGTAGATAATGTAAAACATGCCAGGCCTGGTCTCCTTTCACTTCAGTGAAGGGAGATGAGGATACAGAGTGGGAAACACTGCCCTTACTGTGGTGGCATAACATGATGTTTTGCCTTCAGAGCTTTGATTGCGATTACAGAGCACTGAGTGCTCTCTTTGTTTGCTACACATTCTAAACCCCAGAGATAGCCTTTTTCTCTTGAAGGGATTTAAACAAATCATAGTTCTTATTTTATTTAGTGTCCACCATTAAGAATTCATGCAGAGCAATTTTACTTGTTGCCAATTAAAATCTCCCAGTGGAGGTCTATGATTACAGCAAAGGCAACCTGTTTAATACTCAGCATCTCCTTAGTCTACATAAATTAACCCCAGGAGGATAGAAGCATGCTAATTTTTTAGTGGCCTGGATAACACAATCCTAAGATCCAAGATACATGGAAGGTAAGTCTCAGAGCCTGGGACATCTGAGCCTGATGCTGCTCAGCATGCATCAACTTTTGTTTCTTACCTCTGTTTAAAAACTAAGAAATGTCCAGATGACACATTAGCAAGGGAGCTTTTGCTTCCACACACAGAGTATAAAACTGGGATGTGTGTATAAAAATATTTTTTCACATGTGAATACAAGAGAATTCTTTCCTGGAAGGATTTATATGTACTAAGGCCAATAACCTTTCCCCCAAAATGAATAAAAATATCAAAATAATGTAGAATATGAATGAATATTGAGTATTATTTTATTTTAATGTTCATTATACTTAGATAGGCAACATTTGAGTTATAATGAGAAAGAAAAGTGTTTACCATTTTAACCATTTTTTCTTAGCATGAAAATCATGTGCAAGCCAGAATCATGTGCAAAACAAAGTTGAAATTCTATTTCAATATGTTGGATATACAAAAAAGATTGTATTGTTGGAAGGAATGAGCCACTTCACATTTTCAGGTAGGTATTTCACACCTTCTTGTGGTGGAGCAAACTATCATCTCTTCTCCTTTGGAAATAGGAGTGAAATGTTTTGTAATAAATAATTTACAGATTCTTGGAATTTCGTACAAGGGCTACAGTATCCCCTTAGGAAACTGGGAGAAAACTCAGAACTGGTTGTTCGTATACTGCCTTTCATCTTTTACCATCAGTCTAGTCTCTTCATATCAGCTCATCAGTAGAATGCCAGCAGCGTGATAGAGGAAGGAGGTAGAAATCATGTATGTTGCATATTTGGATGTGAAGTACATGGATTACCATTTCCCATGATATGTTGTGCTGGGGGCTAGGGATGTAGCTCAGCGGTACAGCAACTACCTGGCAAGCACAAGGTTGTGAGTTCA
>NW_004524590.1:19238674-19239752 GCF_000260255.1 Octodon degus
GGAGGAGGAGGAGGAGGAGGAGGAGGATGAGGAGGAGGATGTGGTGGTTAGGAATATTTTTATGAAGTCAAAGTTAAAAACTCTGTGCATAACATATATTAGCAATTTCAATGACTGTTAACTTCTCTAAGTAAAACATTTAAAGCCAGATTTTCCATAGTAGTTTTCAAATTTGATTGGCTACTGCATCCTTTTACCTTAAAATATCTATAACTTCCTGACACAGGAATTAGTGTTCCTTGGAATATACTTAGGAATATACTTGTATAAATGATTTATTTAGAGCTATGTTCTCTACAAATACAGGAGATGATTTTTGTCCTCTAGAGAACACTTAGAAAATGTCTAGAGACATTTATGGTTCCACATCTAAGAGATGTTATTGGCAAGTAGTTGGAAAATACAACTAAAACTCATTAATATTCATAGCATGAACTGACTTTTTTATGCCACAAGTAAAATAATATATGAAAAAGTAGAAGCAAAATTATATTACAGTAAAAAAAAAGCAGAAGGTTTTTGGATTAGGACTCCTGTGCTAGTCTGTCCAAACTAACAGTTAAATAGCAACTCATATTTTGTGTAATGATAGAATTACCTAAAAAACATAAGGAACCTCAAAGTATCAGTGAAGAGAAGTGATTAATAGAAATGCCTATAGGAATGCTATTGATTTTTGAGTGTTGACTTTGTATCCAGCTATGCTACTAAACTTGGTTATTAAATCTAGAAGTCTTTTGGTGGAGCTTTTGGAATCTTCTACATAGAGTATCATGTCATCAGTGAATAATGATAATTTCACTTCTTTCTTTCCTCCCCTTATTCCTTTTATTTCTCTCTTGTCTACTTCCTCCCACTAATATTTCCAAAACTATATTGGTATATACAAGATCACTAAGATAATTGTACTACTACTTCTATTGCTTTATTGAAAGGAATAGTTAATACTTAACTGCTTAACCAGTTTTTCATGACTATGCCTAGTAATATGAACAAGTACATTGAAAATAATATGCAATGTAATAACCATTGCTAATTTCCTATCATCTTGTTTTGAAATTCTGTATCATTTTTCAAT
>NW_004524590.1:19243419-19274631 GCF_000260255.1 Octodon degus
GTCAATAAATAAATAAATAAATATTTAAAAAATATTGTAACTCCTTATCAGAACAAATAAAGTTTAGAAAATTGTGTTTTGTTTCAGTACTAACCAGTATATGCATTTTGATGTGTGTTTCTGTTTTCTTTCAAATCAAGCAGGGAGATAAGAGTTGAGGTAGATTTAGAAGAAGTCCTACATTCTAGCTCTTTCCTTTTCTTTAAATAGATTTATAACTTTACATCTTTTCTTTTTTTTTTCTTTTTCTTTTTTTGTGGAACGGGTATTGAACTCAGGCCCTTGTGCTTGCCAGGAAAGCTCTTATTCTACTGAGCCATCACCCTGGCTCTTAAGTTTACATCTTTAGAAAGAATTTGTTGATGTCCAAAACAATTGAGTGAAACGCTCATTGCTGAACACTATACTTGAACTCTACAAATTCTTTTGCAATTTGAAAACTTAGAGATAGATTATCTATTTCAGCAGAAAACTAAATAGGACCCCAAAATAACCAGTTATCTTTAGTGTGATTAGAATATATTTTTATGTCATAACAGATGGTTATGCTACAAGAAACTAAAATATAAAACTAGCACCTCTCCATGAAAATAAGAAAACTGTAATTCTCATACCCATTTCTCTCATCATTTGTCTCTTTTTTTTATCATTCAGTAGGTGACCATAAGAGCATGCTTCAGTCAATCCTTGAAGGTGGTAACCATAAAATAATTCTGATCAGTTGTTAATGAAGGAAGTAAATATGTTCAGAATTAATCTCTTAAACTGTAAGTTAGTCCAAGCATATGTGGAAGTCCATCATATGATAGCAGCAGCAGTGACAAACTGCCCACTCCATGATAATTACAGTGACCACAAATCAAGAGTCCAATAAAATCATAAATGTCTGTAATGATTTATGAAAACATTTGTTTAACTTCAAGCAACCTAATTGTGCTTGTGTACAAAGAATTTTATTCCTATGGTCCTCCACACATCAGATTTTACCCCAATTTATGAATAAAGCATTGAAAAACTTAATCATTACCAGGAAGGATTTCCCACACTGCTCACTCTCACACATTTTTTACCAAAAACAATTTGGCTGCAGTCATAGTTATGATATTGTAATAACCATCATAAGCCCTGTCACTTTAAGTCAGTCAAGTTAGCATCTATTTGCAAAATATAATCAAATGTAATCTCATGATTCAATAAATTATATATAAATCTGCTATTATTGGTTTTCATTTACTTTTCAATACCACTCATTTCCATTTTTCCCACTAGTTATTCTGACATTCAAATGCCATTATTGCCCTTCATTGTTATTCAAATGAAGCTGTTTTATTAGATCTTATAACACTGTATATGAGGTTTTGCTTCTTTAACAGTAATAATTCCATTTCTAAAGTAAAAATTCCATTTCTAAAGGAAGTGGTTGCACACAAGATTCTGAGCTTTTACTTTATGTTAAGTCCAATCTATGTCTGAAATGGGATTTTAATTTAATCTTATCTGAGAAGACCAAAAGGTTTTTATTAGCTACCTAAAGAAAGCAGAAAAAATACATTTCCACATGCAGGCTTTTAATAGCTGAGAGCCCATGAAGCCACTACTTCTTCACAATGATGTGTTTAAAATATACTTATTGATAAAGTTAAACTAAATTTCTTTCATCAAATGGCAATCATTATATTTTTATGCTATTTATCTCTAGAAGGATAGGATAAACAAAATATTCTACATACATAGTTTAAGGTACACTTCAGTTATGTATCATTTTAAATGTATGCTTTATGTTAGACCTATGGAAATATAATTAAAAAGGCATACAATCATAAATGAATAATTGTAGATTTTATTAATGCAGTTAAGAAAAATACTATCAAATACTAAGTTATAACTCTCAAAAACAAATCTAGCAAATATTCTATCAGTAGAGTTAAAAATAACCACTATCTACTAGTTGAAGTCTTAAAAATTGAACATTTTTTGTATATTGACAGTAGTTTTTCTATCTATAGAAACAGAGCTTTTTCTACTAGTACAAGGTATCTCTACTCTTGTAGGAAAATTATATGAGTAAAACATCCAATTATACGAGGAAACAAATTATATGAGTGAAACAAATGAGTAAAACAAATTAACAGAACATGTTACTTAAGAACTATAGCTGTGAAGGAAAGATGGAAAAATTTTTTAAAAAGAAAAGAAAAGATAGATGCCGGGGCTGAGGAGATAGTTTGGCAGTCCAAGCACCTGCCTGATAAGTGCAAGGACTGGAGTTCAATCCCCAGTACCACATGTTGTGCTGGCTCTGGAACCTGGGTGTGCCATGCTAGCCATTGAGTGTCATGCCAGCCACTGAAGCCACACCTGTCATCCCAGTGCTAGGGAGGTTGAGACAGGAGGATCACTATGAGACCAATCTGCATAGTGAAACCCTGTACCAAATAAATAAATGATAAATGTTAAATCATAATAGTGAATATGAGGTTACAGACAAAATTTGTTGCAAGGGTGCAAGAAGATGGACCAATCCATCCTCACTGATGATGGATTTTGATGAAATTTGAAAAGGAAGTGACTTAATTAATGTTCACCCACCATCTCTGTGTATCAAAAAAGTACTTGCTCTAGGACTTCAGGGGTTACTGACCTTCGGTGGGACACGGGTCATTAGCTCAAACAACTATGGTATAATGTGATGCAATTTTTAATTTAGCACTGATATATTTCATAAAACGAAGAGCTGTAGACATTTAGGGAAAAAAATCCAACTGTACAACTGAACCTATAAAAGACATGACCGTGTGGACCATAAAGAGCTAAATAATGGCAATACAGCTGTCTTTGTCAGCATATGCCCAAGGTAATGAATAAGTGCTTGAGGTGATAACTTTTGTGTTTTCAATTTCTATTTCTAATGCACTTAAAAATATGCTCATGCACCTTTTTTTTTTTACCTCGAGTCAAAACGCACCAGAGAAAACAAAAACCAAATAGCGGAGAATTATACAACAGCATCTATAAAGTATTCACCTTTAACATGGAAAGAAGCAGAACTTTTAGGCAGATATACTCTACCTTTTAATTAGAGAAAAGTGTAAATAATTGTTACATAGACAAGGATCAGAGAATTTGTATTCCATTTTCCACCACACTGGAAATATGGCCAGTGGCCCTGGGCAAGTTAATTTCTTGAGCAGATTCAGAATTCCCATCGCCCTCCTACCTCTGAGCAGAACCCAGACTCAAGGCCACATTCTGGCCCTGTTCCTTTACTTTAAAGGAATGGTAATCTCTAGGTAATCACCAATGATTTATGTCACAGAAGTGGCACCAAGTGAAAGGAGATACTCTTTTCCAACTCCTGTTCTGTGATCAAGAGCAAAGTTGTAGAGACTGCTCCCGAAGCAAACAGGTAAGAGCATGAATTTCACTTACCTCCAGAGGCTTCTGTGCTGCTCCTCCAGTTGAGTTAGCAAATGCTCAATGTATTTATTAGAGTCCATGTACTCCTGCACAAAAGCGGGACAAATAGCAGTTCATTACAATAGTGAACAGATTCGAGGACTTCATCCCTTAGAAGGGATACTTCCCGCAAAATAATCCTGTCTCCCTCCAAGTGCCGAGAGTCTATGTTTCTATGATTTATAAGTATCGTCAGTGGAGACCAATCCTATTTTTCCCATATCATGTGATACTTTTTATAGCCAATCTTTGAAGAAATGACATTTTTATTGAGTCAGCATAAAAATCTTCTTGTTTACAAAATATAGCCTACATCTCGTACTTATCTACCCGGAGACTGTGTTCTCTATAGAGGCTGGTAAGACAATGTTTCTGCCAACCTTAGAAGAATAAGACTAAAGGCCATGATTTTACTTGTTTTGTGATGGTCATTTTAGAATAAAAATAATATTTTAAAAGATGTAGAAATATATTTCTTTTAGTGGTCGCTTGTTTCCACTGATGGACATAGCAACTTTTCTTCAGCTTCTGACATATACACAAAACAGGTTTTATATTTTGCCTTAGAAGATAAATCTTTGTCTTCCAGGAAGACACAGACATGGTATTCCATGTGTTATAAAATGTGTATGCAAACTAATTTGTGTAAATCATGCCATAGTTTTAAGAAGCATGCTCAAACAAAAGATTCATTTTTCATGTGGGAATTACACAGGAAAGTCCTTAGATTATTATATCTAATTTTTAATTTGTGATTTCTCAATATTAGGTTCATGTGTCTCAGAGCTTCAATCGCCAACTTGTAAATACAGTGTATAAAACTGTACATGATATTTTTTCAATACAAATCTGTGACTACTTTCCTTTTCTGTTTGACAAACTGTCCTGTAAAACTCTGCTTCTGCAAAGCAAATGCCTGAGATAATGTAAAAAGTTTCAACATTAAGTTGCTCTCTTTTATTTCTGTGGATTTAAAAGAAATTAGGAATTATATTATTGATATTTTTCTTCCTGAAATGCAACTATATTATTGAATTTCATTCATAATCTACTGTTCCTATAGGAATAGTCTATACATTGGGGGAAGAGAACAAGGAGTTGATATGACACAATAGAAAGTGCTTAGTCCTGAGTTTTGGAACCTGAATCTACCCACATAGCCTTGAAGAAATCCTTTTACCTTTCCAGCACATTTTAGTGCATTAATTCTAAAAGTAATTCCATGTTTAGCTAAAAAACATGTGCTACTAAAAAGCATTTTATTCTATTATAGATGAACAGAGGTTTATGCTTTTAGAATAAACATTCATTTTCAGGTGCCTACTGAATAGTTAAACAAGACTCTTGGGCATGTTACAACCTAAACAAACATCTCTGCTACTCCAAGAAGTTGCAATGCACAGTTACAGTTCTAAGTCCTGCATGAGGCTGAAATGTGATTTAGAATGTTCATGATTACCAAGACATCACTTTTCATGCATGTTCAGCTGAAAAGTTATAAAGGCATTGTTTCCAAATAAAAATAAATCTTATCTTTCTATTCTTCCTTCAACAATTCTTTAAACATCTATGCGACGTCAAATGCTATTGTAAGTGCTGTAGGTACAATACCACAAGGAGAAAAATACTCTAGGGACCCTTAGGTTCTGTGCAGGGATATATATAAACCATTAAGGGAACAGATTGACTTCCGAAGAGGCATGTGTTGTGAAGGAAACAATGCTAAGAAGGACTTGAAATGACATTTACTTCACACACAGTCATTGTGATGACTTTCAACAAATGATATTTGAGCCAAAACTTGAAAGAAGAGGAGGAAGTGACTGTTTACACATAAGGAGCCACAACACCACAGGCAAAAGGATCAGCACATGTACAGACCTGAAATGTGTTATTTGAAGAACAGAAAAGCTGGCAGTGGAGGACCGGTAACAGGAATATTGGGGGAGAGGGGTCTAAAATGGAATTGAAGAAGGAGGAAGCAGAAACAGGCTCATACATAATCCCTGAAAACAGTTTAGATTAATGCAATCACATATTACTTCCTGCCCTCTTAGGTAAAGCCACCGAGTGAATCTGAAAGGTATAGTGATGACTAATATGTTCTTTGAGTCAGAGTCTTAGGTTCAAATCCAGATTTGATCTTCCTCGTTATATGCCCCTTGGGAAATTTATCTTTTAAATCTTTAATATTTTCTTCTCCATGAGAGAAATAAATAAGAATTTAAGGAAGCATAATAGGATGACCTGGTTTAAGAAAGTATATACCATACCATCATATGATGACAATCATTGTCATGTTTTTCTTTTCCAGAGTACTCTACACCACTTTCAAGACGAGCAATCACTTTCTTGCCTATTTCCTCTTCTCTTACCAAACATTATGGATTTTAACATATAGTCTGTGACCTGAAGCTCTGTGAAGGAGCACCTATATTAAAGCTATAGCAGAATGTTTGACCTCAGCTGAGTAGGGTACCCTGATTGCTGCGACTGGGAGGGTTCCTTTATCCTCTTCCATGGCAAATAGAATAAGCTGAGTTCATGTTCCTGGGTCATAACAAGTCATACAAGTCTCAGAATAAACTATTTTCTAATTTCCTTTAAAGCAGAGTTGTTATGTCAACAAGTTCTTAAAATATAGTTGCTGAATATTACAATAAGAAGCTATTCAGAGACCATTAAAACATAGATCTGCAATCAATGAATATAATTTTATTTTAAAAGCTACTTCAAACAACAATACTAGTTGTTTCTGTTTAAACTAGTTTCATCTATGTTTCCCTAAAATAGCTATGAGAATTGATTTATTTTCTATGCTTTAACTTTGAATAACATTTTTGCTATTATTTTAATAGCATAATACATGGTATATTAACCATTGATATCCCCTAATTACTCTGTAATGGAATTTTTTTTATCTCTTCACAGAACAATGTTTTTAGTATTTTCTTTATTTATATCTACTTGCATTTCATTAAAACAGAAAATAACTGTGGTCCTAAATCTTAAATCACTTAATGATGGAAAACTTTGCTTATGCATTCTCTTCTTCCATTACAGCTTTACTTTCCTCTCTTGCTGTGGAGGACCACCTGAGCAGCTCTTCTTGAAAGAAGGCAGTTGTCTCCATTTTGACTGAGACTGACCCTCTTTCCTTGTATTGATATGTACAGAGCTGACTAGGACTTCTCTTTATCCTTTCAATTGGCCTTAAGCATTGTATATTGGTCTAGCTGAGGTGCTGGTGATAGTTACTGAAGGTGGCATGTGTGTTTCCCTGGTAACCTACACCTGCCGCTCTTTAATGTGAGCCCGGGTCAAGACAGGATGCAGAGCCAATGTTCTGCGCTGCCAGCTGGGATCGAGCCTCGAGATAGAGGCTATGACTTCCTGGGGCTTGAAAGATTACATCCACACTGAAGCACCAGACCCGTGAAACATTAGATATCATCTCAGTAGCATAATGTAGATTACTTTCTCTGCATATCCTCTCTGCATTAGGCAGAGGTGAACGTAGGCCACCCACCTAGCTCTGCTCCCAGTACTCACCTACTTCCCAAAATTCTCAGGCATTCCTCCTTAAGCCACTCCTCTTCCATTGAATAAAAC
Organism: Octodon degus; assembly: GCF_000260255.1. NCBI lineage: Eukaryota > Metazoa > Chordata > Mammalia > Rodentia > Octodontidae > Octodon > Octodon degus. Next base: position 19,250,488 of record NW_004524590.1, read on the forward strand.
CCAGGTGGAACCCTCAGTCAGCATCTTTGCTCCAGAAAGCCATCTTTGTGGCTAGACTTAGGGCCCCTGGGCTCCCCAATAATTATAAATACATTTTAGTGTCTTTACTTTTGCCATGAGATGCACTGGGAGTGGTAGATTGGAATCAACTTGGTGGGATTCCAATAACGTACTTTTGGAATTACAAATATTGACTTCTTGGACTTAGATGAGAATCTGGAGGGGACTCCTACATCTTGCATTATTATACTTAACTTACTTAGATATTTGGTCATGGGTACTACCTGCCTCCACCTCACTCACATACTTGACAAGGGTAACAGAGGGGTGGGGAGAGGTGTGAGAAAAAGCCAGGTGGGGAGGGAAAGAGGGTGCTCACATATGCTTTTGGTTATGTGAAACCACTCTTTTGTTTACCTAAAAAAACTGAGGGATACCCTTATATGTTTGTCATTTCAGGTCTTTGAATTGGAGAAGTTAGTTAACTAAAGAGAAATCCACATCACTCTGTAAAATTAAGGAAGAACTGGCCCCTGAAACAATCTTTTTCCTTTTGTTAGGAGATGAATTCTGAAAAAAACAACAGGCCTACTAGCTATGGGACCAAAAGTGATACACAATATACCTGTATTTACAGTAAGTAAAATGGGGCTCAGAGACTACAAGCAGAACCTTAGCAGAAAAACATGCTGAGGTGGAAAGGCAGGATTAGATTTAAGATGATAACAGGATAAACAGCAAAGAGGGCCAGGTATTTAGCTCACGACACTGTGCCTGCCTGGAGAGCACCAGGTCTTAAGTTTGATTCCTGGTAGAAAAAAAAAGGGGGGATATTCAGCAAAGTCTTGCTTTGTCCTATGCACTTTTCATATGTCACCACAAACTTCATTATCTCCCAGCTTTTCTGAAACAGACTACATAATTGACAATGAAAAAAGCATACCCACAGTCCTGGGGAGGAGAAATATAAACTGTCACTAACTTAGTCAATGGTGAAGATGGAAAGAAATAGAAACTTGATAGACTCAATAGATCAGAGAATACAGGATTGCCTAACAATTAGAGCTCTGGGGTATCTGGCAAGATTTGGAAAAAAAAAGAGAGGCATAAAGAAACATTTTAGGGGAGAAAAAAGAAGGACCTGATGACATGCATTGAAGGGCTCATCATATTCCATGTAGAGTCAAAGGAGAAAAAGAGACTCACACTCTCCGACATAGGAGCTGAGGAAAAGTAGTGAAGGAAAGAAAGGTCCGAAGCATGGGCTCCACACAGAGGTAAAGAGCTTGGCTGAATAGCTTCTGGCCAATGCCAATATCTACTGGTATTACATATGTAGACAGACCCCAAATATTATTATTCCCAACCAAATAGCTCTTGCAAAACTCAACAACAGAAAGACATTCTCAGGTATTCATCTATCAAAAAAAATCCAGCACTTACTTCTTCAGTGAAAACATTTAAAGATACATTTATGTATCAAATGCTGAAAGAATAATTGTGGAATTCACAATGTAAAAGGTAGTTTCACAAGAAGTTAAGCCAGACAAACAAATGTCTCTATAATGTAAAATGAGTTATAAGTTTAAATACACACAAAAATCCCAGACAGATGTTGTTAATGTTAATTGATGTAGACAGGCAGATGTTAGATGTGAATGCACATGATGTATCTTTGGCTGGTGTATCTTTGGGATAGGCAGAGGGAGGAACAGTGAGAAAAAGAAGCCTCTCTGTACACAGGTACAAAAGTGATTCCTCCTTGGCTTAACACAAAAAGGTTAAGTACACGGTGTGTTTTGGTCATATATAGGTACCCCTGCAACAAGTTTAAAATATCCATGCACTTCTAACCCAGAAGTTAATTTTAGAAATGATCCTGAGGAAATAACCAGATTAAAACAAATAATGTGCAAATCATTTGTGAAAATTTGAAATACATGTATTTATCTTAATTTTCCATAATATGGGAATGATTAAAATAAAACATACATTTAAAAATTGTATTTCTTTAAAAAATGCAAATATATAGCAATTGAAAAAGTAAGTGAAGAAAGAAACCATTCAGTACAAATATTAAAAGCAGAATGTAAACTATTTATAATTTCTTTTATCATATCTTCAAAACTTTACAGAAAAGATTTAAAAGCACACAAAAATGATAGTTCTATCGGTTATCTAAATGCCCAATGCATGAGTCCCTTCTCTACCAAAGGTAGGGCTAAAGAGGTGAAAAAGACTACGTTATATCTATGTTTTCAAGTTTTTACAAAGGTACAGTACTAAAGAGACATCTGCTCTTTGGCTAACACTTATGCAAATTAGAACCATTTTAGAAATATATTCTAAGAAGTTTGCTTTTTAGTTATTTTAATGCAAATGTTTCAGAGCAATTAGTATGAAACATTTAAAGCAATTAGAGGGTTATAGATATACTAAACATTGAATATCTATATAGCATTTAATGTGAATCTTTTATTGTCTGCAATAAGTTAGTCCCGAGGAAGGTCCATTATAAATTAATGCTAATTATATAGCGATCTTACATAGCATATATTTGAAGTGGTGTTTAAAACGTAATATTTTATCAAAGCTTTCAGAGATTCCCAAATCCCTCTAAACAATCTTCATATTATAATTGGCATTAGTTATGCTAAAGCTGGTGAAATCCTGCCAGCAATTTTATGACTAGTAATGCAGAATTCCCAGTTCACCTCTGGGCAAAGGAGCAGCAATGTGGAGACCAGCTGTTCACATCAACAGAAACATGATTAGATACAAGAATTTCCACAATTAGGAAATGACTAACTACCATAACAGAGAATGGTGCCCTCGAAAAATTACTTTGTCATATTAATGAAAAGGTACATCTGCATGGCAAATGTATAAAACTAAAGGACACTAATTTGGGGAATTACACAGGCAAGGTAATAAATAGTAAAGTGTCTCAGTTTCAGCTGGCATCTGGGACAATGTAAATCCTTCGAAGGAGACAGACATTTTTATATGTTAAATACCACAAAAAAATCAACTCAGGAGTCTCAGTTTCACCTGATTAATTCCACTACCATCATTTCTCCATTAGCTATCTTTAATTGCTCATTCTCATTCAAGCAAATGCAAATTCTTTAGAGCAACTTCTCCTTTAGAGCCACTGATGGCCTCCACAAGGTGGAGCCTCATGATTTTGCTTGCTTGGTCTAGATCTCAGGACCAGTTCCTGAGATTTTTTTTTTTTTTTTTTACTTTTGAGACAAAATTTTGCTAAATTGCTCAGGCTGAACTCAAATTTGCAACTTTCCACCTCAGAATTGCAGAGTGCTGAGATTATAGAAGTATGCCCCTGCACCTTGCTAGCATTTTAAATAATACTTTTTTCCTCCTAGTGCTCTCTAAAAGTGTCTGTCACTCAGAGATCTTACACTAAGCTTTTATTTGTTCTTCTATCAAGAGTAAGGTTCTATTCTAGGCCCTTTTTTACTTTCTACTAGGAAACCACCAACTACCGGAGTCTGACCCACTATCAGTAATAGTGGGTCACCCAAATATTTATCTCCATGCTATATCACTCCTCCAAGGTACAATCGTGTGCATCTGGCTTTTCTGAGCAAGTCCTTTGGGAGGTGCCATGACCTCCTCAAAGTGTTTCTCCCTTTGTGTCTGTAACACAACATTTCCCAAGCCCTTGGACAATCCCAAGCCCTCAAGGGTGACTTAAATGAACAAATAGACTACCTAGCTGGACTTGGGTTCATAACAGGAAAATCATGGGAGAATCTGAGAACAAGCTATGAATTTGATCTTCCCCTTTAATTGTAAAGTTATTTTAAAAATCATAATATTAGGTAGTTATGAAAATATATCAGAAAAATGTTTTCTCCCTCTCATATACCACTCAACACAATACTTGTGAAACCTGATGTAGAGATTTTTCTCTGATATTAAACTAACAGTCCTCCCATGGACATGCACAGGGTATCCTATAATTTAATTCAATTTTGATATTATCTACCTAGAGGTAGCATTAGATTCCACAAATTGAGCACTCAGTCTTGCATGGTACTGTTCCCTAACTCAGATGCAAATCACAAATAATACTAGGTTCCCGTGTATACTGCTGATGTACCAGGTATAAGGCAGGGTTGTCCCCATCTCCAGTCTGGGTTCAATGTATTTGCTACAGTGTCTCAATGAAGATAAAGAAGCACTTAAGTTATGTTGAGCCACTTTGATTGACCTTACAAGGGATGCAGAGGAATAGTCAGATGGAAAGAGGCATGGGGCAAGGTATGAGAGAAGAGGTACACAATTTCCATGCCTGCTCCTCTCAGTAACTTCCACAGGTTCAGCTGTCTAGGAGCTCTCTGAACTCACTGTGAATTTTTCTAAAGCAGAGGATTTTAAAAAAGAATTTACACATGTGTGACTGATTGTATCATTTGTATCCACTCAACCTTTAATCCCTGTCCTGACCCCAAAGTGGGGGCTTCAAGTTGGAGCTCAATGTTCTAACCTCTTTTGTGGTTTAGGTCTAAAATGTCTTCCCAAAGACTTCTGTGCTTGGAAGGTGATTGGCTCATAAGAGCATTCTGCTCTTACCTGGATTCCTCCAGTGATGAGCTCATAGCTGACTGCACTGTTAGGAGCTGAGGCCTGCTCAGAAGAGACAGGTCACCTAGGGCATGGTCTGGAAGAGTGTATTCTTATCCCTGGCTTCTCCCTTCTCCCTCTGCTTCCTGGCTGCAAAGGGGTAAGCAGCTCTCATCCACATGTCTCTGTACTCTTGTTCCCTCCTTAAAACCAAACAACCATGAACTGAAACCTTAGCCAAAATAAATTTCTCCTCCTGTAAGTTGTAGCTATTTTGTCTAAGTAATGGGAAATGACCCGATACGCCCCCTATTCACAGGACTAGTAAGCCCGGGCTAACTAGCCCCATTCTGAGCCCACCAAGAGTCATCTCTCATTATATAAAGATGCTCCTATCACCTTGGAAATTTCAAGGGGTTCACAAGTTCTATGCCAGATAGCAGAGCTATATCAGAGGTCAAAGACCAAATACCATAGCCAGAGGTGATAATGCACGCTATAATTCTGGCTCTCTAGGAGACCTAGAGGTAGGATGATCCCAAGTTCAAGCCAATTCTGGATAAATGAATGAATTGAAGAGATCCTGTGTAAAGATACAAATTATAAACAGTGCTAGGAGTTCAACTCAGTGAGAACACCCTGGGTTCAATTCGCAGACACTCTCACACACACACACCAAAAACCAACAATGACGACAAAATACACAACTATTAAGACAAGATTTTCTTCTAACACCTCAACTATCCCAACCTACAATGTTTCAGTAGCTGTTTGACAGGAAAAAGAAGATACAGGTCAAATTTGTATATTTCTTACTTTAACATATTATCACAGAGGTTTTTCAACCGTTACTGCGTACCCATACTTCACCTATTAGTACAAACTAGGAATGATACCTGAAAGAGGCTATTGACAATCACACAAGAGAAGAAAGAATGTTCTAATCTTCTAATCCAAAACATTTATGTATATTTCTCATGTTAGTCATAGGAGTTGTGAAAGATTTCAACACATTATAAAGGTTACAACTAAAGTTTGCTATCAAATGTGTGTGTGAGTATTTGATAGAATGATGACTTGATTTACATATTCCACAGAGTGAAAACTTTATTTGCATAACATGTCATGGGTAAAAATATCAGCAATGTGAATATACATACATCACTCCATGTGGCCATTATAAAGCTTTGTTTCCTGCTATTTGGCATCAAAGAAGTAGACCATGACAAATCAAATTACAAATATTTCAGTAGACTTTAGTTGTGAAAAACTTAACAATTGGTTGGAGATGAAAATATTGTGTTCCCATCACATATTTTCCCTATGTTTCTTTATAAAACACCCCCTATTTTCTCCAGCTGAACACATGCTGCTGAGGTAGAACTATGTCCCAGCTTCCTGCACTCCTAGGAATGAACACATAGCTGATCCAAGCCAAGGACACAGAAATACAAATGCTATATGCAGTGTCACAGGAATCCACTGACGAGCTTTCTGCTCACTCTGCACTTATCTCCAGATGCTGACCAAAGCTCAGAGACGCTACCTGCACATTCACGTGGGGAAGTGACGGTTCCTACAGTACCTGTCCACAGCCCTAATTTTTCTGCCTCCCTTTGCTTGCTTACCTAGAAAAGGAATGAATTACTACATTATTTGGGAACACTGTAATTACAGTGTCTTTGTTTATAGTGGCTAGGCCTATGTTGTACTTCATAAAACAAGTGTCAATTCTTTAGAAATCTTGACAGAAAAATTCAAAGTTGTCCAGTAAATAGCTCAATATTACTTGACTATTTGATGCAGTTTGTAGCTATTACAGCTTTCTGAAGCACTTTGACCTCTATCCTCCTTTGATGCCCATGAGTCATGATCACCATTTCAATCGAGAAACTAAGGCTCACATTATGGCTGTGGGATTTAGTTAGCATCAGATAATGACAGACTTAAGTAGTGTCTGCTCTGTTCAGCACATTTTCCAATACCCTCAAAAAAACACCCTTTCCACAGTTAACTGCCCTCAAAGTGGATTTTATATTCGTGAGGTGGATATAAACCACACCACGACCCTTCCGGTCCATTTGGGAAAGCATGTGGCTGCTTATAAAACCATCACAAAATAATAAACTTCCAAATTCATACTAGTTATACATCTGCAAATTTGGCTTTGGTTCCACTTGGATTTCTCTGCACTAGCTCAAAGGAAAGGATGGAAGTGAAGCTGTATTCTCACATTCAGCACTCTGTTCTAATAAATGAGACAAGTATGTACAAATAACTATGTTTTAATTATATTAAACTTGGCAAGGATACTACTCTTGACACTGAATAAAATATAATAGAGAAACTTGGTTTTAAGAGAAGAATGATTATTATTTATCTAAGGAGCCTGTACAGTATTTTCTTAAATGTTAGTTTTATTATAGTTTTGGAGTAAGTGCATACTGGCCAAATGAAGGAATTCATTTAGGTCTGAGAAATAATTCCACTCATTTTAAGGTTTAGTTTTTTCTCTTGAGGTAGAAATGAAAAGTAATTCAATCTGTTTATAAGTTCCAGAAGTCACTAACATATCATTTGTCAGACTGATGGTGGATTTAAAGGAGTCACCATAAAGATACAGATGACATGGAGGGCAGAGTCCCCATTGCAAACTATTTTTACAGTGACAGAAGAAAATTCCCAGAACAGAAAACTTCATTTAGGTCCTGGCCATTCTATGTAGAATAATTTGGCTATAGGAAGTCAAGGACTAATCTTTTTTTTAAAAAAAAACTTATTTATTTATTTGGCACAGGGCCTTGCTAGGCAGTTCAGACTCATAGTGATCCTCCTATCTCAGCCTTCCCAGCACTGGAATTACAGGTATGTACCACTATGCCTGGTTTTGGAGCCAGCACAGAGCTCCCAGTGCAAAATGTGGTACCGGGGATCAAACCCAGGTCTTTGAGCTTGACAGGCAGGTGTTTATACTGCCGAGCTATTTCCCCAGCCCCCAAGGATTAATCTTAATGCCAGGATTATATCAAAACCCTGGTTGACCAATGGCTCCTTCCATCCAAAAATGGGACCTCACAATGTCAATTCACTCACTGTGATGAATCATCAGTCCCTGAGCCCATTGTTAGCAATTCCCTTCAAGATCTGGTCAGTTATGTTCTAATTTTATCACTCATTACTCCTCAGAGTTGTCTTGGGACCACCTGCAGCCAGGATTCTTACTTTTCCTGGACAGGCAAATAAAGTTTTTGATTTCCTTTCCTTTTTTTGTAATTTAAACATTTATCATGGAATCTGAAAATAGGTAAGGGAAGTGAAGGCAGCAGCGTGACTCCTTGTTAGAGCCTGAAGGCTTCGCTAGAGCAGAGCACTCACGCTTTCTGGGGTCGGGGGTAGCAGCAGGATCACCTGTTTGCTCCTCCTAATGGTTTCTTTTGTGCAGCTGCATCATCCAGAGGGCTGGTTAACAAGCTGGTGAGCCCAGCCACAGAGTTTGACTCAGTGAAAGTGGGATGGAGCTAGAAGATAGCCTTCTAGAATAGGCTTCCTGGTGACAATGATAATGATGACCCGCAGATAACTCCACAGATCTCTCTTACTAATTATCCCTATTAGCACCCACTGTCTTAGAGATATTCTTAAAAGCAATAAAAACTGATCAAATTCAATTATTCTATAAATATTTGAGTGCTGATTATATTTTAGCAATTTCTAAGTCTGGAAGGTAGAGTTAAGAACAATGTGAACAGAAGACTCCACCCTCAGGAAAGTTACATTTTAATGGGAACAACAAAAAACAAAATACTAACTGAATGTAAGGGTTAAGAGGACAAACTAGAGAAGAGGGCTGAAGAGAAGAGGTAGGCATGACAGACTGGCAGAGCAAAGTCAGTGAGGAGATTACAAAGAATGTGTGAAGAAAGTGAGAATGTATCCCACACAATCCCTGCAGGAAGCTCATTCTATATAAAACAAACTGGAATGTAGGTCCCTGTTTCAGGAAGAGTGCAGAAGACTTTGTGGTGAAAGCACAGAGATGGGGTAGCAGGAAGAAAGCAATTCTGACAGCCTCACTTTCCTGGTAAGGACTGTGCCTTTTGTTCTCCGTGAGGAAAGAAGCAACTGCACTGGGGTAGGACTTCGCGTCCAACAATCTCACCTCGTGTCAGCAGGATCCCTCTGACCGCTGTGGAGTGCAGAAGCAGGGGCATGATGAGACCACAGTAGGACACACTAAAGCCTATTCAGTGGACTCACCCTTCCCTTAAGGCTGTCATCTTGGTGGGCTTCTATGATAATGTGGAGAATCTTCCATTCTTTCTCAACTTGGCCACCTTTCTGCAGAAAAATACTTGAACTTGTTCAACATACTCCATGAAGAACTTAACTTCACAGCAAAAGACTGAATGCCCAGAGGACTGTTTAATTTGTATGCTAAAATGATTTCCTATACCAAGACCACGGCTTGTGTCACACGCAGCATGGAGGCAAAACAGTGGCATCTGGCTACCACCCTTCGTTTTTAGAAATCTGACCATGGCGATGCTCATGGGAACTAAAAATTAAGAGAGTAAGAGAACTGACTTTTGGCAAAAGGCCTCTGCCTCCTGAAAACCGATCTGTATCAGCCAGCCATGTAATGTGTTTGTAGGGCTCTTCTGTTTTCTACACTGCAGCTATATCTAGTTCTGTTAATGGAGAGTATAGGGGAAAGGTAATTCTGGGGAAACAGTTACGCACTGAGGCTCTAGAAGCATGTTCTCCTTCAGCTCCACATTACAACTTAGCCTCTGCCTTGTTGATCCTTTGGTAGCGGGATACTGCTTCCAGAAGAAGCATATCTATGGAAACAGCTACCAATCATACGGGGAAGAGCATCACATGATATTAGTAAATGAAGAGAAAGAACAAATGAGTTACAAGAGACTTCATAAATGTGACCAACAAGCTTATTAGCAATGCCACCTCTTGGACTGTCTCAAACCATTATCTCTAGAGATAGAGAGGCCCCACATCTTATGCTTTTAAGAAGCTCACTAGGTGATACCAGTCTGTGAGAACTTATGCTCAGTAAATAGCCAACTAATGACTCTATCATTACAGTCATTCATTCCCTGGGTGGTAAAAATAAACTCTGTAACAGACACTTTTCTGTTTACCAGATAGTGACCAAACACAATCTTTTCTTCAGCTTTTCCTATCCTCAATCTTATAGCTTGTTACATGTGAAGCAATTTAAGGTTATCCTCAGAAGATCCCCCAAAGACTTGTGGTATAAAGTGATTACCACTCCTTTGATTAAAAGGAGCTTTGATTCTTGGCAAACTGGAGGCCTGATACAACCTGAAGTAAATAAGCAGTGTTCTCTTGTTTGAGAGGTAATTAGAAAGCCATTTTGTTCTGACACTAGAAAGTCTCTGATTCCGGGCAAAAGAAGTTTCTTTACTCCAGAGAGAACACAAATTGAATATGTGATGGAGTATGGTTAAAGGAGTTGGAACTCTCCCGTTGGCACATCAAAAGAGAAATAATGGAACAAGCAACTCTGAATTCAGAGAGACCTTGTGGCCAGAGCCCCTGTCCACCTGCCAGTTCATCGGTAGGAAGGAAGCCACATTGGAACACAGCAACTTTGCACGTCCCTTCATCTGCTCACCTGCTGACCTTCTCCTCTTGGTTCTTCCAGGTCTCACAAAAATGGCCCCTTAGCCTCAGTTGATACCCACTTCATACAAAACTGTTCTCATAATTACAATCTACTTTAAAGGTTCTTTCTGGATGGGCACCTGACCAGCAGCATTCACATCTACTGGAAACTTGTTAGCAATGCCAACTGTGAGGGTCTTCTGTAGACCCACCCATCTCTAGAGGGGGAAGGGCCCAACCATTTGTTTAGCCAGACTGGCAGGTGCTTTTGAGCTCACTACGCCTTGATAACCTGTGTTCAGTGGTCCTTAAGTAACCTCCAATCATCAGATTCACCATCCTGTATATGCCACTTCCTTTCCCCATGTTTAAGGCTTCCTAGCTAGCAAGGCTACAATGTTTTGAATTACCATTAACATTACGTAACAAATTATTCAAGGTTTGTTTCCAAAGTCTCATTTTGAGGGTAGGAGATCAGGAAAACATTGAAGCACTTTGTTGCATCAGGTTAAAAAAAAAAAAAAAAAAAAAAGAATCCAAGTTTAATTAAAATGCTGCAAACCCAGCAATGGCTCCCTGCTATGAAGCCCTCATTTGTGCTCACCTTGCAGGAGCCCTTTTCAAGATCAGCGTGAGAGCAGCACCTATGATAAATGCGACGTAGCTGCACCTGGCATGCTCTTACTTGTCTCCTTCCAAAGTGTTAAGCTGCCGAAATTACTCACTGAGTGGGCTGTGTACCTTTGGGATTTGAAGACACTCATGCTTAGGGTGCCTTACACTAAGACAACACTCAAGACAGGAGCTCATACTGGGTAGCAGAGCAGACTGTCCACTTACCAGCGGAAAATAATTCACCTGTACTCCTCCTTACTTTTTATGAAAATCAGCCATAGACAGGGCAGATGTGTTAAATCAATTTGGGAAAGCAATTTACTATGATGAGGTTGTTAACAAGTCAAAGGGAACACCAGGAAATTTATGCAAATATTTTTAGGAATTTGTTCTGAGTATGCAAATTTCACGTAATTAGTTATCATGTTTTTCATGCAAAATTAAATTTGCTATAATAACGAATCACACTAAGAATAAGCTAGTTAGCATTAAAAAAATAAAACAGAAACAACAACTCATTTTTATGAGCCAGTCCGAAAAGCAAAGGTAAACCGCAGGTGAACCTGATTCCAGCCTTCAAAATTGTTATTCATCTGTGCATCGAACACAACCAACTGCATCAAACAGAGGGTCCCGTGGCTCTGCAAGGCATTTGTATGGATGAAAGAATCGAACAAACTAAAGCAATGCTCCATTCTTTTGTTGACTAGCTCTTAGATTCTTTCAGCTATCATCAACCAGAATCTTTTAGCCCGTCATTATTGTGGAAGAACTCAGTGCTATCATTTAATATTTACCAGGATAACAAAGCCCAATGCTTGTTTTGGAATCTCTTTACCATCTAATTACAGCCCAGTAAGCGCCTGCCCCAAGCTGACAGTCTGGGGTAAGCATGAGGGCTTTCCGGACTCCTACTGTCGGCATCTGTACCTAGTGAGTGGGCTCTCTGAACCTCCTTTTGCTGCCAACGTCCTGTGTTTGTTATATTTGCTGAGAAATAAGAGAATTGGGCCTGAAGTACCTCCTGCGTGCTTGAGAGTAGCACCCCATTCTTCTTAGTCCAAGACTGAGACATTTCTAAGGATCAAACTTTCAATGTTCACAGTGCAGAAGTCCTGGGCAAGCCAGGATTAGGCAGTCACTCTACCATGATGACATTTTCCTCCAAATTCCCTGACTTCTGGTCCATTCCTCATGACTGGGCTGAGGTTTTACCAGGTATGTTCCCAATGCCTCTCTGGGAAGGGGCATAGCCCTCAATTCTGGAGCTACTAACTAGCTCTGATGTAAGGAGTTGCTTCTAAGGACAACCAAAGAGCTCAGCAGATTAAAGCACCTGCAAGCAGGTGCAGGGGCCAGGGGTTCGATCCCCGGGCCTGCTGTGCTGGCCTCACCCCCCCAGGGCACCCTGAGACTGCAACTGAGACTGGGCGTGGTGGTACATGCCTATAATTGCAGCTCTTGAAGTACCTCCAAGGTTTACAGCCTTCAAGGAGGTTGTAAACATGCAGATCACTACAAGTCTGATCTAGTAGTGAGACCCTGAACACCCTGTAGACCCTTCCCTAAAATACAAACAAACAAAAAGATAGCTGCTTCTGCGCATTCACTCTCTGCTATTTAGTGTTCATTTCTTCTAGTGAGAGCAATCACTGACCTAGTGCTTCTTTTCTCCCAGTTGGACTGCTCTGGAATAAACAGGATACCTTTTATTTGAGGATTTATTTGGAGGACTTCTACTGTCACCACCTCCTCCCTGAGACACATCATCTTGCCACCACCCTCCAGCAAGCCCATGTTTAGAGAAGAATTCTTGGGAATTCTGAGGACCAGCCCTGCAACCACGTGAAGCTCTAGCATGCCCATGGGGACAGCTGCTCCACACATGCTTATTGATTAGGGTCCAATTGTATAAAAGCATATTCTGTAGTCTGTAAGAAATGAGTGGTTATAGTTTTGAATAATCATGCTGCAAAGGGTCGCAAAGCCTTGGGCATATTTTTGCTCCAGAATTTAGAATTAAGCATTTGCCATGTTAGTGTTACATGTAGGAAAAAAAAAAGATTTTAGTAAATGTTTTTAATAAAAAGAGGAGGCCAGGGGCCGGGGAGATGGCTCAGTGGAATAAGCGCTTTCCTGGCAAGTGCAAGGGCCTGAGTTCAATCCCCGGAAAAAAAAAAAAAAAAGAGGAGGCCAGAGCTCTATTAAAGTGGAGAGAATGCTTCAATACTTGAACATCACATCTGTCTCTTAGAATGCAAAGATGACAGAGATGGTAGGGTAATTTCAAAGGGAGGGGAAAATAAAAAGGAGGAAAATGAAGACACAATGCCTGGCTGCCATACAGTTTCTGGTGAGGCTATTAAATGCACCTAACTTCTTTTAACTCAGCCAGCTTCTTGATATATCTGAGCTTGGTGGTGAAATACTCCCTAGATGTACATTGCATCCATAAATCTATTCCTCAATTTCCCTCTTCAAACAAAACACAACACAACAAAAACATGGGGTGACAGCTAGATAGAGCCCCAATTTCAAAACCATTCTCTGCAGCTGCTAAGTGCTACCTTCTCAACTTTAAAAATAGGCCTTGTCTTAGCCCCATATTAAATTTAATGAGTTGAATCTTTAAAGTGTTTCTGCAACCTACTTCTACCCAAATAATTGTTCATATAGAATTTCCATGCATGCTAAATCATTTATAAATTTAATACTTTATTTTACAAATCATTTTATAAGCTGGATTCCTAATTCCTCATTTTTTTGTGAAGCCCATTTTATGTATGCGATATTAGCTAAGCATGTTTGCAGATTTGATAAGACTTAGCCCTTCTTCCCTGTAAATACACCACTAGTTACATTAATGAATATTTTAGCACCACTATGTAAACATTATCCCGTCAAAGCTACTACTACCATTCAGCATGGGGAAAAGCATAGACACAGAAAAGTTACAAAACAGTTAACTAAGACAGACAATTTATATCAGAAAGGTATCATCCTAGCTGTGACTGAAATTCAGTCATACATAAAACAATAATTGTGACTCAGCTCATGGGAAGATAACTAGCAGGCTATTGGTACACAAGACTTTATTTTCAGTGCTCTGCCACAAAATTTGTTGAACCATCTTTTAGATCATGCCAACAAAATAAGTTCTTCTATGTCTATATTACCAGTGAGAAGGCTCAGTTTAGAGTCCCAGTGACAATGTCTGAGCATGCACTTGAAAACAGAATGCTACGCTCCATGACCACCCCCAAGCAACATTTGAAAACTTACCTTTCTCTGAGTCGTTCTTTATGTTCACTCAGAACATGCCTCTGAGAAACTGTTGTAGAGTATGCCCTGGGATCAGACACCAGGACACATCCCAGCTGGAAAGGCTTGGCCCCTCGGGTCTGTGCCTTATTTATAAATTATGGAGGCGTGGCCAGATTGAGCCTGGGGAGCACAGCGTGCACCAGGATCACCTTGTGGAAACAGGCTGCTTGCCTCACCCTAGAGTTTGCTTCAGTACATCTCAGGAGAGATGAGAGATTTGGCATTCGAACAAGTCCCCTGAGGGATGCTGATGTTGGAGCTGTTAGTCCAGGGACCCACTTTGAGAACCCCTGGACCACAGTGTCTCTAAAGCCCCTCAGATTTTGAGTATGGCGAGAGGAAGACTAGTATTCTTGCCTCTTTTTCAGCTGCAAATAAGTATTTATTTAGCTACCCATCCTTCCATTCATTCATTCACTCAATAGACTACATTTATTACCAGTGTGTTTTTCAATAATTCCTAATTTGGTTGAAAATAGGAAAAAATATTTAATAAACAAGATGCTTTACATACTTTATGGATATTTGAAATTTAGTTCTATGGTGACAATGATATGAAACCAAGAAAATTAATTAAATCAGAAGAAACACATAAAATCATTAATACAATATCTGGCGCAGAGGAAGGACTCAGCACACGCTAGCCACCGGGCTCATGGAACATAGAAAATCCACAAATCCTCTTCCCTTTTGCTTCTTGCACTTTTTTGCAAGACTTAGCATCTTTCTTATCGCAGCATTTTGTGTTTGCTCCTTGTTTTGCTTATGAAGGCAACAGAGGCTAATGGAGACAATGTTGTGGAAAGGGCATGCGGGGTCAAAGAGAAAGGGAAAGTGATTAGACGCAAACTATACAACTGGCTTCTGACACAAGTCACCGAGCTAAAAGCAAAATCCCTCCCTTTGCCGCGTTTACCAAGTTCTCATTAACGCCGCTGTGCCTCAAGGCAGGATTTCCCTGATGCCACCTCCCTCTTCAAGGCCAGGCTAGGGGATCAGAGTCAGAGCAAAATAAAACAACAGCAGCAGCACAGTTGTCTGGAGATCATGACAGAAAGCTAAATTAAACATAATCAGGGAGCACCAGTCACATTTGTAAATGGCTCAGGCTGTATGGATACGTGTTATCAATCCATCCATCGAACTCAACGAGACAGGAGTTGGGTGCTGAGCTCAGATTTTCAGAGAAGGTTTTGTCCCACCCTGGGATTGGTAGCAGCAATTTAAAATTATGTCCCAAGAAACTCCCTGGAATTCCTCTTGCAGCGGGCACGGTCACTGCAGCTATATGAGACAGATCCTGAGTGCCAAGCAGAAATCACGAGTTCAAGATTCTAAAATGTCTATATTCACTTACTGCCCTTGACCCTAACAGGTTTGCAAACTACAACCAAAGTTAGAAATGGTGACTTAAGCTCAGGTATCTAGCTTACTGATATGACGCCTACCTGGCGAGCACGAAGTTGTGAGTTCTGTTTTACACACACACACACACACACACACACACACACACACACACACAAAATGGTGACTTAAAAAAATTGGACTGCATGAAACTTCATCTCAAAATTTCCCTGGGAAATCACAAGTGGGCAAGGAACAGAGCAGGCCTGCTGGGCACGCAGATCAATTCCACCTGAGGACTGGCTCTGGGGAACAACGGAGAAACACCCTCTACTGAGAGGGCAGAGACCTGCATGGTATTTATATTTTGGTGAGACTTATTTTGTGGCAGCTGAACAGACTCACTTAGAAACTCTTTAAAATATGTATTTGGACTTACACACACACATACACACACACACACACACACACACACACACACACACACAAACATTACACAAGGAATATTTTAAAGGTTACTCTGCAGCGGTAGGAAAGCCTGCCTCCCAACCAGCTAAATCAAACTGCACAACCAGAATGCCTCCTGGAAGATTTCAGCCTCTCCTCAGCCCCCAGGCTGTGCTGCAGGGAGATGTGCTTCTAGGCCAGGGCACAGTGGGGAGGCCCAATGAGAAAAATGGCCGGAATTTCTCAGCTTTCCTTTGGGTGTCCAAAGAAAGCCTGAATGAGCCAAATCAGAATTTGTTGCAGCCAGAAATGAGCCCTATTTGCAATCAACTAAGGAAAAAATATATTCTGTATGTAAAGCACATGCTATATGTGAAGCATTTCAAAAATTCACTCGTTTAATTATTGACTCAGCAAACTGCTAGCAGCTCCTCCGCATCCTGCTAGGAGCTACTGGGTAAAATGGAGATGTATAGACCCGTGCCCCATGTCGCTGCCACATGTCATTTGTGCACCTGGTAGGGAAGCAGGTGCTGCTACCTTAACTTCCTAAGTGCAGAACCAGAGCTCTATCACATATGCCACTTTCCCAACTACATGCAGCCGGGGACATTCAAATGGAGACTATGTACCCCTAAAGCAAATGCTTTAGTCTTTGGAGAAGGATGGATCTGAATATAAGCTTGTAAGGGTAGCATTCCTATATTCTCCTAGGAGTCCACACAAGTCTGAGAACAGGTTCTCCTCTAACAGAAGCTGACTTGTCTTCATAGTACAGGTCTTTGAGATGATGTTTCCCAAGGGATTTCATGCACCATAGCTCATTCTTATTATCTCACCCCTCTTTCTCCTGAAGCGCTGCAGCCCTAGTTGCTGCAGCACCACCATATATCAGTTTAAGAAATGCCATTTTGCTCAAAGTTATTGGCAACCATATGCACTGACATTTGTTATTTGGGGGAACAAGCCCCTCCTTTGGGGGAGTCATTCCATTCTGCTCTGTGGTGAGCTATTTCTGCTTGCAGGTGCAGCTTGTGACCAGAATAAAAACCAACTACCACATCACATCACTGGGTGATGTTACGGGGCTCATGGATCACCACAGGAGGCAGTCAGAGACAGTGAGGCTCACGGGAACTCACGTGTACCTGGTGTCTCTCTTGGCCTGTCAGCTCGGCATTCGCTACACTTTCTACCACCGCCGGTGCACATTACGCCTTGCCTTTCGGCTACCTCCTTTACCCATTTCATCAATAAAAAAGATGCTAATACTGTGTGCAAGAGTCAATAAAGATGAAACCACCAAAATAAGCCCGAGTGAAGTTGCTTTTCAGTAATCGTAATTCATAAATAAAATCGTGCACCCCTTCTTTTGTAATAAAGTCATTGTGAACCACGTTAGGGATGAACCGGTCAGCTTACCTGGCATAGGAGCAGCAGCTACTCGTTACTCAGGATGTCCTTGACTAAAAAGCCCCACAGCATGCCACACACTGGTAACTGTGCACACTGAGGGCGGGAATCCTGAAATAGCAGATGGCAGTTGTTCTTTCCCCTGGAGACACTTTCCAGAGTCTCACTTGAAAGGTTTTAGAAATCTAGGACTCTGGACTGGATAGTTCTTACTACAAGGAATCTGAGCCAGCCATAGTAATACACACCTGAAATTCTAGCACTCTAGGAGATTGAGGCAGGAGGATGGCAAGTTCAAGTCCAGCTTGAAGGGCCAGCCAAATAGCTGAGTGGATTAAAGCACCTGAA
The DNA here is from genome assembly GCF_000260255.1 of Octodon degus. NCBI lineage: Eukaryota > Metazoa > Chordata > Mammalia > Rodentia > Octodontidae > Octodon > Octodon degus. The sequence goes on from NW_004524590.1 coordinate 19,268,215, forward strand.
GCAGGTGCGGGGGCTGGAGTTTCGATCCCTGGGCCTGCCATACCAGCCCAGCCCCCGGGGCATGCTCAGAAGAATTGAGACTGGGAGTGGTGGCACATACCTGTAATCCTAGCTCTTGGGAGACTGTAAACAGGTGGATCACTATGAGTCAGATCTAGTAGTGAGACTGTGAACACCCTGTAGACCCTTCCCTAAAATACAAAAAAAACAGCAACAACAATAACAGAATTCTTTCCAATGAATCACAAAAAATAATTACTTCTATTCAGGGACCTGCTGGTTAGCTCAGTTGTTTAAGTGCCTGCTTATGCAAAGGTAGTCAGGCACAGGATACAGCGGTTCGATCCCCAGCTCCACATGCCTTACCCGACCCACCCTTAAGGAAGCCTGAGCCAGGCAATAAAAAAAAAAAAGCCTTCTCAAGTCCACCTTGGGCTATTTTGTGAGAACTTATTTTGAAGTAAAGAATTTTTTAACAAATCATTGGGCATATAGTTCATCGTGAAGCCCTGGGTTCATTGGTCAGTACCATCACTAGCACTACCAAAAAAAAAAAAAAAAGTCCTTATCTCCACTGGCTTCTACCTCATTTCTATTGTGCGGGCCAGGTGAGTCCTAGATGCTCAAAGCAGAATGCACACGCCCCAGTGTCAGCAATTCCTAGGAGTTTGTTAGAAATGTAAAGTCTCATATCTCATCTCAGACCCACAGAATGACAAATTGCCCTAGGACACTGATGGCTAACCTTCTAGAGCTTGCAGTGATACACACAGCCTGCTGGGGCACCTGTACCCCAGGGTCACCACCGCGGGCTCCTCTCAATGTTCAGTTGATCCTGCTGGTACAGACCTGGGAATTGCAAGGGCTTAGACTGCAGTGTTTCCTAACCCTATTAATTATTTTCTTTCCCTGGAGCCTCTTCAACACACCTATTTCTGAACATAATCCCAAACACTCTGAGTCGGATCTCCAGGAAAGGGATGTGGGCATCTAGCAGGCCACCCACATGATTCTTAGGCAAATGTGAGCAGCACTGGGAGCCCAGCTGAGAGGGCCAGGCTGTACTCTCAGCTGCCCGCTCTCCTGCTGCCTGAATTGGCTGCTCAACAGATGGAAACACGCTACTGTTCCCTGTGGGACTATTTCTTTCTTTCTTTCTTTTTAAACTTTTTCCTCCCAAAAGCTTGCTATCAAGTGCTATGTCCTCATCATCTAGAATATTTTCCCCCTGAAACCTTCTCTCTACATTGTTAGGAAAAAAAAAAAAAAAAAAAAATCTCAGATGGACTTAAACCCCAAAGTGTAGGTTAAGATCCCTGGTAATTTTGTTAATGTTCTTAGTGTTTTAAGAAAAATACAGATTCATAGACCTGGTTATGCTTCTAATTATAAACTTAATATACTAATTTACCTGAGTAGATAATACTTTTAGGACTCACAATATGTAAGCAGTTTTGGTAATGGACAAAATGAATAGAAAAGATAAGCTTTTCCATCTAGGACTAAGGAAGATAGCCTCTGATGATATTTTCTGCATCTTTTACAGTTAAAGCTGTCTGTAATTCTTATGACCTTTGGAAAATGCTTAGTTTTCTTTCCTTAGCCTTAGGTTATTCCAAAGGCAACAGGCATATAAGTACCAAAAGGACTCTTCTCTAGAGATGAAAAATGTATATATACAACACAGATTTTTCCACATGAAGTGACTTCATACCCCTGGAGACCCTACTAGTTGTCCTACTAAGAATGGAATGATGGCCATAGCAACAGAAAGCAGGGAGGAGCCAGCGATGCTGCTACACATCCTGTGATGTCAAACACGATCTCCATAGCAAAGAATTATCCGCTCAAAACATTGGCAGATTGATAAAATTAGATGTGGACCAAAACCCACCCATATCCTCAGAGCTCCGGGATTATTAACCTGTCCTCCACCTACCACCATCAAGACAAATGTTACCCAATTAGGAAAACCAAGGTGGGAGCTAATATTCCTCTACTTCTCAGGCTGCATCCCTTTACCCCATCATACTGCCTCCTGCTGCCCAGCAGAGTATGGTAATTCTTCACAATAGTTAAGAGCTGACCCTACAAACTGTGCATTCCCAAATACACTTACCACCTACTCTCATCAGAAGAATTTCAAGTGCATAATGTGAGGAGTGCAGAAAGCACAAAAGTATAGCACTGGGATTTAAAAATCCATCTGGTTTAAGTGGAACAACTAAGCTTTCATATGAATCAAAATATTTAAAACTCAATATTTTTCTATGAGAAAAAAGTCACTAAATCACTTGAAACTCAACTATACAGGCAGAAATAGACACTTGTTGAAGGTACTGATAATTTAGAACTTCTGCCACTATAACAGCTCCTGTATTGTCCCTGGCCTGGGTGATCCTTGATAGCCAAACTGTGAAATATTTAACAACATTAAAAATGAACACTTAATAAAACAGGGAAAATCAGATACTGAGAACTCCATTACAATATGTTGGTAACAAGGTTGGTGAGATAGCTCAGTGGCATAAAGCACCTGCTTAGGCAAGCTTAGGCATATGCAGGAGACCACAGTTGGATCCCAGCACTACATGCCTTGCCAGCCCCACCCTCAGGGCAGGATGAGCCAGGGAAAAAAGAGAAGAAAAAATAGCATGATGGTAATGAAGAATGAAGTACCCCATCCAGTGAGGTCCATAGTCCATCTACTAATAACAGATACATGTATAATATACAATTGGATTGTACTATATGCAGTGCCTTGCATTTAATTTAAAATTAGCATAAGTTTCCATGTCAAAAGCAGTTTTAAAATATCATTACATTTCTGGGAACTTCTCACAAAAAGAAAAACTTGTAGCAATACTAATGTGATAATATTTTTCCCTTAGGGTGTCCATGATCGTGGGACAAATAATTAGATACACTCTTTATGTGGAAATAGCCCATAGGTCACAGATGTAAACATGGCTGAATAGAGAAGGAACTATGTTGGAGTTACTCAGAGAAAATCAACTACACTCACAGATAACTGAAACAAAGGAAGGGACATATACCTGATGCCAGAATCAATCTGAAGTAAGAGAATTGTAGATTTTAAAGAACTATAGGTGTAGGACTTTATGTAATGGCCAACTTGTCCAGAGGAACCTCCATTCTGGGAGGTTCCCTGAAAGGCAAAGGACTGCAATAGCATGGCACACTCAAGTCACGTAGGATCCAGTACGTGGCTCCTCATCTGTTCTCCTTCTTCCAATTAGAGGACATTGCAGCTGGACAGCAAGTTTTATGGTCACACACAAGAGTGAGTGACCAGGAAGCTACTCCCTCCCCATGGGCCACCAGGTTATGTGTGTGTGTGTATGCATGTGCGCACACACTCATGCACGCCATGTCGCTTTCTAGGGAACTACTGACACCTATCACAAGCAATTTATAAGAATCAACACAGAAAACAAATTAAAATTTAAAAAAGAAAATACAAGATACAGAAGTAAAATGCAACCCCAGACCTCCAGCCAACCTAGTACAAGTCCATGGAACAAGAAGTTGCTCAACTAAATTTTCTGCCACGGAGGTAGCAGAAAACAAAACAAAGAGTCAAACAAAAATAAACAAAAACAGATAAACAATATTATATCAGACCAGAAAATCAGACCAGAAATAATCTGTCAGACTATAAAAGAGATGAGGATCATAATGAAGGACATGCTCAGTGAATCTATTGTAGACACAGACCCAAAAAATAGAAGCACTTAATAAAATGATGAATACCATTAATACTCAACATAGGAAAGAAATGGAATCCATAGAACAGATTCAAACGGATACCCAGATTAAAGATGCTATGGAAACTACACAGCCAAATGAACTCATATGAGGATGAGATATCAGAATTAGAAGACAGGATTGTGGCCAGAGATCACGAAGGAAAGATATTTGATTAGTCAATGAAAAAGCAGGAGACAGAATAAACAACATAAAATACCTGTTCACAGAACTAATAGCAAAAAACTTCCCAACAGGAAAAATAATTTTATATACAGTTAAGTAAGGCATATAGAACTTCAATTAGCCAGGCCCAAAATTAATGTACAGCAGGCATATAATAGTCAGGATTCCAGAAATTTGGCAAAAGAACAGGATGTTAAAGTCTGTTAGAGAAAAGAAAAACATCACCTGAAAACACACACACACACACACACACACACACACACACACACACACGTTAGAACCACAGTGGATTTCTTAAGAAAATCCTTTAAGTGAAGAAAATCTTGAAGTGAAATATTTTAAGACCTAAAAGAAAACAACCTCCAACTCAAACTGATGTGCTTTACAAAATTATCTTTCAAAATCAATGGAGAAATAAGTCTTCCACGACAAAAAGCAACAGAAGAAATTCATGAATACCAAACCAACACTCCAAAATGTTCCTAAGGACACTCTATAAAGAAATAAGAAAAATCACAATTCCATGAACATCGATACAAAGGATCCACCAGGTAAGGCAATCAATTAACAAGGGAAAGACAGAATCAATAACACAAAAATAATAGGTCAAAGATAAGTCAATACATATCAGTTATAACCATCAATATACATTGTCTTAATTCATCAATCAAAAGAAACAGACTGGCAGAACGAATCAGGTTATAAGATTCAACAATATGCTACATTTAGGAATCACATTTAACTATGAAATAAGTTTATGGAGTTAACATCAGCAGATGGAAGACAATACTGCATGAGAGAGGAACCTGAAAAAATAAAGCAGGAATAACATTCTATTTGCAGACAAAGTGAATTTCAAGCCAATTCTGATTAAGAGAGACAAAGAAAGTCACTATATACATGTTAAGGGAAAACTCCAAAGGAAGAGATAACAATTATATATGCACCAAACATTTGCGTGGCCAATTATAGTCAACAAATGTTAGTAGCCATGAAAAATTAAATAAACATTAACACAATTGTAATGGGGGACCTCCAATACTCTGCCACAAAGAGGCAAATAAACTAGACAAAATGTCAACAAAGAAATATTAGAATTAAACCAAATCTGTGAACAAATGGATTTATTAGATGTATACAGAGTCTTCTAACTCACAACATCAGAGCATGCATTCCTTTCAGCTGTTTATGGATTGTTTTCCAAAATGGACCATGTACAGACTCGTAGGACATGCTTAAATAAATTCAATGGAATAGAAATTCTCCTATGGTGCAATGAAATTGGAAATCAAGGGTGAAAGAAATCACAAAAACTACATAAACACAGGCAAATTAAATATTCCTGAACAAACACTGGGTCACAGATAAAATTAAAGGAGAAATTAGACAATTTATATAATTAAATGATAATGGTAGTACAACATACTGGAACTTATGGAGTGAAATGAAAGCAGCACTATGAGGGAAATTTATATCAGCAAATATCCCACATCAGGAAAACTGTGTTCAAATAAACAACCTAATATTGGACCTCAAATGCGTAGCAAAAGAACAAGTCAAACCCAACTCTCAAAAAAGGAGAAAAATATGAAGATCAGAGCAGAAATTAATTCAACAGAGACAGTGAAAACAATACAAAGAATTAACAAATCAAAGTGTTCATTCTTTAAAACATTAAATAAAATAGACAAACTCCTGGCTAGCCTTATCCAAAAAAGGAAAGAAAAGACTCAAATCCATCCAACTAAGAATGAAAATGGGGTTGATCATGGTGGCATATGCCTGTAATTCCAGCTCTTAGAAGACTGAGGCAGGAGGATCACTATGAGCTCAGGGCTAGCCCGGGATACACAAGTGAGTTCGAGGCCATGCTTCAATACACAGAGAGATTGTGTCTTAAAAACAAACAAATACAAACTAAAAGATCAAGAATGGAAAGGGGGAAATTATAGCAGATCCTGCAGAAATCCAAAGGATCCTCAATACCTACTTGGAGAATCTCTTATGGAAAACACACAAAAACCAGGCAGATTCCTAGATATATATGCATTACCAAAGCTGAATCAAGAAGATACAAAAATTTTAAATAAATCAATATCAGTCAATGAAATTGAAGATGTAATTTAAAAACCTATTAACAAAGAAAGGCCATGTCCTGATGTATTCAGTGCTGAATTCTACAAGAAATTTAGAAAAGATCTAATGCCACTACTCTTCAAAGTCTTTCATGAAATTTAAAGGGAGCCATACTTCCAATGCAATTCATGAAAATAAGGGATTATCCTTATACAAAAACTAATGTAGGATCTAACCAAAAAATAAAATGACAGGTCAATCTCCTTAATGAGCACAGATACAAAAATACTCATAAAGTGTGCCTAAGGAGAGTCACATGGAGAGAAAACATTCTCTCAGGCTTTCACAGAGAGCACATTGGCCAAGCAATGGCCATGACTCATCCAC
>NW_004524590.1:19280831-19282584 GCF_000260255.1 Octodon degus
TGCCTCATACACTACTAGTAATGGTTAAAAATATTGAGCATGTGCTTTGTACAAAGCTCATTTGATACCAAATCTGCCCTTAAGGCAGTCTGAGCAAAAAAAAAAAAAAAAAAAAAAATCCTTCTCTTTTGATATATACTCCTACACTAATTAGTCATGTGTTATCATTCCTTTTATTTTCTGTCTAAGGAAAGTCTAGGTAAGTGTGTGTGTGTGTGTGTGTGTGTGTGTGTGTGTGTATGATTCTAACTATAAAACAATAACTACCCTAATTGTCCTTGACTGATAACAGATATTCTTACACTATTATGACACTTTTGCTATTCCAACTAAGACTTCTTTCAATTTTTGATCTGTATATAAATATTTATATTCTGCCTTTTGTTTGTTGAAAGGTGATAGTAGTTTAAGACACCTTTGTAGAGAAGGTAAAAGATGAATAACAAATGACTGATTTTTCGAAAGTTTTGCATTAATGATTTAACAGCAGCATCTGATGACTTACTTGGCAACTTGAAGACAATAAACCTAATCAAATCTGTCAATTAGCATTTGCATCTTCTCTCCTGACAGAGCTTAATGACATCTGCAAAATGCAATTTCCAACCCAGAGCTCTTTGACATTTTCTATTTCTTCCTGCGCTTCTCCTCCCTGGCTCCATTTATGACGGAGAACGACAGCATATTCTGGTCCACTGTGGCTAATGCATCACCTCTGTGGAAAGCAAAGCAATTATTGTGTCCTCGCTAAATCTCATGGACAACTTGGGTCCTGCTTTTTTCACTTAAGTTCATAAACGGCCAAATCTATCCTGGTTTCAAGTGGCTGAGCCCTAGCAGTAGCAGCTGGGCTGCAGGTTGATGTCACCTGAGGTGTCTATTAAAGGTGTGGAGAGCCAGACAAGACGCCTTCCAGTAATGATGTTCTCACACACAATGATGATCCCTGAGAAGCTAGCATTGTACTGATTTGCCTTTCCTGGTCTCTTGGTTCGAGGACAAAAGTGACTTGCACGTTGGGTTGTTTCTCTGATGAGGCTCCAGCTGGTGGAGGTGAATGACATTTCCAGAAGCCTCAGCCTTTCCTCCTTGTTCTCTCCCTGACAGCTATGCGCATCTGCCGCTTGTCACATGTGTTGACTTCTGTTTAAAATGGTTATCTCTGAGCAGCCATAAAAGAAGATCTCAGGTGACAGAGCAAATTGTTCCCTCAGGGAAACCTCAGAGCATTACCTTAGAACTTTGTGTCTAAAGGGGACATTAATTGTTTCTAAGATTGAGAGCCCAATGCCCTGACAAAAATGTGCTCCTTATAGCATAGCATTTCCACTTTATTTTTCTTGTGTTTTATTTTCTCTTCTTTCCTTTCCTTTCTTTCCCCCCCCCCCATTTCCATAACTGCAGATTGAACTCCATCTATTTACAGTGAGTTACCTTCCAAACTCCTTTTCTTTTTTTATTATTTTTTTATATTCATACAGGATCTTGCTAAATTGCCCCATCTAGACTTGAATTTGTACTTTTTCTGCCTCAGATTTCTAGAGTGTGGAACTGCAGGCATGTGCCAGTTCCTCCTGATCCATTTTTAATTCACTTTTGTTTCATTGTGCTAAAGAAATTTTGTTACACCATCAGGCACTAATGAAATATCTCATTCTAAATAAACATCACAAACTTCCATTAACCAAAATCCAAATGCCTGATGTACCTCATTAACCATAACCAGGTAGATCAGCTCATTTAAAAAAAAAAA
>NW_004524590.1:19282684-19292050 GCF_000260255.1 Octodon degus
AAAAAAAAAAAAGGCAAATTTTGGTGCTTTTCTTAGGACCAATTGCTTCAACAACCTAGTCCCTAACTAGTGTCTTTTACTAAGAGTGGATTTCAGAGTATTGACCATGAGTGCAATAATCATACAGCTATCATACAAAGATATCATCTGCATGTCCATGCTTAAGGTTCGAACATTTTAGAAAAAAAAAAAAATTCCACTGTACAAAAAAAAAAAAAAAAAAAAAAACCTCTTAAGGAGCTTGGAGTTAATAATAAGGTAGAAGGAAATTTCTATGTAGCTACATGCTGTTCCATTCCAGAACAACAACAACAAATAATAATAAGTGTTTCTCTCACCTGGCTACTCTGGGCAAGCCTTCTGGGGGTGGGCTGGGGGCTTCCCTGGCCCTCACTGGCGGACGACCTGAGGTGGGAGCTCAGTGACCGGCTCAGACTCAGACAGCGAGTCAGTCTCAGCAGCAGGTCCCACGCAGGCTCCGTGAGCTGATTGTTTCAGGAGTAAGCCCATCTCGGTGCCTCGTCCCACCGAGTGCGGCTCTCTAAGGTCTTTTTTCCAGGGAAGACTCTGGTGGCGAGCAGCAGAGCGTCTATTAACCAGCAACGGGACTCCTTTCCATTTCACTTTTGGAATACTTAAAAATCCAAAATTCCCCATTGATTCTCTAAATTTGCCTTTAATGTTCCCTGGCAGGATGAGCACAAAGCCTGTACAAATTAAGTTTTCCCAAAGTTAGCTCAGAAAGTGCAGTTTCTATTACTCTGACTAGCAGCTCCAAGAGTTTTATAGGCAATCGGTGGTTAATTCATTTCAGAGTTGCTCTAGGCGAAAAAAGCAGAGGCTGATAACATTTAGATGTTTCCTCTTTTGTTTTTTCCTGGGCAAATCCCAGGCTCCCCGGAATTTGGAGAACGAGGTCCATTAGTCAGCACACGGTACAGTGGAAGAGAAAATGTGGTAGAGTCAGTCAGGGCAGAATCTGAAGCCACACTTGGAGTGTTTAACACATTAACAGTGAACATTAATGCTCTCTTCTTTGGCCCATGACTAGGCAAAACCAGGGCCTTGAACTCCACAAATAGAGTGTGCGAGGAAGCCATGCTGAAATACTCAATGGTCACCCATGTCTACAGCTATTACCCACTTTTGCCACACTGTTACATTCTCAGCAAGTGGATTGCTAGCCCAGGCAGGAGAGACAGCGATCTTGCTTCTTCCTATTGTCCCTGCACAACTTCCACAGTCATGTCTGAGTCAGTCCCGAGAGCCAATCGTACTACACTGTTAAACACACACCCACGGGCTGGTGAGATGGCTCAGTGGTCTAAAGCACCTACTTAGAACAAGCTTAGCAAAGCACAGGGACCGCGGTTCAATGCCCCAGCCCCACATGCCAGCCAGCCCCACCCCCTGGTGGGCTGAGCTGGCCACACACACACACAAATAAGTAAAAATTTAAAAAGCAAAAAACAAAAAACAAAACATTTTAAAAAAAATAAAACACACTCCCAGACTGTCCTGCTGCTGAAAACATCTCAAATCCTTTATGTTTCCATTGTATTCTATTTGTGGCTCCTCTGCACAGTAAGTGAACTAAAAGAAGTGGGGCATAAGGAAAGATTTGTGAACTCAGGCAGACAGACATAAGCAAAGGTGAATTTAGCACAAGACAGTGTGCTGAGCAATATAGGAAGGACAAAATCGCTATGAGAAGCAGAGGCAGGGGCACGCCAGTTACCAAGGCCTCCAGGGAGAGTTTATTTCAGTGGTTATGGTGTGGTCAGTGAAGGTGCCCTGCTTGGCTTCAAAGTCTGGCTCACTGGTTGTTTGACCTTGGGCCAGACACTAAGCTACCTGGCACTTTATGGTCAATCTGTAAAATGAGGATAATAACAATGATGACTCTTGCTTCTTGTGGAGTTTTAAAGGATTGTTTAGCTGGGTGTGGTGGTAGACTCCGATAATCTCACTACTGTACTCTGGGAGGCTGAGACAGGAAGATCACAGATTCAAGCCAGCCTGGGTAACTTAGTGACTTAGCAAAACCCTGTTTCAAAATAAGAAAACAAGGAAGGGCTGAGAATACAGTTCAGTGTGAAGGTCCAGGTTTAATCCCCAGCATGGGAAATCAAAGAAAATCACATGAATACTACTTATAAAGCTACCATTATGTATTAAATGTTTCTCTTCAAAATTGAATCATCCCAACAGTGCTCATGATGCTTATAGTTAAAAGCATTTGTCACAGAAGTTTGCCATGTGACAGATGCCCACTTGGGTACTTCTGTGTTTATACTCTTCTTTAATAGAATGTTTTGAGCAAGTAGGTATTGTCACACCCACCCTCTAAGCAATTTCTTCTGAGAGTTGAAAGCTTGACTGACTTCTCTGTGGTGGTGAGTGGCACAGTGGAGAACTCAAGTCCATGACTGCCCAGCTCCTTGGTTCATGTCCTGTCTACCACTCTATGTCCTTTCACCAACCGCTTCTCAGTATTTGCACATAAAAAGAATTTCCATTCATCAAGTGGGAGTAGCTTGGACTTGGTAACCAAGTTGCTTCCCAGCCACAACTGTCCCTTTCCAGAGGGCTGCTGCCCATCTCAAAGGCAAAATAGCAGTGCATTCTCATTAAATGCAGGAGTACCGGACGCCTGACCAAAGAGTAGTTAGCAAACTCTCTTAATGAGGATGACCCTCACACTGATACAACACAGAAAATGGGTTACTGATGCTAGATTTTGTATTTGATAGCAACAATCAGTTCAGCTGTTTTCAACTATGCAGTTGGGCTGGATCTGGGCTGTGAATTTTAGAGACTAGAAGACCAATCCCATACCCATTTGCTTCCGGTCCCTTCCTAGCTTCTTACATGACGGCAACTATGCACAGAGGGCTAATTACATGAGGAGCATTTCTCCAACTATTCTACAAGTACCTTCATTATGTGTCATACAGTCCACTGGTATAAGTGTGCTGTCACCCTCATTTTACAGATACTCAAGCCTAAGTGCAGAGCAGTCAAGTACCTTGCCCAGCCTTTCTTGGTGTTGGTGGAATATCTCAGTGTACCTAAGCAGGCGATCTACCCTCTGGGCTATAATTACTATATTGTAGTGCCTTTCCTCTCTCATTCTTTAGAAAAGCAAGAAATTTCACATTAAGCAATCAAATTGGTATTCTTTATGACAGAAAGATGAGCCTTCCCTGTTTCCCCAATTGCTACTAATTTTTTTCTAGTTGGCTATTACTTGAGTGTTAAAGTGGGGATGAGCATACCTTTCCCCTTCTTTTAATAATATAAACATGTGCAAGCAGACTGTGGATATTATCATCCACATGCAGAGAGCTAGAAATCAGTTTTGAGTCTAGGCATGTCACCAAAAGAAAAGCAATTACACCAAGCTCCTTAATCCTGTATATATTTTACCTGTGCTATAAATCTCCTTCATTGTAAATCTGTCACTTGTTCTATAAAAAATATGTAGACGAAGGAAGCATGAAGAAGTTGAATAAAAATTCAGCCAAATGATATATTGATTGTGCATACATTACTTTACTTTGCATATTCTGTGTTGTCATTAAAAGGCCCATTAAAAGCTGAGCTTAAATAATTATTAGCTCCTCACATTACTAGTGTAATCAATTGCCTATTTTAAAAATTATTGTCATCCTTAAGAATTACTTTGCTAAGTGAAGTAATTAGAGCTGATATTTTATTTTTTATTCAGGTTCCAAAAATTGATTTTATAGGTTAATCAGAATATGAACATTGGGATATATATTTTATAAGCAAAATGAATGACTAGTCAAGGTTCATATTTGACACATTATATACAGTATTGTTTCATAAAGTCTTCTGCTCTTGAGATCACCTTGTTGATTATTATAAATGTCAAATCTGAGATAGAAAGAGGTCTTTCCAATTCACAAAGACTCAAGTCTCTTAGAGTCCAAGAATGAAGAAGTGTAGACCTTCAGTCAGCACAGAGGTTAGAAAGGCATACTTCAGTCCACTAAACTAGCCACTGTTCCTTAGAGCTTCCAGAGAAAATGTAGGTACCATTTACTGAATGGCCTGCGTGTTGCTGGCAATAAGGTAAATAAAGTATGCTTTATCTATTCTGAAGTAGTTATTAGTATTACCTTACAAATCAGGGAAATATTTCTTTTATTCCTTTGTCATTTGATTTGTGACCTATTAACACCTAAAAATTGGGTTGTTGGGAAAACCCAGCTTGCTGACTTTTATTTATCCCTACAAATGAAAACCGCTCAAGTGAATATATATTTAATACTGGGTTTCATGATTATCTTGCCTTTTGGCACAAATATCTTGGAGATGTTTCAAATGAAAGTGAATGCCCTCCTCAGTAACCACATTATGGTGAAACATGGAGGAACATGTGAAAAACCCTAGGATGATAATGCATTAGAAGCAAAACCCCCAATAAGATGTTGATAAGAATTTACTGAATATATATACACACACATATATATTTCATAAATATATGTTTACTTAAAAATATGTATTTACTGAAGTTGATGAATTAAAATGAAAAGTATAACTACTTTGGAAATAACAACATGGTAATCTTAATCCCAGATCATCTAATGGTAAATACAAATTCTGAAAAGGTTTCTATCACATCACTTTAGGCTTGAACATTTCGTTTATGAAGGAAGGGTTAAACTTTTCAAGCAACAACTTCTCTTTTGAATAGCCAATAAGGTTGATGTGTTCTCTTTAAAGTTACAAGTACAGCAAGACCCTCTTTGGGGAGGTCCATCCTTGTTGAGTGTCACTACTCCAGCAGAGTGCTGCTCATTATATATTGTCACCCTGATTTGTCCCTGTGACCCTAGGAGTCTATTAGAGAAATATGAGTGACGTTTTATAATGGACACCAAACAGCTAACCTCATGAGATTCTTCAGAGGTTCCTGTCAAAAATAACGAACGTCCTGTGGTCATTGCTACAATAGACTTCTTTTTAACCATGCTTCCTTCTCCCCCACCTTCATTTTATCATAATAAAATACATTGCTTATCAACAAGATATGTAGAAAAAATTAGCTTGCTGCTGTGAGGTGAATCGTGTTCTGCCAGGCTCATTCTAAACCTCAGAATACAGCGGCATTTGGAGATGGGAATCTCAAAGAATTAGTCACTTTAAAATGGAGTCTCTGGGGCTGGAGAGATGGCTCAGTGGTCTAAAGCACCTACTTAGAACAAGTTCAGCGAAGCACAGGGACCACGGTTCAATCCCCCAGCACCACATGCCAGCCAGCCCGCCCCCTGGTGGGTTGAGCTGGCCACACACACACACACCACTCTCTCTGTCACTCTCTCTCTCTCTCTCTCTCTCTCTAATAAAAAAAAAATAAAATAAAAAAAAATAAAATGGAGTCTCTAAGGTCATTCTAAAGTCATTATGACTGGCGCCCTTTGGAAGAGTTAATAGAGACAGAGGCAGTTGAATACAGAGAAGGTGGCCATTTTCAAATAAGGAGAGAGATCATAGAAAAAAAAATCATTGCCTTTATCTTGATCTCAACTTCAGATCTTTCAGAAATTGTGAGAAATTAAACTTTTGTTTTTTAAGCAATTCAGCCTATGATATCTGTTATGGAAACCTCAAGAAAAATATATGCTCATTATACCAATAAATAACCACCCTGAATTGAACGAGTCGTTGTTATGATGAATTTTGTGCTAAAGCAGAAGATGTGTATGTTTAAAAATTTAACCCCAAATTTAGTAACTTAGTTTTAGGCTGTAAATAAGAATGACATTATGTGCAATAATCTAATGTTTAAACATATTTTACTCCATGTAGTACATATATTGGAATCAATTTGTTAAGAAATTTAGGTTTTTATTACATATAAGTAATAACATGTTTATATTATTTATAGCTAATAATAAAGATTCTTAGAGTATTTAACAGCTGTGATTGAAGGAAAAACTGAATTTTATGAATTCTCTGAATTTTTGTTAAAGTCTAATTGTAAAGTTGAGTAGTAGAGTTGAGGTGGGGTCATAGTGAAATTCTCTGCAGACTGGTAAGAACATGCCACTTTCTAAGGCTGCCAACAAATGTCCCAAGGTGTGGAGAGCCTATAAAGACATACTAGTTCTATTAGTGAGAATTAAATTCTTTTGGAAAACATACACCTGATTCTGCCATTGCATTGAACGCAGTAGCCATAAAATGAAATATAGGAGCATTTAGAGTGTCAGGTCTTGACTTACTCACTAGTACCCAAATTATGTACCCCGGTCCTGTAGTGTAGCTCTCACTCGGAGACACTTAATTATATTGCACTGTCATTGATTAATTCTTTTCCTATGCATAGCCTTCCAGCCAGGCTCATAAAATAAATGTGAGGTTATCTTTGGGACATAAAAAAATGAAGGCACAGCTAATTTTCTAAGGCACAAGGCCTGTGGAGGGGCACTATCCAGATAAGAACTCATGTGTTCCTTGCTTTAGTATAAAAGACATATTCCTTATTTCCAAAAGATATGCTATGGCATATATCCTTTCTTTAAAACAAGGCTATCTTGTTTATATTTTGGGTTTCTTATGCAAGAGAAACCATGTGATATTTAAGCTCACGTGTCTGATTTATTTCACTTAGCATCACAGTCTTAAGGGGCATTCATTTTCCTACAAATGACTCAGGTTTATCAAAGAGCAAAATAAAAGGTGGATAATAAGAAGCGATGGGATAGATCCTTCTAGAGTGAGAAGGGGATCAGGACATGAAAGAAGAGGAAGCGGAGGGGAGTTAAGAGATGGAGAAAGGAATCAAGTGTACATGTACCAACTATATACAAGGAACGTAAACACGTACTGCAAACGTGTACTACTGATGAAAAGGAATTACAAACAAGGCTATTTACCATTTCTGCTATCATTATATGAATAAAAAGGGTAAGGTAATTTGAATACAATCGGTATAATCAAATTCTTGAGAATGTACCTTTCTTCTTTCTCCTCTCTTATATCCCTTCAGCAATATAGAAAAAGGAGAAGCTGTAGGATTTAAAAGAAATCTTCCAGAATAAAGAATGTACTAGATATGAGAAGCTTATGTAATTTTTTTTTCTCTTTGCTATTTAATAAACACAAAGCTAAGTCACTAGCAAGAAAAAAAAAATCTATAATACAGGTCCCCTGGGCTGTGAATTCAGAATTTGGAGCTATTTTTTAAAAAGTGTATGAACAGTGAGTGGCTTGGGTCTTTGAAGACCTGAACTTTAGAACAAGAAGAATGGAATTCCCTGGCTTTTGACATATGTGAATCTTTGCACGTGAGAAGGAAGAGCTAATTGGACAAGTGGGCTGAGCTGCCAGACCCAGAGACTGAGTAGCCATATTTTAACAAAATATCATAATACGCTCCGTGGCAACTGTTAATTTATTTCTGCCAAGACAGATAGCCTTCTCCTTGATGCCAGTGGGGAAAATAATTAAGGAAAGCAAGAGCCAGCCTGAAAAGATAGGCTGTCTTTTGACAAGGTGATTCTTCAGTTTGTAATTAGCAACCGATAAAGGCCTTCAGAGAACAGTTAGCTACTTAAAAGACTAACGTCCCCTTCTTTTAAAACTGCCTTTCACTGATACTTGCCTTTTCTGTCCCATCCCATAAGGAGGGGGGATGTATTTTATAGAAAACATGTAAAAGAATGTCAGTGAATACCAAGTATAATTCTGCAAACCTCACTGTGGGTTTTGGTTTTAAATTCCTGGTACGCTCTGCTGATAACCATGTGGTCGTTTTAGTTTACTGGTATGTTAGACAGATCGCCCCGTTGTCCTTACTGTCCACATTTTCTCTTCTGAAAAATTTCTAAAATACATGTTCCCTACCCAAAGAACTATTATGTTTTGAAATCATGCCTGCTGACAGATATACGAAGGACGACATTTAGTAAGTGAAAGGGAAGCATTTGAGAATTACATCAGACCACAGCAAAATCAAGTTATCCACAACTATCTAGAGTAAACCACCATTTTTGGTTAGGTTAGAGGTTAGTGTATCTTTGTTTAGCACTTAAGGAATAAATGATGGCTAGATTTTATTTAGTTTAGTTCTTCCTTTCTCTGGTAATATCATTCAAATGACTCACTTCCCCCTCAAAAACCTTTTCCTCTGAGCAACCCAAGTTTTGCCAAAAAAGCTGTGGCATTGCAAACACCGGAACTCTTCACCTTCTTTTCTTCTATCCTATCTCTTCGTAACATATTATTCATTAACACTTTACTGTACATTGAGGTGGACTCTCTATTGCCAGTATTCAATTATTTAGACCTAAAAATGACAGTATCACTTGACAAAGAATGAAGAAAGAGAAGAAAAGTGAGGTGCAGCACCTGTCCTCGAAGATCTTTCTCATCTAGCGAACAAGCCTGGAAGGACGTAATGGAGGACCCACGCACGCGAGCAACTCAATTGGCATAAAACCGTGTAGGTAGTGTGAGATCGGAGATGGCGATAACCCTTCCTAGGAGAGTGTGCTGAGCTTTCTTTGTTGAAGGAGGGATTAATAGAGATTTTAAAAGTATACTCGGAGGAGAAGAGGTTGTGGGTCTCTGGCAGAGCATTTGCCCAGCACGCATGAGACAGTGAGTTCATTCTCCAGCGCCACCACCACTACCATCACCACCATCACTGCAACCAACGCCACTGCCACCGCCACCATCGCCACCACCACAACCGCCACCATCAGAAAAGAAAGGATTTTTAGATACAGAGAAGGCATCCAGCCCCTGAGCAGGACACTCCTCATGCCTACTGCACCCATTTTTCCCCCATCTCAACAACCAGCTCACGTCCTCAGGGTGTTTCCTGACCTCCCCAGGAGCGTGACCGAAGAGTTGCACTTAGATACTTCCACCAATGCTTTACAAACTCCTCCAGATGTTTACAGGTTTTTCCAATGGGAGTTATGACATAGTATTAGTCAGTTCCTTTAATCTCCATTTACCTGAATAAAATCATTATGACCTTGGGATCAAACGGATTCCTTATTATCCCTTATCACCACATTCATTTAACCTGGCATAAAAAAACATTTGCAAGAGTGGATATGCAGCTATGGGAATGTTGGATTATTACAACCTAGGACATGACCAGCTAGGTCAGACCTAGCACCCGTCTCTGATTAGCAGCTGGAACTAAGTAGGCATTCTCAGATTTATTTATTTTTTTTTTGTACACTTCTTGAAGGATGTGGCCCCATCTTGTCAATAATAAGAACTCCTTTAGGCCGTGCTTTAAGTATGCTGGGATAGCTGGACTCTCTCTCTCTTTCTTTCTCTCTCTCTCCTTTCCTCTCTCCCTCCCTCCCTCCTACC
>NW_004524590.1:19292150-19295702 GCF_000260255.1 Octodon degus
TGACATTGCCAGTGAAGCGGAAGATCCAATACTATTGTGGGTTGCTGGACTCTATGGAATGTTTTGCTGAGTTTACACACCCATAATATTCAAATAACAGAACTTAACAAAAAAAAGGGTATACAAATGAATGTCCATTTTGTATCTGTGTATTCAGAGTGGTTGGGATAGATATATAGTTACATTCTCTTAATGAATAGAATGATTTGTTCTAATGGTGTTTGTAAATAGGATGTCAGGTCTGCATCTTGTACAGCAATTAACCACTAAGAAGAATGTATGCAGTGTGTTAATTATTGAAACTGTCCTACTGATTTGATTTGAAACTGTATCATTGCTATTTGTTTATCAATAAAATTATGGCAAAAAAAGAAAACAAAAATTTAAAATCCCTCAAAAAAAAAAAACTCATAAAATACAAGCAAACATTGCAGTAAATCATCAAGAAGGTAGTACACAATGACCAGATAGGTTACATCCCAGGGATGTAGGGATGGCTCAACATACATTAATCAATAAATGTAATATACCATATCAACAGAGCCAAGGACAAAAACATCACACAATCACCTGAATACTCATAGAAAAGGTATTTAACAAAGTCCAACACCATTCAAGATAAAACCTTATGGAAAATTGGAATATATGATCTTTATTTCAATCTGATAAAATGTATCTTTGATAAACCAATAGCCAACATCATACTAAATGGTCAAAACCTGAAATCTTTCACTCTAAAATCAAGAACAAGGGCCAGCCAAATAGCTCAGTGGATTAAAGCATCTGCAAGTATGCTCAGGGGCTGGGGGTTCGATTCCAGGCCTGCCACCGGGGCACGCCGAGACAGCAATTGAGACTGGGTGTGGTGGCGCATGCCTGTAATCCTGGTTCTTTGGAGAATGTAAATAGGTGGATCACTATGAGTCTCATCTAGTAGTGAGACTATGAACACCCTGTAGACCCTTCCCTAAAAATACTAAATAAATAAATAAATAAATAAATAAATAAATAAAATCATGAACAGCACAAAGGTGTCCACTATCACTGCTCCTACTCCATATAGTTCAAGAAACATTTGCAATTAGATGAAAGAAAGAAATAAATATAATAACAATACAAAAGGAGGAAATTATAATTATTTGTAGATGACACAATATTCTAGAGTGAACACCCCCAAAACTCCATAAAAACATGAAGATTTAATTCCCAAATTCAGTCATATAGCTGGATACACAGTTAATGCTCAAAAATCCATAGAATTCCTGTACATGAATTAAGAAAACCTCTGAGAGTAAAATTAAGGAAATCACACCTTTCCTAATACCACTGAAAAACTGAAATGCTTATGAATCAATCTAACAAAAGAAGTATAAGATCTTTCCATTGAAAACTACAGTATTCAGAAAATGAAAAGATATTCCTTGCTGTTGAGGAGGAAGAACCACTATAGTAGAAATGGCCATACTTCCAAAATTGTCACGTAGATCTAATGCAATCCCAGTTCAAATATCAATGGCATACTTCACAGAATTAGCCAGCAGAATCCTGAAATTCATTTGGAACTAGAAGAGACAGAGAATAGGAAAAGCAGTTCTGGGAGCATCATCATCTCCGACTTGAAACTGTTCTTCAGAGCTACTGTAATAAAACTAGCATGGCATTAGGGCTGTGCTGTTGTTATCATGAGCCACTTCTTGTTAAGAAAGAGAATTAAAAGGGGCTGATACCTTTTTTAGCAATTATTTTGTGTCCTCATCTGTTTACTTATTTATTTATATACTTACTTTTATTTTAAAAGCTTGATACGTATTTGTCATACATAATGATCACATTCATTAAAGGGAATTTGTACCTGTGCTTAATATATCTTAATTCTTTTTTGACTTTCTTTTTTCCTCCTCTGTTGTCAATCCTTCTTTTTCTCCCCACTTATAAAATATGTGTTTCCATTTTTTCATTCCATTCTCTTTTTTTCCTCTTCCTTTCCTTCCTTCCTCCTCTTATCTCCCTTGTTCCATTTCCCATCTGAACAGGTACCTCCTACTTCTCAATGTCTATCCTTCTCATGCTCCTTGTTTTCCATTTACATTTCTCACACAAGAGAAACCATGGGACATTTACACTTGTGTATCTGATTTATTTCACTTAACATTATGGTTTCAAGTGGCATCCACTTACCTGATAATTACTCAAGTTTATCAAAAAGGAACTAATTTTAAAGAAACCTGTAAGTTTCATTTAATTATTTCCTTCATCCATATATATGGGCCACTGATTCTCCATTAAATTTCAGAAAGTGGGTCAAATTTTCCACCAAAATGTGACAAAATGTAAGTAGTAGCACCCCAAGGCTGGCTCAAGAGGCAGGCGTGTTGCAGGAGCCTCCAGATGTGGTTCTGTCTTCTGGTCTCATTTTATTTCCTGTCTTCACCTCATCATGCATGAGTCTAGGCTGTATGTATGGAGGTTAAGGAACAACCAGGGAATAGCCACACATTCAGTGGGCAAAGGAAGAATAGCTACGGAAACAGAGAGGGACCACTAGGCATGCTGTAATAATTCATGTTTCCAGCTGACCTGACAAATGAAAAAAAATAGAGATACTTTCAAATGAACTCTACATAGAATTTGCCTAACAAATATATGGGTTTTGATAAAGACTAGCCTACTATTAAGAGGAAAGAAAGTAAATCTGACAGAGGCATGGGGACAAAGAGACATGAGAAACGGTGTAGTAGCCATCTTCCTTTTTGCTGAGACAAAATCCTGGACATGCACAGCTTACAAGGGGGAAAAGTTTAATTTGGCTCACATATTAGGAATGAATCCATAGATAGCAGATCAAAGGTTAAAGAAAAGCAAAGCCGCTCAGTTTATGGTGGCAGAGCAGTAAGCAGGGCAGGGGACAGGATCAGAAAATAAAGAGCAAGAGACCAGACACAGCCCCCAGGGTTATGCCTGCATCACTCCCTGAGACACACCCAGCAGTGTGGGCCTTGGGTTGTTACAGATGGACAAGGCACTCGGAATGTAACAGGAAGTTCTCAACTGAACAAATGGGTAGAACACAACCATTAAAGTTATCCAAATGTGTGTCAGATATGCGGGAGAGTGTTTTTAGGATGGCACATTGACATACTATTTTATTAATTAGTGTATCAGTAAAAATCAAATTCTGGGACTGATTGTGCAGTTTGTCACAACTGAACTCTGCCTAACTTTGGAAGTGCTAAAGAAGACAACGGACCTGCACACACTAGATCTGCACTCCAAATGTGGGGGAAATGTTGGGCTTTGTTAAATCAACTGTGGGGTTTTTATAGCAGGGAATCAAACAGTCTCTCTGCTTTATGGATTTGGAACAGGTCTAAGGAATCTGAGTTTTTAAAGGGTTTCCAGATACCCTGGAACCACGACCTTTGGCTGTAGAAGTCAGGGGCTAAAACACTATAAAAAATACAGATAGTGTAATACTAAGCATGATTTTCCAGATTTAGGAGGGGGATGTGGACAAGAAACAAATTTTGTTTGTTTTTATTAAATGCATCATTA
>NW_004524590.1:19298185-19305077 GCF_000260255.1 Octodon degus
GGGGGGTCCCGGGGAGATGGCTCAGTAGAATAAGTGCTTCCCTGGCAAGTGCAAGGGCCCAAGTTCAATCCCTGGTTCCGAAAAAAAAAAAAAAAATTGTCTTGCTACACATATGTTCTCCTTGATCTCAAGCACGCTGCAGGTCAGGCTGACTTCTACTCACCTACTATCAATCTGTCATCTGAGAATTTAAACAATTTCAAATTTAGCCATATTTTACAAGACTCATTCTCAAATGTTCACCAAAACTTAAGTATCTTTAAGTAGCACAGCGCCTACCACACTTACTCTATACTTGCCTATTACCATCTCTTTTCTGGAGACAGGGTCTCACTGTGTAATTTAGGCTGGCATTGAATTCACATATGTAGCCAAACCCAGGCAGGAACTCTCGGCAATCCTGGGGTTTGCTGGGGTTATAAGTGCACACCCCTGTAACCAGCTGTTACCGTCTCTTCACTTGGGTATCTCTCCATCCCCACATCCATATGCTTCCATCTTTTGAGGTACCCTAAAGGTGTCACCTCCTGAGTGAAAGATTATCTTTTTATTCTTAATGCTATAAATACTCTTTATTTTGCATGGTAAGTGTAAAAGAAAGGAAAGAGCACAAAGATGTTTGCCTAATAAATGTACATATGCACACAAAACATATAACAACATAAGAAGAAAACGTTTACATCAACCACAAGTCTCATTACTGTAATTGGTTATGTGGCTGTTGGTTACATTTATAACTCCTTTCTTCTATTACTCATCCTGCTTTCACTTTTCTTTCAGCCAGTCCCTTACCCAGTTGCATTCCTTTATCTTACCCAGTTGCATTCCTTTATCTAACAGTGTGATATGAATCTTTTTGTGAAAGGCCTAGTCTACCTGAAATCCTGCCTGGAGTGAGTTGGGTTTCAAATGACCTTAATCAAAGTCAGGGAAATAATAATAGATATTCTAAGCGATCTTAAGTATCACATACATGATAGTTCGTATTTCCCTTGGAAAGTAAGTGTTCAGTTCCCCCTTGGTGATAATCAGTTCAATCATTTCGGACAACACTGTGACTGCAACATTTGCCTCAGTCACGGGAAGTACCTGAAATAGCTGTGCCACAGTCTTGACTTCTAGTTCAATAGAATTATTGTTATTTGGTCCAGTGGAAGCATTATTGCCTCTGGAACAAAGACCTCTAAGCCAGCAGACATACAGTCATGATTACATGAAGCGAAAGTTTTCTTACTGTTTCCTAGGTGCAACAGTGATGGGTAGAACTCCCAATTTCACTCTTCATTTCCACAGTCACAATGTCCTGTTTATCACAGAAACAGGTGCATGTGTCACATGGTGATTTGGTACACAAGAGAACATTTTGGGGAACATCTGCCTTGTCCTGGTAACATTTTTACACAGAACTGCCACCATAAGGATTATCTTTTTAGTCTTTGCATTTCTAGCACCTGGAGAGAGGTTCCAGAAGTTACTCTTATACTAAAACACTTTGTAGTTCTGTTTTCCCTACTCAAACATAGTCTCAGGTCAGCAATTTCAGAAGATTCAGCCTAATAAGTGTAACCCCTGACTGATGAATTTGGCAATACAAAAATGACCTAAATGGCCTTGAGACCTTCAGGGAAGGAAAATGAGAAGGGAAAGGAAGGGAAGGGAGGGGAGGGGAGGGGAGGGAAAGGGGAAAGGGGAAAGGGGAAAGGGGAAAGGGGAAAGGGGAAGGGAAGGGAAGGGAAGGGATGGAAAAGGAAAAGACATTTACTGACACTGTGATAGGTAGATCTGAGTTGGGGTCCAGGAACCTTTTAATATCACACGTGATCTTCAGATGATGTTAAGTGTGATGGTTGCCTCCCTTAAGGACACAAAGGGAGTAGACCGTCTCTGTGGTCAGTTAGGAGGAAGCCCGGAGGGAGGCACCTGCTCCTTAATGCCTCCTCTCTGCAAATCAGCCCCTTCCCACACAGTTCAGGCTATGTGAGTCACAGCCAGAGGTCCCTAGACAGTTGAGTGGCTGTCCTCCTCAGGTTTTATGCTATTTGTTTTCCTTATTTGTTTGTTTGTTTGTTTGTTTTTCTTTTTTTAAAAGGTATCTTCATCTTAGCAAAGTCCCTAACAGCTTTGTGCCTACTTCCCTACCTCAGCTGCAGTGTGGATTGCCAAAGCAAGATAATTTAACTCCAGCATTCTCAAGTATGCTTCTTTTAGGAAAAGAATTCTCTAACGTGCTCAGACAAGGAACATCCAGGGGTCACTGTGTTCTTTGTTCAGGTGGCCACAAACTCTGAAAACACAGGGGACTCCTTGACAGATGTCATGGTGTTGTGATTAATTAGTGCACTTGACAGGAGTGGAGGTCACCAAAGCGGTTCCCACAGGGTGGGATGCCACTCTTCATGTCAGAGCACTGGGGACAAGTAGAAGCTGATTCTCACAGCTCTGTGAGAAGATGAGATCTGCAGAGGCAGATGCAGGCTTGCAGGTCTCTCAACTCTTTTGATTCCATCCTCTGAGATAAACCAAGGGAAGGCTTATTTCGTGAATGCCAGACACAACCCCTCTGAGGCAATGCATCTCAGATGCAGGGGCAGTGATGGATGGATATGTTGTGTTAATTCATTACATTTTGCACAGTGCATTGAGCTAGGCAATGCTCCTAAGGAAAAACACATTAAACTTATCATGTTATGTCACTGAACACATCATCCACCTTGATGTAGTATCAACACACAATTCATTATGTATATTTACCTGAGTTTCTAGACTTAGGAGCTACCTTGGAGAACATAAAAAGCCTATTGATATGCCTATTGTGGACATTTGTATGAAAGTAAGTAGAATTTTGGCATCAGAAAATGACAAATATGCTATGTCTTCCACAGGGAACACATGTCTGCACATGTTAAAAATAAGAGAAAGAAAGAACTTGCTCACAGAGCAGAGACATATGGGATGGGTCAATAAGATACAGAAGAGGTAAGGAGGAAAATAGGAATCCCACGCTTTGAGAAAGTTTCTAAAAATTGGATGAGGCCAATAAAACCTGACATCCATCCACCCATCCATGCATGCAATAAATACTAACTGAATACAAACGCTATCCAGGTATTATTCTGGACAGATATAATTCTGGATGGATAGAAATGTATGGAAAAGACATGAAGTCTCAGCATACATAAAGCTTAAATGCTACCATGGGATTCAGGATAAAACACCAAAGTATAAAATCTGAATTCATGTAGTCATAAACAGTCATTTAAATGTTACATGCAGTGTAAAGGTCAAGTACTAGATGGGAGAAGCACAATATGTAGCTTTTGCCATAATATAAATATCCCCACTTTGGCCACTTTCCAACTACCAATGGGCCAACCCAGGGTGAGAAGTTGGGAAGAAAAATGCACAACCAGCTCTCTGGAGCACATTGAGCCAGCTCCAACCCATGCCTGGGCACGGTCTGAAGAACAAAGTATTTATGAGACAGAGGCTAAAGAGGATATTGAACCTTTCAGGCAAGCATCAGAACAGTTCTTTGCTTAGAAGCAAAGGTGATCAGAGGTCTGAATGAAAACAGAACAAGACAGGAAAGTTCAAGGCTGAGAGTTTGGAACGCTGCTACAAGGAGGAGTGAGCACAACGGTCCTGAGAAGAACATAGCTTGGTAGGTCAACGTGAGCAGAGAATCATACATGGGCCGGATCGGTGATGGCAACCTTGCAGAGGTCTCCACGAGAACAAACCGCCTGCTTTGGCACTTGTTCCATAGCTTGCCATCTCAGGGCTAGACCACATAGCCTAGCGGGCAAGAATTTACATTTGGATACTTGAAAATGAGAGCCAGGGCCAGCCAGACAGCTCAGCAGACTTATGTGGCTGCTTAGGCAGAGCATAGCAGCCAGAGGTTCGATCCCCAGCCTGCTGTGCTGGCCCTGCACCTGGGGTGTGCTGAGATGGTGATTGAGACTAGGCGTGGTGGTGCATGCCTGTAATCCCAGCACTTGGGAGGCTGAAAACAGGAGGATCACTAGGAGTCCGATCTACAAGTGAGACCCTGTAGACCCTGTACTAATTGCATTTAAAAAAGAAAGAAAAAGAGCCAGTGACAAGTTTTCAGAAGGAAAGGGAGTTAATCTTGTTTAAATTTTTGAAGACAGCCTGGTTGCCATGCAGAGGAGACGCTGACCTATAGCAAAGGAGCTCCCTGCAAGAGTGAAAAGAGAACAAGCATTAGCGATCTAAGCAAAAGGTACCAGTGGCTTGGAGTGGAGTGCTAGCAGTGGAGGCCGTAAGAATTTCTCAGGTTTGAGATTTGTAAATAAATTAATATTTGTATCTTTAAAGGAAATATGCCAGAGGTTACTGCTGGCTTGGATATGAGAAGGCAAAGGGACATGTCATTGGCAGTCCCAACAGTGACTCATTTAGGCTTTGATACGCGGTGATTAGTAGGGCATGCATAGTATTATATCCAATAATTAATTGTGATGGGGAAGACCAAGGCAAGATGAAGGGCAGAGGAAAAGCAAAGGTTATTTGGGGGCCATTTAGAGATATTGACTTATAAATACAAATGCCAAAAGTCTGCGCTGAGGGAAAAATTCAGACATGAAGGTTACCTAATTATTGATGATTTAAGCGACCTTGACCTTGATGCTTCATTGGAGAGCCACTAACACAGAGAATGACAGCGATTCAGTCTCTAAGGAATCCCTGGGGAGGATGCAACCTTTTACAAAGAGATATGTGAAGCATAGACCAAACGTACCCCTAAGTGTTCCCTGTTCCTGAAGCTAAAGCTCAGTGCTAGTTTCAGGAAGATCCTATTAAAATCCATCTTAATATTTATTAAAGCAAAAGAACTGAGGTTCTCAATAGTGCTAAGGGTACTTTCAGAGCCATCAAGTACAAGGAAGTTTGTAGTCTGCCTATGAGATAATTCCAGTGTGGTACTGAAGGTAGCCCGGGATATGACCAGGAGCTGAGATGGAGTACAGCAAAAGATCTCTGGGATAAAGAAGTGAAATAACTAAAAAACAGTGTGTTGGGAAATCTTTGGGAGGTTTGCATTTGGTGGAAGCAATGATAAAAGTGGAATAGGCCAAAGAGCCAAGAAGCAAAAATCTTCAATGAATGAGGAAACAAGAACAATTGGTAGATGACAACTATCAGCAGAAGCAACACCGGTGTATTGAGAAACATCAAGCCTGAAAGGTACATAGCTAAGCAATTAAAGAAATCTGGTAGATGCCCCAATAAAGCAGATTCTCAAGTATGAGAATTTCTCTTTACCTCCACCTCTACCACTTCACCTCAATTCACCTTTGTCACTTACCTACACATGGAGAACCAAAAGGGAAAAATATAGTCATGGAGAGTAGGGACATACCAGCCCCAAATCTAAGACTTTTGTTCTGGGAACAGAAAGAAGTGGCAGAGGAGCTCTGCTTGAAAGGGCAGCAGAAGATGCAGATTCTTCAGAACGGGCACTGAATTGGGGAAGACTACCAGGTGGGCTATTTAAAGGAAAGGCAAGTTTGATGATGAGGGACTGCGAGTTCAAAAGGACTTTGAGAGGGTGAGTTGGGGTAAGAGGCTGGGCCACACAACAGTGAGCTGAGATGTGTTGGACCAGAGGCTTGGGTATTAATGGATTTCCAGTGACACTTACATTTCTAGTGTTGACCAAAGTGAAAGATGATAGGAAGGATGTAATTAGTCTCACAGGCTCTTTGGCAACATTTCTAGGGAAATGATCTGAAGTATTCAAGTGAGCCATCGGGCAGTTTACCAGCTATGACTGGGCTGCTTTCAAACTTCTTAAAGTTGTACAACTATCCTGATACATCCAAATCTCTCCTCTTATACCTACTGCTCCAACTGGTTTCTTTTACTTTAAACCAGAAGTGTTAGGACTAGAGTATGTTTCTTGTCTCTATTTTTCTCTGTGTCTATTATTGAATTAAAAATTTAGGAACTCTAAATAATGAACTAAAAATTCAAATTTCAAAAAACTGTCTTTTAGACTTTATTCACTAAGCAAGAAATTATACTATCCATGTGTGTAAAGTTTTATTTGGAGAAAATTGTTCAGCATTTTTCTAATGTTATTGGATAGTAAAGGTGATGTCAACGTGAAACAACCAGACAATTGGGTTAGCACAGTTCTGGGTGTGAGTGATAGATTTTCTAAAGAGTGAGGACCTATCCTGGGTGTGGGTAACACTGATAAAAACTGGATGGAATAAAATGGAAGGAAGAATAAAATCTTGCTTTGTCTTCCCCAGAGGAGCTCCAGTCCTTGTCATCTCCTT
The DNA here is from genome assembly GCF_000260255.1 of Octodon degus. Taxonomy (NCBI): domain Eukaryota; kingdom Metazoa; phylum Chordata; class Mammalia; order Rodentia; family Octodontidae; genus Octodon; species Octodon degus. Next base: position 19,304,497 of record NW_004524590.1, read on the forward strand.
TGGACATCTCTTATGGTTTGTGTCTAGTTGTCCCCCCAAGGCCTCATGTAAGTTATGGCACAGATGCCACTAGAGGAGCAACTGATGGCTTGAGGGGCGGTGCCAGAGGACCAAGGCCCGAGGGGCAGGGCCAGAGGTGCGAGGGTCCAGAAAGGCATGAGCCGTTCAACTGGCTAGCCTGTGCTTTCTCGGATGTGGAGAGGGTCATCTTGGCCACGGCAGCTCCCCAGCCTCTCCTCCAGTGTCTTGACACCTCCAGTAACTGTGCGCTAAATAAGCCTCTCCTTCCCTCATTTTGAGTGTAGGGTATTTGTCCCAGCAGCGAGAGAAGAGTAACTAATACAGACATCTATCTACAGGCTTCCAGTGTGGACTCTTTACCCTTCCAGCACAAATGCTCGAGCTTCCGGTTCATACTTCTCAACCTTCCAACATAGACCCTTTGTCTTTATGATAGGGATTCCAATGGGACTCTGCAGTAAGCCCCAGGTCTTCCACCTCTGATGGGATCTTTCAGCTCTCCAGGGTGCAGATGGCCCTTTGTATTCTTCTACATCTGACTCTGCAAGCAGCCATTGTAA
>NW_004524590.1:19305177-19316978 GCF_000260255.1 Octodon degus
TAGTGGCTCTAGGGCTAAATTTCTTAAATATGCTAGTGGTTCCTGGAGTTGGCTCTCCAATTTGAAGCCACTAAGATCTCTCATGGTGTGTGCAGTGCTGCTAGCACATGGTGTGGGCTGCTTAAGATACTATGCAATGCACATTCACTCAAATACCTTAATTCCCTATAAGGAATTTTGTGTTTGCATATGTGATACCAATAAGGCTGCTGGATGTTTGCTCTTAGGGTCTATGGACAAATGACTAAAGGAAAATAATGATTTCAAAACACATTAAGATATCTACTCATAAGTGAAATAAACCAGACCAACATGTGTAAATATCATATAGTCTCCCTAGTGTAAGAACTTAAAAAGAAGAAATAAAAATAGAAAGGTATAATACAATTAAAAGGAAAGCAAGAGCTTAAGGATTAAACAATGAAGAAAGGGCAAGAAGAAAAGCTAGGAAACATGACAGGGGCAAAACGATACATTTATAAGAACAAGATGGGTAAGGCAATGATCCTGAGACTCTTCAGCAGGTTTTTGAAAGTAGCAGTTAATTGGTAGGATTCTCACCCTAACTACATGTGCAGATACCTGTGAACTAAGCAACTGCACTGAAGATAGCAGTATGTAATACTAGGGCCATGCTTGAATGCCTGTCATTCTGGTCTTCTAAATATGTACTGCTTGTCATGTCATACCAATTACTGCCATACTGTCTCTCAAGTAAATGTTTGTTTAAAAGACAAGTAATATACGAAAACAAGAGACATGAAAAAAAAAAGATGTCTAAACCCTTCTAAATGTGAAGACAAATTAATAAAGCAAAACAGAACATTTCAAGATCCAAATTCCCAAATCCACATACATAAAGAATATCAAAGTTTCTCAGTTTGTTTTGAAACATAATCTTTTCTCCTCTAGAAAAAGGGCTGAAATTGCAGGAGTTTAAACTCAAGCATCCTCATAATTCAATTGCTGAATACAGTGTAAGTTTAACATGCCGCCTCAGGGGGTATTACAAATAACTATCTACATATTTCATTTACCTGTCTAGTGTAATGAAAATATAAAGCTTGCATTTAATTTGGGGAGGAAGAATTTCCACGGAACTTATGAGAACAAAATCAGAGCAGTGTCACACCAGCAGCGTCATACCTCCACGTCCCCAGGGGCGCTGTGCCTGTCACTGTGCTCCCCCGGCCCCACACATCATAATGCATTCTTCTGCTACTGCCCATGTGAAATGCAAGTGTGGGACTGGCTCAAGACACATGAACTCTTTGCCTTGATTCTCACCAATCAGATGCTATAAAAAACAATATAAGAACATTTTCCTGCTGATGGTCAATACACAAAAGGTGCTTTATATCTGGTAAAGGCTATTTATCCTATCTGGACTACAAGCTTCTGCCCAACTGAAATGGATTTATGAGAGATAAGAAGACATATAATAAAGAAAAACTAAAGTTTAGGAAGATTCCAAAGACATGCAAACAAATAAAAAAATATAAGTAAAAGGCAACTTTTTTTTTTTTTTTGTTAGAAGTATTTCAGTGCTGAGGTCTTCTCTCTTTTGCTGAGTAAAATTCAATAGGCTCCTCCAAAATTAACTCTCAAGTACATTTTTAAGAAGGCAGTTTATTTTGAGCACATATCTTGCTCTGTATCTCATACCTTAGCAATTTGAAAATGTTCGGTCATCTCTTTCCCTCTTTGAATACTTTTTCTCTACCTCCCTCCCAGAAAAAGGGAGGGACATTTTAATTTTTTTATGTTATCAATTCAAATGATGTAACTGTCCATTCTGTAGCATTTGTGTTGAGAAAAATCATCTCTTGTTTTCCCAAAAAGAATAATGACAGCATGACAAATGAATTTGCTTCTCTAAGACACCGCCCTGACTGCTGTGGGAAGACAAGAATTTGCAGTGAACAAGAAGGAAACAGCATGGACAGCAGAGCAGCCCCCACTCGCCAGGGCAGCAGAACTCCCTTAGTCTGTCCTCCCAACCCTCTGAGAGACAGAACCCGACGCTCTTGGGTGGAGGACCAAGGCTGCCCTCTGCCTCAGACTCCCCCCGAATTCTCTCCCCAGGGCACTTACTTGACAGTGTAGGAAAGTGAATAGGTTAGCTTCCTAAGGAGAAGAAAGAAACAATTCTGAAATATCTTCCCTATTTTTAACTCTTCAAGTCATTGCTATTAGCTGGTCACTCTGGTTCTGCGTGTGTTCACTTCTGATGGATGCTGGTTTCTCCCCCTTTAAAACCAACAGGCTCATGGCTGTTGATCATTCTAGGATCCTCTTGGTAAAACTTCTTAGAGAGCAACAAGAGATGAGATATCCAAAAGAGACTGTTGGGCTTATGTTTTACACATTCATCTCTTTTTATCAGTTCATTCCTTCCACCTCCTCCAGGTGATTGTACCCTCAGCTTTTATGTGGTTTGCAGAATAAGTTTATCCTTTTAACTCTCTTTCCAACTGGCCCAGCTCCTGTCTTCAACAACCAGAGCAACTTTATTTTAAATTGTTTTTCATTTTGAAATAATTTTAGACTCATAATAAGTAGCAAAATCAGAACAAAAAGTTTTTTGTGCCCCCACATTATTTTCTAAAGACAGCATATTGTTTAATTGTAAGTACTAAAGTATTCAGGAAATGAATATTATTTTGTATATCATATCATATCTAAACTGTAGAGATTGTTTAAAAGTGCAAACTTGGTCACGCAACCTTCTTTGTTCTAACCTTTCCATCGTTCTTACAATAAGGACCAAAACCCTGAATCTGGTCCACAAGCAGTCTGGCTATCATGCTAGCTTGGCCAGAACACTCTCGGTCCCCACCTATGTACTCACTTGGCACTGTAGCATTCTCTCACACAGTCTAGTCCCGGCTGCTCAGCCCCCTACCTTCTGCTTTTCACCACTCTGCCTCTTGCTCCCGAGCCCCTATGACACAGACTTCAGGGTCCAGGGTAAAGAGCGAAAGCACACGGTTTCTCTCTGCCACAGAGCTTTGGCATGCATTCCTCACGCCTGGTACCCGGCCCCCACTGCCTTTGCCTTTCATCTGGTCTGCCCCTACTTTTATCTTAGCTTAACAGCCATCACTCCTTCCCTGGATTAGTTCACACTTCTCTACTAGATCTTACTCTCCTCCTTGATTTTGCTTACTGCAGTTGAAGTCTTACAACTGCACCTACAAATAGAAGCAAGCTATTAGAAGGTAGGGAGCCTATTCATGTCTGCACAGCACCGTTTTTCCAAGACCAGTAAGATGATTGCTATGGGTAGCAAATCATTCCATAGTTAACATCTGAAGAGTTAAATGCTCAGCCGATGGCTTCATAGGCAACAAAGGAAAGCTTCAGGAGAAGAAAATGAGAATCTGTTGCACCTCTTTCTCTGTAGCATCATATATGTTGGCTTATTTAGAGACTTAATAATTGCCCTTTCGAGTAAGGCAGACCCAAGTCTTTTAAGCTTGGTGCCTGTAAATGGAAGAAATTTAGGATGGTAATTTACCTTCTGTGATCCATCACTTTTCCATATGTAAAAAGTACTGATATCAGTAATAACAGTAGTAAATAATTATTATGATGTTGACAAAGTCACCTGTTTTGTGAAAGTCTCGTCAGGAAAATAAGCACATCCACAGGGCCTACACCGCCATCCTTAGATAAATGAGAGCTGTTATTATCCAGCTAACGTGTCTCAGCTACACTGTGCTTGCCAAGGGGGATGTGCCTTGCTTGTCTCACAAAGGTACACAGTGAGGATTTAATGCTCCTCTTCCCTGGAGCAGGGCCTCCTCCTCACCCACCCCGTGCTCTCTCCCCATCCCACACCTGCAGTGCCTCTCTCCTTGCAAGGATCCAGGCCAAGCAGGTGTCCTCAGCTCCTTGCTTCATTCAGATCCCACATCTTACCCACCAGGAAAGCACAGTGGCTTCTCTACAGACTATGTTCAGAATCCTGCGGTCCCCGCCATACCCATCACCAAGCCCATCTACGTGGATTACTGTGACAGCTTCCCTGTGGTCTCCTTCCCTCTGTCCTTGCCCTTCAGATTGTTCTCACTGGAGAGGCCAGAAGGACACTTACAGTGTGAACTACATCATGCTGTTTTACTAGCACCCTTTCAAGGCTTTCTGTACAGGATGGAGCAAAACACAGCGTGCTTGTGCGTGGAGTCAGGACCCAGGGAACCAGCTCTGCTCTTGGGTTCCCTGGGGTGCGTCACCTCCCTCTTTCAAACTGTGGTCACAAAGAAAGTCTCCTGTGTTCACCTCTTTCACACTGCCAACTCCATGCTCTGTGTCCCTTCCCTGTTCTTATTTCATCACCCTCTGTGCAGTCTTACTATTTAGTGTCACCATAACCTGTCTTCTCCACTGCAGTGAATATTTTAAGTGAGTAGACATTTTTGTCAATTTTGCTCCTGATGTTTCCTTAGCATCTACACTCACTGTGCCTGACTTATATTATAATTATATCTTGAAGGAACACGTGAACAAACGAAAGAATTACATATCAAATGCTCCCATGGCTAAAACGATCCTATTCACACCACGTGGCATATAGTATAGGGCACAGAAGAAAGCACCAAGCATCTGCTGAGTATGCTAAGGATGGCCATAGGAAGAGGAGCAAGAGTTGGTAAGGGCACAGCTAAATGCATCTGATTCATCAGCTCATCAGCTAAGTCGGACTTGGCCTTGACACAGACGGTGTTTTGGAGGTGACCACGCATGCAGCCTTGCCACTGTGGGGCTGCTAGTGGCTGAGTGTGGAGGAGCGAACATGGGCATCCTGAGGGCTGGCACGTGGAGGGAGTGCATGCTCATATTCAGAGGCTGCTGCGGCGGGGGGGGGGGAGGCTTCAGACAGTAATTTACGTGGATTGCTGAAGCACAAGGGGAGGACTCTCAGAAAAGTCTCCAGCCAGAAACCCCACTGGTGTAGAGGCTAAAGGGAGGCAGTTTTGACAAGCGTCTTTTATGAAATATGCAATTTCCCGTGGTCAGAGTGAAATCTTTAGAACATACAATGAGAAACCGCATCAGGTTCCGTGCTTCAGATGCTGGCAAGATAAAAGCCAGAAAGGAATATTTATAGTCCTCTGCTTCTTGTATGGCTTCACAGCCTTTTGCCAAACACACAAATTTGTCTTGATAATAACTGAAGACTGAGCCCAGGATTGGGTGGGTGGCATTCAGAGCTGCTTTGGCTGTATTCCAATGAACATGGCTGAACTGTGACAATCAAATTCTCAGTTAGAATGTAGTTATTTACAAATTCCGGGGAAGTGAACTTTCAGAAGAAAAAAAAAAAAAAAAACCTCAAAATCATTTGGCTGGAGAAGACCTTGCAAAAATCAGTTTGTACACCTAAGTCATGGATGCTTGAGGAATTTGCAGAAGGAAGGAACTGGATTGTCACCTCCTATCCATTCTAAAAATTCTAATTCTTCTCCTCCTCCTCCTCCTCCTCATCATCATCATCATCATCATCCTTATTTTATGTATTGGTACAGGGTCTCACTATGCAGCTCAGACTCCTAGTGATCCTCCTGTTTGCAGCCTCCCCTGCACTGGCATTACAGGTGTGCACCACTGTGGCATGTCTCGGTTGCCAGCTCAGCGTGCCCAAGGGCGGGGCCAGTGTGACATGTGCTGCTGGGGATCGAACCACAGTCCCTGTGCTTGCCTGAGAAAGAGCTTAGCCTGCTGAGCTCTCTTGCTGGCCTTATCACCTACTATCTAAAAGAGAAGACATCTTCACAATTGTTAAGGCTAGTAGTACCTTATAGACCCTCTGGCCCAGGTTTCCTTCTGCCATGGACTTTGAACTCCTTTCTATCTCAAAGTTGAACAGAACATATAAGGACATCTCCTGGCTATTCTTTTCTTCCTGGCTTCTTCTTCCCCATGCTCACTAAGGAACATTGGCCTCTGCCCCTTCTCTTCACATTTCTTCCTTGATCTGAGCCAGTTCTCTTCCTAATTCTTCCTACAGGGTCCCCTGATGTCATGATTACATATCATGTTGGATTAAGCAACAGAATCCCTAGTAGTCTTGGTCTGGAGAAATTTTAGCAGATGATCAGATACATCAACTAACAGATAAGAAGATTCTATAGAAGAGAGTTGCATTGTTCAACATCACAGAGTGTATTCATGACAAATTCAATCTCACAGCTCAAAGTCCTTTTATTCCTAACACAATACCTCTATCAAAATTATGCAGAGAGGTCAAATAAATTTACTCCTTTTTCTAGTCTGCATGCCAGACTACTATGTTGGTCACTTCCCATCTCTGGGACTTAATAACTGACACCCATGACTTTAAGGAAAGGACTACTAGGCTCACTCTTTGCAGGGGATTCAAAGTTAGCTGGCACCACAGGGGAAATTGCTGGTGGGAGAACAAGGAGGAGGACAGCAGCTCAGCCCATGTCAGCAAGAATACAGGCAGAAAAGAGAGGAGCCAGCAGGCAAGAGTATGTGTCTTCCAAATCCAGCCCCCAGGGACCCACTTCCAATAAGGCCCCTCTTCCTCACAGCACATTTAACTATTAGCCTCACCAATGAATGATGTCACAGCTGCTTATAGTGGCCACATGACCTAATGACCTTCCAAACACATGAGACTGGTAGGGGGCATTTTAGATCTAAACCATAACAAATGCACATAACTTCAAAAATATTGAGAATTCATAGTTACACAGGAAATGTCTTAAAAATCTGAGACACCAATGTTTGGTCAAATAAATAATCAATGTAGGTAAGTCATGTAAGAAGACCTTCTGAAGAGGCTGCTTTAAATTGCTAGATTCATTAACTAGACATGTCACCATTAGTCTCTAAATACACTGCAATGCCATGTTAGTCAACCACAATTCTGGGTGGTTGACTTGCTGTGTGATAAAATATTTACATTTCTTAACATCTGCACATAAAATAATTGTTCTAGGCCTTCACACAGAATCCAAAATAAAAATGTAATAGCTCATTAACCTTTATGTTTATAACTCCTAAAATGGTGGGATAAGTGAAAATAGATATGTTTTTCAAATACAATCATGCTCTTTGTAGCTTAAATTTTCTCTGGCTTGGTTTGGCAATAGCCTGGCACTTCACATGAGTGATTATGAGGCTCTCTTAAACTGTAGCCATTGCCCTAAACAAAATGTTCATGGCCCGACTGAGATAATTGCAATCTACTATTAAATATCACTCCTTCAGGGCTAGTTAATGTTGAGTATAAATGTTCCACTTTATATGCAAATAAAACGTACTGAGATTTGAATAAAATGCTCTGCACATATCTACTGACAAATCATCTTATTATGATTCAGACTGGCATACAGAACTTCTCACCACATAGATGCTCACATTATATACAACATCAGATGACTCCTTGAATTTTAGTTCTTAAAATATTCAGATGGAACTGGACATACTCTCTTTCTTTGTAGTTCCAGCAGATTTGGAGTTTGTATTCTGAGTTCTATTTTGACTTAAAACATTTTATAGCATCATGGTATCTGATCAATCTTTACCATATTGTGATTTCTTATTTTGTATATTTCTCCTGACCTTGACTTGTCTTCAGTTCCTTTTCTATATACCCAAATGCTTGGAAAAAGCTACTTCTTCCTAGATACTCAACTTCAAAGGACACTTTAGAGTTCAAATTACCAATTTGTACAGGGCAAAGCAGAGAGCTACTATAATTATTGTACAATAGACTGTAATCACTGTATGTGTATATTTTTCTTCTTTTTATAATCATATCTTCTTTGAATTGGATTTTTGATCACAAAACCATACTTTTTTTACATTTGAAGGAGTAATATTCTTATGTCTCAAATCCCATGTCAGACCAATGCTTGGTGGTTTTTGTTTTGTTTTTTTGTTTTCAATTTATGTATTTTGTACAGGGTCTCACTATGCAGCTTGGACTCATATGATCCTCCTGTTTTCAGCCTCCCCAGAGCTGGGGGTTACAGGTGTGCACCACCACATGCAGACTTGGCCCCAGGCTCGGTGTGCCCCAGGGTCGGGGCGGCAGCAGCATGCAGGACCAGGAATTGAACTGTAGTCCCTGCGCTTGCCAAAGCAGGTACTGAGTCCACTGAGCTATCTCACCAGCCTTTTTTTTTTTTAATTTTTAAAGAATACAAAAATAGTGATAGAAAAAAAGAGCATTTGAAATGATACAAGATTTCACTAAACAAAGTAATAGCAATTCAACAATGGTTACTGTACTACATGGTGATTCGTATTCTTACTAACAACTTCAGGACCCAGGCTTGGTAGTTCCCTTGAGAAGCTGAAGCAGAAGGATAGCCAACATTTTGAGACCAGCCTAGGCTATATAAAAGTTCAAAGGAACTAGTACCACATAGCAAAAACAGCCTGAACTGCATAACGAAGCCTGACTCATGAAACATCCTTACAAAAGCAAGACCAAAATCAAAACCAACTTTCAAAGATCCTGTGCAACCTATACTCAAAAGCAAAAATATATTATGCCTAATACATGTTCTCATCTGTGCAGAGTTAGCGCTATGAGATACATGCTGATCATTTAAGGCAGAATCAATGTACAGCTTTTAATCTCCATTTCCATCACTTTCTCTATAACTTTGCTGTGTTTTCCCAGTAGAGTCAGGGAATGTGGAAGAGATAATTGGCAAGATGTCGAAAACTGAATTCTAATTTTCTGGCCAATATGTCTATTTTTTAGAATTAAGGGACCTTATGAATGAACTGGAACTGAAGTATAAGATGCAGTTGAGACCATTTTAGGTCTGTATCACCAAACCAAGTCAATATGGTACATGTAAAAATGTCAGCATTGATATTGAACTTTTAAGTCAGTCCTATATTCAAAAACCTGGAAAGTCAATCCAGGAATCAAATTTAAGTATTTATACTTCTTGAGAACTATTTAGAATTTTATGATTGGGCTGGGGAGATGGCTCAGTGGAATAAATGCTTCTCTGGCAAGTGCAAGGGCCTGAGTTCAATCCCCAGTTCCACAAAAAAAAAAAAAAAAAAAAAAAAAAAAGAATTTTATGATTGATGTAGACTAGTCTATTCTATATTCAAACTAGAATTTAGGACTAATCAGAGATATAATAAAGCAAATATTTGCATTAAATTAAAGAGAATTTTAAATTATTTTCCAAGGTATTTAAGAAGCCGTGTTCATTTTCACCATTTCTTCTCATTCAAGTACAAGATGACCAGAAGATGGGTGAAAAATGCCAAGAAACTGAGGGGTTTTATCAACTTGAGGAGCAAGAACTGGATAAATGCATTATGAAATGCCTATTTTAACTGCCTCAAAGAAAAAATATTTATGTTATTAATATCCGTCATCTCTGGTAAATTGTGATTTCCACAAGATCAAGATCATGCCTGTTTTACACATTATAACTTCATTTTTGCTTAGAGTAATCCTGATCACCTTGCAGACCCTCAAAAGTATTGATGGGTGAAAGAATAATATGGATACATTTCTGATTTCATTATCTTAGTCATGCCAGATTCTCCCAAAATTGTAGTCATCCAATGTTTATTCCTATTAGTTTGTGCATGCACACACGCACGCACATGCGCGTGCACACACACACACACACACACACCCCCTGTATGTTCACACACAGAGAGAGATTAATATGAAAACAGACTTTGTTCTTGTAGCCTTTAAAATATAATACATTTTCAGGGGTCAATACTCACTTTGATGTTCTGCTTGAAAGTAAAGAAAAGGATTAAGTCAGTCCTAAAAATCCATAACACACAAGCAAGCCAATGTAACTGACACAGTAAAGATCACTCTCAGAACAGTGAATTTAAGGAAATATCTCTATGGTTTAAAATGGCACCTTGATATTTTGGAGAAGGAAGGTGGGTCACTGGAAGACTTTCACTTTCAAAATAGCTTTGTTTTCAGTCTTGATCTACAAATCCATCCTGCAAAATGAAATCAGATTGCCTACCTATTGAAAATGTAAACCTAGTCACATAGCTCCCTTGCTTAAAATACTTCAGCACTTCAGTGCTTTAGTGGTTTCCACTGCCCAAAGAGCACTTACTTTTGGTCACTTGCCTCTCAGGAAAGTCTTCACTTGGACTGTGCCCGGCTTTTCTGCAGGCGTAATCCATTCCCCCACCACTGCATACCTTAAGCTATGTACTATGGTCATACCAATAAGCTAGTGAAGAATTTGCTAAACACAACGCATTAGTTCACATCTCCGTTCCTTTGGTCACACCATTTGCTTTGCCTAGAATTAAGTCAAATTCTAGGCAAATTTGACTTTAACCTTACTGATACCAGTTTTCTCCCTTTAAAAATGTATTATTTCTCCTCTGGGAGATATTTGATTGGATGTCCAGTATTTGAATAACTACCATTTGTTTGTTTTTATCCTAGGCACCAAGTATTCCCATTATACTCAGTATATCTTAGCACTTTTATGGTCATTGTATTATGGCTTAGTTAACTATTCTGAAATCAAGCGCTAAAAGTGTATGGGTTATATCACACCGAATACATGGCATTATCTACTCCTTTCACCCATCAATCTCATCCATCAATGTTCTGCCATAGCCTTGAAGTTTCCAAAAATTATCATCATTTTTCTCTGTGGATTGTTGAACTAAATTACTTATACCCTTCAAAATTAGAGGGAAGCAACATTTTTTATAAATGGTCATTTACAAAAGCTACATTGCTGACATTGATCTGTGCATGAATAGTTTCATAGAGTATTGGTAGTCCAGGTGGGAAAAGTACTTAAGTATAAATTAGGTTTATGTGCTCATATCTATTAAAAAAAGATATTTTCATTGTAATGAAAGGAATATTTATGTTAAAGCATTTCTGTTATTTAATAGTTGCAAAACTTATTATTTGCATGTCTAGAATACATTTACCATTTTTAAATTTAAGGGCTCACGCAATTTTTAAATTAAAAACACTAGAAAATCATTTATTTATTTCCATCTTGCATACCAACAAGACTTGCTTACAGTTGTTATAAAATCAGAAAAACAATTTGTACTAAAAATGCTGGTGCTCCTCTAAGAGCAGTGGTTCTAACAGACACCTCAGTATCATCAGATACTGTGGCTCTTTGTTTGCAGTGTCTAGAAAATGAAATGATTTAATCAGGAGCTCTTAAAATCCAAAGAAGGCAATCTTTTCTTCCCTTTGGGAATCTGCACATCTTAGAACTATCTCCCTTCGATTGTCCTGTGTGCTTCCTGCCCCTACTCTGTCTCGTCCTATATCACTATTCTTTGCAATTCTTCTGGGCTCAGTTTTGTTACCACACTAAAATCTTATGCATAATTATGTGGGGTTGCTATGGAGATTTTGTGAGATTTGTCATGAGGAAAATCTATTGAATTTCAGATAATTCTTAACACTCATGACTCAGGAATCTTTCTTTACTTTTTCCTGTATTTTCTCTGGAATTTTAACCAACTGCATATATTTGAATATATGTAAGCAAAAGTTATTTTTATAAATAATACATCTAGAAAAGTTATTGAACTTCCAGGATGGTGATGCACTTAACTATAATCAGTTTAATTTCTCATGATTAGAAAGAACTAACATGATACTTCTTTGAACACTAATTCTTGTCAGAATTATGTAGGAAGACTCTAAGAAGATCTCTATAAACATTTCCTGCAATTCTAATGTTAATTATATATATATATATAATATATATTAGGAAGACTCTAAGAAGATCTCTATAAACATTTCCTGCAATTCTAAT
>NW_004524590.1:19317628-19318700 GCF_000260255.1 Octodon degus
CAAGAGAGGGTCAGTGGAGTTAGAGGGGTCAAGTGCAGATAGTGTTGATATGTTCTTTTGAAAGTACAGCTGAAGGCCAGTAAGATAGCTCAGCAGCCTAAAGTGCCTGCTTAGGCAAGCTTAGGCAAGCACAGGGACTGTAGTTCAATCCCCACACCATATGCCCCACCAGCACCACCCCCAGGGCAGGCTGAGATGGCCACAAAAAAAACAAAACAACAACAACAAGAAAATGAAACAGAAAGAGGGAGAAAATGCAGCTGACATTATTACTTTGTACAAGTCAGATCTGGTTATTAACTCTTAAAAGATGGAGGTATATGGAGAAAGAACAGAAAAGATTGAAAGTAAGAAAAAAGACAGGAGAAACAATGAAAAAATGCCTTGTCTCAGGTCATAATTAAGAAAATGGCAAAGGCAGGCTCCATAAACAGTTTCAAAGTTAGTCAGAGTTCATGAGGGAGCATTAAGCAGACTGAAAAGAACTTGAGCCAAGAGAAAGCCAGATAAGGTTACAAAGGCAGCCCCATCTTCATCCTCATAGTAATATAGTAATGCATTTTCTTTCTTCGTTCGTTTGTTCCTTTGTTTGTTCACTAATTTTCACTCATTCTTTACTTTTTTTCTTTAAATTTTATGTATTTGGCACAGGGTCTCACTGTGCAGCTTGGATTCATTGTGATCTTCCTGTTTTCAGCCCCGCCCCCCCAGCACTGGGATTATAGGTGTGCACCACCATACCGGGCCTCAGTGTCCGGCTCAGCATGCCCAGGGCCAAGACCAGCATGAAATGAAGTGCCAGGGATTGATCCATGGTCCCTGCACTTGCCTAAGCAGGCATTTAGTCTGCCAAGCTATCTTGCTGGCCCTACAATGATGTATTTTCTTTCTTGAGGCTGAACATTGTCTGTATTGAACATTCAAGCTGGAATCAGAAAGGGCCAGCCAAATAGCTCAGCAGATTAAAGTGCCTACAAGCAGGCACAGGGGCTGGGGGTTTGATCCCCGGGCCTGCTATTCTGGCCCTGCCCCCAGGGTGTGCAGAGACAGCAACTGAGATGGAGGTGTGGTG
>NW_004524590.1:19319265-19370928 GCF_000260255.1 Octodon degus
GAGAGGGAGAGCCTTCCCAACAACACAACCAACACACTCTGCTTTAAACCCAAGTAGAACAGTAATAAAATAAATGTGCAGTGAAGTCTCCAGTGGTGGTGGAACTCTGCATCGACTACTGCTGACCTTGAGAGCCTGAGTAGTCATGTCCAGTTGAAGAATAGGCAAAAGGGAAGGAGGCTGACTGGGCGGTAAGCACCTGGATTTATAAGGACTCAAAAGGCCTTGGTTTTCTTAGTCAGTACTCCTCAAACAGGGATGGACAGACAGACTTTTAGGGATTTCTTCAGCATCGAAAACCACAGTTTCATGAACCCACAGGATCTCAATATCTATTTTTAATTTTTAAGTTCCATCTCAGTGGCATGAAATAAAGATGAATAAATATTGATAAGCAGCCTTTGACTGGGTACTGCTGTGTAGACCACTACCTTCTTCGCACATGCATTCATGATGCTATTGTTTCAGCTTATAATGATAAGGGAACAGAAGCGGGCTTAATGGATGGGGATCACAATCCTGCCACAAGGAGAAGTGAAAGTAATATAGGGACACATTAAGCTAATAAATGGTATGTTGTTTGAATATTGGAAATACAACTGGATTATTATAGCACAAGTCTACGTAGGGCAGCCAAACACATAAAACCTATTCCTAGTAGATGTGCTTATTAAAATACACACATACACATATGTATGCACACATGCATACACATCAATTTATCAATAAGTCTACCAAATATCTTGGCACAAAGCACCACATGTCATACTAAATCCGTGTCATATATTTGAATTGTATTGGTTTATAGTTTTGAATTTTTGATTCGATACCCTAATAAGAACTATAAACCTAAGGGATATTGGGAAGAAAAGAAAATAATCAAAGAATAGAATGAAGCATAAGTCTGAAAAATCAGTGTCAAAAAGTCCAGAGTATATGCCATGACTTACAAAACGTGGTGAAATGTACAAGGAGAGTTCAGTTAAGGCTGTGTTTAGAGCCAAATGAGAACACAGGTGGGACTGACTCAGCGCTTAACACAAATGATGTCATGCTCATGGACGCTAAGAGAAAACAGAGCTATTGAACTCTCCTATGGCTTCACCTTCACTAGCAAGAGCAGTGATCTCCATGTTGGAAAGAAGAAAACACGAAGCCCAAGCGAGACAAGAAAGGAGGTACTCTGGGAGATCAGCAAGCTGCTTTGCACAAATCCAAGTCTGAGCAATAAAGCACACCCTGGGGTTATGCAAGGCTTCACGCGTGACCGGGAAATGCTGGCGATCTTTGAGAATCATGGTGAGTCACTGGGCCCCGTATTAAAAGCAGCACAATATATTTGGGGAACATTTCAGGATCGCACGCCACCAAAATCAGAGGAAAAGTCTTCATTTAAAAGTTACAGAGCCATTTTTAATCTAATAACCTTATCGCCTGTAAGCCTTTCTGGAGTACAATGTTTTAAAAAAGAATGCACATCTATTTCAGAAAAGGACAGGGACCAGGGTTGAATCCCTGGTACCGCATGCTGCGCCAGCCCTACCCTTGGGCTCACTAAGCTGGCGACTGAGTCCAGGCATGGTGGTGCACTCCTGGGGAGCGGGGCTGAAAACAGGATCACTAAGAGACTGAGCTGTGTAGGGAGATCCTGCACCAAATGTATAAATTTAAAAAGAAAAAGAAAAAGAATAGTTGCAGAGAGATTCAGGGGCTTTCTAATAAAGCTCCCCTTCATGACTTCTTGAGGGAAAGCAATGTGAACCTGGATTTCTGCTGGGTAATTTAATAAAATATTTGTTGACGACAAAGAATCAGGATGTAGCAATAGGCACCACATGACAATTGGGTGAAACTGCAAGAGGCGCCAGGCAGGGCTTCATGTCTAACTATCCTGCTGGAGTGTGCAGGACATCGGGAGGAGCCTGGACTGGGAGTCAGAAAGCTACGGCTGAACAAGTGCACTGTGCTGAGCAGCCCAGGAGCGCCACAAGTCCAGTTCACTGCTCGTCTTTCAAAAGAGAGTTCTTTGGGGACACTGCCACATAGCCTCTTGTCTCTATCTTCTGTGGCCACTTCTGTGCATCAACGGCAGGGGAGAGTCATTGTCAGAGACCACATGGCATGCAAAGCTAACATGTTTACTATCCAGTTGTTTTACAGAAATGAGTTTGTAAACCCCATGACTAGTTACAGGAAGTGGGGTGTGTCCTACCTCTCTGCTGCTTGTTTTCATCAACTATCTCACTCCGCAATAATAGAAATGGATAGCTACAGCAGTGCTTCAAAGACAGCTAACGGAACAACGTGAGGACAAGAAATGCCGGTGGACTGTAATATGCTCTACGTGGATAAGGCTCATCTTACCATCCGTTTGCCTACCCAAAGGTTTCTAACAATACGTCTCACATAAAGACACTCCAATCTTCAGTACAAAATAAAGATCTTCAGAAAAGTATTTCCTGGACTTTGGATGAGTGGATGGACGCACAGATTAATGAATGACAGCAGTAGCTACTCCATAGTCAGCCCTGACCATGTACTGGGAACACATGCTGTTTTAGATTCATCATCTTGTTTAATCTTTGTAACAGACTGGGGACATTGTTTATATTTTGCTGCTGAGTTAAAGAAAAGAGGTTAAACAAGGGTAACAACATCGGGAGCCAAAACTAATATTTACAAAGGAGTTACTTGTGCTCAGCAAGTGGCATCCTCATTTTTTTTAAGAAAAGATATTTACTATTTACACCACTGAAATAGTCCCATAAGAACAATATACACCATGTTTTTTTTTAAAAGGATCAACTCCTTTCAAATATAAGTACTGTGTAAAGCAATACTGTCAACAAAAAACAGTGGTCACATTACATATCTGCAGGCTTAAGCATTACAAATAATATATAATATTTTTAATCTCATGGCTAGATATTTTCACTGACATACAGTGTTAGCACTTATATAGCTGAAACAGAAAAAAAACCCATTTTGTTCATGCTTCTTAGGGTTGCACTGGCATCCTCATTTGATTCCCTCAGCTACACTTGAGGTAGGTGGCACCCTCGTCACTGTGATTCCATCTTTACAGATAAGAAACTTGAGACCAGCAAAGCTAAGTGGGTCTGCAAAATCAGCTGCTGGTCAGGGGAAGAAAATGTCATCTTCCTAAGTCTGAACTTAGGCCACTGTATGCTGGGGCAGGTGATCAGCACTGAAGAGACTAAGCTCTTAAGGATAAATGTTTACCAATTTGCTCTCCATGAAAGCCTGAGAGAATGTTTTCTCTCCATGTTACTCTCCTTAGGCAGAGAGCAAATTGGTCAAGCAATGGCCGTGACTCAACCACATGGCTGGCACAGGTTTCAGGGTAAACCCTGAGTGGATTTGACTGACCCTGTCAGAAACGAAAGTTACATTTCTTGTTCTATAGGTCTTGCTTTATCTTGCTCTTAACCACTTAGCAGAAAAGTATAAAAATGAGGTATAAAAAGTAAATCCATATTAATATGCTAAGCTGTAAAAGGCTCAAGTCAACAACTTCTGACATTGCCAGTCATATGGATAACGCACTACTATTATAGACTACTGCACTATGTTGAATTACTTTGCTGAATTCATGTACCTACAATAATGGAATGCAATGGAATACCCATCTCTGACAAAAGTAAACAAAAAAGCGGGATATAATTGAAGGACCATTTTGCAGTGGAAAAAAAAATATATATCTGTATATACAAAACTGTTAGCACAGATATACTGCTATATCTTAGTTTCTCTTAGTTTCTCATTTCTCTTAGTTCAATGAGAAGAAAGTTTTGAACTAATGGTGTTTAGACAAGATATCATGTCCGCATCTTGTACTATGAGTAACTACTACAAAGCCAACAATGTGCAATGCATACATTATTTTTTCTTTTCTTTTTTTTTTTTTTTCTTTTCTTTTTTTTTATGGTCAGCTCAGCCCACCCTGTGGGCGGGGCTGGCATGGCATGTGGTGTTGGGGATCAAACCGAGGTCCCTGCATGCTTGCCTAAGCAGGCGCTTTAGACCACTGAGCTATCTCTCCAGCTCATGTATTCATTATTGTAACTGTCCTACTAACCTGTTTTGAAACTGTCTCATTGCTACTTCTTTCTCAATAAATTAATATATAAAAAGGATAAACATACAATCTCACTCGAATGATTAAAAACTATTAGTGCTGCAGCTCTCAGACCTAATAACAAAATCTAAAATGCATGTTTTTGAAAATGTCTGAACTATTTTAGTGTGTAAAGTAAAATGGAAAAAAAAAACCAGAGAGAATTGCCTTTGTATGCCTTATTGATTTCTCCCAATGTTAACATCTTCCTTGAGGCCTGGGAGTGGAGCCAACCCGTAGAGCGAGCACTCAGCATGTACCACTCAGTCCCCATCACTGAACAAAACAAAATAGTTCCCTCCCTTTCTTTTGTGTTCTTGACCCTTCAGAAGAATATTATTTTGTCCAGTGTTTCTCAACTTGGGTTTGCCCAATATGTGCTTCCCATAGTCATGGTAAGATGCTATTTTTGGAAAGAATATCACAGAAATGATTCTATGTCCTCAGTACATCCTACTAGGGGGTTTAGGAAGGCAGTATGTCTATTATTTGTTTTGGAGGATTAAAATCTCAGTAAGATAATGTGTAGCCTGGCTATCACACCACACACACACACACACACACACACACACACACACAATTTACACAATTCAGACACATGTATGTAGGCATTTACAATATATGACAATAACTCCAACATTTTGGTTTTTTTTTTTTTTTTTTTTTTGTATCAGGAATCGAACTCAGGACCTTGCACTTGCCAGTAAGGCACTTGTGCCATAGATCTATATCCCTGTCCTAATTCCAATATTTTAAGAAAATATTAAAAATAATGACTAAAAAGTAATAGCAATTCTGCTTTTCTCAACAGAAAGTACATTACTGAAATAAGCACTAAGCTGATGAAGAGTATGAGCGTAATGAAGTTAGCTCCGGTTCCTATATTCCTACTAGCCAGGGAACAAGTTTGCTGACAGAATTAGATTCGCAATGTCTACAAATCTGAAGCTCAAGCTTCATGACAAGGCTCAGTCAGCTCCAAACATTCAACCAGTGCCTAGCACATGCCAGACTACACCCTCGATGCTGGCCTCACCTGTGAGCCTGGCTTTTTGGATAGGGGACTATCTAAAGCTTTTTCAGAATCCCCACATTACATTTAACCAATATAAATAATTCCACTTCAATTATTATAACAGGGCTTCTCCTCACACCTATGCAGTTTACAGCCAACTCAAAATTCCACATGAAAAAATGAACACAAAATGTGTTCACCGTGAGCAGGTCAAAGGCCATCCCTCTTCCCACATGGGCATAATGGCTGGCCCAGAGATACTCTTTTTATTATTGATAATAACTTATTGATGTAACCTCTCAAGTTTCTTGGATTTTAATATTTTTTCTCTTATTTCTTTTGTTATATGTATATGGTATGAAAACTATCTGTTTCATTCCGTTTGAAATGTGTTTACTATATAATTTAGTTACTGTGAAAAAGAAAACCTTTAATAATTAAAGTAGGAAAAAATAAAGTAGGAAAAAGTGTAACTGTGGGCACAAAAATCCCCTTGAAGAGATAAAGCCATCAATATTTCCATATAAAATGCCTTATTCAACAATATATTTATATTATTTCAGTTATAAACATTCTCAGATAGTGCACATTTAAAATACATACTAAAAGTATAGGGTGAAGAGAAATGGGATGGTTGCTTTTAAAAATGAAAAACAAGCAGAATTGGGAAAAATAGTTTGCTAAGTACACTTTTTAACAGTTGTATTTTTTATTGTAATTTTAGATAGTCATTCTAAGTAACATCCACCATTCTGAATGCCTGTGTAAAAATCTCTTATTCACAGTAAAAAAGTAAAGAAGATAAAGTTAAAAATGTATTATATTGTTATTTAAATATTGGAGATTTAATTTTTTTTTTTTTTTTTTTTTTTTTTTCGGAACCGGGGAGTGAACTCAGGCCCTTGCGCTTGCCAGGGAAGCACTTATTCCACTGAGCCATCTCCCCGGCCCCTGGAGATTTAAATTTAAATAAATATATTTAGATCAAATATTGACAGATAAATGTGCTTTGACAAGTCTTTTCCAGTGCTTAAAAATTATACAAGGTCAGATAACTACAAATAAACAGCTAAGCAGAAAATATTTGTTAATTATTCATTATTGATTTAGTAATATTTAAAATAAGACTATGAAGGAACTTTAAGGTTCACTCAGGGGGTATGCTGATATTTTTTTCTCTGGAAAACAATCTTACATTGTGTTGTAAAAATGTTCAAGTACATAGAAAACACCTCCGAGAATCAATCATAAGAAACTAGTGATACAAACTTACAATGATATATGTGCAGCTATACTTAGCATGCTTTTACTTATCTTGTGAAAACATTGAAAATGACACCAGCGCCCCATGTAAAGGTTGTTTAATAAACCTTGAGACAAGTGGTCCTTAATTCCTAGACTTTCAATCTTGAACTGACCTTGGACCTCTCTGCAGCCCTTCAAAATTCTTAAGTGGTAAGTGTGAGTTCTTGGGTCTCTGACAGACAAAGACTAGAATGTCAACACAATTCTTCCCAGCCTTGGAATGCTGCACTCCTTGCCTGGCCAGTGGCTTGGGGACCCTCAGCTGCAGCCCTGTTCTGTGTGGCATCACACAGCCACAGAAACTATTGCCTGTTTTGTGGTGATTGGCCTCACAAAGCTAGGCCACAAGTGGCCTTGAGGTTGTAGGGAAGAACCCAGCAGCCCTAAGCTCTTGCCTTTCCTTCCAGCAAATGCAATTTGACTTTTCTTGACTATCATTAGTTTTATCTTAACTATATTTAGTTTTCTAGACAAGATTTTATTAAAATATATTTTCCAAATACAAAAGAAAAAAAAGAAAATGTAGTCATATGTTATAGCCAACCATTCAGCCAATGACAGATGAAATATGCAAGTAATTCCACTAAATTTTGATTGAGCTAAAATATTCCTACTGCTTAGTATTTTAACTGTGCTGTTCTCATGCTTAGCTGGCATTAGACTTACAAATTCCACTGCATTACAATTGCCTACAGTTGTAACCCAACATGCAGGTAGCAGAGTAGTAGTAATCTACCATATAGCCTAAAAGTGTAGTAGGTCATACCTCTGAGGTTTGTGTAAGTACATCCCTAACTCCTTGCACCATAAAAACCACACAGTTACATATTTTGTTCAATGTGTCTGCATTGCCAAGGGACACATGATAGTACAACTCTGAAACCACTACTGAATGTGCATTTTCCCCCTGTTTGATAAATACAAACCTGTCCTACCCTGGCCCAGTGAGTGTGTGGGAGAGCTTCCACTATCCTGCGCCTGCAGGACCTACTGGTCCCAGCCCACGCGCAGCATGGGTGAGACTCTCTTCCACCCCCTTGGGATGACCCCACCACTCTGTAGTATCCCCTCACCCTGCCCACTAAGTAGGAATTTCTGTCGCGTTCCAGAAACCCCCAGACCCAGTCCTAGACCAGGCGCAGTGATTGTGCAGGAGAGCTGCCTCTCCCCCCTACTCAACCTTGTCCCCTCCAGACTCAGCTCAGGCCTGGCATACAGGCCTGGGGTGAAACCCTGCAGCTGCCATCCCTGCAGAGAGTGTACGGGACAGAACCACCCAGCTAGTCCAGGAGCAGAAGATCTTGCCAGAGGGGCACAACAGGTACACCCCCAAGGGCAGCAGCAGGAAGGAGCTGAGCACAGCAACCAGACCCAAGCCAGGCACAACTAGATAAATCCAAACTTTGTAGATCTGCACCTGAACTTCAGTAGGTGCTAAGGCTATAACTGCAACAAAGATCTACAACAAAGTTCAGAAGACAGTGCTACACAAAATGACAATGAGAAGGAGCAAAATGCAATCTCAGAACCCAAGCTCACCCATAACAAGTGCACAGGACACTAACATAGAACAAAGTGGGAATCACACAGCTGAAAGCAATGAATCAATGGCTTCTGAAATAAACAAATAGCTGCAGAAAGGTATAGAGGAACTCAGATTGGAAATGAAAAATGAAATCCCTGAATTAATAACATCTGCAGTAAAGAATCAAATGCAGAAACATATGGAGGAAACCCAATGCCCACTCAGAACAAGGGCAGAGGACACTAGCTCAGCTCAAATGTATGAATTAATAGTGTCAATAGTAAATAAGCAATAGCAGAAAGTCATAGAGGAACTCAGAGTGTAATTTTCTGAAATAGAAAAGAATTCTTGGAACTCATAGCATCTGAAGTAAAGGAGCAACTACAGAAACATAGGGAGGAAACCTAATTTGAAAAAAACGCTGCAGTAAATGAATTTATAACTGCTTCTAAAGAAGACATTAATAAAAAAAATAGAGGAGATTAAAACAATGACAGATTCCTTGAATGAGCAATACAAGAAAGAAATAGATCGCATGAAGCAGAATCAAAGAGATATAGAGGAACTTAAAATCTCAATCACAAGCTTGCAAAACCATTTAAGTGAAAGTGAAGACAGAGTTTCGGATCTTGAGGATGCTGGTGTAGCTAGTGAAAAGGTAAGAAAGGATCTCTTAAAAACAACTAGGATGCAGAAAAAATAATCCATCACCTGCAAGATGATGCAAAGATGAGCAATGTGAGACTAATAGGCATCAATGAAAAAGAAGGAGTCAATACAAATGACATCTAAAAAACATGGGCAGAAGTGATAAATACAAACCAGAAAAACAAAGAGCTAATGTGAGTCACAGGAATTGCAGATCTTATAAAATTAGGACAGGGTTAAAATCTATTTTTTTAAAAAAACATATTTTAGTACAGGGTCTGCAGTGGGAGGGTGAATGAGGGGGAGATCGAACTACAGCAGCTGCACTCTATCTAAGCAGGGGCTTTAGTCCACTGAGCTATCTGGCTGATACCCTTTAAAATCTCTTATTTGAAGCTCTTTGTATCAGATGGACTTTGGAATGCAAAGTATTTTGTGTTTATTAGGTAGTTAATGGAGAAGACATACATTATGGAACATTCTCAGCAACGAAAATGACAGCCACTTGAGTCAAAGACTTTAGCATTTTGGAGATGAGTAAGGTAAATACACTCAATGAACTAAATAAAATCCCTAGTTGCCTCATTTTATTTGTAGTAGGGTTTTCGGCCAAATGAGTTGGGCCACTTGTTAGAAAAGAGAAAACTTGGTTCTCAGAGCTTTTGTGACTTAGAGGAGGTGACTAAGGGACTGAAGCCCTGTGATGGAGATGAGGCTAGTGATGCAGAGGATGGCAGTGGACACCAGCCCTACAGGATGCCCAGAGAGCTTTGATTTGACAGATGGATGTTCAGTTCAGAAGGCAGAGTCAAATTCAAGGCTTCTACAGAGGAAAGAAATTCTTAACCAAAGATAAAAAACCAGATATCTTATACCCCTGTATATACATTTAGTCCTACATGACACTTTAAAAAATATTTTTCTATAAAGAAACTATATATAATATATATATATATTTAATATTCATATGAGGCCATATCATTTGATAAAGTGAAAATACATCTCATGTTATTACATGGGAGAAGTTGCGAAGAAATTGCACTTTTTCCCTAAGACAGATAGATCTTTTCCCAATGAATGCACATAGTTAGATCTACTGGAATTGGTAAACATTAATACAGTAAGTGTTTATCTATGCTTTTTTAATTCTTGTTGAAAAGTGCAATTATTAGCAGTTCATGTATAATTCGGTCTCGTCAGCCCCAAGTGAGTCACTTGGAGTCAATTTTTAATTAGTAGCAAAACTATCTTGACTCAAAGCCTTGGGCTCTGAGCCTCTATTGTCCCCATTATCCCATGCTGTGTTTTGAAGTGAAGCATGGCACATGGTCCTTGCCCTTGAGGAGCGAATAACCATATGAAGGAGGTGGGAAATACAGGCGGGAGCAATGATCAAACCTTCCGAGACGTTACCTATTTCAGGATCAGCTATAAACCTTTTTTTTTTTTTTTTTTTTTTTGCGGGGGGAGGGTGAAATAAATGTCAAAGGAGAGCGAAATGTACCACTGCAGGATACATATTGCAAACCCTTCTGAATTCAAATGAGTAGAAGATATGACTCAGTGGTCTCAGAAGAGGCTTCACGGGCAAAAGCTGCACGTGTTTTCAAAAGAAAAGCACCTTCCACAAGGACATTTCCTGACAACATGATGGTGATGGATGTAAGATAATACCTTGTATGAGCTGGCAATCAGGAAGAGCACTAGACTTAGGGGATGGGGCCAGCACCAGATGACCTCAGTCGTTAAGGAAAGGACTATTTAGAGTAGCACAGGAGGAATGGGAGGCATGGGCCACTCTCCTCAAGGGAGTCTTGGAGCAAACTAAGTATTTAACGGTACAGAACATGGAGGCAGACTTCCCGCTTGTTAGATAGATTGGCTCTCTTCTGAAGCTCCAGCCACACTCCTCTCACCTTGCATGACCACCATGACACAAGGCTAGGATGCAAAGAGAGAAGGCAGCAAGATGATTCCAAGGACAATTTTGAATATTATAGGTGTGTAAACTCAGCAAAATATTTTAAAAGAGTCCAGTAGCCCATAATAGTATTGGGTCTTCCACTTGACTGGCAATGTCAGAAATTGTTGACCTGAGTCCCCTACAGCTCAACATAACACCATGGCTTTACTTCTTGTACTTCGTTTTTATGCTTTTCTGCTGGATGATTAAAACCAAGGTAAAGTAGGACTTACGCAAAAGAGTTATAGCTTTTGGGTCTGATAAGGTCAGTGAAATCCCCTCAGGATTTATCCTGTGATCCTGTACCTCAGATTGTAGAACCTTTGTCAGTGTCACCCATGTGGATGAGTCATGGCCATTGCTTGGCCAGTGTGTTCTCTGTGAAAGCCTGAGAGAATGTTTTCTCTCCATGTGACTCTCCTTAGGTGCACTCTACATCATCAATCACTTTCCTCTTTGGCCCCATAATCTCCTTGAGTTTACACACCTATAATATTCATATAACGGAACTTAACAAAAAAAAAACTGTATACAGATAAATGTCCATTTTGTATCTGTGTATTCAAAGTGGTTAGGATAGATATATAGTTACATTGTCTTAATGAATAGAGGGAATTGTTCTAATGGTGTTTGTAAATAGGATATCATGTCCGCATCATGTACAGCAATTAACCACTGGAAGAATGTATGCAGTATGTTAATTAATGAAACTGTCCTACCAATTTGATTTGAAACTGTCTCATTGCTATTTGTTTTATCAATAATATTATGGGAAAAAAGAACAATTTTGAAAGCAAGCAAAAGTCTTTCCCATATGAACACTAAATTAATCTGTGCATAGGAACAAGGCTTAAGTAATGCTCAAAATTTTTTTGATTTATTTGCGAAAGAGAAAGGAGAGATTACAATTGTAGAAGGTGGGCTCAAATACAAGTATTTGTGACCCACAGTTTGATTTGTTTAAAGTGTTTTTAAAGAAACGGTTAATGTTCCTTTACTCTGTCCCACCAAAGATACCTTGGTTAGGTCAGAGTGGTCGTTTCAGTGGTTGGACATTATTGCTCCTGAACCTTTAACCGGACAGGGCTTTGAATTTCATCTCAGAGATCAGGTGACATCTAAATCCACTTAACGCTCAACTGCTAAGGTTTTTGATGTCACCAGAGACCTTGATGAAATTACAATCCTATTAGTCATGACAGGAGAAGACAGGAGACCTTAGGTGGCTAATGTTCCATTCATAACAAGAAAGAACCATTTAGCATTTGTAAAGGGCACTGATTTCAGATAGTTCTCTGAAGAACAAGGCTCAGGTAAAGAAATAGGACCAGAAAAACCTTGGAAAAGGAATGATAGAAAAGACAAGATTGCATTTATCCAAACACCTTAACTCTATGTACTTTTTACAACTTCAATTGAATCCTAAGAATTGAGTCTTCCTGTAAATGCAGGTAAGAGGAAGGGCACGTTTAGACACACAGAGATTCTGTTACTGAGAAATCTGGAGAATTACACTATGCCTTTGATTGATGCCAAGGAGGAGTCTCTAAAGATAAAGGGTAAATGGAGGTTATGTGGAAAAGCCTTTTAATCTGGGTGATAAATTGCCAGATTCCATTATGGCTAATGAGTCTCATCAGTGCATAGCTAGATTCAAGAAAATAATAAGACCCCTTTCAAAACCTGGTATAAACAAATTAGGAGAATTAATAATAAAAATCCTATTAATGTACATGCAATCTCCAGAAGTTAATGAAGTCACTTTAAAAAGTTTGGCTCATGTATTTTTAGCATTTTTAAAATGCTTGATCATCCAAATGAATTTGTTCTTCAGTTTTTTTTTTCCCCTCCCAAATACATCCTGTGTAAGACTTAAAGGATTACATTTTCTTTTGGTTAACTCCTCTCCAGGGAAGGCTCTGCTTAGAAGTTATGAGATGTGACAAGGCAAGCATTGCAGGGCTCTGAATGTGTAAGACGCTTATTGACCTAAGAGTTACAAATGAGACTCATTCATGCAGCTCTCAGAATACGCCTCCCAACTGAAGCAAGCCTGCTTGAAAACGCGGTTCTCAGGCACCTGCTGGTGAAAGGTAAATCTTTCGCTTTTCGGTATAGTCTGGCAGGAAGCAAAAAGCCGAGTCAAAAATATCCATACGTGGCTCACAAGAAAAGTGCTTGTCTAAACCTCTAGTTTCAAATGACAGAAAGTTTTCTGGCTTTGTATCAAGCTTTTTTTTTTAATCAAATACACCATCAGTCAGAGATTAAAATTCAGAGTCTTATTTCTTGTCAATTGTATTCTTTCAAGCTATCATTTAAAAAGAATTGCAAATAGGATGTGGTAATGCATGCCTGTAATCCCAGCACTGCAAAGGCTGGGGCGAAAGGACTGCCTGAGTTTCAGGTCAGCTTGGGCTATATAGTGAGTTCAAGACCAGCCTGAATTACACAATGAGACTATATCTCAAAAACTTTAAAAAAAAAAAAAAGTTCTCATATAAAAAATCATGCAAAAAAACAGAACCTAAAAGAATTTTTTAAAAATTTAAAAAGATACTTCCTCAAAATCTCATCACTGAAAGCTTATTCCAAATCCATATTTATTTGTCTTGTGACAGCTTGATTCGCCCCACATTTCTGTCAGTAGCAACAGCATACTTGTTGGCTTCAATGGCTGATAGCCTTAGAAGTACATTTATGTTTGTCTCCAGTTTCAACGATTTGAAGGTTCTTTGAGCTAAATCACCTTGTGGATGCTTTAAAAAAGTACATGTGCCCAGACTGTGTTCTGGACCAAATGGTAGGGGCAGATTTGAGGATTCATATTTCTCCCTGTTATACAACTGAATCTTTGACTACTTCCCTTTCCTTCCAAGCAACTTTTAACAACCCCATTTCTCCATAAGATCCCTGCAATCACTGTATCTCACAAATTTAATAATGCAACAGAAAAGTTCTGGATCATACCCTTCATTCCTTCATCAATATTTTCTTTGTAGAATTCACTTGTGCTGGAAAAATATCAATGTAACTGTAACCCAGATGTGTGGTATATAATATTTCTGTGGTGCCATTCTAACGCAAACACTCTATCACTAGGGAAATGAAGTACTTAAGTTGAATCTTATAAAATACATATCTATATGAGGAAAATCCTACCCCTGATGAAATAAATCACAGAACTAAATAAATGGAGATATAGTCTGTGTTCATGGTTATGATGATGTAATATTGTCAGTATTGTCAGTTCTTTCCTACTTTATCTCTTAGAGTCAATGTAATCCTAATCAATATCACAACTAGTTACTTTGCACATGTGAGTGAGTTGATTCTGAAATTATACAGGGAAGTAAAAGACTCAGTACAGTAAAAATAGTATCGAAGGAAAAAAGTTATAGGATTGACACTACCTAAATTCAAAATATACTTCAAAGCTAGAGTAAAAAACTGTGCTCTTGGTGAAGTGATGGGCAAAAAGATTAATAGAAGAGAATAGGAAATACAGGAAGAGTTTCCCATAATGCAATCAACTCATCTGTGACAAAGAACCAAGGAAATGCAATGACAAAAAGGCTTTCTTTCAACAAATGCTGCTGGGATGCCTGGATTTCTGCCTGTCCAATGAGGAAGTTAGACATGGACTTTAAAAGAAATGAGTTCCAGGATAGCTTGGATGATTGTACTGTTGATTTCTGCTGGTCTATTGAAAGGAGCATTAACAGTTTTCTATCCTTTATGATTCTTTATTCTTTCATAATTTTTTATAATTTTGACCAGTGTTACAGGCTTATATCTGGTAATCTTAATTAATTTGAAGACAACAATATGCAATATAACAACCATTATTAAATTCTTATCATTTTGTTTAATGAAATTTTATATCACTTCTAATGGGTTTTTTGCTATATTTCATATTCTCTTTAAAAATTAAAAATATGAGTTCAAGCTGCATTGGGTCTAAATATAAAGCACAAAAGGATAATAGTTCTATAATATAACATAGAATGACAAAAAGCTATCATGCTTTATGGCAATTACCTAAAGAATTTAAACTTTATGCCCATATTAAAATCTACACATGGATGTTTATATTCACTTTATTCACATAAATGGAGAATTTATCCTAAATTTAGAAGTACCTAAAACAACGTCTGGTAGACAAATAGATCAGTAGATTATGGCATGTGTAATCACTATAATATTATCCATCACTATAGATAAATGAACTACCAAGGAATAAAAAAACATGTTCAAACACATTAGCAAGCAAAAGAAGCCAGGGGTCAGGGAGATAGCTCAGTAGAATAAGCACCTGCCTGGCAAACACAAGGGCCTAAGTTCAATCTGTGGTGCCACCCAAAAAAAAAAAGTCAATCCTCCAAAGACACATACTCTTTCTACCTATATAACATTGTAGAAAAGGAAAAAAAAT
Organism: Octodon degus; assembly: GCF_000260255.1. NCBI lineage: Eukaryota > Metazoa > Chordata > Mammalia > Rodentia > Octodontidae > Octodon > Octodon degus. The sequence continues at coordinate 19,334,295 of NW_004524590.1, forward strand.
GATAAAGACAATAAAAATCAATGATTGCCAAGGATTAAGGGAGAAGGAAGGATGAATGGACAGAACACAGGGGGTTGTTAGGGCAGTGAAACTACTCAATATGGTGCTATAATGGTGAGTGTAAAAGCATTGTGCATTTGCCTAAATGCATAGAATTTACAACATAAAGTCAACCCTAATGTAACTATGACTTCAGGTGGCAGTGTTCTGTAAGTGTAGGTCCACCATTATAACAAACGTCGTGATCTGGTGCAGAATGTAAGAGTGGGAGAAGCAATGAAGGTATTGGGCAGTTTATGAGAAAGCTGTAGTTTAGGCTCAATTTTGGTGTGACCTTAAAACTGCTCTAAAAATAAGGTCTATGAAAAACAAGCAGAGTGCCGGCAAGATAGCTCAGTGGGTTAAGTGCCAGGCCCTACCTCTGGGTACGCTGAGCTGAACACTGAGGGGGGGGCACCCCTGTAACCCCAGGGCTGTGGCAGCTGAAAACAGGAGGACCACTATGAGTCAAAGCTACATAGTGAGACCCTGTACCAAATACATTTTTTTTTAAAAAAAATGAGAAAACTCATTTTTTTCTGTGTCCTTTTTAGAGAAAAAAAAGGTATCTTCAATGTACACTATGATGAAACCATGCAACTGGTGAGAACATTCACTAAACTTTCTTCTCAAAGCCAAGTGAATTGCCATTCCTCTGCCCAGAAATATTCAAAAGGCTCCTGAAGTTCCACTAAGAACAGACCACAAAGTCGGCTGGATTTCAAACTCTTCTATAGGATTTCTAATCCTTGAGTTTACAAATTCAGTCACTCTCGGTCCCTATTCCTCTCCCCCAATAAGGCAGCACTGTCAAAGCCCCTCAGAGGCGATGGGTGCTATTCACACACTGGCCAGGTCCCTGGGAAGAGCCCTTTGTAGGTGAAAAATTTCCCAATTCTAACATTCACTACTGTTTGAAGTGATGGATACTTCTTTTAATAAATATACTGCTCCCTTTAATCTAGTTTTGTCTTTGGAATTTTAGGACTTATCCACTACAGTTTCAAATGTTCCAAAATTATACTCTTTTAATGTTCATCTAGGTGACATACTGATGTTGCAAGGCTGCAAGCAAAGAAGGTCACTGGTGGTGACAGTTGTGAAGTGAGCCATATGAGGTGAATTCAGCCCATATTTAAACATCTAAAAAAGAAATGGATAATAGCTTAAAAGTTAGTATGAAAATGAATATAGGAAGCCCAAAAGGGGATTGTTTCCCATGAATGGGAGATCAGCACAGAGCAGGGAAAGACTTCAAAGTGCGACCAGGAAGCCCAAGTCAGGGAAGTGGACTCTGGAAAAAAAATGTCAGAGTAGGTGTGGTGGTATCAGCAGTGTGGGCTGGGCAACAGAGTAAGGCATAGGTGCAATGAATAATCCATGGACATCTGTCAGATGAATGAATGAGATCTATAAAATATAAGTATCAAAAATGAGGAACTCACTACAATCCATGACGACCGACATTTTATGGTCAACAGAGTCAACCTTAACAAAATATATAAAATTTTTTAAAGTAATGATATCAGAAATTGGGAACAAGTTCCAATAGTTGGTGACTAACATCTGAACTTAGGATCTAAATCCACTGTGGTACCTTCATCTATTCCTTCACATAAACCAGGAATCTTGAAGTCCTCCTCAATATCACATTATCTTTTTTTTTTGGCCCAACTCTCCACTCCACCAAGGCCTCTTTCTTTGATATACTAATACTTTTAAGATACACCCCCTTCTCCCTATTCTCACTGCCACTATTATTAATCTTGTATTATCAACCTCACCAACTGTGGCAATGACTTCCTCACTGGTTCCCACGTAATTGCTCCCCAACCTCCTCTCTAAGCTCCAACTATGGTGATCTTGCTAAAACAGATCTGATTACTATACTTTCCTGCTTTGAACTTTCTTCTGGCTTCCTAGCATCTCTCGAATAAAATATGAGCTTTCAGAACTTATTATCTTCCAAATCTTGTCTTCTGTCATTTGCCCATTTTATTATACTGGGACCACAGTAGTTAAGAGCTGATCTGCTGAAGCACTAGATATTGGTCGGGAAAGGATTACATATGTAAAGCAAAGAAGGTGTTAGTAAGATACATCCATTGCTGCAGGGAATTTGGCTCCTCTGTAGATGAGTACACACAGTGTCACAGCTCTGTAGATAGGCCTGTGATAAATTCTAAGTCTATTTCCATACAGAAAAGTGGGCAGAAATTTCCAAAACATCAGAACAGTTCAGAAGTTTTCAGAATAAAAGATATCAATGAATCTAACAAATAAAATACAATTCCTACAGAAGAATGTCATGTCTTGATTGGTCGAGTTACAAAGTTTCTTTTTACAGGCTGAATGCTCTCATCTACAACATCCACAGGAAGCCTGGGCAACTCTGCTTTCCTTTACTTCAGATTCTTACTGCCAAAATGATGCAGAATCAAAATAGAAAGTCTGGCTCCAAACTCAAACTGCAATACTATTTGCCACAAAGCCAATTTAAAAGAATAGGGATTGGTCAAAGTTTCAAATTAGTAGGTGTATGAATGGATTCTGAGAAGCACAAGAGTGAAAGAAGCATGATAAAAATGTCACAACAACCTTATGGCATTCTTGGTGAATGCTGCCGCAGTGAATTTCATCAGCAATCTCACCCTTTAGTCTTCATTAAGCAAGTAAGAAATGGTGACTATCGGTGCTCACTTGGATTGAAAACTGGAAGGAAAAGCAAGTGGAAAATACTCCTAAATTTTGAGAAAGAGCAAAAGGGAGTTAGGAAGAAGGGTTTGAGCTGCACCTTCAATTTCTGTCAGGTTAAGTCTGCAGGGCCTCCCTCCACTCTCCGTGCAGCGCAGTGTGAAAGTAGGGGATAGTCGGCACTCAAGGGGGGCACGCTGTACAAGGCCAGCTGCACAAGGACAGAATGTGGAAGACTGAGAAGAGCAAGGAGGGAGAATCTACTTCAGCCACTTGCACAGCCTGTCCTAAACTTCGACAGTCACAACCAGGCCAGGCTTGGATGAAAGCAGGAGGCCCCAAGGTGTGTGAGGTGGGCTGCTTGGCCTTGTTGTGGGGGGACTTTAGACAGTTCACAGGAAAAGGTACGTGGACCTTAATAACGCTGCATCCATATCAGTATATATTAGAAGAGAGGAAAACTAAATAAAACTAGTCTTTAAACCTTATGATTTTTGTTTAATATTCTTTCTTATGGTTATACCAAGATAAAAAGTTGACAAGAAAAAAATAGGCAATAAATAAATGACAGTATAGGTCTTACTGGGATATGGAAAAATTGTGAAGATTACAAGCCAAAGAAATGAAATTGAGGAAAACTGAATTAAATCTAACAGGTAAAATAAAACATAACTGTGCATTAAAAAAAGAAAAAGCAACTATAATGCTTGTCTTAAAAAGACACCATGCACAACTGGCCCAGATTTTTCCTGCATTCTTAAGGATAAGTTATAGACACTAAGTTACCTGAGTTCTTAGGCAAGAATCTCAAATTTTCACAGACTAATCACTATGGAGAATTCGAATCCAAATTCTTAGTGCCCATCTGCCAAGTACCGTACTGAAGTGCTCCTGGCACCACCTGCATATCCCAGGTGGGGGCGGAGCTGGAGAGCAGCAGGTATAACTGACCCGCGGCTCCCCCTTCCCAAATCTAGCAGGACCAGGTGCAGCAGAGCATCCTCAGGCAGGGACAGGGGCTAGAGGAAAGCAGCGGCTGCCAGTAAGCACTTAACTGAAAAGAAGAAACCCTTCCGCCCATTCCGTGTCATCCCCGTTCAGAACATCTTAATCGTGGAGAGGCTAAGCTCATGAAGCGCAGCTTAACTGTTGTTGGAAGGTTAATGCATAATGAATTAAATTAAACACCTATATGATCTTCACTCTTCCTGGTAAAAGTCTGCACAGGTATTTTTCCAGAAGCCTTATCCAGAATGACTGTGAAGTAGTGATTTTTAAATGCGCTTAACCTGCCAATGTGAATGTGAGCAATTTCTAATTATTTCATTAAACAGGCTTTATAAGAAACTCTAGAGCAAAGAAACTTATGCCACAGAAAATCAAATCCTGGTGCTCTCAGTATCCAGAAAATGTAATCATGCTAATAACAATGGTCTATGTACAATGCTAGAGCTGTGTTTACAGAACACACCAAGGATGCCTCGCGAAAAACAGGGCTGGCACATAGCCTTTGTTGCTCTTGCAGCAGGAGCTCACACTCCACCTATGCACTGGTCAAAAAACATTATTTCACACTTCACTGCCCTAACAAATAAATTAATAAAGCTCACCACAATCCCGACATGCATATTGCTCTCCATTTGAAATAAGAATAAGCTCTCAGTCTTGTCCTTGCGTGTCTCTGAATCATCCTTGGAGGGAATTATTTTCTGTACACCCCACCCTGCATCTGAACTCCAGATGAGTGAAAACTGGATTCCGTCCACGGTTGGGGAAGAAGCTTCCGGGTGAGAGATGCTCTCATGCTTCTATGCCAAGTGAAGAGGAGAAAACTACATGCCAGGATTTTCATGTTTTCCTTAAAAATACACAAAATTTCTTTCTAGGGTAAAAATACAACTCCCTTATTCCCCAGCCATACTTAATGGGTAGTAGGGATACTTAAAGGATAGTCTACTGAGTGGGCAGCAGAAACACGAGTCTTTCTTTCTCATTGGCCCACTGTTGGGTCTCGCGTACCTGGTACAGATGGATGCGTATTCCTGGTGCATAGGAGGGGCTCAATAGACATATGTGAAATAATCGAGAAATATTATTCGTATTACATGTACATCTGGGAAAATGATCTGGCGTAACGTCAGAACACTTCAAAATGTGAGGCAATGCATCAGACATGCTTATCAGGGATCTCAAACCTATTCTTGTGTGAGAAAACTTGTGAGATATAAAATATTAAAATTGGGATTTATAGCCAGATGAAAGGAAACATATCAATATGTGTGAAAGACCAGGAAGCAAATAAATGTGTGGAAATGTGTTTATAATATTATAAAGACTATTATAGATGAAAATGACTAGCAGGAAAGAGCAAGGGGGAGAGAGGAAGAGTGAGAGCAGGAGGCCGGGGAGGGGAAAGGGAGCGGGTAGGATCGAGGCCCAATACGCTCTGTACAGAAACAGCACAGTGAGGCCCATTCATTTGTACTAACTCATGTTAATAATGATAACTGGGAATTTTCTAGGGGTGAACTAAAGAAGTGGAGAGACAGATAGATAGTGAGGGAGAGAGAAGGGGGAGGAGAGAAAAGAGGAAAAATCTTTACTTTTGGCTCCTTTTTTTTTTTTTTTTTTTGCGGAACCGGGGATTGAACTCAGGCTCCTTTCAATTTTTTTCCCAGGATGTAATATCAAATTTCTCCTTTTTGAAAAGAAAAAACAATTGCTTCTTCCCTTTCAAATATTTATTTGTATATTAATGTACAGACACACAAAGGCAGACAAGATTTATACAAACACATTAAAAAGTCTAAAAGGTCACATCATATAGTTCAAATTGTTTACTAGTGTTATTAAATCTGAGGCATGAGGTTTCAGAGGACATTTCTTTGATTTGTATGTTATACATTTCTACATTGTCTAGATTTCTTGCAGTGAGCAAGTGTCACTTTTGCAGTACAACAAAACAATTATCATTTCCAAAAAAAAAGCTACAATTATGAGACTATATTTTGTGGTGTACATGAAGTGTCATACGAACATCACAAATCTTTAGTTGTATGGAATTCAATGAGCAAATAGTCTCCACTTGAATTTTTCTCTCTGCATTCTACATTTAGGAAAAAGAAGCCAAACATGAAATTCTGTGATCAAGTATTCATATCACGAATTTAGGGAACAGGGTTGTTTGTCCATAGTGCTTAGGTCTGGGGTTTGCCTTACCCACCACCTCTTCAGTTCTCGGAGCTACCTATCTCTCCCTCTGTCTCCACACAGTGACGTGTGCTGTGCAGACCACGGGTGTCCCAGGCAAGCAATTTGTCAATACCTCGGACCTATGCACCAGAAGCCTGGGGAGTGAAGGCCAGGACACTGGATTTTAGCAAGGTGCCAGGGAATATGTATTCACAGTAAAATGCAGAAAACAACATTAGAACACAATACAACAAGAGCAGACAATTTTTTTTTTTTTTTTTTTTTTTTTTTTTTTAGAGCAGACAATTTTAGCTATTACTTGAAAAGTATCTGGATTGAACCACTGGAGAGTGTTCCCACATTGGCAAGGAAATCAGTCAGATTTGAGGACTGGGATGACAAAGGAGGCACTTAAAGCACTGCCACTCGCCATCTTACTTCAACAGTAGATGTCGACAGTTCTGGTACTTCCCTCTCCCTCCGGAAGCTGCCCAAGATTCCTTCTCCTTGGACTACTGAAGACTGCAGTGACCCACAGATTAAAGCAAGCACCTAGAGATGTCTGTAGGGCTGGACATGGAGCTAGATAGTGGAGCATTTGCCGAGTGTGCACAAGGCCCTGAGTTCAAAGCCCTGGGCTGCAAAAAGAAATAAAAAATCCATAAAACATCAGTAATACCCCTATTTAAAAATTGTTAGACATGATAGGCAACCTAATTGAGGACCAAAGGAAAGACGAAAGATTGACAGTCCCATTTGGTAAGCAAACCCAATGTCTGATCAGTGGATATTTGAAACTAGTGAACATTAGAACCAAAAGAATAAAATCATATAGACTATCGACCTTAACTGCTTCTCCCACACAGGAAGAAATGCTGACCCACAGGGACCATGATGGCCAGATCACACAGTCAGTGATGCAGAGCCCAGCTGCCAGCGTATTCCCTCTAGCCAGTTGCCCACACTGCACCAAATGGCTCCTGAAGCAGCACAGCCCCTGGGAGAACAAATTCAGTACAGATGTGCAAGGGAGTCAGAAAAAGAGATCTGTATCACCCTGTAGTTCCAGCGAGACCCAATGCTCGTGCAATGGCAGATCATTTCCTTGGTGTGAGTCTGGGAACAGCTATCTGGGGGGCCGGTGGAGCTGCAGTGATGGAAGTGATGGAAGGGAAATTCTTCCAAGGGGCCCCTACATGGCTACTTCTAGCGGTTGTGTTCTTAGGTCTAAAACAGCACCTCAATTTTGTACATTCAAATTAAATTCATGATTTGTACTGCACACCCATGCCAAAAGAACAAAAACCATGTCTGTGAGAAAACAACTAGTTCTTTCTTGTACTAGTTCTCTATGAGAAGATTCCGCATATCGTTAGGGTTATATAGTGATATAGGACATCATTCTCAGATTCAATCCACACTAATTTTAGCCTTAGATATTTTTGGAATTACCCACCACTCTAGCTTTCTTGTTACTTAAGATAGTTTTAGCTATTGCCATCTCTTGCCTAATAATAGTTTATCAGCTGGTATTCTCATATTTATTAATGTCTTCTCTTAAACCACTGAGCATTTAATAGCCAGGATGACACTTTCAGATCAGGGTTTTCTCTATAGTATTCACCTGCCCTTAAAATCATTCAGTATCATCTCACTGATTTTAACACGATTCTCAAGTCCTTAAATCATCTTATTCCATCCATCGCATTTGCCTCGCTCTAATCCTCTCCTGTCTCTGTCCAGTCTTCTCAACTCTTCACAATCCTCTCTAGCACAGGACATTTGCACAGACAACTTTCAATTTCCAGATGCTTGTCCATCCTTCATAGTAGCACTATACTCACTTCCTCCAAAGAACCCATACAGATCCCAAGTTTAGGTCACTTCTCATTGTTAAATATGTATTCTCATTGTTAAATATGGATAAGTATTGTTTCCCTAATATTTCCAAGAATCAACAACTGGGATATCAACTTATTAAAAAGCTTTTGTGCATCAAAAGAAATCACCAAAAAAAGAAAAAAAAAGAAATCACCAATGGAGTGAAAAGACAACCCACAGCATGGGAAAGAAATTTTAGCCAACTGGCCACTAGACAAAGGACTTATATCTAGAACACATAAAGGCTTGAAAACAATCAGACTCCCCCAAATTCAAAGATCCAATCCAAACATGGGAAACTGAGGTGATTAAACACTTCTGAAATGAAGAAATACAAATAGAAATAAATATATGAAAAAATGTTCCATATCATTGGTCACTCAAGAGACAAGATTTAAAACAACATTGAGATTCCATCTTATCCCAGAAAGAATGACTACCTTCAAGAAATCATCCAAGAACAAATGCCAGAGAGACTGCGGGAAAAAGAAACACTTCCCCACTATTGGTGAGAGAGTGGACTGGTACAAGTATTGTGGAAGTCAGTGCAGAGATTCCTCAACAAACAATTTAGAGATCCCATTTGACACAGCTATTACCCTTCTGGGTATTTTCCCAGAAGAATTAAAAACAACATACCACAGGGATATATGTGCACCCATGTTTAAAATAGCACATTTTATAATAAATCTTGAAAACAACCCAAACGTCTATCAACTAAGGACTGGATTTCTAAACAATGGAGTACTACTCAGCTATAAAGAATAAACTTGGGCCAGGGAGATAGCTCAGTAGAATAAGCACTTGTCTGGCAAGTGCAAGGGCCTGAATTAAATCTCTGGTTCTGAAAAAAAAAAAAAAAAAAGAATAAACTTGAGACTTTTATAGGAAAATAGATACAACTTGAGATCATACTTACAAGTGAAATAAACCATACTCACATACAAAAACATAGTATTGTCTTCCTAGTATATGAAGCTGAAAGAGTAAGTAAGATCCAAAATGTACAACAGATAAATGCGAAAAAAAAATCACTCAAAAGGAAAGAGAGGGACTGGGGAGATGAAACTGGGATGTGGGAAAGGAGAAAAGAAGGAAGCGAAAATAAATAAATAAAATCTATTATATATATATATGTATATATATATATATATATGAGTTCAAACAATTTTACTACTAATTTCTATTGTTCCATTGAAAAGAAAGAACTGCTTATATGGTTTGATTAATTTTTCATACATAGATCTTGTAAACTGAGCACCTATTTCAAAGATAACAGTACAAAATATATTAACCATTGTTATTCTCCTACTATCTTGTTTTGAAATTTTATATCACTGTTTTCATTGTTTTTTCCTCTTTAAAATGAGGAAAGTCTTGCATCAATAATTGTATGTCCATTAGAACGTTACTTGCTTAATGTCCAAATCCTCACCCACCAACTCATGTCCAGTGTGCAGACAGGCGCTCATTCTGTTAGCTCCACACTGTTCTATCCTATGTGTCACCAAAGACCTGGCGCATAACCCATACCCAGTATATATCGCATGAACAAGCTGGGGTGCCTGAGAGAAAGCAGCCCCTTGACCCTGTCAGTTCTTCATAAATCCCACATGTACCTCTCCACAAAATGGCCTTTCCCTGGGAGAAACATATCCTGGGTTCCAGGCCACAGCATTCCTCTAAGGTGTCTTATGTCTTTTCAGACTGAGTCTCCCGTTAGGAGTCACACCTCCTGAGCCAAGTCAGGGATGCTAAATTAGTCAGAAAGATGGATAATGACCAACCTGAGGACTGTGTAACAGGACATGTCAGAAGGAAATTCCTAATTATTGCTCTGGTATTCATTGGAGGCAACACGGAGGACCAGCAGTAACCATAGGGTTCTTCAACCCTCTATCTAGTTATCCAAGGTGATAACTAGAGGCACTACGTGACTTCCACATTTTTAATCAGTGTCACAGCCAACTGACTCACAGTGCTTCACAGCACTAAGCTAATCTGAAACTATAATCCTGTGCTGGTCCATATCTCCATGTGAGTGCAGGTCTATGAGCTGCCACCCTTTCTTCTTTCTCCCTCCTCCTCTCATTTTCCAGAGTGATGCTGTTAAGCAAGGAGCTTAATTCTTTTCATACAATTAACTTAGCTTTATTAATGACCATTTAGTGGCTGGCTCCATCATCAACAGGAGCCAGAAAGTGAAAGCAACATTCAGAAACACATTGAGCCAACCACAATTACAGTTTCATGATCTTCTAAGCACTATCTCAAGTAAGAGCGCCCTCTCTTTAGATAGTAACTCAAACACACTGATCAAATCCTGAGCATTAAATCTCATCCTTAATGTATCCCCACAACTCCAAAAAGAAGATGACATTCACAAAGCAACATTCACTACCCAAAAGAATATGGAAAGAGGTTTTGTTCTGTAGACAACTTCTGGTTGTAACATCACTTATCTAGCCCCACTGCAAATAAAACGTTAGTATTTTACAAATGAGTACATGTTTGATATCTTTCAAGCCTCAAGCATGGAAGGGCTGTAACTTCCAGTAACTTCTTCTTGGTAGCTAGAGTTGACTGTAACTTTTGGGATCATTCTTAACACCATGCAACCTGTCCTAGATCCTTGGCTGGCTGTCTTAGTTACTCTTCTCTCGTTGCTGGGACAAATACTCAACACTCAAAATGAAGGAAGGAAAGGTTTATTTAGCTCACAGTTACTGGAGGTTTCAGCCCATACTCAGCTGGGTCCAACACAGAGCAGCACAGAGCAGAAAGCAACCTTTCATGGCAGCGGCAAAGAGCAAGAGCGCAAGGGAGGGGTAGCAGCAGCTCAAGCAGCTAGCTTCTCTTCCCACCTTACATTGTAATGCAAATTACCTGCCCCAGGGTAGGGGAAGTACTCACACCTATGGGTACTTCCCAGTACTTACCCACCTATGGGTAATCCCAGCAGTACTAAAACCCATAATCCCAGCCTTGGCTCACACATAATCCCAGTGGACCATGAGTTAACACAAATTCTAGAAGTCCACACCCCATGACTGCATGAGGCTTTGGGGGGACAACGAGACACAAACCATAACACTGGCCTTGCAGTGTACCTATGAAATGTAGACAGGGAGCACAGATAACTATGCGGTACAATCTCGGGCTCTAGACCCATTTCTGCATCAGTTCCCCAGAGCTCATGCTTTCTACAGCAAAGCCCTTTGCCTAGTTGCTTTTCCATTTTCATTTTAACTTTTAAATCTTAATTTCTCCTCCTTCTGAAACTGGCATTTCTCAGTTTTCTCTTGGCTCCTGCTGCATTTTCTTAGCCAGGACTTCTGACTCTTATCCCTCCTTCCAGCTGCCTTTTATTTTCTTTACAGTGGAAATTCAGGATTCCTTGCAGAATCAAAAACATGCATACATGAACACACATGTGCATATGTGTGTGGTGTGTCACATGCAGCAGTCTGGCCTACGACCGCACCATCAGTCTCTAGGGAGGAGGGTTGGTCACTGGCCATAAGGGCTTGTCAAGGACTCCTGACTGCTGCCTCCAGGGTCCACAAGCCTAGAGCTTATTTACATGCTTGCACATCTAAATTCAGAATTTGTTAAATGGATAATACATTCATTTTATTTAAGGAGAATTTTGTGTGCACCAAGTATTGCACTGGGCATTAGCAAGGCCTAGCTCTATACATATATCCTTTTTATGGTATGTGCTAAATATTTCTACCCTCAGTCCTCATATTCTCTCCACCTGTTCTTTCACTCATGAGCATTCTGTTGTCATTGTGGCAACTGCACTGTTCTTCCAGAGGGCTCCCGAGCCTGAGTCTTTAATCCAAGCATCCACCTTGCTGTGTGGACTGTTACATCTACCTATATATTATACAGTGAGCTTTAGGGAGCCACCAAGGAGTCAAACTCAGAGTGTTGAAAGTGAAATTTGACCTCCCGCTGAACCCATCCTTCCGTCTCTATTGTCTGGATGCACCACCCCCCCATGCAAGTGGTCATCTACATTTCCAACCTGGGAAGTCCTGACTCCTCTCACCTGCACTCTAAATCTGTTGCTGCTGTTTCTCCAACCTGGGGTTCCTGGGTCAGGTGCTCCTAGCTCCTCACCAAGGCTGCCGATATGCTGATAGGCCTCTGCCTTCAGAAAGATCAGGAGAGTGAGCCCCCTCCATAGGACACTGAAATGCCAATGGTTTCTGCCACTCACAAGTGGGGCTAGGGTCTTAAGACTGGCACACAACGCCCTCTAAGATGTGGTTCTTCCAGACCCAACTAGAATGAATTGAAACATCTCTCATTAAAGCCACGATACCACAGAGCAGTTTGCCACCTCCTCTTAGAACTGGGCTCTTGCTCCAACTGCCCGTAGCTTTACATTTGGGTCTTCTTCGTCTACAGAGCTTACCTCCTGCCACACATAAACATACGTATGACTGTGTGTATTGCTATTAAATAGGTGCATATGATCACAGTAAACAATGGTGTAATTATGTGTCTTCATTTCTATATTTTAACTCAGATGGAAAATTCCTTTAAAAATTATTATGTCTACAACGTTGCCCCCTTTTTTTTTCTTTGTATTTTCAGAACCCAGAACAACAACTAGGACTTCTCATATACTCAGTTGAAGTTTATGAAATAGATGAAGAAAGAGGAAGCTTAAAATCTAATTATTTTAGTTTTTTAGATTCATTTACAAACCGAAGATAGTTTCTTTTCTCCTAATTCTTAACATGTACTCTAAGGGCTCATTATGTCCAAATAAAAAGGGAGAAATTTAATTCAACATGGGAGAAAATATCTGTAGTTCTAAGAATATACAGGGATCACCTATATTACTAAACTATAAGGCCCCTATAAAAATGGTACCCTTAGGAGGCAAAAGAGCCTAAAAATGACCCTTTTATGCCAATGCTGATTGTTTTTCAGAAAAAGTTCTAGCAAAGAACTGAATCTAGGGTCACCTCAGTGCAGAAAGCAGGAGATCTGATCAGGCGGCTGTTGGCTGTGTGCAGAGCCGCTGGCCTATCTGGGGGCTCCGCATTTAAACCAAGCAGCCCTTCTGAGAAACTAGATGTTACATCAGAGGTGGGAATGAGGGGAACAGAGCTTTCAAGGGGAAAATTATGCATTATGCTTATTTTATTAGAGATTCAAGGGGAAACTACTGAGCCATTAAGTAATAAACTCACTTTGACCTTGTCAAAACCTTACATCCAGCAGCATTTTGAAAACTTTTGGGTTCTGCCTCTTTGTTCCAAGTTGCTTGAACCTTAGTTGAACACACGAAAGCTTTCAGTTATCAAAAATGTGCTTATATATGCACATTATTTCACGTTCATCTGCACCTGCCTAGAAGTCATCACCAGAGGCCTTAGAAATATTCAGAGAGCCACTGAAGTGTGAGCAATAGTTAATAAAAATTCTTCCAGTTTTAATTACAAACAAAAAGCAAGCATGTTTCTACTCTATAAAATGGATCTGGAATACCCAGGGAACTGCTGCTGTTTATAACCACACATAAATTATATTCATCCTTCACACTAACTTACGGCAGAATTACAGGCTGCTATACACTATAAAGTCATGGGTCCAATTTTATGAAAATATTATTTCTACCACCTGTGTGAGAAGTTCCATCTAATCCAGCCAGCAGAACATGCAGAAGTTAATAAAGGACAGCTCTACCCTCCCTCCCCACTAGGAGGGCATTTTTGTTCTTTAAGTCACTACCTATGAAGCAAAGTGAAGGTGCTGATCGTATTGAGAGGGAAAGCAGCTATGCTTCACCTGAACACAATTAGTGACAGAGGAGGAAATTAGGGAGCAAACGGCACCAGTGCCTGCTCCCTCCGTGTTACGCCTACTATGAAACTATGGTGTAAGATGATAGAAGAGATTCTGACTAGGGATCTTGGCACCCACTTGTTTCCTCCTTCAGCACCCACCATTCCTGCTGTAGCCAAGAACTCAGGACACTCAGAAATTAAAACCCTACTTTCTTTTCAGAAGCGCTCCCTGCAACATGGGTGGTTCACATAAGCACTCATGCTACTTGTCACCTTTGAGAAGGATATGTGCATGAGTCATTCACTCTTTCAGCAGATAATCTGGCTTGACTTCTGAAAGTCAGACACTGGATTAGGTACTAATTAAAAAAAAAAAAGAGAGATATTTCCTTTGAAATATATGGAGGGCTGGCCAGCTAGCTCAGCAGACTAATGCACCTGCTTAGGCAGAGTGCAGCAGCTGCGGTTTGATCCCCGGCATGCAGTCCTGGCACTACCCCGGAGGGTGCACTGAGACAGTGATTGAGACTGGGCATGGTGGTGTGCACCTGTAATCCCAGCACTTGGGAGGCTGAACACAGGAGAATCACTACAAGTCCAATCTACATAGCGAGACCCTGTAGAACCTGTACTAAATACATTTAAAAAAGAAATATATGTAAAAGATGTCTAAATCAGTAATATACAATGACAAAATAGTGAGCACAGGCAGCTATAGGTCAAACGTATCTTCAGGTCAAATGAGAACACCAACCAAGCTCTCTCTACTCAGACACCCAGATCAAGCAAACTGCTGAGGAGATGGCGCAGCCAGGAGAAGCGCTAAGTATGGTTAGGCATCAGTCAGATGAAGCGGGAGGCAGAGGTGTGGATTATGTAGTAGTTTGGAAGTAAATATTCATTAAATGCTAGCTTCTATCCCATCATCATGATCATCGACAAACCAGGTAATAATTTATGTAACACATTAGTTCAGACAGGAAGATCATTTCTTACTTAAACCAACGGCTTACACTCCAAGAGGAAAGCTTTCTAAAGAGTCCAAGAGGGACCCCTGGCTCAGGAATGCAGGAGCAGCTTGCCAACCTCCGTCCCTTGGGCACATGCCATCTGTGAGGAGCAGATGAGCTGGAGGAATTATGTAACTAATTTAGTGTCATCCATAAATTTCTAGTCACCCAGAAATTATCTTCAACACTCCAAGGGACACACTTCTGCTTGTAGACAGTGGCAGGGACTGAAGATGGGCTTGAACACAAAATATCTAAGGCTCTTGGGTTAGAACAGATCAGACCAAGTAAGACTTTCTCAATGAAGGGTATTAGTTATCATTTGGCCTTGTCATTAACATGCAGGAAAGATTGTACCTACAGTAATTATTTAAGTTGGGGATATAAATACTTAAATACATGACTTCTTGGAATTATCAGAACATTATGTAGTAGTTGGCATTAATTTCTAGGAAAGTTGCCCTATTTAAATCCTAATATCTTCTGTTTTCCTCCAGCTCCAATCTTCACGTACATAACAAGGGTACACTGCTTCATTCAGCATACCAGTTTTGTGAATTTTTCTTCCTCTGTCGTTCATATTTTTACTCTCTCTAATCTCACCATCATTTGCCTGCGAGAATAACATGGAGAAGTAACTCAATCACCAAGACATGTAAAATCCAACAGGTACGGCCAGTGAAGTTGGCAAGCTGAGAAATGTCATGAAAACTCTCCTCGGAGTTTAATCAAAGTAAAGTTCAATATACTCTGTACATTCAAAACAAAATTAGAAAGCATAAAGCAAAATTCCAGCTAAATGAACAATGTAGTTTCCAGGGCTTCTTAAATTTGCACAGTCTCCTTTTAAAGTACCTGAGCTCAGTTCTCCCAGCCAAGCTGACCCCAGCTGGATTTCATCAACAGAAAATCACTTACCGCACCCTGATCCTTTTCTTTCTCAAAACCCATACTGGCTCCTAAATGCTTCTCACATCCATTAAAACACAGGCATGGGATTTGGAGTATTTATCCTTGGCTTCTAACCACAGGAGTTCATGCATAAAGTGTATTACCTTCCTAGGGCTGCCCTACCCAATGACCACATAGTGACTTACACAACCGAAATCTATTGCTCACTTTGAAGCCAGAAGTCCAAGACCAAGGCATCTACAGGAATGGTTCCTCATGAGGAAAGTGAAGCAAAGTCTCCTCCCTCACGTTCCTTTAAAGGCAGTGGTTTTGTCAGCACTTTGGTGATTCCTGACTTGTGAAAGGCTCACTGTGATGTCTGTCTCAGTCTTCCCATGGTGCTCTTCGTGTGTATGTCCTACACTCATTATTTTCTCTTCGTAAGGACATATACCATACTGGACTACGGGTTACCCTCAGCATGGTATTTTACCTGGCTAAAGGTCATACATCCAGACAACATTGCACCCTGACAAATTGGGATCAAGCAGGAATTTTTCATTGATATAAGTGAAACAATGCATGGTGAGATCTTTGCAATTATTACTCTTTGATGGAGACTATGGAACAGCATTTACAATGGGAGGAACACAGCTTATAGTCAGCTAAGTTTAGCTTAAAATTTGGACTTGTTATTTGCTTTAGAGTTCCCTACTTTATGTGCAAGACACATAAAATCCCTTCCATGCAGAATGGGGAGAAAACTACATGGAGAAAGTAACTACTCTAAGAAAATAAAGGCAGACTGCACACAGCACACCACCAGCAATACCCTGGGCTTGAAGGACCCCTGTCAGGGCTGGCCTCTCCTCATACACCACAGCACAACAACTTATTTCTTTCTTTCAAAAAGTAACTTTCAAAAAAATGTCTCAGGTGTCTTTGCTTAATACTTTGACTGTTCCTGCCTTCCATAACAGGAAAGCTTTTTTGGTTTTTGTTTATGACTGTTTATGGAGATCAACAGAAACCCATTAAAATAACTCCTTTTGTGGTATCTTTTCATATTTGTGTTCAACTGTCCATTTGATTGCAAGCACTTAGGAATAAAAACGTGTTATGATGCATTAAAACATTTTTGAAAGATGATCTTTGTGTTAAGGACCTGTCCTATGTAATGCAGTGAAACTCATTAAAATTGTGAAAAGTACCATCATTTTTCAGTCTCTTCCTCCTCACTAACCTTGGTGCCCACTTACTATTTGGATACTCCTCTTTTTCAATATCTTCTTCCTCACTAATCTTGATACCTACTGGTAACTTAGATATTCTTCTGCTCCTATCCTTTTCTTCAAAATGTGCTTGCAGAAAAGTAAAGGTACATATATTGAATTAATGTGTTCTGGGGCTTCTGGGTAATATGGGGCAGGTTTTAGACTATGTTGAGCAGCCCAATATACACAGGATGGTCTTTATATTTACTATGACAATTGCTTCTGGTAGATGGCTGTAAGTTGTGCTCTATTGGACATCTATGCATTACAATAAAGTTCTAATCTATACAAGAAGTACTTTATCTAATTTGTACAAAGGTGCTGTAGCAGATAGCATTAGCCTCGCTGGTGAAAAATCTTACATGTGATTCCTCGCCAGCATTTCTCAGGCAAGAGTCCGAACCAGTGCCAGTGAGCATTATGTAGTTTCTAGCATCAGTAGTGTGAAAGGTCAACTGAGGGGGACCTTCTGCCAAGTCCTACTCGACACCAGGGAACATTCCTCCTCTCTGTACAGGTTGTGGAGGAAAACTTAGTGGGTGGTGAATTTTCTAGCAATTAGTGTTGTTTACTTCAAAGATGGAGGCTAATGTATATATATATCTTTCTGGAAAGTAATCTGCCCTTGGGTTCCTATATACAAGCAGAGACCAGATCCCCAGGGGATGGGCCACGGTGTCAATTCTTTACTCTTGTCATGACTAAATCTGGAAGATGAACTCAGATTCACCAAGAAGAAACTCCCAGTACAAGAAACAAGAGATATGCTTGGTAGAAATCTGGCACATTAATAGGTGGCAAAAGCCTTAGGTTGATGCATTTTAATCCTTCCAGAAAAGCTACTGAATCATCTGAATTCTCTCAGTACAAGATACTAATATGCCCAATAGCAATGGTCAATGCCACCTATATGAATCTATTCAAAAATTTAGATGAGTATAAGAAATAGAAGAAAATGTCTTAGTTTTAAACAAATGATCATTCTAGTTAAAGAGCATGAAACTAGCAAATACTGAAATTTCAAATGTGGCAAAATCGTGTGATACATTCATGATGACATCTCTGAAGAAAGATTTATGGAGTGAAGGGAAGCAAGCCCAGTAGATGCAGAGTGTCTGAGAGGCAGAATGGAGAGTGGAAGGCAACAAAAGTTCGCCAGTTTCTAAAGTGTGACGGGGAGAGGCTCTCTTCAGCTGAGAGCTGGGACAAGGGTAGACACCTGCCCAACTCAGCCTACCAAAATCAGTGGGAAATAGCTTGTGGACATAGATGAAGTTTTGTAGAGCTAGAGTTCAAATTGGCACCACATATAATTGTGGAGAGGATACACTAAGAAATAAAAAGAAAACTTTCAGGAAAGAGAAAAGAGGTTAAGATTTAAAAAACCAGATCAAGAACACAGAGAATTATCAAAATAGAGTCCCAGGTACCCAAGCATCCCACAGATGGTTGTTTTGGTGTCTTTGAGGTGAACAGTTTCTGAGGGAAGCCCCAGAGCAGGGAGACCATGCCCTTACTATTCAGTTGAGCTGGGCTCATGAGATTCCACAACACAGCTTTATAGTAAACACTACAGAAGTATCAGGCAGAGGAGGAGTCAGACTAAGGAGTAGAGAGGTGTTTGGGACAGGGAGATGTATGATGTCTTTAGGGAGAAGGAATTGGGTTATAGAGGACTCTGGCAGTTAGATATCTATTCATTCCACAGATAAAGAATGACTGACTAAGTGACTCCCAGATTTAATATAAATAAAACAAAACAAAATAGCCATCATTGCAGAACTAGAGGTGGGGTGGTCAGGGGCAGTTATGGAAAGAAGAGCTTTAAGATTCTGTATCTTTTGATAGGCAAGAATTCAAATTGGAAAAGCCTACTTGAGGATGTTTTCTTTTTTGGTATTTTATGTGAGGTTTTAAACTACCCCTGCCGAATGTTTTCACTAAAGAGAAATCCCTTTGAATAAGAACACCTTTAACAGATTATTAAAAGGGACAGTGTAAAACCTTGAATAATATTTAGAAAAATGTGCAGAAAAACTAACTCAATTCATTCATTACATTTTCAAGTAACTGGTGTGGGCTTCATTTCTGAGTACATAGCACAGTGCAGATAGACTTTTGTGTGTTAAAATGAATATAAAAAGGGGGACTTAGGGGTCTCAGTAGTTCTCCCAATTTAAATATACTTAAGTAACTGTGAAAACTGGTCAGTTTACACATAAAGTCATGCCAATTTAAAACAGAAAAGTCCCATTGATATTGACCACATTTTTGGCTCCTATTAAATTGCTACATAAATATATAAAGCTGGTCTGTAATGCTACATGTCTGCAAAAACATATTTTTGGCAAACAAAAGTATTTCCATTTTAATCTCAATTTTCTTTATCCAGTATTAAATATTTCAAATTTACTTTTGGTTCTAAGTATCCTAATAACCTCCACACCCATACCTTTTTTTTTCCACATTGTATTTCTCTTTTCATTTATAAATTCACACGTAAAATACTTTGGGATTACTGTCAATTGCAATTTTCATTCTTTCAAAATCTAGCTTCCAGGTATCCTTGGTGCAACATCTAAAGTTTAATGTTCTGCACCTGTGTTCATCATGGTGTTGAACAGTTTTCGCCAAAAGATATTCCCATATCCCAAGGGTTACCACTTGTGACTCTGTCTGTATTCAGAAGAAAAGTCATGCAGAGCTTAATTAAGGCTACCCAGGTGAGATTGTGCTGTTTTATCTATTGGGCCACAGTCCACTGGCAAGTGTCCGTAATTCAGGCACCAAGAGGTCAGAGATGGAGAGGAGGAGAAGGGAGAAGACCATATAAAGATAAAGGCCAAGACTGGAGTTACACACAAGCCAAAAATCCCAGGTGCCATCACAAAGATGCTGAAAAAGGCAAGGTAGGATTCTCCCCTGGCACGCTCAGGATTAGCAAAGCCCTGCTTGATTTCAGACATCTGGCCTCCAGAGCTGTGAGAGAAAAATCTCTGTTGTGTTAAGCCACCGAACTTATGGTGATTTATTTTGGCAGCCCTAGAAAATTAATACAATGATCCATTTATTTTTTTCTTTTTGCTTTACACTGTTTGTGGACCGTACATGAACACTGATTTTTACTTTGTACTAGGCTATTATGATTTAATAAGAAATACATATTCTGTCTTTATTCCTAGGACCTGACACAGAGTTTCTAAAACTCGTGAACACTGAAAGAAGCGAAAGTAGCATCTTTAATTTTCACAAGAGGGTCCTTCCTAACTATAACTGAGATGAGACTCACAAGAGGCATCTGGGTGGCCCTTAGGGAACTTCAGAAGCTGGCTGGCCACTACAGCAACCAAGAGTGGGATTGCAGGCTGGAGAGGGAAGAGGCACTGAAAAGCATGCTAGTCAACAGCTGGCATTGACTTGGTCAATCATGCGTACATATTAGAGCCCCTACTAAAAATAGGAAATAAAGAGATCTGGAGAACTTCGAGGACAGTGAAATGCAGAGTTTCTGGGGGAAATGATAAATGCACTCAGAAATAGAACCCATTCCCCATGCCTTGCCCTCTGCATCTCTTTGTCCCTGAGTTGTATCTTTTATGTTAAATTGATAATAGAAGGTAAATTGCCTTCCTTGAGTTCTGTGAACTGTTCTAGCAATCATTCAATCCTGAGGGGGGCGGTGCAAGGGAACCCCAAGTTCATAGTCTGCTGGTCAAAAGTATGAGAGGGCAGGAACTGCTGTTAGTATCTGAAGTGAAAACACTTTGGGACCCAGTCAGAAAAATGTGTAGTCTGTGGAAACACCAGGCAGTTAGGGTGAGGGCTGAATTGAACCAGATACATGGCTGAAGTCCAGAAAGACAGAAAGTTAGTTGTTGGTGTCGAGACCCCTGCACTTTTTGACACAAGTATTTAGGGAATAAATATAGAAAAGATCCCTTAATTTAATCTCAAAAGGATTATAAAGAATGATATCGTAACAATTCTATTGTACCAATAGAATTAGAAGTCAGTGTAAAGTTTGTCTCTGAATAGTGTTTATTAAAAATTTCACAAACTCTTCAAATGGCAGTAATGTTTAACCATCTATGTATTTTATGGCTTGATGTTGCTAGTTTCTCTGATAGTTGACTACAATCTATAACCATCAGAAAAGATCACTAATATAGTAGTTTATCCTATTATAGTTCTAGGTAAGAGCTGAATGAAGCCACATATATGTCAAATGCATATACGTGTACTAATAAAAAGAACATGCTTTTGTAAGAGAATTTTAAAAAGTTCAATCTCAGAATATTTATTAAATTCCTAGATGGATCAGGTTTTATGCTGGGCTACAGAAAGATAACATTTTTCTATATAGGTTCATTTACTATTCTATGGAATGTTCATGTAAATGAATTGGTTAATATCTAAATTAACTAAATTCAGAATACAATGCTTAAGGATTTTGGAGTTCCTTAACTATGTAAATTATCATAAATATTTTAATTTTCATAAATATTGTGTTTTGTAACTAACAACTGGATTCAAAATTAGATTTTTTTTCTAAAATTTATTCGGTACAGGGTCTACAGGGTTTCACTATATAGATTGGACTCATAGTGATTCTCCTGTCTTCAGCCTCCAAAGTGCTGGAGCAACAGGTGAGCGCCACCACACCACTATTGTCTCAGCGTGCTCCAGGGACGGGGCTGGCACTGTACGCTTGGGATCAAGCTCCAGCCAGGCCAGTGTCTGCCTAAGCAGGCGCTTTAGTCCGCTGAGCTATCTGGCAGGCCCTGAATTCAAAATTAACTGTTTAAACTTAATATATATTCCTAAATCTATGTAATATTATATACTCTCAGATTTAAGAACTCTGACCCCTGAAAATTGGGAAATGTTGATAGAATCCTGGATATTTACTTAAAATGTATACTTGAAGTTAGTTTTGGATTATTTGGCCAATTGCAACAATTTCATTAGAAACACGGAAATGACACACAGGATTCGGAGGCATATTTATTTTATGTCAGTGGGCCTTTACTTGGGATTGTTCTCAAAATATCAGGCCTTGTAAGTTCAAGGTCAGAGGTTTTATGGGGCCTGTGAGGGCAAGCACCAAGCATAATTGACTGGTATTGATTGGTTATAATATGCATCACAATGACCAGCTGGAGACCAGCTGTTTCTAAGAAACAAGCACAGCAGGAACTGTAGCCTGAACTGTTACCTGGGCAACTAATAAGTGGAAGTATGTAATGAATGGCTTGGGGTAAGCATTTTCTGTTATGCAATGACAACTGGCTACTTATTTTAGGGTTACGAGTGTATCTGTGGTGACACAATTAGCAGTTGTAGATAAGAAAATCGGCTTTACTCAAATTCAGAACAAAAATATTTAGGAGAATGACCGTACCTATTCTAGCACATTCTTCAGGTGTTAAAAAGTCATATATGTGAATATGGTTTAATCATAAAAAAGAATTCTGAACTAAGGCTAGGTGGTAAATCAGAATATGTACTGATATTATGATCCCATTGCAGAAAAATGTACATGAAGATTTTTTAAAAACGCACCCCATTATCAGTGATTAACTCTGAGAATTTACATTATGTGTGATCTTAATATCTAGAATAATACTGGACAGATTGTTACATAATAGTATCTAATAACTTGTTGAATGCGTGCTTATTTGTTCTTGTATTTGCCATATTCTAAGTAAAAGAAAAATGATAGTTCTGACTGAATTTTAACTAATACAGCTATGAATGAAGGCCTAAAGAAAGTTGAATTTACAGATATATTCCATAGTATAATCTAGACCACAAATGGGGCAAAAGAAACCCACAGAATTCCCCTTGCTATTCTCTTCCACTACTGACTAACATGATCTGTAATCACTGGAGCTAAATTCCTTGTCTCCTTGTGGCACCTGAGAGGAACTTTGTGCGATCGAGGAGGTGACAGCCCTGGCCTGCTGACCATATTAGCCCTCACCCTGGTTTCCAGCTCCAACAAAGGATCTTACAGGAACTTTCTTCTCACTTTCAGTAGCTTCCACTGCTACTGACACAGTTTATTGAACTCTACAGGATGGAAAGGAGGCCTTATATTACCAAGTGCTTCTCTCTCCAGGTTTCTATTGGGCCGACTGAGCTGTCCTAATACCCTTGTGGTTTACAGACCTGCCCTCCATGACCGCTCAAGGTTAAACCTGAGAGATAGAATTATGTAATTATTGTCACCCTTACAGGACAATATCATCCTGCTTGCCCCCACAGTCACATATGAAGCTTCTTAGATATAGTTTTAGATTCTATGTCTTCCTAGATTAATAATCTGTGAGCAGTTTTAGGATTTAATTCAGAGAGTTCCTTGAATGTATGGTAGGAAAGTCAGAAATCCAAGATATTTAAAGGGTTTGAGTAGTGAAGAACACAGTTTCAATTTGCCGCTTGGGCAAAGATGAGCACTGTTCATACAAGTCTGCTGATGACACAAAAGGTAGATTTAGAAAAGGCTTATGACAAAAAAAAAGCTCTGAGTGCATGGTTCAGGACTGAAATGGAAAAGAGAAAAAACTTGAATAGGACATGGGAAACAGATCTGGCAACTGATAGAGAAAACTTACTTCTCTTTAGGTTGTACACATAGGAAAGTCTCATCATGAAAAAAAAAAATAGAGGTCACATTTGACACTACTTTACCATGTGTGTCAGTTAACTTTCCATTACTGTAACAAAATACCTGAGCCTATCAATTTAAAAAGTGGAAAGGTTTATTTTGGTCCACAGTGTTAAGGTTTCACTCTATGGCTGGTTGGGCCCATTGCATTTTTCCCTGTTTTGAGACAGTATAAATCATGTCAGAGCACCAGGTGGCAGAAGCTGATTATCTAATGATTGCTGGGAAGGTAAGGGAGAGAGAGAGAGAGACAGAGACAGAGACAGAGACAGAGACAGAGACAGACAGAGAGACAGACAAAGAGAGACAGAGAGACACACAGAATACATCATAGATCTCTATAGTGGCAATACAACTTACATTATCTACCTGTCCATCTTTCTATTTCAACAATTTCTAGTGAAATTTGAGGAATATAAAATTTTTGTCTAACTGTGGAAGTAATGAAATAAGTTTTATGCCCCAATGGAGAAAGATTTCCCAAAGTAGTACACCATTTATCTTTGCCTGGCTTTGAAATAAAGAAATCCTACCACAAAAATAGTATGATGTATTGGTTATGCTTCTGATTGTAAGAAAGTCCTAGGTCATAAGTAATAAAATCAGTCCAGAAAAATTCATTTCTAAAACAAATATTATAAAACTAAATTCATTAGGATTGAGGCATTCACTTTATAAAGGAAATGGTTAGTGGATAATTAAAATGCCATACATCACTGATTATTAGTGACAATTGGTATTTCCACAGTATTTAAAAAAAAAAAAAAACAGCAACGGATTTAATTAAATTTACTTTAGCTAGCACCTCATAAGAGTATAGTAAATGGCCTGTGGCGGATATGCATGACCAAATGGTGTTGTAAGTTATTTCTCTTATGTGTTACCAAACGTATTTAGTCTAGCCACCAAGGTTTTATTGAGGTTTTTAAAAATCTGAATGTCTAGTATTTAACACAACACTCTTGGTTCAAATTACTATATTTCACATGCATGTGAAATGTATTTAGTTTCCAGAAGACTCTATATATGATATCATTCTAAGGATTCCAGGCTGACACCAGCTTTGAGCTCTTCAAAAGTCAGATGATACAAACCACCTCAGGTACTGTGACCTCTCCTGTCACCTCTTTTTAAAATGCTACTCTGAAAATTGTGTGACTCTGTTTTGTTCCAAGTAACCCTTGCAATTGGATCAGTCCCAAATTCCCTGCATTGGTGAAGGGAACAAAAAAGGCCAGCATCATTTCCGTGTATTCATACACCATTTTTCAGAGGATGCAGAAAGTGAACTGTTCAACTTACATTTCCAAATATTGGCGCTGCCACAGTCCGGCTTCAAGCCCGGCGCAGGCTGTTAGAGTGTGTTCACTCACTTGAGATCCCGTCAGTCACTGTTGGGTCTCTTGCCTGCCCCAAGCTGGGCCTCAGCCACTGTGTATTAGCTGGCCAGCCTGTCTCTATGGCCCTTGACTCAGCCTGCATGCCTAGTCATCCTAAACTTTGCTTTCTCCAGGCCAGGTACCCAACTATGATGCTTCAGTTTCCCTACCCTCTCCCAGAGTATTCTGAATTGAATAAAGTAAGAGATTTCTTTTCAGTTTTGTCAGTCTACTTACCTAAAATTATATTTTGGCCATAACAAGAAGGAAAATGAATAATTGGGCTCCTTATCCTATTGAACTTTTGAAGTAATAAAGGTCTACATTGAACTATGCATATCAAGAGTATACTTATATGCACAATGATATTATGATAAGAAATTATGTTTTATCCATTTAAAAGCAGAAAGCTTGTACTTTTTTTTGTTTGTATGTTAGGAGAGACTTTTCTATTCTCCTGGCTTATAAATTCCTGTAATTTCCACTCAATCTTGTGACCTTAATATGTCCTCTCTTTCATCAGATGATACTAGCAGATAGCCCTCTTGCTGTTGTTTCTTCAGCCACCATTTTGACTCCTTGATTGTAAAAATGATCCGTAACTTGTCCTTCTTATTAATTACCCACCAGCATTAAGTCATCAGGTGGATGGTAAGGCGGTCTGGCATCTCCCTCACCTTTATCTCCTCCAGTCTTCTGGGTTTTCACAGCCAAGCCCAGATCCAAGCTCTTAGCCAAGACCATGAGACCAACCATAACCTGACCATCCTTACAGGGCGGACTGTCATTATTTATGAAGCTGTAGTCAATACACTTGCCTTCCACACTAAAACACCGAAGCCATTACTCTTGGGAGATACACTGAGTGAGGTTCCAGAGATCCTCTAATCATGACATATTCACCAACCAATCAAAACATGAATTTGTTTGATGTGTGTCTATGCTCAAAACACCTCATTGAATATATAATGTCAATTCATTAACCCCGAACTCGTGGCTGGCAGCACTGTAACTCATGTCTGAACAAAGCTTATCTAACACATGTTTTCAACATAAGGCAGAACACAGACTTCTTGAGCTCAGAAATGCAGAACAGAATCATGTTGGCATTATGCTTTGGGGCCATTTAAAGTACTTACGACACTGACAAAAAGTACAGAAATGTGAAAAATGTGGCACTCGGTAGGCTGAAAAGGAGGATTGCCTTGTTCCCTGTATGAGAGCTGGAACAAGAAAGTGGGCATCTCCTTTCTCAACTGTAGCTGGGAGTGGGCACACCAGGGGACCAAGGTTTTCTGCTCTGAGCATTCCTGCACATTGCATGGACAGCATTATGATGGCTGACTTTGGGGGAAATGATGCATTTTGGTAAATATGCAAATATGCAAAACTGGAACCCTCCAAATATGAAGGAGGACAGAATTTCTGATTGTACGACCTGTGAATATTCTTTCCCTTGGCTATATTCCACTTCTACTGGTGTCTGTTTCTCAGCCACCTCAGGCTTCAGTCTACCTGAGATTTCCCACTTACTCTTCCACTGGCCTGCACTGTCCTCCTACCTATCCCTGGCTTCTTATGATCACCACTGTTGTGCCTATCTTTGTCACACTGGCTTCCCACGCAAACTGCCAAGGAACCCTCAGTACCCAGTCCAGCCATTCAGAGCCAGACTCAGTAGGTACTTGGTAATGCTTGCCAAATGAATGAATGAATGAATGAATGAATCAATGAATGAATGAATGAATGGCTAGTGTTTTCCTCAGGTGTCCTTTTTGGCAAAGAAATCATAAGAAATCAATTCTTTGACAAGATTCAAAATTTCAAAGAGTAATTTACAGGTATGTATAACCACTAAAAGGAAGAATCCCTGCTTTTATCAAACATCCTCTCCCAAGCCCTAGCCCATTATCTTTCTCCTTCTGTTGGTTCCTCCCAAAACTGAACATGTCATCCTTAAATCAAATCAGCATCTCAAGTCAGAAACAACCCTAGACACACTGAAGGAAGAGAGGCTTTTAGCCAGCATTATTTGAGTATTATACAGATTGATATTGTCTTAATTCCCAAATGATAATGGACAATTTTCCTTCTTTAATTGGGTTCATTTACACTAAAGAAGTACTCACTTAGATGGGTTCTGGAGAGCATTTTAGAGAAAGATAACTGTGAGAAAATACATGCAGAGATGGATTGAAATGGATTTCTTGGAGATTTAAAATTCACCATGAGTCACTGGACTCCAAGGGATGAAAAGGGATCAAAAATACAACACAGGAGGAGAGAAAGGGAACTGGGAGACTTCGGAGTCCAGCGCCCCTCAGTACTGTTTTGGTTAAGGCTGGACTGGTCTCATTCACTCTCAATGTTTCACCAATTTGTTAAAATAAAAGAAAGAACTGAAAAATGCAAACCGAAAAAGAGGAAAAAGCTTAAGGAAAAAGAGTTTAATGATTAATTAGGTTAGTAAAAGATGAAAGTTGGGAATCGTCTAAGGTAGGAATGAAAGTGCAGACTTCTCATGTGCAATTCAGTTCTTTCAATGATTCACCAAAATGCCAACTACACAGGTGCGCTCCAGAGCCAGCCTGACGTTAGCTACTCTTAAAGCAAAGAAACAAAGGCCAAACCCAAGCATCATGTTGTCCTGCAACCTAGGGGGATGCACTATTTCTGTGAAGTCCAAACTCTTCTCACTCCCGAATTTGCACTGAGAGAAACTTCAATCACTAAAGCTTTAGGTACAAATCCAGCCTTTCTGACAATTTCTTTGAGTTCTCCTAGGTCTCAGATCACCATGAAGAGTATGTTATGTTAGTCAGCTTTACTCCCCTTGCTGGAACCAAACACAGTACAGATGCCTGTAAATTAAAGGAGGAGAGGCATGCACTGGCTTCAAGAGAGTTAAGCCGCAGTCAGCCGGACCCCAGGCAGGAATATCACAGCAGAAGGACATCAAGGAACAAACCTGCCTAGCTTATGGCAGCTGGGAAGCTGAGCAGAGAAACAGTGCCAGCGAGCAGGGGCTGGGGCTCAGCCACCTCATGCGAGGCCCCCGAGACCTAGCAGACATGCACAGTAGTGTACTTCACTGATTACCTGGTCAGCTTCCAAGCCAATCAAACTGATGGTTCAGCTTGACCATCACACATGTGGAAACACTCTTTCATTTGAAAAATGAGGTATTTCTATCCTATGGTTCTCCCTGGCCGTACGTCTTGCCAAAACGTGAACTCATACATGGGCTCCCGAGAGGCTGCTAGGTACTCATAACGAATTAAGGGCTCCAAGAATTTCGCCCAAACTTGCAAGGAAGAAGATTCTATTGCTCAAGGCTGTATCACAGATGATTTCTAAGTTTTCTTCGAAGGACAACATTGTTTGCTCTCAGGATAATTTTGACATTTTCTTTTAGGGCTTGTCTTTACACAACGGATCTAGAGAAACCAAACAAATGTTAGTTCTTCTTGTTGGCTTCTTTTAAATTTTTGAGTGATTTTTCAGTCCAAATCAGATTTGTATTAGCTTCCATTTAAGAGTATTCCACTTACCACAACATTCAAAACAATTATGCAAGCCTGAGAAGAAGACTCATATGGGGTTAAGTGGGTTGACAATGGGGCTGAGAGTGGGGTAAACATCCCAATTTATGCATCCTCCACATGGGGTGGTGACAAACAATCCTGGGATCTGTTTAGAGTCCAGTGCCACCAAAGTGTGTCTTTTAAGCACCCTTGCTGTTTTGAAAACTGTGTAGCACTAATACCATCTTGAGCAAAGTTCACAAGTAAGTACTATGTGCAAAACGTAAAAAGCAAATTACAACTAAAATACAGGCATTTTGTAAACTTCAAATCATAGAAAACAATGAAGGAAAAAACCTAGTCTTGAGCTATAATAAAAATAAATACCGTTCATATATACCAGTGAGTTTCATTTTATAGTTGTTTGGGAAAGAGAAGAAAAAAAGGAAATAAAGATGATAAAGCAACGAAGTAGTTGGAACTTAGCAGTCCCTTCACCAAAGAGTAACAAAAGATAAGACCGTGCCTGTCTTTTCTGCTTCCCAGACTTGCAAACTTGACTATACCTTCCATTTTACACATGAAAATCTGAGAATTCCAAAAAGCAATGGTTTGGTTAATGTTATATTGCCCACTGGGAGCCAGGGCATGGGTGTGTTTTTCTAATATGTTTCTCTTCTTCCTGCTGCTCGGTGGGGGTAAACATCCACTTGGGGATCTGACTGGAAAGACGTGAGGCCCGGAGGCCTTGTTTGCCCCTCCTCCTTGGAGAAGTGGGGCCCAAGTGGTGATTAAATGGATCAGTGGACCTCATATGACTAGTTTTATAGCACACTTCTGCATGGCAGCAGTTTCATGGATTATTGTGTGTGTTTGGACAGTAGGAAGTCAGCTCTAGAGCGGTGTGTTCTGCTCACAGATCACGGCACATCAAATATATTCAAGGAAAGGATTGTGCTGAACCTGTAGAGACAGTTTTTCTTGTTGCTCTTCCCTAAGCAATGCAGTATTTACATGGCATTTATACTGCATCAGATATTATAAGTAATCCAGAAATTATTTAAACAATAGAAGAGAAAGCACACAGGTTACATTTAAATCCCATTTTATGTAAAGAATTTAGATATCTGAAGGATTTTTATTGATAGGGCCTTGGTACACTCACAGATACTGACAGATGACTCTATTTCTTCACCACTCACTAAATGTTGTCATGTAAATTTATTTACATGATCTCTGAGGCTGATAGTATAACATGGTGTCACATTGTCTGATGCTATAACATTGTCATGCTCAAGTCCTGTGACTTCTATATTTTGGACTGACTACCAAGTCAAATGTGTAGAGCAATTTAGTCAATGTTTCAGGAACTGAACAAGGCTGAAGTCACCTTGGTGTAGGGGTCACTGGAAATCCCTAGCATTTGAGTTGGGGTGTCTTACACAATCTATTCACAGATTTGATGCCCCTTGCCTTTCCGCTCCTACAGGTGGAAGAAGCATGCGGCACCTCCCACCCCAGTGACCTTAGGATTGACTGTGAGACTGACAGACCAGTGACACACGGGCAGAAGGAACAGTGTGCCAGTCCTAGGCAAAGCCTTTCTGCTTGCCGCTTTGTAGTTCTGCCTCCGCCATGACAATGACATCCTTCTGTCCCTCAGGAGCAAGAAAGGGTTGATGGAGAGTCTGGCTTCTGGAATGTGATCAGACAAGTGGACTTCATTCCACCTTAGCCTGGCAAGATTCCCAGCTAAGCCTCTCAGGAACCTATCGGAACCATAGCAGATGCACAGAGCCATGACTGAGAAGTAGGTGTTGCTGGCTGTAAGTCACTGTATTTTCTTCCTGGGTGCTACCCCTGCAAAAGCTGATGTGTAGAATTTTTCCCAAAAGCAGACTTGCTGTAGAGCTGAAGTTCTACTGTCTGGTGTGGCATAGCTCTAAAATGTCCACTCAAAGACTCGTGTGCTGAAGATGTGGTGCCTTTGTTCACAAGTGGAGAGTTTGAGAGAGGCATTTGGCTCCTGTAGGCTCTGACTTCATCAGTGGAGTAACCTATTGATAGGTTCATCCTTTGATGTTTTAGGAGGTGATGAAAACTGGAGGATGTGGCTTAATTAAAGGGGGTGGGGTGGGACCTTGCTCTTGAGAGCTTTGTCTTATCTCAAGCCTTTGCTTTCACGTGGCCTTTCTGCTTCCTGGCTGCCAAGAGGAGCTCTGTTCTACTATTGCATTCTGCTACTATGCTCTGCCTCACTGCAGGTCCAGGAACATTGGAACTAACCAACCGTAGAGTGAAACTACTGAGAAAATGAGCCTAAATAAACTTTTCCCTCTTTAAGTTTTCATCTCAGGTACTTTGCCATAGTGATGGAAAGCTTACTAACACACAGCCATAAGCCAGTTTGGTTATAAAAAAACAAAACTAAACTAAATAACCCTATGTTCTTCTTGGCAGAAGACAAGTTATAAAAGAAGTTTGTCCTTACTACCAAGCTAGAACAAAAGCAATCCCGGCCCAAATTTCACTACACATGTGTAAGTATTTACTAAATAAATATGTATTAGCAAACAGGTATAAAACTGGTCCATATTACCTGTTGCACAAACTAAGGGAAGTTCTGAGTCTCGGTCCTTTCAGAGCACCCACCTATCACTCATGAAAGGTTTACTGGGGGGGATATCAAACTTCTGAGGTGCGGGGTCTGGTTCTCCTTTGGTTGGCATCAGACAATGAACACTCCTTATGACAAGGTCTATGCAAAGCACTCAGAAGTTAAAATTCGAGGGCCATCCCAATAGAATCAAGTCAAAGATTCTGTGAGATTCTAAAACCCTGTTCATATAACAATGATGACTGTCTCTAAAATATGTGCCACTGCTCCATATTTGTCAATGATCTAATATCTAGAACTTCACCACCAAGATTATTTCTAACATTCATCAAGATAATCGGGTCATAAATTTCACAAAACTATATTGGATATTTGTAAACCTTCAGGTGACATTAAGCTTGCCAGCAAATACATAAAATCATACTGCTTTAAAGTAATTTAATATGAATTTCAGGCATCATGGCATGAAGACTGTTCTACCAAAACCCACTCAGATACTGAGTCCTCTATAACCAGGGTGGGGCTTCCATACCTACAATAGACTGATCATGTAAAGTACCTCTAGGACTCAAAATTTCAGTCAGGGTCCCAAGAAACAAAAACAAAACAAAAAGTATGGAATAAAAAGAACTATGGGAAGCTAGCTCTAAAGACACAAGGCAGATCAGGCAAGAATTCACGGCCCCCAATTCCAAGCAGAGTCAGATCTCGTGGACTTGGTGCTGGAGACCCGCAGAGAATGACAGTGTGATGTCTGGCTCGGGATAAACCCATTTCCCTCCTGCCAGGTGGCCAGTGCAGGTCCTGGGGCCCCTTGTTATGCCTGTAATGTCCAATCAGGCTGTTACAGACATACATGTGGGTTGTTCTAACTACAAGTGCTCAAGCCCTTCATCAGTCTTTTCAACTTCATTCATCTTCCAACATTGTCTAGGGACCTCCTAGGCAGCCAGTGCACTGGACACCAGAGATATATGTTCAGACAAGTTATACACTTTGTTATGGAGAAGCATAAAAAGGCACGCCCATGGCTGGTTTCAGGGTTCTGTGAGTCCCCTAAAAATATTGCCCTGAATCCTTAATTACCATACACCTGTCTGTGTTTATATACATTGATTTAGAAAAAGGAATAGATTGTATATTATATTTTTAAAGTAGTTCATGACTCAAAGAGGGAAGAAATGAGATCATTTTTATAACCTATAATAAAGCCATTTACTCAGACTTCACTATGGAGGATCAAATGACATATATCATGTAACAATAAACTCGTTATCAGATGACAAAAAAGGTCTTCACACATAATAACTAGAATTTTTAAAAGCTTATTTTATAAATGTTCTCATAGAAGAACTAATGATTAATAAAAATGGTACTAGAGATGATATGAAGGAAACTCCATGCCATATATTATAGAATTATTCACAGACCTAACAAAGAGAAGGCTCAAGTTTTCTTAGATATGTGAGGATGCTCACATGATAATAGTAACACTTGATAACTCTCATTTTAATTGCCATTTGCCTCTTCTTGTCAAGTATGAAGTAGCATGGGAAGAATTTATAGCCATGATTTAACTATCTACTGTTCTTGGTGGTCTCTGTTACCTCAGATATCCATCAAACTTAAGATAATCAGGGCACGTGTAACAAGAACATTAACCAACTCATCCACCCCCGGCTGCTCAAGTCTGCTCAGCAGAGGATAGCTTATGCCAATGAAATTCATGATCCAGGAAGTTATGTTCTATTCATTGTATGCTTTTCATAACTCCTGTCCCATCCCCACATATCCCAGTTTAAGAAGCACAACTTCCATTGCCCTCAAGTTCTACTTTCTCCATAAATTAAATTGAAACAACACCTTAATCAAAAGGTTCTTGGGGAGATTAAAACTGTCAGTTACCAGCTAAATCATGTAACATAATCACTCTGCTTAGTACCTAGCTGGTACTCCATAAATGTCAAGTCTTCCCCCACCCCAAACTTCCATCTCGTTTATGCCTCTTGAAGTATGTTCCCCAGAATAGCATCTATGGTAGCAGTGCCAGGAACTGTCAGAAATTAAACTTCTTAGGCCCACCCTAGACTTACAGAATCAGAAATTATGAGTAAAGATCTGGAGTAAAGATCTGCAGAATATATTGCAGCAAGTCCTCTCCATGATTCTGCTGCATCTTAAGTTGTAGAATCATTTACGTAGATAGGTCATTCTGAATGCACATTAAAGTCATGTTGGATGCCTTAAAAAACCATGAATACTCAAACTTTCCACCTATGTAAGAGTAAGTTAGTATCTCTGTTGGGGAAGATCATGGGCATTAGTTAACAACAGCATCCCAGAAACTTAAATGATTGAATTGAAAGGGCCAACAGGAGCCCATTTCTTTTCTCTTGGGCAATCTGCGATGAATGCCTGAAATTCCATTAATATCAAGACCACTCTGGATGAGAACTGTCATACTACTAACCAGCTGTGGGGGCTTGGAAAGTTTCCTGTGATTTTGTTCCTAGTCATCTACAACATGAAGACAGTCATGATCTAACCTGCATGTGTTTATTTTCAGATGTGAAAATGGAACTCCAAAGACTTCATCCCTTGTCCATGTTACACACAGCAGTAATAGGAAGGTCAAGATCCAGCATTGACCATGGGTCATGTAGATAGGTGTGGGAAAGTGGAATGTCTTGGGTCATAGAACCTTGATAAGCCTTGCAATATTGTTGGCTTAGATATTGGAAGGGATTTCTTCCAGCTAATGGCTGGGGAGTATTCTACCAAGAAAGGCAATGGCAAGACCTACAGAACCAAGTGGGAGCTGTTTCTGGTGAGGAGGATGATTCATGGCTTCAGTAGGCATCATGGGTGGGTGAGCTCAAGGGAAGACATGCCACTCATATTCCATTGGGCTAGAAGAGGGCAGGGAGCACTAGATAGACCTACCGAAGACCAAGATTTCACAGTAAAGTGCACAGGGAAGCTGGAGGCAATATGGAACAAACTATAGATAAAGATATGTTTGTGCATTCTGATTTCACTGGGAAAAAGGAAAAGAAGGCCCATGGAAAATGGTGATTATTTCTCTTTATAATGTCTATTTCTCTTACTGATGAAGGTGAACTAAGCCCAAAGATGTATGAACTCAGCAGGGAGAAATCCCAGAAGTGAAGTGTCTAGCTCCAGGAAGATTCAACTTTAAGTATATCAAAGTGTGTGTGTACACATATATGTACATAAATTATATGTTTTCCTCTTTCCTCCCTTCTTCATGATGCATGTGTACTTCAGTCATCTTGTCTGCTTCATGGCAATGGTCATTGTCATTTGAAGACAAACTTCAAACTAAGGTTTACGGTTCCTCCCCTGGCTGTTACCCACAATGTTCAGAGAGAAAACAGAGAAAAAGCATATGATGGCAGACTGAGACTGCTCCATCTCTGGTTACAATAATGACTGCTGTCCCCTGGCTTCTGTGTCCATCTGAAATCTGTGTATTGGAATTCTAGTCCTAAAGGCAATGACATCAGAAGGTGCAGCCTTTGGGAGGGAATTAGGTCGGATGGAGCACTCATGAGAAAGATGGCTGTCCTTATAAAGCAGTCTGGAATGGCCACTCTCACTCTTTCTCACACATGAAACCAGCCCTCTGCAACCTGGAAGAGGGCCCTCAGCAGAACCCAACCACGCTACAGCTGCAATCTCAGACTTAGGACAAATACATTTCTGTTTGTTTGCCAGCCAACTGGCTGTGTTTTGCTGTCAGAATTTCAAAGGGCAAGGACACTGAACATGTGCAGTGGGGGTGCTGGGGTCTGCCCCCTTTTCTTTCTTCACATGCCCTTATGACTCTGGATGTCTTCTGCTCTTAGCCTTCATATTTAGAAAGTACGAGCTTCCTGTGAATGTGCCAAGATGTCATTCCCACCTGGCCAGGAATGACCTTCTCTATGCTCACTTTGAAGATAAGGGTGTTATACTTGGGTGGAAAATGCCTCACATGACAGCAATCAAGAAACAATCAATTAACTGGAAAGAAGTGAACACCTTAACTTTCTCCTTCATCTTTCTAAAAAGGAAGGAAATACAGAAGTATTACTTCTCCAAAACAACACAAAATTTTGTGGCACCCTATTCCTCCAGTATCATAGGGAGCTTAAAGCCATAGAGGAAGAAAAATGGCTTTTTTTTAAGCCAACTAAAAAAAAAAAAACTTCATAGTTGTAATTTGTAAGTTATGACTCACTTTACTTAAGGCAGTATTTAAGATTTGGAAAATTCCTGTACAAATGCTTTGTGTTCTCACTATCTTGAAGTGTGCTAAAATGGCGTGCCTTCAGTGAGGAGGGAGAAAGAGAGGGATCCAGGAAAGAATCTGAAGTAAATATGAAAATCTCATGAGCCCTAGTGGCGTCAGAGGCCAGGGCTTGCAGGGTCAGGATGCCTGGAGACCCCTGCAGAGCACACTGAGTTCAGATGGAAGCTGAGGCCAGTGTGTGGAGATACACAGGAGCAAGAGGAGGTGGAAATGTCAGACAACAAAGTGGGTACCCACTCACTGGCTGGAGAAGCGGGAGGCAGGCTGAAGGACTGGAAAAGCATCCAGGAAGGAAGGACGAAGGAACAAAGTGTTAACTAGTTTCTCCAGCTTCAGCTGTGAGGACCAAAGTACAAGCCGCTCCTTTGATTTGCCCAGAGAGTAATAGAAATAGGGGACAAATGGAAAAAGTAAGGTAGGTTAACACTAGGCCTTTTACAGTCTTTACCAAAGTGCATAGAATTTAAAAATAATGAGCCAGTAATGTTTTTGTATTAATATAAATTCCCTAGTTGTGATATACTATAGTTACACATGATACAGCCATTAGGGAAAACAGAAAAAGGAGTGCATAGGATATTTCTATAGACTATTTCTCACAGGGACATGAAAATGTGCAATTTACCTAACAATAAACGTGGTTTGGGATGAACTCACCTTAATAAGCCAGAAGATTTTACATAAAAATCTTATGTTGTAGCTTCTCTTGAAAAGTTGCAAAAATCAAGCAACACCAGGCTCCTCTGATGTTATTCCCTACTAATTAGCAACAAAGAGGCAGCAGTCCTTGAGACAGGCTTTGCGATCTTCATTTTGTCCCATTCTCTATTCATGCTGCTTCATTATTTATGTTATGCTTGGTCCCAAAAGAGTTAGGCTCTTCCACCCTTCTGTAAGAGTGTTATGAAATCAAAGACTAGATCACTGGTGAGGTCACCCAAGTTTGTACCATTTGTCTGGAGAAGAACACTGCATCATGAATGAGAGCACAGGGACACCTCATTATCCTGGTGACCTAGGGCCTTGCACATAATAGGTGTCACTATGGTATTGTTCTAGAGTAGCAGAAACACTTAGGATATGAGCCAAGGAAAATCAATGACACATTAAAGGTTGCATTATGTCAGTTTGTGTCATAATGTTGGAGGCCTATGAACTACAATCCACCCTAAAGTCACAAATTTACTGACATTATTTATGAAACATGCATTAGGTGTGCTATAATTTACCAAAGTTTGAAGTATATGGACCAAGAAGTAAATTCCTTCTCTGCCTTTCTCTCTTTCCCTGTCAATATACATTCTCTATATATCTATATGTATTCTCTATATTTATCTA
>NW_004524590.1:19372263-19398123 GCF_000260255.1 Octodon degus
GGCAGCTGCAGCGCAGCTCACCGGGGAGCCAGCTGACCATACCTCCCTTAGACAATGCATTCAAAGGTCAAAGGGGCTCTGGCTCTTAGTTTGAACAAGCATGTTTGGTCACCAGGAGTTCCAGTGACCACTGGGCTCAGAACATGCAAATGATTTGCAGCTCCCTTAATTCAGCTGAACTCCAGTCCCCAAAGTCAAGCTCAACCTCAAAGTGGTGTTATTCCTTTTCCAAATAGTATGGTGCAGCCATGTGTCTTTATGAAGCTTGGGAAACAACTATTTTTTAGTTCTTGATTTATTTTTGAAACAAATATTTTCTTTCTACTTGTGAAATTATGCATTTATTTTGAATGGATATGTCCAATAACTAATAAAAATATCTATTTTACATTACATATGATGAGATGGCATGCTATCATGCACACATTCCACAAATATCTAGACCACCAGTCTGTATGTGAAGCACTAGGTTCAGGGGGAGAGAAATAGGTAAGGTCCCTCCTTTCAGAGAATAAAATTACTGGAAATGTCACCCTAACCATCTTTGCCTGCAAACATGCATCCTATTTTTCACAATCTAGGAGATGAGAAATTTCCCAGATGGGTTCCACTGAGAGACTCTTTGGATTTTTTTTTAATCACCTGTCAAACTACTGAGAGGGGGAAACATATTTTTGGAGCAATATCTTTATGTTTACAGAATTACCTTCAAGAATTTTGAGAACCTGGCACTCTTAAAAGAGAAAAGAATCTCTTTTTTTATGCTCATGGTGAGAAGCAACACAGCAAACAGAAATCATAGACTTCTGGAAAATGCCCAGACACAGAACATTTGGGCTCCTGATTATTTTTACTCTGTAGTTGCAATGAAGGGGGCAAATAGTCAACTTGACACTTGCCCTTGAAGACCAACTAGCATTATGGAAGAAGGTTAGTTTGGTGTCTTTAGCATGATAAGAAAAAGTTAATTCGGTGTCATTTTGAAACAGCTGCAATATGAAGGATTTCTACAGATAGACTGCTTATCACCCAACAAGATTGTGATCTGGCCCAGACTCTCTTCTGCAGCCCAGTGTGAGGTGTACTTCCTGTCTCTGAACCAAATGAGTTCGTCCTGGAGAAAACCCTAGTTGAGAAGTAACATACAGCTTGTCAAAGAAGCTTCCACAAATAGCATATATGTATTTTATGAAACTTACTCAGCCAGCATTTGGGTTTGGGTGGACCTGAGGGTGGGGCAATGCTTTGAATTAGGCAAGAAATACAAGTTTTAGTGAAAAGCTGCCAGATACCTTGATTTTAAAGTATTACTCAAAATTTAACAAAGCAAAACAAACAAATGTTCTCTTTACTCTTTTTATATGAGCAATAAAAGTATCCTTCTTTTTCCCAGGGAGAGTATGAATAAAGAGCAAAATAAAAGAGAGATAATAAGAAACAGGAGATAGAACTTCTGCAAAGGGAAGGGGTCCAAGAGATGGAGGGAAGGTTGGAGAAGGAGAGGGGCTGAGATACGAAAAAGAATTAAGATGTGTTTTGTGCCTGTGCCGATTCCTCACAATGAACGTACTCATTTGGCACTGCAAACATGTATTGCTAATTAAAAAAAGAACATAGCTTTTGTTTTGCTTTTCTTTTAAGGACCACAGGAAATTTCTTCCACTTGACTAAGCTGGCTCTTTCGCTTATTGGCTCCTAACAGTTGGCACTTTGCTAAGATCAATCCAGCAGGGTCAGCTTTCCTAGCGTCCTATGATTTCCAGCAATCTCATATGGCAATTTCCCATTAACCCTGATTGCCCTGTGCCCAAGACATGCATGTCTCTCCCACAAGGTGAGCCTAAAGCGATCCTAAAGCTGTCACAAGATGCAATCCATCTTGACCCACTTTCCCAGGTTGATTTTTTGAGTTCAATAGGTCAGTCTGCCAACTGCCCCTGTACTGACAGAGTGGTGACAGGTGCCCTTCCCAGTGGAGAGCTGACACCCAGAACAATGTGGGAAATATGTTAATCCCAGGAGTTGGGATGGGAGCCCGCAGGCTTTGTGACCTCTCATCGCAAAGGCCTCAGTGTGCTTTTCAGAAGATGGAGCTATTGTCCTCCTGGGCCTCCAATGGGAGGACTGTGAGAAGAAGCACAATGTACATCAAAGGATGGAAATACGGGACCTGGGTGCAGAGGCTAAAGAGCCTGGCATTATTTCCCCTGGAGAAGAGAAGGCCGGATTGGATTGGGTCAAGTAGGCCATAATGGTAGAAGAGCTATTATGTCCTGAATGAGGCCAGCTGTTCAACATTTTGAGTGAGAAGAAAAGGAGTGGAAGAAAATGAATGTAAACTGCAATGTGAGAAATTTGTTTGACATAAATAGAAAATTTCAAACAGTAAGGGCCATTAACTGCTGACATTAGTGGTGGGGGAGTACATTTCTCAGATAAACTTGAAGAGTTTTTCAGTCAAAAGTTTTAAAGGAAAACTTGTCTGAGTTCAGACAAGAAACAGAAAAAAAAATGAGGTCTCTGTAATTATGTAACGTAAGATTTTGAACTTCATCAACTGCTCTTTACAACTGACAGTTTCTTCACGGGCAGTATTAAAAGCTGCTACCCAGGCTTCTCTGACCTTGCTTTAATGACTTCTCCCAGACACGAATTGTCTTTGTGGCTGAGTGATTGACAAGGACCTTGGCTGATGGGCACCCCGATTCCAGCTCTGTGGCTAATCAGCCCCGAGAGTTGGAAGGAGTGCAGAACCTCAATTTCCTTCACTGTCACACAGGGACAATAGGTCTGTTCCACCTCGTAGGATGTCTTTCAGGAACAAATTGTAAAAGGAATGAAAAGCACACTAAACCCAAGTATGGAGTGATTAAACTGTTCAGACCCCGGGCTGCTCCCAAATAAAGAAATGTGTGGCTCTCTTAGTATTGTTTTAATGAGTTACTCCCACGCCCGCCTCTGAGTAAGCAAAGAAAAGGACCAGAGGGCAAACTAAGAATTCAAGGGCACAAGCTGGGCTAGGGACTGCTATTTTATTCTTATAACTTCCGGATCCATAACCCCAAATCAGGCCAAACCGGGTGGCATTTGCCTGCACAGGGCTAACAGAGCCTTTTCATCAAGCTATGACCTTTGCAGTTTTGAACATTTCAACTGGAAATACTTCCTCATGAAATCCTCCAGTACCAGAACCAGAGAGCGCCACTGTTCTTGGTGCTTGTAATAGGTAAAGTCCAGATACGCATTTACAATGGACAGACATAAGTGCTGCACTACAGTGATGAGGTGAAGGAAGGTTGTGCTCCTATCATGGGTTCACACTGAGGATATTTTCAGTCCCAATGAAAGAAAAAATCGTGTTGGCCAAGAATTGTATCTCAAGAGAAAAAAATCATTCCAAAATGCAGGCAGAATAAAGGAACCTTAGATAGATGCACTGGGAGATTTCATCTCAAGTGGACCTGCCCTTGAGAGATATGGCTGATGAGAGCATCCCTGACTTTCCAGGTTGCACCCTTTGGGACTCTGTGCTTCCAACCACAAGGCGCTGCTGCTACGCTCACGAACAGACCTCTGACCTGGGCAGTCCTTCCACACCCCAGAATGCAAAAGGAACAACTTCAACCAATCAAACAGGAAAGAGAAGAGCCAAGAAAGGGTTACAAAGTATAATGCAATTAGTGAAGGGACAACCTTGGAATTAGCTCCCAATCTCATATAATTTATCCTACTTAAAAGGCCACAAAATCGTTTCCAGTGAGGTAAATATGGTTCACAGACATAGTTCATTTGCCTCATAAAGTGAATTTTAAAAAACTAATTCCAAATAATTCTCTTGAAAAACTAGGTCTGGGCCTATATCCCAGCAGCATGGTGCCTGCCTGGCAAGTGCAAAGTCCTGAGTTCCATTCCCAGTACCAAAACCAAAACCAAAACCCTACAAACCTAGGAGTCATGGTGAGGTGAGCCCATGCACGTGCATGATGATAATCATTTGGAATCCACGTGCTTTCTGCCCCATTGACATGAGAAATGCACCCCGGGGCTTCCCACAATCCCCAACTCTCCCTAATCCTCCCTAACAAGGCACTACATGTAATATAAAATGGCTCCCACTGCCCACCAGATGCTCACTTTCATGAACCCTTTACTCACTTTATTGTTCTCCTGGACTGTCCAGACATTCAGCTTGCAGTCCCTTCCTTGGCCTTTGCTGCTTCTGCTTTACTACTTAGTACAAGCAATCATAGTTATTTCCAGTTGCTAGACAAACAAAATTATACTGATGTACATTATCCTTCAGTGACAATGTGGATTACCCTGGGGACAGGCTAGCATCAGAGGCTGTTTTATGCTACCCACTTTTGTGTGATTCTTATGCCTTAAGTTCTTCAAATTAAGCATTGCAAAGATTTATTTATGTTGCAGTCTTCTAAAGGACAGTGATGATCACTTGCACATTCTCCTCCATGTCTGATGAGTGGAAGGCAGCCTCTCCCCTCCCCAGTGTGTTATCTCCAGAGCCTTCTTGTACTTTTGGGGAAGATGAGGTGGGAAAACACAGTGGCAAAATGATATCAAAAAGACATGACAGGTACAAGTCCCCATCCAAAACTTCATGAATGGATTGAATAGTAGAATTATTCTAACAGTCAAAAAGAGGAAACATCATAAATTTCCATCCAGTGATGAATGAATGGATGAATGAATGTGAATGTTTTCTGTCTGTACAATGGAATAGTATTTGGCAATTGGAAGAACACAGAAAGCTGATAGTACAGCATGAACAAACATTGAAAATCCGACAAGGAGAAGAAGTCAACCACAAAGCCACACACATAGTATATGATTCCATCTTAATGAAATGTCCACAGCTAGCAAATTCCATAGAGATGGAAACTAGATTAGTTCCAGCTAGAACTGGGCACACTGGGAGGAAATGAGAAATGGCTGCCAGTGGTACAAGATTTCTTTTGGTGGCGATGAAAATATTCTAACATTAATCGTGGTCGCAGCCACACCACTGTGTGTGTATGCTGAAATCCAGGGGCTAGTACACTTCCAATAGGCAGATGGAAGTGCAATACATGAATGAGGGCCAGCCAGAGAGCTCAGCAGACTAAAAGCACCTGCTTAGGAAAGCACAGGGACCGGGGTTCAATCCCCACCATGCTGGGCTGTCCCTGACCTCGGGGGTGCTCTGAGATGACAACTGAGACTGGATGTGGTAGTGTACCAGTAACCCCAGTGCTTGGGAGGCTGAAAACAGGAGGATGACTACGAGTCTGATCTATGCAGTGAGAGTCTATACTAAATACACAGAAGAAAAAAAAATGTGAGTGATAGCTTAAAAGCTATTGTTTAGAAAATATAAAATAGAATAAGTGTTTGAAATTGGAATGGAGAACTGCTGTTTCTGGGTGGGCTGCCTGATCGCCTCTGAGCTTGTTCACGTCCCAGATGAAGAGAGGATCGTACAGAGCTGGCTGCCTTAACCCATCCCACGCTGTGCTGAGATTTGCACAGACCTACTTCTGAAATCGCTGGCTCCCCTCACCCTGTTGCTGCTCAGCCCTCACCCAGCGTTTTCTCCCTCTCAAAAGACAAGTAAAATGTATTAATTATTGAAAATGTCCTATTAATCAGCTTGGAAAGTGTCTCATTGTTATTTGTTTCTCAATAAAATAAAATAAATAAAAGTCTTGCGGATAACCCACTACTATTATAGACTACTGGACTATATTGGATTACTCTGCTGAATCCATGCACCTACAATGCATGAATGGCAATGGAACACACATCTCTGACAAAAGTAAACAAAAAAGGGGGTTATAAATAGACCATTTTGTAGCGGAAAAAATATATATCTGTGTATACACAATAGCATAAATATATAGTTAGTTTCTCACAGTTCAATGAGAAGGTTTTGAACTAACAATGTTTAGACAAGATATCATGTCTGCATCTCGTACTAGGAATAACTACTACAAAGACAACAATAAGCAATTTATTAATTGTTGTAACTGTACTACTAACCTGTGTTGAAACTATCTCATTGCTACTTCTTTCTCAATAAAATTAATTATCTATCATCTATCTATCTATCTATCTATCTATCTATCTATCTATCTATCTATCTAAAGACAAGTAAAAGAGCCACACGGAGGTTGCCCGGCTGCTTCTCGTGGCGGCGTGTGCCCGTTGGGAGCAGTACATAAGCTCCTGGAGCTGTGCCAGCTGATTCGGCTCTCTAAGATCATATTGGCTCTGCTCCCCCTCACGGTGGCACACATCCTGTTCTAAATGCAGAGTGGGGCTTGCCAAGACCATTTCTCTGTCTGCCGTCTGGTGACATTTTCTCTGCCCCAGTAGCCTCCTTGAGCTCACCTCTGCCTGCTCCCACACTCCACAGCAGAGCTGCGGCGCTGCTTCCCGTGCCTCTCCCGGCCCTTCCCGCCCTACAGCTGTGAGACAGCACCCAGGTATCAGTGAACTTGTTGGCCACCTCCTAATGCAATTTCTGTGCACGTCTCTCATCATTACTGTCAAAGAGTACTTACAAATGAGTTCACGTGGGAAAATTCCTCAACTAAGCATTCAGAACACACGCACGCCAGCCTCCACCCCAATCACATTAAGAGGTTACAGCAAAGCACTGATCACTGGGAGGTGAAGTGAGGGCAGACAGATTCAAATAGCATTCACACTCCTTGGTTTAATTGAGGTCTGGCCTGAGCTATGCCATGAGTGGCCACCAAGAGAGAGCGTCTGGCACACAAGCCACACGCACAGCGACTGCATTCACTCACAGTCCAGCCCATCCTCTTCCCAGCCAAGCTCCAGAGCTCACCTCCATTGAAGCAACAGCCAAATGCACTCACTGACCTCTTCTGGGGCTCCAGGACCACTGCAGCAGCTTCCAGCCTCAGCAGTCGGACCTGATAGCCACCTTCAGCCCGTACTTCCTTCTGGGTGAACAGTGCAGGTATGCTTCCTCCTGCCTGTCAATATTTAACTACCCTGTCAAGTTACATTACATCACCTGCACTAAATCCCACCCAGTGATACAAGAGGGAGCGTTGGCTTTATTCAGTTCAATTCAAGTAGCCTTGATGCGCTGCCTTCCATTGATTCATTTCTTTCAATATGTATTGAGTTCTCACTCTGCTTGGTGTTAGGGATATACAAAAGAGAGATGCACTAAAGTGGTGTGTGCTCTCTGAGCACACAGGGCAGGCACTCTCCAATTCCTGGCTGATAGGAAAAGACAGAGTACACAGGGACAGAGAT
The DNA here is from genome assembly GCF_000260255.1 of Octodon degus. Classification (NCBI taxonomy): domain Eukaryota; kingdom Metazoa; phylum Chordata; class Mammalia; order Rodentia; family Octodontidae; genus Octodon; species Octodon degus. Next base: position 19,379,554 of record NW_004524590.1, read on the forward strand.
TCCCAAAGACAGTGGCACCAGAGCGACACCTCTACTGGGCTTGGTTCGATGTGCATACACAAAAGGATGGTGAATGCGTGACTTCTGTCCTCAGGAGCTTCCACTCAACACAGGCGGCCCCATCCTTCTACAGACAGCTGTGTTGCTTATCGAAGTACCATAGGCAAGATGCAGAATCACAAACCAAAAATAGGAGCCATTCAGCAGTTTTTTTGTAAAGTTCGCTCGTTAGCCATGTGTAAAACTGAAGCCCCGAACAGCTCTGTAGCAGTGACACCAGCTGTCATTGCTATTTTAAAGACTAGTCAGTGCCATAAATACAGGTGATTCTTCAGAGATAAACCTAATAAATAAAGAAATTGCCTATGATCTATTTTCAGGACTAGGGAAAGAAGAATTTGGGTGACAGAGCAACATGTTTCCCTGGTCAAAGGACTGAGTTTGAAACAAATAGACACTGTAAAGGTTACCCATACAAAGAGATCTGTCACAGACTAGATTCTCCTACCTCCTTGTGGCTTTTCCATCATAACATTTTCTTACACTTAATGAACTGTTGATGACTCTTTTAAATGATGTAGAAATACTGGCTGAATCACCAGTGGTGCGGAATTGCCACCTCTAACTTCATCTGTGATCAGAGACCTTAGGAGCTACGCACTTCGAGATTTTGTTTTCAAGTTTGAATTCACCACCAAAGCATGGCTCTCAAATGTACCCACATAATTGCTTTTCTACCCAAACTCATTTCAGCTTCATGCTCTAGAGAACAAAGACTTTCATTTATATATTCCCACTCAAAGGCCCCCACCACCAGGGAGCCCAGGAGGCTGCCATAGGAAAGTCCTGGTGTATCTGAATTGCAAAACACAGCCTAGGGATCTCAATACATCTAATTTGGGACAAGGTCCAAGCCGAGGAGCCTCTCCGCATGGAAGCAGCCCTCTTAGTTTCTCAGGCAATTTTCCAGTTCCACACACATACTTCTCCACTTGTTTCCAAGGCCAATGTTTACAGTCTGTTGCAATATTTTACTACAAGGTATTTAGAGTTTTGACAAATGTTATCTGACATTGCCACCATTGCAGTGAAAATTGATGACCCATACCTAATGCCCCCTACTTGGTTGGGGCTGAAGACATTTTTCTATCACTCAGTGATTCTAAGCAGAGCACTCCAGACACTCCTTCTTATCTTGGAACCGCAATTTGATCTTAGCCTATTAAAGTGATGATTCTGCATCGAACGCTGAATCATCATAAGCTAACGTGTTTTACCATACACAAGCGTTTTTTTTAATCAAGACTTTTTCAGGACTTTTTGCTTAATAACACATAATCCTTGGTGTTCAGAATATTATACATTATTAATGGAATAATTGTTATACTAATTGCCAAATGCCCAGGGATTTCTTGACCCAATTAGATTGGATTTATGTCATTTATCTTGTGATCTGGTGAGAAAGGTGACCTCTATTTTAATGGCATTTTAGTTGGTGCCATATGAGGTCTATTTTTCAAATATCACGAATATCATCATTCATGAGATAACCATCAGCCCATGGAAAATAACTAGAAAATATGGATAATATTCTCAGAAGTTAACCATGAGGAACTTCAACTTTTGAAAGAGAATTCTTAAAATGTATCCCTCTGGTGTACTGAGCTTCACAGCACAGAAAAAAAGAAGGGTTTTTATTTGCTTGTTTTATATTTTTAATAAGAAGTCTTTAAAGAGAAATGGTAAAGAAAAACATTGCTGAAAAGCCAAATTAAACAAAATATTCTTCTCTTGGCATATTGTATACACAGTGTGGAGGAAACTTATGAAAATCTGAAGGCATCAATTAATGTACTGTAACCCTGGCCAAGTTACTAAATCCCCCTGATTGAGGTCTAAGCCACCTGTTACAAGAAGTGACTAAAGAAAGTGATTGATTATTAAGGTACCCTCAGGAAGGACTTTGGAAGTCTGTAACTTATCTGTGGGTCACATTAAAGTTCTCCTCATGTTGCTAACTGTTCTAATTCACTCAAAATTTTAGGGTTTTCTAGCCAGGGAGACCTTGTTTCAAATTCTGGCCAAACCAAGATTGTCATTCAACTTGCAAGCACTCAGATCATGTCTAATCCAAAGATTTGACTGAATATTCTATGATACATTATTTTTCATCTTGTCTGAACTAACAAGTTTTTTTTTCTGGAAATCCAGTTGACTTTTTGAAATAAATTTGGATAGTCAGGCTTAATAAATATATAGGTTTTCAAGGTGTCTGAAAAGTATGATGTTAAAAATAATGAAAGGAAACCATAGAATAGAAATTTGAATTTTTCTTCTGGGGAGTTCAGTAACAAAAACTAAGACAAATATGTATAAAAACACATTTCAGTCTTGATCCTCTAAGGATGTTCTGCAGGATTGGCAATGTAAGCATTGTCAGCATCTTGTTAAAAATGCAAACATGCTCTCCCTGGTCTCAGGAATCATTTCTGTGAAACCTCTAAAGGTTTCTCATCAGGTGGTAGTTTGAGAAGCCCTGTTGTAGAATTTGCTTAACCCAACAGGAAGATGGAACGAACCATCAGAATAATTTGTTGGTTACCAGCAAGGCAAAAATAACGTTGCAATTCCAAATATTTTAAGTCAAAAATAAACAAAGGCGTTACCGTAGTAAATGGCTTTTGGGCCTAATGAATTTTAGCTTCGTAGTCAGGTAACTCATAAGACACAGTTAAACTCAAAATGTGGCCAATGGTTGGCTCTTCTACAAAAGAATCGTGTGGGATGGCAAAATCAACCTCAATGAGCAGAGCAGCGGGGTATGCGGGGTTGTCCTCCCAGCGCACAGCTGGCCAGCACTGCTCTGTCTTCTCTCCACACCTCTCTGGCTGGAGGGTCAACCCTGGGCGAATCCCAGCTCTTCGGTTCACTGATGAGCCAACGCTGCCCAAGAATTGCAGAAGAGTGAGTGCCCAGCATGCAACTCAAGAGAACTATTTTGGGGTCTAAGCTATGAGTGGTCTAATAAATGCTACCTAGAGAGGAAGTCAGTGTGAAGATACACAAAGCTTGAGCTGAGGAAGGAAAAGCCATTCACAACATATATTTAATCCCTCTTTGAAGAATAATTTTGAAGTGGTTGGCATATGAATTGCATCAGTGATTAATCAGCAAAAGAACTGTGATTACCCAGAGAACATTTCAGACCCAGAGGGTAGTGGAGAGTGATGCTTTTGCGAAAGGGAGGAAGAAGGCAAAACAACAAGCAGTAAGTAAAGATTGTTAAAAGTTAAAGAGCATACAAAATCTATGCCAGTAAGGGCCAGCCAGATAGCTCAGTGGACTAAAGTGCCTGCTTAGGCAGAGCACAGCGGCTGGGTTCAATCCCCAGACTGCCGTGCTGGCCCCGCCCCTCGGACATGCTGAGATAGCGATTGAGACTGAAGTGGTGGCACGCTCTTGTAATCCCAGTGCTTGGGAAGCTGAAAACAGGAGAATCACTACAAGTCCGATCTGTGTAGAGAGACCCTATAAAACCTGTAGACTCTGTCTTTTTTTTTTTTTAAAGGAAATGGCAAAAAAAAAAAAACCGGTTTTCTTTCCTGAAAAACTCACAAAAAATGATTGTGCATGTGGGTATCAAGAAATTATTGAAATTATTTATCCTAAAGTGAAAGAGAAAATCACAAATAAGCAAAACTTATGCATGCTTTTAAGTGAGAAAATAGTGCTCTAACCAAATCAAGGATGAATAATAAAAATCAGGGAAAAGTTATTTAGACATAGTACAATAGAGACCAGCTCATATCAAAATTGGGTTGTAAGTCCTAAAGAAAATACAGAGCTTTCAATATCTTTATTTTAAAGAGTAAAGATTTAAAATAAATGAATTCTATATTCCTTCTTAAACTGTTCTAATAAATAGTGGCAGAGGGATTGCTTCTAAATTCATTTTAGGAGGCCAGCCAGCATTACACTGATATAAAAATCAGATAAAGCTACCACTAGCAAGGAAAATTACAGGCTCCCTCTGATGAACATAGATGCAAAACTCCCCAGTAAAATGCTGGCCAAAGGAATTCAACAGCACATCCAAAAAAAATTATACATCATAACCAATCAGTCTTTCTACCTGGCTTGCAAACCAATTAAAAGGATAAACATCTATAACATAAGAATGGAAAGAATGCCATGATCATTTCAATAGATGCAGAAAAGCTACTTGACAAAGTTTAATATCCTTCCTTTATACAAGTTGTTGGCCTTTAGAAGAATGTACCTCACGTAATAAAGGCCATCTACAAAAGGCTCACAGCTAACATCAACAACAATAAGGAAAATGGAAAGCTTTCCATCTAAGATAGGTGCAAATCAAGGATGCCTATTCTTGTCACTTCTGTTCAACACATTAGCACGAGTATTAGCAAGAGTAATCAGACATAAATAACTCAGAAACATTTAGAGCCGTAAAACTATCAGGGTCATAAAATATACAAATGTCTAAGAAACTGTCATAGCCAAAAGAAACACAAGGAAAGGCTGCTAAATACAAATGGAGCAGGCTGGATGGATGACTGGAACAGGTATGAAAAACAAACAAACAAAGAGACAAACAAAAAAGCAAACAAACAGTAAGCAAAACTAAGGAAATTTAAATAAAGGAAATCTTCAATTAATACTAGCAACGAATGCCCATATTAATAGAAGATGTTAATAGCAGAAAATTATATGAGAGATTTATAGCCATCCTCTGTATTAGCTTCATTATTTTTTAAAAAATAAAGGTTGACTTGAAACTTTAAGAATACTTGGATAGTGTTAGAGGGACATATAAGCTATAGAAAAAAATGTAGAACATGGTAATACAGTAGGATGTCCTGGGATGGGAGGGTGGCCACAAAAAGTAGTCTGTGAAGTTTTGTCTGAAGTTTTGAGCAGAAAACTTCATGAGATAGGAGGAGCTGTGCAAAAGTCTCAGGGAAGAGGATTCAGCTACAGGCACAAGAGTAAAACAAGAAGGCAAGCGAACAAGAGGTAAGTTAAACGGAAAGCTGGTTATTTGCAAAGACAAAATAATTTTCTCATATTGTAATGAAGACAAGAAGATAAAAGCATACAACATAAATCTGGGGAAGTTAAATACAACAGAAGAAAACTGATTGCAAAATGAGAAGATTATATGGAATTCTCTGGTATGATATGATAGAATAGATATTTTTCAAGCAAATACAAATTATTAAAGTTAAGAAACTCAAGACTGAAATATTAAAAATGTAGTGACTTCAAAATTTAAGATAGATAAATATTGCATTACACTTGGATTTTACCTAAATTTTAAGAAAGTGATGATTCCTCTATAATTTAGTTTGTCTCACAGAAGAAAAAAATGATTCCTCTGTTTCCAGGCAAATATGCTCAAGTGCCTGACTGGGCCCCGGATGATCACCTGGAGATTGTGCTGCCTGTCAGGCATTGGCCCTTGTGGCTATGGTTGGTCTTCATCTCAGAGGAACACAGTCTCCACTTTTGATAGTTCCACAAGTGCTCACTGAGAACATAGGGTGCGCCTGGTACCCTGTGGTACTCTGCTAGATCCTGGGAAATGATGGTGGTCAGCACTAAAGAGCTGGCCCTTAGCATCATTGGACAACAGCCTTGGATTCATCGCTATAAGAGAATAAAGGGTGAAGCCCATGCTTCCAGAGGGGAGCAGGGGTGGCTCTTCCAGGGAGGTAACACCTGCAACCATCACTGGACACATGACTTGTACTTTTTTTAATTCAGATGTAAAAGACATATAGAAATGATATGAAGGGGAAAGAACAGGCAGGAGAAAGGCAGTGCACAAGCAGGAGAGTACAGGAGAGATGAGAGCAGAGGGACAGAGAGTGGCTGCAGGAGGGAGAGTGGAGGGGAAAAATGGACCATGACGGTTCTTCTCAGCAAACACTACCCAGGATATCCGTAGTCACTTCCAGGTGAAGGATGAGCATAGATCCAACAGCACAAATTTCACCTGGTTCGTATGGCATACTCATTAGTTTTCCAGTGCTGGGACAGAACACGTGACATACACAATTTAAAGAAGGAAATGTTTATCATGACTTGTGCTTTCAGTCCATAGTCTGGGTGAAAGACAGAAATATCTTGGAGGAAGAGCCTGCCAGGGCAAGGCAACTGGCTTTATGGCAGCCCGGAAGTGGTCAGAGGAAGAGCCAGAAAGAAAGGGGCCAGGAACCAGCTGCAGCCCCAAGGTCAGGCCCAGGACCCACGCACCTGCCCTTAAAAGTGTCCCAGGTATCTCTCAAGCCAACTGAGTTGATAATGAAGATTAATTTTCATATCCGACATTTGGATTTCTCCTTAAATGATGTTTAAAATGTCATTTAAGTGTTGAAATGGCTATTTGTTCACTGTCACTGGCTGACGTCATACGCTACCTAGCTTCCTCTGTGTTCTCAGCTCGGTTACCCTCCAGCCCCCCACCTCACCGGAGCACCTTGCCCCTTGCTGTTTGCTCAGGTGGAAGTGATGCTTCTGCTGTCCCCCTGCATGACCCATGAAGTTTGATAACACAGCTGCCAAGAAATGATTACTTCTCGCCTGACTCAGAAAAACAAGACTGGCCTCTTCTCTCCTCGCTCTCGCACTTTACTTGCTGTGTACAGAGCTCTGTGGCAGAGAACTGGGCAGTGGAGTACGGTGTCATATGTAGTCCATGTATAAAGAGAGACGGAGAGTCAAGACAGGCACTCAGAAAAGAGAAATGAGGATTCAGGACCAGATAATGGTGCAGACCAGAGAGTCATGCATCTGTTTCTGTCTACCTCTGTGTCTCTGTCTTTGCCATCTCTCTCCTTTTTTTTTCTTTCTTTCTTACCTTTTTTTATTTTTTGAGACAAGTCCTAACTATGTCCTCCACACTGGCTTTGAATTCACCATGTAGCCCAGGCTGAGCTCAAATTTGCAATTATCCTGCTTCAGCCTCCCAAGTGGTAGGGTTACAAGTATACACCGCCAAACTGGCCAGACCAGAGATTTTTCAGTCACACACTGGCTGTGGGAGTGATCTGCATCCCCTTCATACAGTAGCGCCTTCCCAGTGTGACAACCACAGATGTCTCTGGGCATTGCCAAATACCCACGGGGAGCGAAACTGCCCCAACTTGAGAACCGCTGACCCAGACAGTTAGTTCATCAGATGTCTGAGGGGAACTGTTAGGCAGCTTTCAGTGGACATAAGACTGCTGGAACTCAGCCATGACTCTTCGAAGGAGCTAGGCAAATCTTCAGGGATGGGGTTGCCTTTGTCAACTTCCCCTCCTATTTGTACAACTCAAGCTAGAGTCACCATTAATTCTGTCTGATTAATGCTATTCTTTCTATTTTATTTCCTCCATCTCTCTCCCTTCCTTCCTGCCTTGATTTGGGTATCTGACTCCTTTTCTGCTGCTGAACAGAGCTCAGGTGTGAGACAATGCCTGCCCTTTCAGCTTGTCAGAATAGCATCCTTTGTGTCTAATGCCTCTACCAGGGAGGGCAGGTTTCATCTAACGTCTACCTTATGCTCCTGTTGAGGCCTGCAGGTTACCCTCTGGCAATTTGCCTTCCTCCTCGCTCCACTTAGCCTTTCCTGGGGAGCCGCCTCCCATCTGCATTCCACAGGGAGTCTTCTTTGCTGTTAGTTTTTGTTCCATTCTGAAAGTGGCACAGGCCTGCTTCTTAGGGTTTCCTCCCCTTGAAATACAATTCAGTTGCTTTTCTGAGGCAGAAAAAAGAGTGATACCTGGTAGAATTTTTATGGCAGAGAGACAGAAACAGCAAAATTGGTATAGAGAAGACTCTATAAACATGCTAATAAAATCATGCTATGGTATTAATTGCTCATGGATGAGCTTGGGAAGTGCCTAAAACAGCCAGGATATCCTATAAAGAGCACATTGAAATAGACTGGTGAGAAGAGGAGTGCCCAGTCTGGCAGAAAGAAACCCGACTGATGTGCTGACTGCTAGAGGTCAGTGTCGGAGAAAGCAAATGCCAAGCAGGTTACAAACCTAGTTTATTAAGCTAGTTTAGTTTTCATTTTGTTGCTGAGCTCTTGGTATTCCCATCCTTGAAATCTCCAAATTGTTTTGAAAATTGAAAATTCATGGGTGTGTTACCGTGTGGATGTGTAACTAGAGTTTCTCAGCAGTTTTGTTTCAGTCCACCCCTCTGATGCCTTCCAGCACTGGTGCCCTTGCAGCTTGCCTGTACAAGAGCCTTCACGTACAGATGTAGCACTGAAAAGCTTCACTGGAAGGTACCTTCAAAGCATGGTTCAATGCAAGGCCCTGACTCCATACTTTGTATTCACATCTGTTTTAATATTTCATTGTTTTAGCATATAGCATATATATCATATATTATATATATCATATATATCACATACAATAGATATTATATACATTCATGTAATTCTCAGAACCTTAGTCTGTCCCATTCAACAAATGCAGATGCTAATTCAAGGTCCCACAGAAGTCAAGCATCAGAGTCAGAATTTAAGTTCTAGATTTGTCTTCCAAACTTATGCTGTTTCCCAAACACACACACACACACACACACACACACACACACACTCGTTGGAAAAGTCCTAATTGAGCTACCACTACATGTTTCATATCAACAGGATGATGAAGAAATAAAGGCTGGTCATGTTACACTGGAGGTACTTGTCACTGTCACTAGCGACTCTGCGTGCAAACGGAGATACGGGATGCCCAGCAGATAATGCAGAGGTCCATTGTGGTCAGACACCAGTGTTATCATGTAATGAAGGAATTCTCCCAGGAAAATGTATAGAAGAAAGCATGTTATGGAGGAAAACAGTAATTATAAAGGAATCATGCTTCAGGATAATCCAGGCTTTAAAATATTTGCACCGATTGTGTCAATTCACTTAGCTGATCTCACACTCAATTATTAGTCTTTAAAACATGATTCTATGGTTAGTGGAATGGCACAAAGCCTTGTGGCAGAGCATATATCTGAGCCTGAGACAGGGAGGCAGGCAGGTGGGCCATGTGGGCACATACCAGCAGGCCCTAAATCCCTGAACACAAGGACCATGGCATACTTGGGATATGATCAGGAAAGACATAAGGTCAGAATGGGACGTCCTAATTGCTATATGTGGCATATCTGTGCTCATTTGTCCTCTGGAGGTGATGTTCAGTGTCACACAATTTTCTACCCAGTCCTTGAATTAGTGAAGAATAATGGCCCAGCTTCTCTATGGTCATCGAAATAAATGACATTGAAATGGGTCTTTGTTCCTGTGTAGACCTAGGCCTCACAATGGTGTGGAATTGGCACCATTGCCCCTTACATCTTTTTTGAGCTTTGTTAATCTTATTTTCAGCTTCTGAAAAGAGCAATATATCCAAGTACAATCACTAATTGAATATGGTTCAACCTTCCTCCAACTTTAATAAGAAACCAAAGAGTGAAATTCAATTAGGCTCACCCTTTCCATTTCAAAAGATCAAATCCTCCCATTTCACAGTGAAAATTATGAAAGATTATCTTCTTAGTGGAAGGCTACAGAAAAATTTGGATTTCTGTCAAATATTTAGCATAATATCCCAGGATGTGGATTAATATTGCTTTTCAGCAGCTTGCTCTAAATTTCTGTCGATGTAATCTCTGTTTTGGAGGCTTTTGAATAAAAGGCAATATGTATCCTTGCATGACTCAAAGTATTCGGCAGAAATGGGTAACAAGATCAAACAGTTTTAGGACATGTTAGCATGCCTTCTGGTTATTAAAAGGCAGACACCTCAGTTTCACTCCCATACTTCTGTGTTGATCCACTAGCTCCTCAGAGAGAACTGAAATTATTGAGGCAAGCTTGTATGTGTAAAACTATTTAGGAGTTGATTTAAAATTACAAACAGCAGAAAAAAAATATATATATATATAGTTTAGGAGAAAACACAAAGTTATCATTTTTGTTGGCTAGCATAAGGTCAAATAACCCTAGAAAATAACATCATAATAAAAAATAATATCAATAATCACTATTATTATTTCTTTCAGAGTTAAGATTTACCACCTTTATTTGAAGTCTTGGCCACTTTAGGTACTTTATTTTCTCAAATTTAAATTTATTTGATTCCAAAGCTATTGACTATAACCCCAAGCTTGCATTTTTCATGTTATACTGCTTTTGCAACCCTGGTTGATAGGTTTGTCTTTGCCAAACTAGATTCTTTATAACATGTGCAAAGTTATCTACAGATCTTTATTGGGAACTAGAGTTATATGTCAATAACTGGGGTTATTTTGTCTTCCCTTGCTTTATTTTATAGTCTGATGGTATGACATGTTACAAGCATAATCATAAAAGAATTTATGCAAAACTTTCCATGTTGTTTCTATGAGTTCTACCTCAAAGCAGTGCTCAGACAGAAACCCAAGCGTCCCCTGGTATTTCAGGAAAAGCAGTAAATATTTGTAATAGGCATACTGTGATAGTCCCTATTTGACAAAAGCATTCATTTCTCTGTGCCATGCTGCCAGAAGTTGGCACTCAACACCACCTCTGGTTCACACTGAAATCTGAGTCCTGGGTTGGTATTTTCTTTTCCACTCACAGGTACTGGTGAACGAGCAAGGTGTAGACTTCAGGCTGTGAAATGCAGAGAAAAAAAAAAAACGAAGAATAAAAAACCAAAACACTGGTTCTATTAGCAACTCAGGTTACACAGATCTCAGGGGAGAATGGGACTGGAATCTTTACAATCACAACATTTTAGCACAATGATTTTTCAGTATTTTTAAATGTAGATAAGTCTCTTTCTCATGTGAAATACTATTTGTAAGTTCAATATGGTAAAGGGAAAAAGTAGTAAGGGCTACTGTTTATCCTGCACATTCTCAAGGGCAGATACCATGCTAAAATTTCTGTGTAGTTTTCATTGTTTAACTCTGCGAATAACCATATGAATTAGGCACTCTTAACCTCCTCTGTTGAAAGCAGGCTTAAAGAGGTGAACATCCCAAAGTGTGTGTCCTCCAACTCATGGAGCATAACCCTGAAGCTGGGGTGGAAGATTTGAGGCAGAGAATGGCAGGACACGATAGAAAGGTGAGAGAACATGAAGAAATTTGCATTTCATTTTCTAGATTATGGTCAGTCATTGAAGGAGTGTAAGTAGGGGACAGATGAACATTTTACAAAGGCCATCCTGGTGCTTATGTAAGGTATGGCTGTCGGGGGCCCAAAACTATGTCCAGGAAAATGAACTTGAAAACTCAATTCTGCATGAGGCCTCCAAAAAGGGAAGCTTTAAAAATATAGGTCTCCCCATCTAGATTCAAATCATATGTATTAATGGGCAACCAAGCACTAGGCATGTTTTAAATTCTCCATGAGATTCTCATGCAGTATGAAAACCCTGAGTTGAAGAGTATTGATTGAAATACAGGAAGGAGAGAGGGTGACAGTTTGCTGTGGACAATAGCAGTGAGGAGGGCACATGGATTGGATGGAGAAATAAAAACACAGAAAAGAACAGTAAGTATAGCAGGGATTGATAATTCTCTGCCAGTGGGGTTGCAAGGCTGTGTTCTTGAGTTCAGTTCTGGGCTTGGAAGTCTGGGCGGACAGTACAGGTGGAGTATCCCACATCCAAAATGCAAAGGACCAGAAATACTCTGGATTTGGAATTTTCCAGACTTAACAATGTTTGCATAGATAATTCCATATCTTGGGAGTACAAGCAAATAAGTTAATCATAATTTCATTTGTCCTCACACCTAATTTATACACATAGCCTGAAGATAAATTCATAGACTTTCTTTCTTTCTTTTCTTTCCTTCCTTGTTTTTTATTTTTTATTTATTATTATGTTTTTTTTTGAGACAGTCTGACTATGTAGTTCAGGTTCCCTTTGAACTTACTGTATAGTGCAGGCTGGCCTTGACCTCACAGTGATCCTTCTACCCCAGCTTTCTGAGGGCTAGGATTGTAGGTGTGTACCACCATGCTCAGCAGTAGACAGAATATTTTAAAATTGGAACCTGTCAAATGAAACCAGGTGTGGAATTTTCCACTTATGACATCATATTCCCATTCAAAGAGTCTCTGACCTTGGAGCAATTTGGATTTCTTGGATTTTCAGATTGAGGATGCTCAATTTACACCTCCACCAGCACTGGCAGACTCACTCAGACTAGCTGCTCTATACAAGAAGTTACATTTTGATCAAGGAAAGCATGCAGAGTCATAAAGGTACTACATTGGCTAGCTTTTGATCACTGTGACAAAGTAATACATAAAAAACTTGAGGGAAAAATATTTATTTTGATGCAGAGCTTCCGATCGGTCCATGGTGAGCTGTCTACATTACTTTGAGGTCTGGAGCAGGCAGAAGCATCCTGGTGGACTAATGAGGCAGGAAAACCTGCTCAGTTCATGGTAACCAGGAAGCAGAGAGCAAGGAAGAGCCAGTGAAAAGACACACCCCCTAGAGCCAACCCCCTTGGAGCCATACCCCCTTGGAGCGGCACCCCCAGTTATCTTCTCCCAATTGGCCCTACCTCCTCACAACCATTCAACACTGAATTCACTGATAGATTAACACACTTGATTAAGTTAGAACTATCACTATACAGTGACTGTCCAAAGCCCATCTGTTACTAAGCCTTCAACACAACATACTTTTTAAGAGGAGATTTGGATCCCAAGCATAACAAAAGAGTACCAAGGAGGAGCCTCAATACATAAATGACTGGTGAGAGAAGAACCCATTATGGAAGGAGAGAAAGCATAGAGACATGAAAAGTTCTCAGGGACCTTTTACTGTCCTTTCTGTGACCACTAGCTGTATATCGATATTTCAAAATAATTCCATTCTTCAGTAATTTTTGTAATGGGAAAGAAACTACCTCTTTCAACCAAAATCTTTATAGATAAGTACTGCCTCTAATTTCATTGCCTTTGTTCATTTCATCATTCTCTGATTATCCACTCCTTTTCTAATCTACTTTCTTACCCCATTGTTGTCCACAGAGGAAGCAAGGATGTCATCCCAGCCTCTGGTTTGCCTGCCACTCTGGCTGCCTCCCAGCATAGCTAAACCGAGGCGGGCACCATTTCAGTGAGGTAAGTATGTGTCTAGCCATCCCATTACATTGTGCTAACTATTCAAACACTGCTGTTTTCCTCCAAAAACAAGAAGTGCATTTCTGTGGTGAGCGCTGCAACTGCTAAGTATGTGGATTAGAAACAAAATTTAAACTACTCTGGGATTTTCCAGGATCAGAAGTTGTTACAGATATTGTGTTGTTTCAGATGTCCTAGAGATTAAGTAGGCTAAGATAGCTCCTTGGCATGTTATTAGTGAATCTACATTATTAGAAAATCTTTTTCTAAATCATTCCCACCCACTCCTCAAAACCATTGGAATCAAGGAGTAATTAGGAGTGAGATCAGAATCTTTACTTAATCTTGACCCATCCCAGATGGTGTAATCATCATGGTCCTATCAGCCAAGAGTAGAAGGGCAGGCAGGGCCATGCCAAGAAAATAACACTTGCATTAATTCAAAATAATTTGGATTGACTGTAAGGCCCTTTTGTCTCCTGTTCTGCTCAGAGCTTTATCTAACATTGCTCATTGTTGTCATGCATCGTTCTGCCGATGCCCCCAGGTGTGCGCACTCTGCATTTGGAATCCTTCCTGGAGGTTGCCTGTCAGTCTGTGTTGATGATAGAAGGAAACATTGTCATCTAAAAACTCCAAGGACAAACCCTTCATAGTCAGCCACTCATCTGGTAATTGTCCACAGATCACCTATGATGTACAGAAATGGGGGTGGGTACTGGACACACAGTTGTAAGGTGTAGACTCTCAAGGTATTTATAATCTTGTCCTGGAAAATACATGTTGCCAGGTTCCGGCCCTGTTCGAAAGTGTTTTCCTCATATTTAACTCCCTTCTTTTTCACAACACTCTGAGGTGGTTGTTATTATCATCATCTCCATTTTGCAGATGAAAAAACTGAGGAATATCAGTTTAAGGTCCAATTAAAATGCTAGTAAAGCAACACAGGGACTGGACCAGGCCTTCGGGCTCCAGTCTATGTTTTTAATCATTGTACTTCACTTCCCTACTTAAATGTGAAAAACTCCCTTGAAAATTATTTATAGAATGTGGCTCTTGGTTTATCTTTAGTTGACATTAAGTTCTCTGTATTAATGATTCTTGAAAGGAAACATTTTTAAGATAAGCAACTTTTCTCTTCTTATCAAGCACTGCCCAGACAAACAGAAAGGAAGAAAGAGGTAAACACTTTAGCTCATCAACTCCATCTTTGCTTATCTGAGAATTTTTGACCTCTTAATCTAAAATATTTTCATAGGTATTCTTAGAATCTTTCTTTTACTCCAACTGTATAAGCAATGAGTATCTACAACAATGAAAGAGTACTTCATTTTGGAAGTTATTTATAAATATTTACGCAATCATACCAACCTTACTGAACATACAAAACAAATTCCATCCTAAGTCCCATTCTGAGTTGCCTGGATTTCCCGCACATTCAAAAGGTTCCTATTCCCTGGGCCAAGCATCCTGGAGCCCCAGAAACATAAAGGTGTGAAATAAGCCTGTAGTCCTATAATGATTGCAGAGCAATTTTATTAAGACTTGGGTTTCTGGGAACGTTTCATTTTATCACTCAGTTATTGTCTTGATCTGCCATTTACTCAAAGGTTTTGTTGGCCGGCACTCAATTCTCTACCTTCCGAACTATCAGTGTTTTGTTGAGCACTTTCCACCCAGACAGATAACAGGATTTGGTGACAGCTTTCAATTTCATTACCACTGGAACTTTTGCAGGTGTAGGGTTTCTCCGTGTAGGCTGCTCTTTGGCTATGACTTATTCAGCCTATTATTTAATGGCCCATGAAATTGGCCTGCCTGTGCAAAACAACTTGCCAATTCTTCCAGTGTAAAAACCCTAAAGATATTTATCAATGCAAATATAAATAATCTCTCTGAGAGGCCACTGGTCCATTATAAGTCTGTTTAATAGAGATCTCTGACCAGCTGAAATCTGTCAAGCTCCAGCCTTCATGATTCCTCATCCTCTTGAGAAATACATATGCAGAATGAAAGGAATTAAATTGGCACAGAAGTTATGGCACAAAAGTTTCTTTAATTATATGAGAAGTGTTTCACACACAGAAGGGTAGCCGAGTTGAATAAATCCTTGGCTGATGTACAGAGGAGAAAATACAGTAGTTAGATAAAGAAGTACAATGCCAATATCAAATTAAAATAATTCAAATCTACAACAAAGTATTAGATCGTGTTTCATATTTACTCCGTTAACCACTTATTTTTAAAAGTGTTGATAGGTACTGATAGGCAAATGGTAAAATTTATTATTCCATATTTTGCTTGTCTTTAAATTGTTCATTGTTTCTGGAAATAATGTTGTATTATATATCATAAGCCATAAAAAGTTTCTCATTTTTTGACCCATTACTTTTCCTATTGAGAATCTGAAATATGTTGAAACCACGGAGTAAAGACATTGATCATGACAAGGCTTGAAATACCACAAAATAAGATGCAACATGAATGATCAGTGATGGTAAGATGGTTAAAGAAATTATAATACTTCCAATGGACAAGGTATTATGCAAATGAACAAGGTAGAGAAATTGTTATATAATATATTCCATGTAAATATTTATTGATTTTTTTTCCTATATGCCATGTCCTGAGACTATATTGTGAAGCAAAATCATTATCATTTGCTCCTGATTCCATAGTGCTCAGTATTGCAGGGCAGTTAGATATTAGTGAAAGTAACATACTACCCTCATACTTAGGGATAGAGGGGCTTTTTAATTATTTAAGGCTGTGTCTTAAGCTGCTTGGCTTTGGAGCTAAGCCAGTCCATGTGCAGGGCAAGTACCATTGGCATTGAGTTTACCTGTGACTTAACAGCAACAATTAAAAAGAATGTGTGAGCAATCTGTAGGAAGGGAACAACTTCTTGAGAGACTTCTTGAGAGATCTGCTCTAGTGATTCCAGTGTTCAGATCTATTAGAATTTCTGATCTCCAACCTTTTAAATTCAATTCTTTCATTTTTTTGACCTAGCTAAATGTTTAGGATAACAACATTTCTGCTTTTCTTTTGCATATTTTTAATTCTGTATGCAGGAAACAATATGAATAATTAATGAACAATTTTTATTTTGTCTCATGAAACTATAATGATGTTAAGTTTGTAGCATGGTACAGATAATGTGGTTGTATTAGTCCTGAAGTTCCATTGTAAACTCTGTGATGTTTCCTCTTCAAAGTTTAATGAATTCTTCCTGTGACAAAGAACCACATTAGACACTTAAAGAATATTTGCTTTTGAAGTAATTTGTAGGCATTGAAGGGAGGGCTAAGGAATGATACAAGAATAGATTCCATGACTGATGTATTTACCTGATTACTATTTTTGGTATGTCTATATCAGAAGCAAACATATTAATTTCTTTTAAAGATTATTCTTTTTCTATGAGCAACCATATAACGTTATGGATCATTAACTGTCCCTGGGCTCTTGGACTTTAATTTTCACATAAATGTACCTGATTCTTTTCCTCATTCCAATGTAAAATGTATTACTTGTGTCTCATAGTAGTAGTAGAAGAACTTGTTTGTCTTTTCTGTTTATTAGCAGCACGCCCCCACCTTGATAATAGTATCATGGAGAAGCATTTGTTCCAGAAGTACAGATACAGGCAGTATTAAACATATTTGCTAATAATAAAAATAAAACAAGCCTCCCACAAATACACAAGAATCAAGCTTTGTCCATCATAAAACAAATCACTCCCATAAATGTTCACCTTGGCTCTCCCTGCCACTGGATCTAGTCCCAAGCCATGTGCTCGTGCTTCCAGTTACAGCAACTCCAGATGCCCTTTTTAACAACTTCAGAGTGCTTTCTCCAAAAATAAGTTAGTGAAAGGAAAATGCCACAAGGAAGCAGCCCCTTAGGGCTTTCCAACTGTGTAGCCGATATCACCATTCTTTCCTCTTCTGCTAGAGTAGGTGGTGGTTAAAATGCCTCATCTATGTACAGTAATTAAGAGATGCAGATTACGTACATGAAGACCACTGAACATCACCAGATTAAATATTTGGAACCCAAAATGTACCACTGACCAGCTTGCCAGCAACGCAGGCTCCTGTGGATATTTTCTTTCATGGAACTGATTAGTTCAGTATGCTGAGGTTCTCATAAATGCCATATTGGTTTCCTATCTGGCTTATCAGTATTTGGCCATCTAGACAGAGTTGGATATCAGAATCCATGTTTGATTTTCATGAACTTTGGAAAAAATCACCCTAAGAAATAAAGCTTTATTATTTCCATGAAAAAAATCAACCGTTGTGTAGCCAGGAAACTCTGTCTTCTCCTTTTTTTCCCCTCTTTCCTAGAATGCAGTTTCTAAACTCGATGAAAATGAAAATCATCAGTTTACTACTGATACGGGCTTAAATAACGTGGACCTATAGTAAGAAAATATAATCTTCCTTCCTCCACAATGTCCCTACTTTGTTATTTCTTCTGCCTTGAGGAAACGAGAATATGACAAACTATCAAATAATACTCATTTTGGAGATTTAGAAATTCATGTATGAGCAAATATTCAGATGGTTTCTTAAATTATAACAGAAATAGCCTAATACTCTTCGGTGTGCTTTTTAAATTTAGTGTCTGTTTTTCTGACTTACTCGTCTAGCACAGCACTTCATCATGCATTTCTTTTCTAGGCCACATACAACGTTGTTTGTAACTCCTGCAAATCCGCTGACTCCATTTGGCATAATTTCTGCATCAGTTGATCCAGTGGTCAGCGAAAGTCTCCATTATCGTGCACTTTCAAATAAATCCTATAAAGTATTGCATTTTTGCATCTCAAGAAGTGATGGCTGACTTAATCATATGTATACTTAATTTTTCACAGATATTCCATATTAACTTGCAGAAAATGTAGTTTATTCCTTTCTTGTTAATTTTTTCTTTCTTTTTTTTTTTTTTGCGGAATCCGGGATTGAACTCAGGCCCTTGCGCTTGCCAGGGAAGCACTTATTCCACTGAGCCATCTCCCCAGCCCCTTAGTTTATTCCTTTTTTAACTGGGTATAAAACTGCCTCCTTCTGAACATAGCATTTGGATATATTTAGTATTTATAATTTTCTTCCATCTAATTTTGTTAAAACACTGCTGTTTACCTGACTATGATAATTCTATGTTTTAAGTACATTTTAGCAAATCTTTAAATTGTGTGTTCACATTCTTTGCCCATTTTTATTGTGATTTATTTTTTACTAATTTGAAAGAATTGTCTCCATAATTGATATACCATGTTTTTAGTTTTTACAAGATTTGAAGTTTTTTTTTTTTTTTTTTTTTTTTTGTCTCTGGCTGAATTCCTAGTGTTTGTGAGTTGAAAAATGTTATTAGTTTTATGTAATTAGTACCTAATTTTCTCTTTATGGCTTTTG
>NW_004524590.1:19398433-19409227 GCF_000260255.1 Octodon degus
CTTTTTGAAGTGATTTTAATGTTCATTTTGTTTAGAAAGTTCTGTTTCTCATGATTGATTTAGAAAACATTTTTCAATAAAGCTGGTAGTTGTCTAGAACGAGGCTGGAATGCTTCATCTTTCCAATGAGGAAAGAGAAGGTATGACTGATGTCCTTAGCTTTTGGTACTAAGATCTAAAGAACATCACCAGGATGCTTAAGCTTAGTGGAGCTACCAATATGGTGCCCCATACTTGGCCAAATGGCATAATTTAGTAAGTCAAAGGTGAAGAAAGGTTTGGTTTGCTCTCATTTTTCTACAGATGGCCACATTTCCTGGTATTGCTTAAAAATACCTTCTTAACCTAGGAGAGAAGTTGAGACTTGGATCATCCCTCTGTCTCCTTCCAGTCAAACAAGAGGATGGTGACTCTGCCCTTCTTACCCCAGTGGTGTCTTACTGAGATCAAATAAGATAAGAGTATGAAACTAAAAAAAAAAAAAAAAAAAAAAATGTGGGACTCCAATTCAAAGTCAGGAGATCCTCCCAGGACTTGCTATGGGTGTTATCTGCACACACACCTGCCATGGTGCAATGTTTCCCTTCTTTGTATTCTGCTGTTTGCTCTTCCACTTTAATGACTCCAGCAGAAAGGAGGCTAACCTCACCCTGAATGCACCTGTAGACCTCCTCTGAGCCCTGCCTGACTCCAGCACCAGCCCTTGCCCTGCTACTGCTTCCGTGTGTCTATTCTGATGTTCTCTCTGAAGTCCGCTTCTTTCCTCTCCACTGCTGCTATCCCCGTGTGTTAGACTTCATGTGAAGAACTGCTTTCACTATTTGACTCTTAAAATTTTAAGATCTTGGGTGACAATAAGAAATACTCTCCTAAGTCACTTTGCCAATTCCACCTGAGGATGCTAAGCTGTTTCTGTGATTGACCCATTTGAGAAAAGGAGCAGTTTGTCAAAAGGCAAAGACTTCTTATACAAGAAGGCGAATTGCTAATGTTGGCAATTTAAAAATTTTTAGATAATTGAATGATTTTTTTTCTCTATTTCACTGCTTTGAAACAGGCCCTAAATCTAGGTAGGTTTTAGTTAATATGAGAGATGAGACTTTGCACTCCTGAAAAGAATGTTTCACAGTTGAATCTTACAGATTTACAAATTTACAAGTAAATAATTATTTTGCAAAAAGGTTGAAAATCCAACATTATGCAAGATGTTTCAGAGGATGTAAAGATGTTAAAAATAAAATTCAAGTTTATTTGATGTAGTTACTATAGTTGTCACCATTTTATAAGTGAGAAAACAGGCTCATTTTGGAATGTCTAAGATTAAAATCTCAGGTCCTCTGACTGTAATCTCCAAATCTTTCTCACTACACCACAGTTTGTTTTGCAGGAAATATATGTCCTAATAAGAACAAATACAAAGTGCTGTTATGGTTTATGTCTACTTGTCCCCCCAAAACCTCATGCAGTTAAGGGGTGGACTTCTAGAGTTTGTGATTGATTCCTGATCCACTGGTGGGATTAAGGGTGTGAGTGCTGCTGGGATTATGGGTGTAAATGCTGCTGGGATTATGGGTGTGAGTGCTACAGGGAGCCTGGGGAGATAGCCTCAATGCAAAATAAGGGAGGCAGACTTGCCCTCTGTTGCCATTGCTGCCACTACTCCTCCTTTTGTTCTTGCTATTTTGCTGATTTGCTGCCGGCATCAACTGTTGCTCTCTGCCATGTTCAAGTCTGCCTCGGAGCCAGCTGAGTATGGACTGTAGCCTTTACAAACTATGAGCTAAATAAATCTTTCCTTCCTTAACTTTCACTGTCAGGTATTTTGTCCCAGTAAGGAGAGGAAAGTCCAGCGGGAGGAAGTCATTCTTCCAGAGCTTATCACTTTTACTGGAGTGACTGGAGAGGCTAGTCATCCTACAGGGAAGGAATGGTATTCTGACAGTTCAAGGAGAGGAAGAAGGGACCAGTAAGTAGAAAGTGTAGAGGTAAAGGAAAATGAAGAATTTTAGGGAATAGTGATTAAATAGCTTATTATAATCTGCAGGTCTTAGAGGAAGAAATACCAACAAAATGAACCATAAGTCAGAAAGATAAGCTGCACATGACTTCATTACTGGGTAAGGGACTCAGATATCCTCCAACATGAAGTGCAAGCTGTTATGTAAGTATTTGTGCTGACTGGTGGTGTTTCAAAGGAGCAGCATGTTTAAGCTTGTGTTTCAGGGAAATCTAATGCACACCTGCGTGGAGAGTTGCTGAGGACCAAAGAGCTGCAGGCCAGTGGTCTTCTCCAGAGTCTATGCCTATCATCACCATGCTGTGTGGCCTCTATAGATGGGTTTGATTCTGAACATATTGGCTTTCTGGTACTGGAACCACCATACATTGAGGCCCAAGAAGAAGGTCAAACTCAAGGCTGAAGCTTACAAAAGTAATAGAGCTAGAGGTGCTTGTCTAGAAGGTATGTGTGTTGAGGTCATAGCTGGATTGTAGAGTGAGTACTGAGAGCAGAGGGATAGGAATGCAGAAGTAGACAGCTTTGAGGAATCCATAGATAGTGGGTGAAAGAAGAGGAATCAGAGATGGTGAACGAAAGAGTAATTAACTAAGGAAGACCTTGGGTTAGGTTTTAATAAAGCTCTAATGAGGTAAAAGGAAAAAGATGAGTCAGACAAGGACTCCATCAACTGGGGACCTCTGATAAACTGAAGCAGTGATTCTACACAGTTGTGTGGGGAGCTTGCCCAGGAGGATGAGTAAAATGCATGCATTTGTGTCAAGGAATCTCACCTGCCATGGACTCTTTGCCATCTCTCTAGTCAAGCAGTCAGTCACAGAAAATCAAATGCAGAGAAGTTTGAATATTTAAGGAAAATACTTTATCCCTTTTTCTGAGCAATGCATAAAATTTAGCTAAATAACAAGGACCTTGCACTCATGCTTTCATTAAAAGTGTACTCTTACATGAATAATCAACCTAAATTCAATCCAGTTCATAACTTTATTTTCAAGAACTATGCTCCTTTTCAATAGAAAGAAATTCAAAGCAGGTAGTCATTTTACACTTCTGCCTATGGTGATCGTTCTGGTGGTCTCAATAGTAGGGTGTGACTATAGTTTGGATCCAAAAGTGTTGAAGGTTTGGTCCCAGTGCAGGGCACTATTTTGGGGTGCTGGAACCTTTAAATGATGTAGTTCAGTGGGATGAAGTCAGTTACTGGGGTGTGACCTTGAAGGGGATGCTGAGACCTGGCATCTTCATCCCTATTTGTCTCCCAGCTGCTTTGAGCTGAGCAAATTTCTCTGCCAAATGTACTCCTCCCCTGGTGTCCTGTCTCCCTACGGGCTCAGAAGCAACAGGCCGATATCCATGGACTAAAATCCTCAAAGCCGTGAGCCAGAACAAAATTTCATCTTTATAAAATGATCAGCTGTGAAATTTTTGTCACAGCAATGAAAAGCTGATGGACACACTGACTGGTCCGGGTCCAGCTGGCTGAGATGGTTCTACAACAGTAGTTCCAATGCTTGGCCCCAACATGGGCCATTTGCCTCACAAAGCTCTTAGCTTGTCACTGAGAATCCTCTTCAGATGGAGGCACATATGCGTACTAGGATATTATAAATGGCCTGATATGAAGCAAAGATAAAGCAAGACAACAAAGCAGATATAGGTTGGCAGACCAGTGTCCTAAAGTTATATACTTAAAATTTATATTTCTAGCTTATTCTTCTCAAGGTATTGAGTATGTTAACTTCCAAAATAAAAATATTATTTTCCTGCTGAACTTATTCTCCCCTTTATCACCTTATTTTTTTTTCCAACAAGTATGGTCTTCGTTGTATAGGGGAAAAAGTGGAAGTGGCACAACTCATAGGCTTCTGGAACTCTCCAAAGTGGTCCAGCAGGAAGAAACTTGTGCAGTTCACTGACTTGGGAAAAAGGCCAAGCCCAGGTTTAACTAATCCATTCTTACAGACTCATGACAAATAACCCAGTTGTTTATCTTGGGAAGCCAAGAGGAAAGACTTGTTAAACCCAAAGCAAAGCAACACATGTAGGTGCTTGATTTGGTTGCCTTCGAGATTTCTCCGAATTGAACCTTGCCTAAGAGTGAATGTTTGGACAGCTTTTTCTTAAACCACTTTTTCCATTTAAGAAATACTACTGATAAAAAGGTATGTGAGTTTAGGCAGCTATTTTAGTCTTTCAAATCAATATACTTCTTAACAGCTCTAGTCATCTTTCTTCTTTCTTTCTCCTTTCTATAAAATAACAAAGATAGGTAAAATGCTATGATAACAAAGATACAGGCACCATGCACAAAAAACAAAGATACTACACTTCTATAGTCTATACTTCTTCGCTTTTTCCATCCACTATGGATTTCATGCTTGTCATTTTCATATTGTTCCACAAAAGTACTTAACTTTCTGTATGACATGACTTCTCTCCCCTACTATATTGGGAGTGCAAGGTCAATGCTGGTTTTTAGATCCATATCTCATTCCTGTAGCTCTAACATTAGGTCTCTGATGACTTAATGGATTGATAAATGAATGACTGTTTCCTAAACTGCTATTAACTCTCCTTAATATTAGAAATTAAAGTTCTGCCTATAGTTCTTATTCTTTTTATCTTCAATTTTGGCCTAAAGATGCTGAGCTCTTATACCTTCATGCAAAATATTCAGAAATGTTAAAGTAATCATGCAGCATATCTGTTGGGGGAAATGAGCAAAATATGTGAGTGGCACTTTATAGACCACAGGGAATACAGGTTCCGATGAAGATAGAAATAGTAGACCCAGATATCTCTGAAAACTTGAAACAATTGAATTTTGTTCCCCTTCTAACCTTGAGAATTCTTTGTACAGGAAAAGAAAGAGTTTTCTGCTAAGGCATGGAAGTTACTCTTAACAATATGATTCCCCAATTTCCAAATATTTCATTAACAAGATTGATAAGCAAAGCTGAAGTGGATTTCACATCAAGGTTGTGATCATAGACTGTGGCAATTTAAATTCAACACCTCCTCTCTTGTATGTGCCATATTGATTTGAAGCATAAAGGGCAACTGAAAGACACAATCAACATCATTATGCCTCATCCAAATCCTACCAGATTTGATAGCACTTTCTTTCAAGCAAAGTTACAAAATTTGGAGGTGAAGGACTCTCAGAGGCTGCATAGTAGGGAATCACCAATTCCTTGAAATGCCTTGAAATTCTCTCTGAAATCTCTGTGCCTGTGTATCTCTGTGGGCCTCAAGACCTGCTCTTCTTCCAGGAAATCCAAGGATCTTGTCAAAAGATCTTGCTACAAAGAGTCAGTGATGAGTCTCACAGAAGCCCTCACTGCTTTATCCAAATGTGGCTTCTGGAGACCATAGAGGCTCAATTGGATCCCACTCTAAGTGAGCACATACTCAAGCAACCACTGAAGATTCTTTTCAAAAGCCTTATTGGTTCAGTCCAAGCCTGTCCATATGTTCTTTAATCTAACATTCCAAATACTTCCATCCATCACACAGGCAATGACACCTTGAGTCATTTTATTCTCCCAGCCCTTATTCTGTGTATACATTCCAAGGTGTCCAGTTAGCTCCTTTCAACAGCAGTAACCCTTGTAGAACATAATTATTTTCAGGATAATTTGACCAGTCCAATAGAGAGAGATATGAAAATGTCCCCCATTCTATCAGTGCAGCCTCTGGTACCATTAGCTTTCTGGGATCCAACTGTGTGGAGATTACAGTTGACTACTTAAATACATATTGTTACTATGCCATTAACCCATGCTGATATAAGGCTGCTCTTCATTTTAGGGCTATTCCAGACTACATTTAGTTCTTTTAAGCATACTTTAAAAATATAACATCTTGCTTTGGGGAGAATATTTAAATTTCAATCATACATTACCCTTTAGTAAAATACACATTTTTATTACCTTCATTCACACTATTGACCAGAACAGCTCCAAGGCCATAAAAGGAAGAATGCAGCATGCCACAAACTTTCTTCTCATTAACAGAAATCTCGCTTTGGGGCAATCATTTCATCAGAACCTAACTCAATACACAGGAGCAGCAGCCAGACCACATTTCTCCATTGAGAGAGAAACCTTGTGAAAAATTTCCACATGATAAAATTTTAAACATATTTGCCAAAAAGAAGACAGAGAAAAAGATTATTTTTATTATTTTATTTCCCACTGGGTCAGGAAGAGGCTGTCCTGGCCTGAGGTGGACTCTAACCCCATGATTGCTGCCCTCAATGGAGGGCACTGAGCACTGGAGCACTGGACACAGACAAACACAGTGGGAAAACGTTGGGGAGAACTTGAAGGCAGAGATTGGAGCAGTGTCCCCTACCCGAAGTCAAAAGGCTCCTGTTACTGCTGGCAGCCAGAAGGGGGAAAGGTTCTTCCTCAGAGACTTCAAAAGAAGCATAGCTATGTGGACACCTCAGACACCAACTTCAAGCCACCAGAGCAGGGACAGAATAAAGGTCTGCTTTCCAAAGCTGTTCAGTTTGACGTCCCATTATTATGGCAGCTGTAGGAAAGGAACACACACGTCCTATATGGAGAGCAGGCACTTGCTTCCGCCCATACCTGCCCACACCTGGGGCACTTAAGCTGCCCTGCTCACTCTTGTCCTGCTATGCCTGGCCCTGCTGTACGCTGCTCATGTAAGTGAAGTCAGCCTGAAACCTAGCAGTGAACTCCCTGGAAAGTCTTACTATTATATCTTGAGGGGTATCACCACACCTCCAATTGGATTATCATCATGGAGAGATCAAGAGTTACATTTTTCCTTTCATTTGCAGACTCAAAACCAACTATGGCCATGCCACACATACATATAGACACTGCACTTCAAGAATTAACTGTTACACAAAGAACAAAATAGAAGAGAGATAAATAGGGAACATACAGAAGTTAAAACATTTCCCCAAACTACAAATTTCAATGTTTTAAAATATTTTCAATATGAATGCTAATTAATTTCAATTATACTACTAATTTATCTTAGTTCATTGAAAACAAAAATTTGTGTTATCGCCTTGTTTCTTTTTTGTAAGAATCTTTTTGGTTTATGTTTTCTTCTCTGGTTAACTGCTTTGGTGATAATGACACCATGTAATAACTATTGTTATTCTCTTATTAGGTTATTATGAAACTGTTTTATTTTTTCATAAAATGAAAAAATTAAAAGAGAAGAACTTGGGGCTGCAAAAGAAAATAATGCTGTTAGAACTCATTTGGAATAATTTAACCTGCTAAACAGCATTAGTAAAATGCTATAGTACTTTAAAAAACACATTGCAATATGTTAAGTGTGATAAGGATATGAAGTACAGTTACATATTTTCAAGGGTTTTCTACCAATGCAAAAATTTAAATTCTCTATTTACTGTAGAGAATATATCAGGCAGTATATTCTTTCTTCTTCCCTGTTTCTTGGCCTTCTGACTCTAGTCTTGCTTTTTTAACCTTGGTAAGTGAAAGCTGTATCATAGAATCATTCTATAACAGAAATATAACTTCAATAGATTGCTCAGTGTCATAAAGAAAAAACTCTAAGGCAGGAATTCTTGAAATCATTAGAGTCTAACCACAAGTGTGTACGTGGGACCCCCAGCCATCCTTCAACTTTTGGTCATGGATCTCAACTCCTTTGTACCAAGAGCACTTACTAAATAAAAGAAGTTCACTATGAGCCATTTCTCATCTCAGTCCTCTCTGCATTTCACATTGCAAAGATCTGAAGACCAAAACTTTAGCAAACTGGAGCGAATCCCTATACCGGAACATGCATGGCTCATTAGCACATGATTATCCTTTTCAGTAATCAGCTCATCACTGAAAGACAAATCATTTTTGGCAGATGAGTATGCAGCAGTATCTTTTCTGTGTGAACCAAATCTTTTCCCTAGAATGGTTATGCGGCAAACATTCAGAAACACATAACTTCTTTGCTTTGTCAAGAAAGCATGCAGTGTAAGATACCCACTTTACCAGTTGTATAGTATTTCGGTGCAATTTTTGAAATTAACCTTCTCTTTCCACAGCAAGGCGGAGAGAGTGACCATATCAATATCAACCAAATGACTTGCCTCCCTAGAGGCATTTGATGGCAGGTAACTTCGCAATCTCAGAGTCTTGGGCCTGAAAATGAGCTATGCCTTGTGACCTCTTTTGAGCCAACCCACCTGCTCACCAATTGGCACTTGACTACAGCATGACTGGACAAGTCTCCCCAACTCAAAGGAGTGAAGGGAATTTCAAACATTTTGCTTTCAAAGAAAAGTATGCAAGGCTTCCCTCCTACACGATAATGAACACAGTGAAAAAGTAGGATATATGTATGGTAAAAAAGCAGACTTAAAGAAGGAGAAACTTCACAGGAAAGAACTATTTCATTTAGAATTCTTTGGTACAGGAGATCTAGCAAATGAGTCCACCGAAACAGCTCGTCTGCTCACTCTATATTTTAGTAACTCAGTTGTTCAAGATGGAGAAGAAAATGACCAGCTGTCCAAAAATACCAATGCTTGGTTCAAAAACAACACCGTGTCAAATGCAGCTTCCTCTTCTTCAAGGAAGTGTTTTCTGCATATGCATGTGGAGAGGGCACTAAAAGGAACCCCTGTTCCAGAGACAAGGAACTGTCTGCAGAACCAAGCTGCGACATGCAGCCTACTGGGAAGGACTCCAGAGTTGGAAAGAAGCCAGCAGTTTGAAAGCCCCACATGTGAGGGGGGAAATGGGATCAGAACAAGCCCTGAATACAAGCAGTGTGTGCCCAAGAGGGGATTCAGCGATGGAGAATGGGTGTGTTGTAGATGGAGAGCTACGGCTGAGAGCATGTGACAGAGAAGTTGACAGTGAACCATGCTAATCAGCTTGGTTCACAGCTCCACAGCCAACAGCACAGAAGCAGGAAGGTGGGGTGAAGGATGCGTGACACACACTTTGCCTGGAACACTACTGCCCAAATGACTCATGACTAACAATTTCTATAGTAGCAAAGTTGACATAGTAAAAAGCCTATAAACAGCAGTTTGAAATCAAACTTCAGTCCAGAACAAGACTGAAGCATCAAGAGACAGACTACAAACCCAAAGAAAAAGAATCAGAGTAATACATGGCTTTACACACCCTCATTTGTATCGTCCCAGCCCAAGCCCTGTATGTAGAAGGCAAGTCTGCTGTATTAATTCCTCTGTGCTACTATCACCTGGCGTTAGAAGTTGTTACTTTTCAAAGTACCACATTCAGGATAATTCATTTCTTTATAATCCTAGATAGTGAGCAACTTAAACAATTGTTTCTCCTTTTCCCCTTTTCTATTCCTAACATTAGTACATGAATAAATTGATATATATATATATATATATATATATGTTAGGAGGGATAAAAAATCTTCAATTGAATCATGTTATAATCAATAAAAATATATTAAATTTTATAGATAAGCAATAGAACCTAAAGCGTTTTATTTTTTTACCATATAACCCTAAAATAACAGCAGTCACTTAGTTTAAACAGTGAGCAGGATTATACCCAGGCCTCAGATCATCTCAGCCAGAAAATTTTATGGCAATTTGATAAGTCTAAAAGCAAGGATTATGAAAATAAATTTGTTAAGTACTCATTTCAACACATTTATGTAACTGCAGGATAATTAACTCTGAATTCTTCAACATCCTTAATCCAACCAATAGTTTTAGATCAAACTGGAATAATCTCAAAAGGTGAAAATCTCACCTACTCTAAAACATCTGAGAAAAGACCTGCATAGTATTAACCAAATAGTTTTGCTTTTATTTTTTCCTTTTTTGTCAGTACATGCTTTTTTATACAGAAAGCACATTCTTTGTGGGGATTGGTACACATACATATTGAATCATTTTCTCATGTCATTTATTTTAGTAGTACATGTTTGTTATTCATGCAGTTCACAGTCATCTTAGCAAGTGGTTACATGTACATATTACAGATTGTATTTAATCCCCGCCCCTTTCCATCCCCTCCCCTTCCATCCTCCAGTTCTCCAATCACTTTTTCATACCTGTTAACATTATTCACCTTAGCACATGATATGGATTACAGTGTTCACATTGATTAAGGCTCTCAGGTTCTTGTACATGGCCTACCTTTATTCCTCACATTTCTACTTCTGCTCCACCTTATCCCTCTCCCTGTTCCTTTGGACCATTTACCTATTGGATGAGATCTGTCCATTTGCCCCTTCTTCCCATCTTCTACTCATCTTCTCTTTGTTTTTAGGTTACTATGAAGAGTGAAGCTGGACCCTTATCTCTCACCATATACTACATTAAAACACTGAATCTAGATCTTTTTTAAGAAAATAAAAATAATTAAAACATTACAAATAATACAGAATTTCAAAAAATAAGATGATAGGAATTCAGTAATGGTTGTTATGTTGTGCATTGTTGTTTTCAAAGTAGTTGCTCAAATTACCAGATAGAAGCTTAATAAAGTTGGCCAAAATAAAAATTTTAAGCATTAATTGTTCCCTTCAATAAACAATAGAAATTAGCAGTACAATCATCCTCGCTATCCTGTGTATATCCATTTATGTTTTTTACCTTTCTGTTTCTAGTCTCATCTCCCTCACTGATCTTGATCTTTATACTTCCTGTTCCCCTTCACTTTTATTTTATTTTTTTATTTTCATGGTAATTTTATTTCTATTTTCTATTTATTTAATGTATTTAGTACAGGGTCTATAGGGTCTCATTTGCACAGATTGGACTCAGT
>NW_004524590.1:19410534-19442999 GCF_000260255.1 Octodon degus
GGAGGAGGAGGAGGAGGAGGAAGAGGAAAAGAAAATTCAGGTGGAAATCAGCAAAATAAGATTTAGCTAGTAAAAATAAAATTTATACAAATTTCCTAAGTCTACTAGAAAGCAAGGATAAAATAGTATTCAAGAAATAAGGAAATGAAGGACTATATTCTAAGTACAGTCTCTAATGGATGAAAGGAAAGAAATAACAGTGAGCTAGCTTTATTTTTTTGGACTTTCTGGATATATTTGTAATGAACATGTAACTTGAATTTTTAATGGAACTTTAATAATCAAAACTGTATTAATTAAAATGGCAAAAAGTCAAGTAGGAGAAGAAAGTGACACAGGAAAGTCTAGTTTTGAGATTCCTTGCAGGTCACTTTCAAACTTATCATTTCCATGTTAGAATTTATCATTCCTAATTCACCTTAACAATTATTTGAAAAAGCAAAAGTTTCTGTTGTTTTTATATCAATAAGCCATTATCAGTTAGTGAAAATGGTGATACATGTTAATTTTTATTTTATTTTTATTTTTTTCCCATAATTTTATTGAGAAACAAATAGCAAAGAGATAGTTTCAAATCAAATTGGTAGGACATTTTCAATAATTCACCCATTACATACATTCTTCCTAGTGGTTAACTGCTGTACAAGATGCGGACTTGATATCCTATTTACAAACACCATTAGAACAAATCACTCTATTCATTAAGAGAATGTAACTATATATCTATCCTAACCACTTTGAATACACAGATAACATGTTAATTTTTAATAATATGACTAGAAAAAAATTAGAAACCTATGAGAAAAAAAGAACTTAAGAAATTAAGCCAGTCATGTTCAAAATTCCTTTTTAGGCAACGTTAAAAAAAGAATTCTTTCAGGGGACAAGGTACGCCCCTAGATAATATGATTTCAGTAGATTAATCCAGTCTAGATGTAATAGCCTCTAGAAAACAGGACTGATTTCACATTAAGTATTTGGCATTGACCGTGTAGCAACATGCCGAGGATACTGATCAGCATTATGCTTATTAGCTGAATTAAGACATTAGGGACAGGACTTTGGAAAGTGGAAAACACACTGGAAACCCATCACAGCACCTTTCATTCTTCTGGGATGGGTTTCTTCCTGATATTCACATCAAACTGTGTAATATGTATTCATTTGTGTCAACACTTGGCATCAACATTGCAAATCAAAAAACACACTTGCACACTCAAGTTCTTCTCATCGTGACTAGAGTTGTCCAGCATTGCAGACGGTAGCTTCTGTACGAACTGAAGAGCTTCTGATGTGACTAAGATTTTCAAAATAATCATGCCTGTCATACCAATGATGCCCAGTTACGTGCAAACATTCATACACTCTATAGACGACTTGACATTTTATGGCTGGGTAAACAGCTTGTGCAGACTTCCCTATGGATTTTTATGCATTCTGTTTTATTCTCAAACTGTTTTTAAAAATAAAGATCAAGGTATTTTATTTGTGCTGACACTTTTTGTGCAACTCAAGGTACTTTGTAGATTATGGTGGTCAATTAATCAAATTCCTAGAACCAAAAATATTTTTTTAAAAAAGAAAGCTGAGATGTTGCCTATGACATAGAAAAAATAACTGAGCAGGTGCTAATATATTTTTACCAAAGGTTTGAATTGAGCAAATGTGTATTATGAGTTAATCAACATGTTATTACCCTTAATTTGTGGTTGAAAATAGTTTTTGAATATAACAGTTTCCTAAAGATTATGAAGCATTACACTTTCCAATTGGAACTGATAGAAAAAGCAAAGAGTAATTTTCTAAAGGTCACTTCTTAAAGACTTCAAAGAGAAAGGTGTAAATATATCTTCTCTGAGAAATATGACTGATAAGAAGATGATATTTTCATCCAGTAAATTACGGTAGGATAAGGGATCAGTCACACTTAACAAAAAATCAAAGGAATCACTAAGCCCATGAAAACAATCCCAAGTATATCCCTTGCATCTCAAAATAAAATGATAGTTATTTAATTAATTAATGATAGCAGATTTAATTAGCTCAAATCTATGTCTCAGTTTTCAAAAACATTTTTGTGATGGTCTGGTTTAGAGTTGAAGTCCCAAACAAAACACAATTTTCTATCTTTTGCAGCCACAAAATTTTCATCCGGCCTAGATTTATTTCAAGCAATATCAAACAAACAGAAATTCTAGGATATTCTTTAGAGAGCTACTCGAAAGAAAAAAAGCTTTACATTTGAGGGGCGCAGCTATAGGACCTAATTCTTGGCAGTTATTTTTTATAATGTAATGACACAAGTCAGTGAAGCGTAAGCCTATGTCATTCTTTTCTAAATTCAAGGTCAATTGTTCAATGTGTCATATGAATATTAAAATTATGTCCTCCCCTTCTTCTAGCCTTTAGAGAGCCCAAGTGGCTCTAGGCATTTTCACAGCACAGACTGCACAGTGTCATTAGTCCTCTGTATTTGCCACCCCACACTGTTACCACCGTGCCCCATGTATCACATCCTTTCCTCTGAAACATTCTACCCGATGGAATAATCAGACCTAAACAGTCTGTTTAGTCATCCTTCTCCATTTGGTCAAGTTTCAATTCTGTTTCTCTTTTATTTTTTCATAAAATTTTGTTTGTTCACATTCTGATCAGAGGCAAGGTTTGCTTCATATCCAAATGCTCTTCTGTGACTATTACCATGTTAAAACTATAAAAGACCATGTGAAATGAAGGCAACAGGCCTGAGGAGATAGTTGGGTGGAATAAGTGCTTGCCTGGCAAGCACAAGGCCCTGAGTTCAATCTCTGGTACCACCAAAAAAAGAAATGAAGGCAGTAAAAGACCCTCGTTGAAAAAGTCCTTATACTTTGAGAAACAAAGGTAATACATTTGTTCCTATAAAAATAGGACTTAAATCTCTTTTTCATATTTGAAATCCTGACATTCAACAGCTTCACAAGCATTTAGTATCAGCCCTGGTTAGATGTAACTATATCCACCATAAAAATTAGTGAGGACAAAAGCACACCATGACTTATCTTTCCAACCGTATGAGCTGAGAAGCTTAAATTCACTAAATGAAACAATATAAAAATGAGTAAATGCCCGCAGTCTGTTCATGTTGAGTAGTGGTACACGTGTATGTTGCATTCTCGGCACATTAACTTTTTTTTTTTTTAATATATATTTTTAAGGAAAGGTCAACAGGGTGTTCAAGGTCTCTCTACTAGATTGGACTCGTACTAATCGACCTGTTTACAGTCTTCCGAGAGCTGGGATTACGGGCATTACAGGCATGCGCCTCCATGCCCGGTCTCAATTGCAGTCTCAGTGGGCCCCGGGGGCGGGGCCGGCACTGCCTGCCCGGGGATTGCATCCTCGGCCCCTGTGCCTACTTGCAGGTGCTTTAATCTGCTGATTAAAGCTATTTGACCCGCCCTAACTTTTCATAGCAATAGCATCATTTGGTGACCCTGAGTACTGACTCAAACAAAAGTTAAGGATGGGATGATAGCCGAGACTGCAGCGTTCCCGCTTAATTTTCATTATTTCTGTTGTTGTTCACTTAAAAATACCACCACAGTATCTCAGGGGTAGCCATCTACTCTGCTGCAAGGGAACGTATCCACACCCCTTTGCAGAGTGTGAGAAAGCACCTCCATCGGGGGGCCTCCTGGAGCACACGTTAAAGGCATGGAAGTTTCTAGCTGCCCTTCATCCCCTTCTTTCCGCCTGGCTTTTCCTCCCTGTCAGTCATATGGTGATCTGTGGCAAAGTAGAAGTGATTTTGAGAGCAGTGGCTTAAAGAATGATGGAAAGCAGACAAAGGACTGTAGTTCCCTGATAACATCCAGGGGTCACAAATATCAGTGTGGACCACATTCTTCTGGAATTTATGTTACATAAGGAGGAAAGTAAACCCTTTCCCCTAAAAAACAAAAAAATTTAAGGCCTTTTTTTTTTTTTTTTGTATTTTAATACAGGGTCCACAGGGTCTCACTACATAGATCGGACTCATAGTGATTCTCCTGTTTTCAGCCTCCCAAGAGCTGGGATTACAGGCATGTGCCACCACACCCACTCTCAGTTGCATCTGAGAGTGCCCCATGGGTGGAGCCAGCATGGCACGCCTGGGATTGAACCCCAGCCATTGAGCTCTGCTGAAGCAGGCACTTTAGTCCACTGAGCTATCAGGCCAGCCCTTATTTTAGGTCTCTTACTTGCAGTTTTACACATTCCTAATAGATGGAATAGCCTTGCTATTTAGTGAATTTTAAAGAGACTTCCAATCTCAGACCAGAAATACATTACTCTTAAATTGTTCTTCTGTTACAGAGAAAAGTTCAGAAAAAGCAAACATGATTTTTAAAACAACTTGTCACTTTTACAAAAAGAAAAACCTAGGTACATATTTTCCAATATTGTGTCCAAAACGAGGGTAAAATTTATGAGCCCATCTAGGTATCAAACCCACAAATTTAACCACATAAGCCTCAGAAAACACAAAGATGCATACAAAAATAGCTGGGACCATTGGATAGATCATTAGTGAAATAAGATTTGTGCATTTCATCTTCTGTCTGGTCCAAGCAGTGTCTTTCATTAACTTCTCCACAGCTATTAAGGTAATCTCTGATGTTCAGCAGGATAGCAAAGACGCCCCAGGTGAGCATACATGCTTCATGAGGACAAAGATGCGTTGTATTTCATACATAAAGGGGGCTGGACTTCCCTAGGGAGGTTACATGTGATAAGGAGAAAGATTCCATAGGACAAAGTGGCTCCCTTGTGACCTGCCTGGTGCCACGGAAAGCTGGATTAAATACTTTCTGATGGCCTCATGCAGGGTAAGATTTCAATGGTCTCTATTAACCTCCATTAATCACATAATCATCTTTCCATTTTGTAACTGAATTTACAGCGTTTTAAGATAATGGCTTCCAGGGTCTATAAACCCAAAGCTCAAATATGACCTGAAAGGGTCCTTCTTTCTCTTGGCTAGATATCAAATCCTGCCACCAAGGAGTATTTGCCATTCAATGTCCAGAGACAGAGGCCTAAAGAAATAATTATGCCATATCCAAGGAGAAAGGTGTATAGCCTTAACCTTCCGAATTTAACAAAAAATATTTAAGATGGGCAGGTAAAGTTTGCGATAATTATTTTGAGATATTCCAAAGGGACAGTATCTTATCGAAAGAATTTCATTCAAAACAATAATGCAGATCAAAAATATCAATCATGAATTGCCATATGAGGAGAGGTTTAAAGTATCACAGTGGAATTCGTTAGCATAACTTGAAACTCCATTTCGGAAGGGCATGCCCACCAACCAGTTTTTATTAAGATGGAGAGTATGTCCAAATTCTTTTTCCAATCATTTAATGATGAAACTGATCACCAAGTATGCAATGAAAATGATACACCTTGAAATTTCTGGCAATTCTGTTAGGAAAAATCATGATTAGTTTTCTCTTTTGTTCCTTCCTTAATTTAGTGCATGAGCACATATCTACTTTTTTGCTATCACCTCTTGTGATTTCAGCTTTGATGTTAGGTCCCTGTTTTCTTACACTATGGCCAGTAAGCCTGTTATGAGCTTGGCTACCATGTGCCACCATGCCTGTGGCTACTTTAATATCCCAACTTCTATGAACAATGAAGTTTTGTTCCATTTTTGCTGAGTGAACACAGTTAAAAAGGAATTTAACACCGAGTTTGGAAGGCACCCTGTCAATGGACAAAATCCTGGTGGGTAACTAACTAGAATCACATTTGTTCAATTACTGAAAATCTACTACTTGTTAGGCAGAGAAGAGGCAGCTGGTGTTAACTGTGGGGCACACAACAAGTGCAAACTCTCTCCACAATGAAAGCAAGGCCCACTCCATTATGAAAGTTCCCATTATCAGACCTCCCACCTGAACTTTAAAAGGTCCTATCCTAAGCACCAAGTGCAATTTTAAAATGTGAGCAACAGTGTGCCTTGGTTGTGTAGATGTTTCAGATGTGCAGAGCCAGTGAAAATGCAAAGGGGCTCTGTGACATCCTTGTGGCCATTTAACAGAAGTAGATGGAATGAAAGGGTACCTATTTCCTAGTCCCATACTGTAAATCCACCTTCTGAATCTATGAGACAACACTGAGGGCCTAAGATTCAGAGTGTAGCTTTTAATAAAACTACCAAAAGAGAAAAATATGTTCCTAAGAAAGGAAGTGCAATGCTTTCATTGTTATTACTGTATATGTCTTCCAAACAAGTATGGATAAGCTTTCCTGCATACAACAGAACTGCAAAGAGAAGAACTGGTGGGGTGAGGGTAAAGAGGATGCTGAAAGTAATTTCAGGATTCTAGAACATCACTTTAACCTTTTCAAATGATTAGTTCATCAATGTTGTCAAGTTGACATTTGGAAATTAAATTATTATCTGGCTTATATTGAATTTCATCCACACGTAGACAGATATCAAATTAAAAAATCCTTAACATGGCTTCCCATGATTGATATAATCCTTCCCTAGAGCAGACTTGAGGTTACTCCCTGCCTTGCAAGATCCTAAGGTATACATAGTCCATCCTTCATTCACTACCGACAATTCCCAGTTCTGCTTAAGCTTTCTGTTCCTGTGTCCTCTACTGCCAAGCTCACCACAGCTAACACACATTCTTGGCGAATAGCACCATTAGCATTGGTATCTGGCCAAGGAAGGCAACATCCTCCCTGACAAAGTGAGATTCCAGAAAACCTGAGATTCCAGAAAAATATTTCTCCCAAATGGACATGCGAGCTTCCAAAATGCCTGAGGTTTCATGGACTAACAGTTGGTCTCTTTGGCTTCCATGAACTATTATATTTCTGTAGGGTTTCTCTGAGGATTTCATAGGAACTAGGAAGGGTGCCTTACTGCAGGTCGCCCTTGTACCAGGTCTCAAAGTTAGACTTCTGGTGTTGTCATCAAGTGAAATTATGTATTTGTGTGAAGCGGTATCTTCAAGATTGCAACAATGCCATGTGGATAATTGCACTTTGGTTATTAAATGGAAATGCTCAAAGGGAATCACAGCCTTCATGGCTGTTTGATATTTTCACCTTTTTGATATACTGGAAATTTCAAAGACTTAAAGTCAGCTGGACTCCGTTGACCTTCTGCGAGGCTACAGGGACATATAATCATCACAGACAGCTTCCTACATCAGTCATGAAATAGGCACTTACCTCAGCCCCACTCAAGAACTAGGCAAATTAACAAATATATAATGAATAGTTAACATCTGTTGAAGAGCATGACCCTCTCATCAGGATACTTCCTCATGGTAACGGTACTCGAATGTTGGCAGGTGCACAGAGAATAAGGTTTTCCTACTTTAAGTTCATGTTCAGCAGAATATACCTGCTTGAGAACGAAAATCATTTATAATTACAATAAAAAGAATTACCTGGAAAGGAGAAAAGATTAAATTTATATTAGATCATAGTTTTCCTGTAATATTCAATTAGCAGATTGTTTTTCCAAACAGAGGTATTTTGGTGAATGGTTAGTTTTATGGTTTTAGATTGTACTCTGTTCAACTGGATGGATAACTAAGACTCCTTTCACTACACTTACGTCCTAGCACGAACAAGGAAATTAGTTCATAAGGATTCACTACCCAGTTTGGTTCTGTTCCTGGTTACATGCTTTGCTACTCAGCAAAAGCTCTAAATCGCTCACTTACTGAGCTATTCACATGGAAAGCTCAAATGTAACCATTAACGAACCACTGCATTGTCTGAGGTCTGCTTAAAACTACCTGATTTTAGAAATAATGATAAAATAATCTTAACAGAAAGGCCAATATATGGAAATTTTATGCATATTACCTGTTTGAGTAATATATTCTAGCACTGATTTTTGTATAATATCTTATCACTCTTAAGAATCAAAGGATATCAAAAATATTTACACTTTTAGGATAGAATAACTGTAGGTCACTTCCTAGAATAACACTTAATACAAGTAGTTGTATGTAATGCCTATAAAGCCATGAATGGAAAGTTATTTAGCTTTTAACCAGATTTTAGATTATAGTCATATATAAACTATAATCTAAAACAGTTTTTCCTTTAACAGTACCAAAATAAGTTAATGTTAAGAAATTTGATCTTGAGGAAAAAGAATTGTTTTTTAAAAAAGTGGGAAATCCTCCCTGTAGATATGTCTGTACTTAGGATGTTTCCTTTACAAAATAGCTAATATTTAACATAGTAATAAAATTTCAAAATTAGGTTAAAAGATATAATTTATAGTACTTATGCTAAAGCAGAGCATCATTTGCTTTTTAAGAGAAAAATCTACTTTTTGATATAATATAAAGAAAAACATTAGATTGTTTTTTATATATACATACCAACTCCCCATGATGAATGTACTTAATATGTACTGTATAAATGTACTAATAAAAATAACAACTGAAATTGTTTTTCTAAATTGTTTTTTAACAGTGAATAAAAATAATTATTTTGGTCTATAGGAAACTTAAATAACGTTCTTTCTGCACAAGTAACTCCAAGCATTAACTTTCACAGTTGCTCCAGGGAGAGGGATGGAGGTGCATGAATGGAGAAGGGGAAAAGGAATGGATAATTGACAGATCTTTGGCATTCTTCTTGTTCGTTCATTTGGAGGAGAGATTTCCAAATGTATCTCTGGAAGGAGGGACAATGCTAACTATTACCTTTTGCCTATATTTTTTTCTTTTATGTGTAAAATGAATCAAAAGCTTTTTTAGTTCTATTTGATTCTTTTTAAAAGTCTCTTCAACCTTGGGTTATATGTCTGTTGTCACGTTTATTCATTTTCTACCAGCATATTAGCATGAAGATAGAGCTTCAACAAGTCAACGGAAAGAATCGATGAACAAGAAGTTTATATCTCTCATCCCTTCTCAGCATGAGCAGTCCAGGTCAGTGGTGGATATCTATGTTCTATGCCCTTTCAGAGTTCCATCCAAGCACTGACCCATTCTCCAGCCCATCAATCCCAATCCCATATCTCCAAGATCTGTGTCAACATCTGTGTGCTTAAAGTCAGAAAGCAGCCAATCTGGGCTTCAACCAAGTATGTAGGGACAAGAGAGGGCAGTGACACACCACTGTCTCTCACATTCTATGTTGGACGATCTATGTATGTGGCCATACCAATAGCCAAGGGCACTGCCTGATGTAATCAAGGTAGGCCGTCATGTTCCTAGTATTCTACAAGGTAGAGTAGATGAGAATTTATGTCATGGACAACTAGCTTTCTCAGACACAATAGAAAATGTAAAGTTCTTACACTAGGCTCCTAATATTCCTAACAACAAAGTATCAGTTAGTCTGACTCCTCCACAACTATCACTTCTGTTTTTTACTTATACTGTGATATCTTCCATGAACTTTGTGATTTTTTGATTTGAGCTCATATTCTTGTTTTATTGGAATACATGGTTCACATTCTATTGGAGAATAATTGGGGTTATGTTTGAGGCCTATATTAAATTCTTTCAAAGAGGAAACATTTGCTTTTGCCTACCAGCACTAAGCAAGTTTTAACTAAATTATGTGCTTAAATTGTGGCTGGTCCTTACAGGCTAGTTTTTTTCTCAGACAGTGCACCTAATTCCATCTCTCACCACTCGCAGATTATTGATCCTCGAGGCCTCACCTTTAGAGGTCCCTGGGCCTATCTGCCGGTCTACCTCAGCACAAAGCTGATAGAGTAGACACAAGGAATGGGCAGGGACCTCCACACATTTTGGTGCACACTTTCCTTCTCCATCCCTGTTACTTAACTTCCAAACTTCAACTCTTCCATGCTTTGCGTGAGCTTTACAAAATACTTAGTAAGTGGACAGTAAAACCTTGGTTTTGGAGAAAATTCTTTCCACTCATAATCCAAAACATTTGTATATCAAAACAGTGAGATAGAGAGAAACCAGTCCTGATTATGGGATGTTTGGTGTGATGTGCTACTTCAAACGCAATACAAAGCTCAAGTTAAAATGTCTTAGAAATGCTTCCTCATCTTGCAGGGCACATATGCAAACAGAGTCACTACAAACTCAAGGTCTGACTGTATTTTCATTTTCTTCTTGGGAAGATTGGCTTTCTGGTTGCAAGTATCGTTTTACATTGCAATCACAAAGATAACTTCTTAATTAATTTTTTTTGAGAAAGAAATAGCAATGAGACAGTTTCAAAACAGGTTACTAGGACAGTTACAATAACTAATACATTGCATATTGTTGTCTTTGTAGTACTTATTCATAGTGCAAGATGCAGACATGATATCTTGTCTAAACACTGTGTGGTGGCGCATGCCTATAATCCCAGCTTTTGGGAAGCTGTGAACAGGTGGATCACTACAAGTCTGATCTAGTAGTGAGACCCTGAACACTCTATAGACCCTTCCCTAAAAATAAAAAAAAAAATCTCTTGAACAAAATAACAAAAATTTTAAGAGAGATCATCAAAAGAACAGGAGAGTTAGAATTGCAAATCCAGAGTTTCAGCCCTGAGTCTTATTAATTGTGTGACTATACCCTAAACTCTGATTTCTCCTTTATTTTTTTTTTTAAGGAGAAAAGATTTATTTCACACCACAGGTTGTAGAGGTTTCTGTCCATAGTGGATTCCAAAGTTGGTTCTAAAGCTGCAGGGCAAGAGAGAGGGGCATCAGAGAGTAAAAGCATCAGTTCATGCTGTGACAGACAGGAGGCAGCAAAGCAGCAAGCCTGATCTCAGTCACCCTCCAAACACTTTGGGGGGTGCCAAGCACACCCAACATAGGGATCTGTGTTGAGTAAATCCATTAAGCCACACCCAGAACTATCCTAATTTTATTCAGTGGCATAATTTAGAACTGTTCACCCTTAGCAGCTATAAAATGGAACACAACAGCTACCTCACCCTTGTCAGTGAGTTATGCTAATGACCAATTCAAATAGCGTAGCAAATTCTCAAAAATATTGTCAGTTAACTCAGCTGGAGTTAAAACTCAGAAGACTCACAAGGGTAAGAACAGGCAATAGGTATGGGCGTGTTAAAATGCCTACGATTTCAAATGATTTAAAAGCCCTCTTTGGCTCGCACCCACCCCTGCTGAGTCGGCCCTCTGGTTATTAGTTTCACCTGTGAGCAGTTCCCTGCCACTGCTGACTTCACCAAATATCTTCTTTGTACTTCCATCTGCATTTTATGTGAACTCTGGAGCGATTATTTGCTAATATCAACAGTGGTACATACTCTAGGAACATTTATTGCTCCCTTGCTTGTCTTAATGTTTCTGACTCGGTACCATAATATTATTAATAGTCATGGGGTACAATAAAAGAAAATTAAGTGTTTATTTTGTTTAGGCTTTCGCCACTTTACCTACAGCCTTTTTCCATTACATTTGCACATAAA
The DNA here is from genome assembly GCF_000260255.1 of Octodon degus. Lineage (NCBI taxonomy): Eukaryota > Metazoa > Chordata > Mammalia > Rodentia > Octodontidae > Octodon > Octodon degus. The sequence goes on from NW_004524590.1 coordinate 19,421,965, forward strand.
TGAGCATAGGCCACATTTTGTAGATGCAAATCAGGTTTTAACTTTGCTAATCATATAGTTTCCTTTCTGGTAGCCTCCAAGGATGGCCCCAGAGTTACTCCAGAAGAATGTATATTGTACCAAATGAAGAAATGGGCATGCGGTACGTGTTTGCCTTTTTGTGAGTCACTAATAATTGTTTTGCTGTCCTTTAAAATCCAATGTTATTCCAAACATTCCAGGAGTTTTTCTGTTAAACTTCAGGCTAAAGTCTATACTGTTCCAGATAATTTTCTAATAAATCATTAGAATAATTGCCAGGGAATATGCCATCAAAGGCATAAGAATCCCTTCAAATTAAATATACGGGAACATCACTGAAGGGGCCTTATTTCTCGGCAGAAGAAAGCAGGCACCCAAAGTCAACACAACCAGTTTATTCAAGTTTTCCACTCTCTACACCACCTCCTAGTCAATGTCCTTCTAAATGAAGTGTTTGCTTTGTCTTCAAAGGACCAATTAATATTTTACATGGCAAGAACTCCTTTATTCCTTGGTGGGATATTTCTATCCTGATTTACGGGATGGTGCTTAAATGTTTAAAAGCTTTTGTGAGACAGGTTTTCAATCGATTAAAGAATTTAGTTTCTCTTGAGGTTCTAGCATCAGATATTATCTCAGAAGACTTCCAAAGATTTATAATCCAATCTCTTGCTCGTGTTAACCATATATTTCTATAAACATCCCTTTGGACCGAGTTTGGGGATTTCAGACAGCATCAGCCCGTGAAGTGACTACAAATGGTGCAGTTGAGCCTGCATTTTCCAGCTCCCCATCCCTGGGTTCTGGGTCCTTCAGGACTTCAGCCTGCTCACTCAGCAATGTGTATAAGACCCCTGGGCCTTCGAGGAATAACTCACACTTTCAACAAACAGATTATTCTGAGCAAGAAGACAGACCATATTCCAAAAAAATCTATATAAAATTAAGTAATGTTAAATCCAAGGTAGGTAACTTATAAAAATGTGAATTAACTTCTCCATAATGTGGTACTTTACATTTGAAAATACCCTTTCCTCACTCTTCCATTTCATTTTTGCTACGCACTTTTGAGGTAGGTAGAATGATGCTGGGGATAGTGAGTCACAGAGATGAAAGGGGCCTGAGGGTCAGTCCAAGATTTTCTTTCTTCACCAGGCTGCTTGGACACTCTGAAACACAAGGCAAAGCCAGGCCCAAGCTCTGTGTTCTCCCTGCAGCCCTCAGTGCCTCTGCAGTGTGTCCTTTTCAGTGAGGCCCAGTCACATGTCAGCATATCCACCAGCGTTGCCTCGGCCCCTTAGTTCAGATATCCCAGCGACACCAGCTATGTGGGCCTCAGCTGCTGCTGCCTCTTCCTACAAAAGGTCGAAGGTCCACATACCACAAGGGTTTCTGAGGGCTTTCTCTGCCAAGACTGTCAGTACTTTTAGTTTCACCTAGTTGCAAAAAAAGTATTAGCTGCCTTCTAATCCTTTGTATTAGCATTTCTTTCTTCAACAGAAGGGTATTTTCATAGCAAGTGTTGTTCTTTCAGATTTCAGTGTATCTTTCTCTCTTCTATAAACTATACAAAGTATTATTGAGTAACTGCACTAACAAAAGTTCCCCCAGAACTTTAGAGGAATGTGTTCTCTATAGTGAGCTTTCATCCTGGCATGGATGAGACAGTAAGATGTCCTCTGGGAAACAGCCCTGTCCAGTGAACCAGTGCTAAGTCTTCCTAGCCCTCACCAACTCCCACTTTCGCCTCATGTTTGGAGCACACTTTCCTGTACGGACCATGCTTCCTATATCCTGGTTATGAAAGGGCTTTAGGGGTCTCTCTTGCTTCTAACCCACTAGGGAACTTCTGCTCATACACTTTTGGCTGCAGTGTATAATTGCCACTGTATCTTGACCTGGCTGCTTTATATTTGTGTTTCTGTGCTCACCTCCCATTGTGCTACTGTGAACCTCCCCGTCTCCACCCTATGCTACAAGCCCCTCAAAGTGGAAATGTTCATTTCTATTCTCAGCACCTGATATAGAACCTAGGTTCAAAATTGTGCAGCAAATATTTGAATGAATGAATACAATAAATAAGTGTGTAAATAAATTAGTAAAGAGAACAAATCTGAGATATGAAAAAAAAGAAGAAAATGTGCATACACAAGTGTCCCTGTATTATGCATGGCTTTGGTTCTGTCTGGACTTAGGCTATAGTTTTAGACCATACACTGCGGTCCAGTCTGCATCACTTACCAGCATAAATGGGGTTGTCTGAGGGACTCAATGGTGCCCATTTATGAAATGTTGCTGAAAAGTTATTAATTCAGGAGATTATACTATTTAATATTTGTAAATACTCAAAATAGTCCCTGACACAAAGAAAGCATTCCAACACTGCTCCCATTGTCATACACTCATCATCATCCTTGCCATTATCCTCAAACATACTTTAGAGAACTTGGGGTTGCAGTTATTGATCCTAAAAAGATAAACTCATTGTTAGCTCTAAAGATTAAAAATCCTCTCAGATTGCTTGCATAATCTTTCCATATGCCAACTCTTCTGTGTGCCTGCTAATCTACTATCATAGCTTGAACTAAAAAGTCATTCTACTCTTGCTCAGTAGCTCATATGTACATGTTAGATAGAGATTGTACTTGTATTCAAAATGATTATAGCTTAAAATTAATAATTTACATGCTGCTAGTCATGTGTCTTTGTGAAGAAGAGAGAAGCTGGAGACCATGCTAGGAAAGAGAGAACGACATTTCTTTCTAGTTTTCCAGCTGTTGCAAAATGTGATGTGCCTTTGGAGGGAGCCTGCCACCACAGCCTTCATCAGATTCTGCCGTCAGTGGGCAGCTAGCCCTTGGCAGGGGAGAGGGGAAAGCGAGCAGGCGGAGCGCATCTCCAGCTGGGGCTGGGTGGAGGAGACACTGAGGCAGATGCCTTTGCTGATCGACATAGTCTCACTTGAATCACTAGTGTTTCACTTGTACCATTAACATGGCTTCCTCTTTCTATTTTTTTTTCACATTCTATAGGGATTTATAGTTTAGTATTTCAATGATTGTTGGAAAATACCTATTCCATGTTATGTCTAGGGAATTTGCTATTCAGACAGATAGTGACTTTAAGTTCAACTGCTTATGTTGTAGGGTAGTAATATTATTAAGCTTCTTTTCTGGATGGTTAACAACTTAAGTTTACAGACCAAAACATTATAGAAAAAAGAAGGGCTACAGGGATAGCCAACATTGTGGGCTTAGCTCTTTAATGTCGGTGAGGATTCAGGACATAAGTGAACCCATACTGTAACATCCTGTAACTCAATGGTGTCCCACATTTTCTGTTCAAGGAGATTATGGGGCCACAGAGGAAAGTGATTGACAATGTAAAGTGTGCCTAAGGAGAGTCACTTGGAGAGAAAACATTCTCTCTGACTTTCACAGAGAGCAACTTGGCCAAGCAATGGCCATGACTCATCCACATGGCTGACACTGACAAAGGATCTACAAGGTGCTGTACAGGGTTTCAGGGCAAATCTTGTGGGAATTTGACTGACCTTGGCAGATACAAAAGTTACTTTTTGTGCTTTATCTTGGTCTTAACCATCTAGCAGAAAAATATAAACACCAGGTATAAAAAGTAAATCCATATTAATATGCTGAGCTATAAAAGGCTCAAGTCAACAACTTCTGACAATGTCAGTTCTGTGAATAACCCACTGCTATTATGGACTACTGGAATATATTGTATTATTTTGCTGAATTCACACACCTACAATATTTGAATGGCAATGGAATATCCATCTCTGACAACACTAAACAAAACAGCGGGATATAAATGAAGGATCATTTGTAGTGAAAAAAAAATATATATACATATCTGCATATACAAAATAGGATAGATATACAGCTACTTTCTCTTAGTTTAATAAGAAGAAAGATTTGTACTAATAGTGTTTAGACAAGATATCATGTCTGCATCTTGTGCTCTGAATAACTACTATGGAGACAGCAATATGCAATGTATTAATTATTGTAACTGTCCTACTAACCTGTTTTGAAACTGTCTCGTTGCTATTTCTTTCTCAATGAAATTAATATTTAAAAAAAGAAAGGAAAAAGAAAAATAGAAAAAAATCTGGCTTCCTCTAAACTTTTACAAGATAGACTGAGGTCCTCTTCTTTCAACCTATTTCTTAAAGTGTAACTGCCTGGATTTACCTCCTCCCTTAGCCATGCTCCCCTGTACTTCCTTCTCTTCATCGGGGCTCCCTTCACAGTACCCCAAAAAGATGCAAGCCTTCCCTCCCTCACCGTATAAGGCCTCACACTTTCAAGACTGCAAGTTATGTTGTAGTTTGAAATGCTTGTAGGTAACAAATTTTTACTTATTCTTTCCTCTGTATTTCAATACAATATTCATGATGCAGATTTCTTCAAACTTTTAAAATTATAGAGGAACATAAAAGAAAATTCTGAGCACAAAGATAAAACCACCCAAAATTTCATTTCATGCTTCGAACATTTGAATGAACCAAACTACCCTCTTTTCTATGAAATTTTGCAGAACTGTAACTATACGTACTACATCAAATGTTGAACACTAAAATTCTGCTTCTTCTCTAATATTATGAATATTATTATTACTTTCTTATTATAATATACAATTTATAACTATCATTTCTATTCTTGCATAATATTTCTTTAGATTCCTTATAAATTATATTTGCCATTCATATAATTTTTTTCTTTTTCTCATTCAAATTATTCTGAGATGAAGATCTTTGTACAATAGAGTTTGGTACGTTCATAGTTTTGTAAGAAATGATTGCTATTGCTTCACTGTCTCTTTTGTAGGTTTCCCTCTACCAGTTAAGCCTTTAGAGTGTGGTGTTCTCTTGGGTTTCAATTATAATTAATCCTCTTTCTACACTCCTCTCCTAGGAAAACTGTTCTACAATCAAGGCTTTATTTCCTGAAACTTTTTCCAGCCCTCCAAAACCAAACCTATTATTACAGAAACATATACTATGAAATCCCATGGACTTCTTAATTATTTTTACAAACACTAAACCCCAGATTTTCCTAGAAACTGCTTGACATTTTACGTGTATGTTCTCAGGTAATGGCAATCCCCCTTCCCCGGCTACCCAGTGGTTTTTTTTCTATAGACTCACCACCACTAATCTAGGTTATCAATTACTGCAGGAATCTTCTCTCTTTCCTCTATATCCAGTAAGTTTCAGGTCCTTATTTGTGTGACATTAGAAATGTCCTTCACAAGTTGGATTCCTTCTCTTATTAGCTCCTCCAGGGCCCCAGCCTTGATACAGGCCTGAGCCCACCCACTGAAATGATGGTCTGCCAACTGCTCTCCTGCCAACAATTCCTGATCACTGAAATTAGTCTGTTCCTCTTTTTAAAAGCTCCCATAATTAAAGAACATTATTAGTTTGCAGCAAGAGGTCTGAAAGTTCAGCACACATCTGAATCAGCCAGAAGATGTTAAAATGCTGGGTTTCCCCTCCCGCATAGTTTCTAGAGTGAAACCAGAAAATGTTCAGTCCTAACATTTCCAGGTATAGTAATATTTCTAGCCTATAGACCCCATCACTAGTTCACCAGCGTATAAAACGGTATTTAATTTCCTTTTTGTTTTTGGTTCCAGGAATTGAAGTCAGGCCCTCACACTTGCCAGGCAGGAGCCAAGCTGCTGAGCTATATCCCCGACCCAATCTTTAAGTTTCCAATAAGGCACATTTTGAAATCTGGGCACAGTTTATCCTTCTAACCTTTATAAAACTTGCCCAGTGAAAATTATTTTTCTTTTTTTCTCTTCTTAAAGTTTATTTATTTTTTTAATAATTTTATTGAGAAACAAATAGTAGTGAGACAGTTTCAAAACTGATTAGTAGGACAGTTTCAATAATTAATACATTGCATATTATTATCTTTGTAGTGGTTATTCATAGTACAAGATGTAGACATATCTTGTCCAAACACTATTAATACAAATCTTTCTTCTCATTGAATTAAAAGAAAGTAGCTGTATATCTATCCTATCCTATTATCCTATTTTGATAATTTTATCATAGCAGAAAAATAATTTTCAAAGTGAAAATTATTTTTCTGCTATGATAAAATGATCAATGATGAGTAATCCTTGTCTGTTCAGGATTTCCCTCATTGTACATGCTGTAACTTCTACCTCATCAGTTTCATGTTGAAGTCTTATTTCTTTCTCATGACAAACCGCTACTAAAAAGTTACAAACTTGAATATGTATCTAGGCCAAGTTGGTGGTAAAAAATGAAAACAGCACAAGGATGACAGCATAAAGATAGTTCTACATAAAACACTACAGGATCTAACAGGCCCATTCTTGGGATATATCCAAAGGAAATGAAAAGCAAAATGCTGAAGGAAGATGCCCATTTCTATGGTCACCATCGCATTATTCATAATAGCCAAGGTGTGAGCCAACCTAAATGTTCTCTGATGAATAAGTGCATAAGGAGAATATAGTTTACATACACAGTGGAATACAATTTAGTCTTAAAAAATGAAGGGAGTCCTATTATTTGTGACATCACGAAATAACCTGGAGGACAGCATGGTAAGTGACAAAAACCAGAAATAGCAAAGCAAACACTGAATTATCTCATTTCTATGGTCAATCTAAAATAACTTGAATTCATAGATGCAGAGAGTAAAATGATACTACCTGGCCTTGGGCTGGTGGAAATGGGAGACGAAGACAGGAAAAATGTTGGTCTGAGGCAACAGAATACCAGTGACACAGAAGCAATAAGCACAAGAGATCTATTATATAGCATGGCAAATATCCTTTCAGGGTATTACACATGGGAAAATTGCTGAAGATTAGATTTTAAGCATGTAAAATAATAAATTTATGTTAATTACCATGACTTGCTATTCCATAATGTATACATATAAAATAATTACATCATAAATACATATAATTATTTGTCGATTTTCCCATCCAAGTACTATCCAGGCTCGACTCTCCTTAGCTTCCAAGATCAGACAAGATTGGGCACATTCAGGGTGGTATGGCATAGACTGTTGATCATAAAAACTGAATACATAATTAACAATCTTACCTCAATAGGAGCAGTGTTTACTTGCTCCTATCAATAAATATTCTGCAAAGTTACTAGCAATTATTCAGAATTTTTAAAAAGAAGCTAGAATTATAGTTTTATAAACAAACCTCTGGATGCTTAGATATTGGCTGTGGATAGCAAAGCTTTAAAACCATATAATGGCTGGATTAGATGAACCTGCAGGCTGAACTTGGCCAATGTCCTATAGATGTGCGGCCTCACTTCTACTTCTTATTCAACACAGTTCAGTGGCTGCTCCTCAGTGCAGGTTTTCTGATTCCTCCTGTCACTGCCACCTGCACACATACAAAGGTCACAGCACAAGCCTAGGCCTGCTCTCCTTTCTGACCCATGACACTCTGAGATTTACATGAAAGCATTTACTTCCATTCAGCTAGTTCCACAAAGATCACTCCCCAGATGCAGTTCAAGGGCAGAGACTAGGTGTCACCCTTCTTGTGCTCCGTTTCTAGGGCAGTGGATCCAACAAATATCTGTTAAAGAATAAAAGGAAAATTGACTGAACTAGCGAGAGAAAGCAAACTGTCCTTTCCGGACATGGCAAGCAGGATTTGGTTCCACTTATCGCAACTTCCCTGCATGGACTTCTGAAGTGACGTGTTAGATTTTTCCACCATGAAATATGCAGATTTCAGCCATGCTTTCCACAGATGTGCAGAAAAAGTGCTGATCCAAGTAGGCTAATAGAAGCACTGGAGGTATTTGGCTAAGACGGCATTATCTCGGCACGTCTTTCAAGTGGAAAATGATGGAAGTGACGACGGTGACTAAAGACATCAGCATTCCCTTTATCATAACTCTAGATAATCTTTCACATACATGCAATTAATCACATCACTTGGACACAGGAAGATTTATGCATTAACCCAAGAGCAAACTGCCTCCCTCCTACTAAATAAAAAAAACTATAAAATCAGAAAAGCAAAATAATAAATACCAATTCTGCATCCTGCTTGACAGAAATTATGGTAAGCCAGAAAAAAACACTTCCCTATTCCCAAAGTGAATCTAATCTCATAGTCCTACAGATGATAGGAAAGTAGTTAAACACAAAAGTAAAATTATTCAAATTAGTTAATCAGAGGATATCTTGAGCCCTAAAGTTTCCTTCCTAAGAAGAAAACGTTATTGTCAATGGTATCACTTGATACACATGGTATTAGTCACTCCTGACCCCAAGGGTGCCTCTAGAGGTGGCACTGAGTGAATGACAAGGTCTGCCACTAGCTTGAACATTAACCTGGCCCCCTTGGACCATACCTATAGCAGCCTCTGAGTGGATGTCTAAACTCAGAGATTCAGTTCCTTAGGTAGCTGTGAAAAAGCAAGGCACCAGAGGACTGTATTCTCAAATCAAAGTCTTTTACAGGAGTTTACCCTTTTATATCTTTGAATCTATGATGATTGGGGTTTGGTCAATTTCTGAAGTCCCTTCAAGACATATTTTCTATTGTTCTGATGTACAGTGCTTGTCCCCTCCCCCCAATGGCACTGATCTCTTTAAGTAACCATGCTTTTCTTAGTCCAAAATTACATGTGTTTCCTTTCTGGCCAAGCAGCAAAAGCTTTACATCTTTTGGCTTTTATTTTTTGCTCCTAATTCTCTCACTGTAGATCTGACCGAAAGAAGATAGCAATATTTATAACACAGTCTTAATACTCTGCTACCTGGAAATTTTGCTCCATCTTTGTCACCTTGAAACTCATCCACACATAGTTTTAGGACATGGAGGAAACTTAGACAAATTCTTAGGCAAAATGAAGCATTCATGGCCGTTAGTCCACTTACCAATAGAATACTCATTTCTAACTAAATACTCATTTCCTCATTAGCCTGGCCTTTATTGTTTGAATTCATGTTAGCATTCTGATCTGACGAGCTCTGACCACAATTACCCATCATGCTCTGCATACAGCATTCTAGGGTTTCCCTAGTCCATGTCTCCAACTCTTTGTAAATTTCTATTGCAAATCAGTTCCAAAGGCTGTTATTCCAGTTGATCCAGTACAGTTACAACAATGATCCCATTTTTCATACAAGTTTTCTTAATAATCATTTGTCCAACATCTACAACCTAAATAGAGTTTTATTTTGGCTCACAGTTTCAGAGGGCTCAATCCATAGCTATTTCTATGGTAGGCAATCATGATAAAAAAAAAAAAAAAGCTGCTTGGCCCATTGTGGCCAGAAAGAATGAGAAAAGAGAGGACATGGGACAAAAACACATGCTTCCAGGTCATGCCTTCAGTGACCCACCTTCTCTCAACCAGGACTCATACCCTAATAGGACTTTGAACTCGTAAAAGGATTAACTCATGATGTGCATAGTACCCCTATGACCCAAACACTTTCTGAAAGCCCCACCTCTGAGCACAAGAGAATTTAAGGGAAATATTTTTAATCTAAACCACAACACATATTTAATGTTGAATAAAACTCATTGTAAGAGAAGAATGCAAAGTCAGGTCTATTACATTTTTAACTAAGCATTAAAGTGTTGGGAAAGATAAAGCACTTGGAAATAAATGGAACTTTCTTCAATTACACGATGTAACTTCATAACCTGTAAGGCTTTTCCTTAGCCAAGGTTCATCAGTTCTAATCAGGCTGCTCTAACCTTGGAGGGTCTCATATCACAGTAATTAAAGCTGCCAGTAGGCTGACAGCATTCTCCAGATTTCAGAGTCCTTATGAGTAGCACGTAAGTCATCAAGCAACATATGATGGCCTCGGATACTATCTGCTTTGCCTTCACTTTTAGTAAAGGAGCTAAGCACTACACTTAAGTTATTCTTCATATATTGTTTCCCTAGAACCAATGATATTAATCAGTGTAAAAGAAAAACATTAGAAAAGAAACTAGCAGGTGAAATTATGTTTCAAAATGTTTAAATAGAGCCATCCATCTTTGGTTCACCTCTTCCTATTCACACTGAATACACTGCATGCTCTTATGGATCATTGATTTTAATATCATGGATTAATGTTGTTTTAAGAAAATACATCCGACTTCTAAGATCCTCTAATATAAAGTGTTTGAATCAATAAAGTAGTTGCAGATAATGCTGTTGTAATGGCTTCTTCTTTTGCAGAACAATTCCTCACGGTAAACTGTAACAATGGGATTCAGGCTGTAGTCCCTTACATGCTTCAAACAGGCTACTGCAACAGAACACGGCCACTTTTGCTCTGGGTGTGCTCCCCTTCCTGACTTTCTTGCTAAGCAGTTAAATGTATTTTCCAAACTACTGAGCAAAGGAAGGACCTTGATTATACCTTCTTAGAAGAGCAAAACATACGGAGAGCCCTGACACTGAGTCTAGGTGCTCTGGCTCCACCAAGGCCAGCTGCTCTTGCTGTAGGTTCATTGTTAGGGCGCTGACCACCGTCCCACAAGAGAGCTGTACAAACATCATCCTTTGGATGAAATCTTTCTGGTTGATTTAGATTTAGCACAACCATCCTCCTCACTGGCTCTGGGAAGAATAATCTGCTGTCAGTGTCTGGTCCATGCCTTAGATGCTTTCTCCCTAAGTTTTATATGACATTTATATCATAGTATTTTCCATGGACCCTCTCCTGTTGCTCAGGTGTCCTTGGTCTACATTATAGTTTTCACACACAGAGGAACAATAGGGTCCCCTATAGAAGGACTACTTCATCAGCATTTCTTTCTTTCTTTCTTTCTTTCTTTCTTTCTTTCTTTCTTTCTTTCTTTCTTTCTTTCTTTCTTTTTTGGAGCTGGGCCCTCGTGCTTGCCAAGCAAGTGCTTATTCAACTGATCCATCTTCCTAGCTCCTTCATCAACATTTATTTCAACCTCACTTTTTCTCTTAGACAAAATTTTCTGTTATTCTCGTTCAGTTCCCATCACCTCTCCAAGTTCTCCACACTTTAACTGTCCTAATAGCTATGTGTGCAATGTTACACATATTTCTAGCTCATGCACATGACACGATGCTTTGCTCTTTCCTAGCAACCTCATCTGCAAATAAGCAGCCATCTTTGGTTTCTTTGAAAATTCCTCCATCAGAGCTATGTGGAACCCAGCACTCAGAGTTAGTAACTCCATCCCTGGAAACTTATCCTTACACAGGGAAAACTATGCCACCTTCCCTGCCATCTCCATGCACAGATGTGAGCAATGGTAAAAACCAAATACAGTTCTTTAGGACACTTTGTATATTACCATGTCTCATGAAGATTGCTCAGTTTTTTTTCTGTTAATTTATTTTCTATTCTTCTAGAATCTTTTTTGTTTCCCTTATATCAACTGGTATGCTTTTCTGTTTATTATCATTAATGAACCCTATCTGATTCATGATTTTAAGTGTTCCTATATTATACCTTTGGATAACAGGAAAAAAGTTCTGTACACATAATTGAAGAGCTTTGTGGCTGTTTAACTAGGTGGCAAGGAACTCAGAAACATCTGGTAGTATTATTGAATGGCTCTTGAAAGGCAAACATCACGGATGGGATGCACAGGCACCTAGCAGTAACTCGTGGTTTCTGCCAATACCCACACCTGGGTGGACCAAGTGCTGAAATCCAGAACTTTCTCTGCAATGCCCAAAGCATATTTTAACAACCCGCAGAATTTTACACCCTCTCTTTTGTTTCACCTATGACCTTTGGGAGGCCACCGCCTTTTATTGCTTGTCATTTATGAACCACCCTTAAATGCAAACACCAACTGCTTTCTACTTCTTCAGTCTATAGCACAGGTCCAACTTCACAGTTACACCTCAGGCTTCTATCAGTATGGGACACTGAGGCTAGAGTTTCTGCACTGAGCTATCTGTCCAGCATTTATTTTTGAGACAGTATCTTGGTAATTTTCTAAGTTGCCTGGGATTGGTTCAAACATGAACTCCTCCTGCCTCAGCCTCCCAGAGTGCTGAGATTATGGGCATGTGGCACCATCCCTGGCTAGATGCTGGTTTTCCAAGGCATTGATTACCTACTAGATCATGGACTGCCACTTCAAATAAATACTTTAGTATGAAACTCATGTATATCTATTTACTAAGCTTCATCTATCTAAGTAGTTAGCTATTTCCATCCTTTCTTTTTTCCTTTGTGTCTTTTATCATCCATATTTCTATAATGTATCATTCCACTTATTTACATAGCAGTTGTAAATATGCAAGTATAACCCTAAAAAGTTCCCATTTAAAAAAAATCAGCATCTCAAACTGTAGCTAGAAGTTCTCCATTATTATAGTGCATATGGTTCTTGTTAATTCTTAATCTGTTATATCTTCTACTGTCATGATTTCACCAGATGTGGGAGTCTATCTGCTAAGTTAATATCTTACATAAACTACTCTAAAGAATTCTTGAAACGGAGTTGAGGCTCTTTGGTTCCCAACATCCACTTCCTACAGGAGCTGTCTCTGTCTAGTTGAGTGAATGCCAAGAGAACCGTAAAAATCCAGTGACTACGAGACCCGCAGATGAGCCCAATACTTCCCTCACACTCTTTAAGTTTGTGTGTTTTACACTCTATTGGGATTACAAAAGAAAAAAAAATATCAAAAATAATCCAGAATTTTATTAAAGATTAACAAGTGTTTGAGAATTTTGTCAATACTCTGGGGGTGAACAAAAGGTTGTTTGTTTGTTTTTAAACAGACTCCAGGGCAAGAAGTTTGCCATTTATTTATTTATTTATTTATTTATTTATTTATTTATTTTTTGTGGAACTGGGAATTGAACTCAGGCCCTTGTGCTTGCCAGGCAAGCACTTATTCCACTGAACTATCTCCCCAGCCCTAAGAAGTTTGCTTTTAAGCCATGGATGGCAAAATAAAATTTGCCATTGGAAAATCTTTGTGACACCTTCAAGAATCATGCCATCCAAAGCTGTCGATCATCAAAATCCACCAAGGGGCTTGTTCCCTCTGCATGTTAGTATTATAGAATGTTGACATTCATTTGGGGGAACTGATGCACGAATTTAACATAGTGGATCATTTTTCTTTCCCTCTGCATCTCCCTCCTGCCTCCGTCCCCATGACCCCCTCTGGATCTCCAAAAGTCTATCTCATAGAGACACAGAGAGGTTTTAATAATAAAGAAGATGCAAGGCCTCACTCTGAGCTCACTGAAGCAGCCTGTGGCATGTGTAAGCAAGTTTCTAGGGGGATTTTTGATATGAGTCCAAGTTAGAAAGCCAAGGCTCATATCTAGAGTCTAGCATTAAATACTGCCTTAGTAGTGTCTATGATTACAATTTTACTGTCTGTGATTATAATTTTATTTTATTAATTTCTTCGGATTTACGTTCTGGAACAAAGGCCTGGATAGGAAATCACCTTCTTTTTGGCCAAATTCTCCATTTTGAAAAAGCTAGTTGAAAAGCTTTACGAGGGTCTCCAATGCTGGCTCTATCCACAAGCACCCAGATCCCTTAGTACTATCGTTTTGCTTGCTCTTCTATCAGAGCTGTACTTCCAAGAGCATAAGGGTGGGCCGGGGGGAGATGTGAAGTCATTTTTGTCCTGGCTGAATCATCAGGATTGAGTCAGAAAGCTGGAAAGCACCAGTGGGCCATCTGGCCCAGTCCCTGTCTTCATGTGGCTGTGATTTGCTTCTAGGAATTTAAAAGCAGAGAGAGCACACCGCTGGTGTTGTGAGATCCTGATGTGAGTAAACTGTTCCTTAGAGGAATTAGGTGCTGCTCTCAAGCCAGCACATCCTGGTTTCTACTGCAGAGAAAAAGATGGTTTTTCCTTCTCCCTCTTCAGTTTATTAAGTAGAAAGCTACACTTAGAACAACGTGAAGAAATGGGTAAGTCCCAAATGGAGCACTGCACCACAAAGAGAATATTAGACTGAAATACGAAGTAGTGATATATAGTCCCACTAACAATACTCCAAATCAGGCTGCTTATTAATATTTTTGTACCTTATGCTCTTAATCTGTAAATGGAAGAAAGAAAATCCATATATATATATATATATATATTCCTCCAATACTGTCTCACTAAGGTGCCCCTATGTGCCATTGGGTGCTATTAAAATGGACAAATAGAGACTAGCCATGGTGGCACATGCCTGTAATCCCAGGAGTTAGGAGGCTGAAAAGAGGAGGGTCACTAGGACTCCAATCTGTATACTGAAACCCTGTAGACCCTATACTAAATACATTTTTAAAAGGACAAATAATAGCAAGGAAATATTAATATGTAATCATACTGATATATTGACACCAACTCTGCACAGAAAGATATTAGACAATCTGAGAGCCTTACGTAGGCTAGGCACTTTCCCCTCCACACAGCATGCCTGGCTTTCTAAGTATGGAAACAGAGAATGCAGATGGCTCATATATTCCAAGAATTCTTTACATGGACTCATTTCCCCCCACTTAGCACAAAACAGATCAATCTTATTAGATCTTGCTAGCTTGTACAAGGCCTTTTTCATGAGGAAGAGTCCAAGTTTGACATCAGATATACATAGACATAGCCTACAAAATCCAGGAGGATCTGCGAACTTCAGAGTCTGAAGAACTGTAATACAGTGGCTGTATTAACACTTGGGCAGGAACTGGCTGGAAGATCACAAACATAAACTCTAGTTGTCATAGGCACATTCGGTCCACATACAAAAACTGTTCTACGGCCACAAAATAAGTTGTTAACTTAGCTCTTCTCTCAAGGAACCCAACAGTATAGATAATCCATCCAAATATATTACTAGTGATGTCAAAGATCGTATGTGGAGTCCTATTTGCTGAAGACTGGCTGCAGGGCCAGTGTCAGCCCAGTGGTAATAAACTTCAATACTTTGGGATAGCGCTTATAACTTCCTAGGCTATCACTGGGCCAGCTGTGAGAGCCGAATGATATATCCAAGTCTGTGAGGCAGGTGGCATGGTGATATATTGTATCATGTACCTATCTGCAGAAAAAAAAAAACCTTGAAATATCAATAGCCTGAAGGAATTGAGGCAATCGCTCCTGGATCATGTAGCTCATGGGCAAGCATGCACATGCATATATGTGTATGTACACATACACACACATGCACACATACAACAAGCTTGTATCCAAAGGACTGCCTATGTAAGCACTGGCAGAGAAAAGTGCACAAAAATAAATTGTATCAAAGAGAACAGACTTCAGCCAGCCTCCGGTCATCATACAAAAGTATACCCCGTTCTCCAGAAATTGGAGCTGCCAGTGACTATGCTAACCGAAGTAGGTGAATATTAATGTCTATTTAGCTTATGTCTTTTTAAAGAAAAAATTTAAGGTAGGACATTTTAGCTCTTTAATTTTATTTGAAAATTTTCTTCTTATAATTACTATTATTACCATTGCTACCAGCCACATCTCTGTCATAATTTTTATTATTTCTTTGAGATGAAAATGAAAATCCTAATTCTGTGACACTGGTCATGTTACAATAGTGGCAAACACTTATTCTATCACCTGTGGTACATTCTGTGTAACCCTCTTGTTTACTTGCAATTTAAAGTATAAAAGCTTTTAATCACATAGTGTGAAACAGAATCAGAATTGACAGGCAGGTTAGCAGTCACATACATAAATAATAGAAATTGAGTTCAATCAGCTTAATTAACTTCATTAGATAATCAAAAATTTTGATTTTTATAACAGCTTGAAGAGTGAACTTTTAAAAGCACCTTTTCTGCTCATCACTTTGCAAAAGGCCAAGATTTTGATGTAACAAAATCTCAGACATTATGAGAAGCTCTGTATTGTTTTTGTTCTCATAAAAACAATTAGCAATCTATTCAGTAGGTTCATTGATGGACACCAGTTCACTCAATGGGTCATTGTGTTTCCTGTAATTCAGTCTTCCCACACTTTTTCAAAAGGGCTGTCATTGGCTACCACCCTGTTTGGGGGAGGCAAGCCCTTGAAGAAACAATGACCACAGTTCTGAGCTGTACCCTGCAAAACATAGCCCAGCATGCAGCGGGAGTAAAAGGCGCAGCCCAGCCTTGCATCTCTCAAAGGATGACTTAAAAATAGCCAAGGGCACTTTCCTGTTTGGAGAGCTCCTGACAGCTGTTCATAGCCCACATTTCTTTCATGCCTCCCTCCTGACCACAAAGAAAATACAAAGTAGCACTGGCAGTAGAAATGGGACATTATTCAATGTTCATGTGCCTTCAAAAATAGCACAGGAAGAGTCATAGACACAATGAAGGGGAGAATGAGGAAAACTTAGGAGGAGTAGAGAGAGAAGGGAGGAAATATTTTTAAACAATGAAAAATTTAAAATAAGCAGGAAGGCAAAAAGGAAAGGGCAGTATATGTAAAGGATGCCTCTGAGAAATGATATGAAAAGGCCACTGTAGCAGGGAATCCTAAAAATCTAGGATTTTGTTGGTTCTGATACTAATTAGTGGTATTTTCTTGAGCATACCCCTAAGGTTTCCAAACCACAATATGGGTAGGGATGGACAAAATAGAGCTAGTCAGTCTCTAAAAGTCTGTTCTAATACCCAAACTATTTTATAACAGCATAGAGAATATGATTTACTAGGCAAGGAGGACTTGACCAGGTCATGGATTTACCCTTCCTTCAGGTAATCTATGAGATCCAGCTCCCTCAGGAAGGCCATGAAGCGATCTGAAGGTTAGGCGAGCAAGAACATGCAGTTCCATGGCCACATTCTTCCACCATCCTCCATCCTTGGAGAACTATTTCTAAAAATACCTAGAGAGCTGTCCAAGTTCTCTACCCCTGGGGTATAGCAGCAGCCCATAGGCCATGTAGTTCAAATCTTAGGCATCCACTGCTACAAACTTCACCTCTGTGTCTTATGATTCCCACTAGTAGATATCCACCTTTCTGAGACCCACAAATTCAAGGTGGCAGAATACCTGGCTTTTTACCAGAGGCCATAGAACGGATGAGTAATAAGATTAGGTATTAGAGCCAAACAGACCTGTGTTTCTCCTCTGTCAGGTATTACATCTTTAATCTTTGGAAAATCATTTACTTTCTCATTGAGCTTGAGTTTTTGAAAAAAATAAATTGCCAAATAGAGAAAATGGTGGTTATGAAGTCTAAATCTGGCTATCAAAATGCATGATCCTTAGCAAACACTCAGAACATATTAGCTATTATTGTCCATTAGGATTATTTTCATGGATTATTTTACTAACATATTATAACTTGGAGAAATACATTTTGCTTTGTCCAGGTCATTTGACCTCTAGAGCTTGAGGTCATTTTTAATGAAAAAGACACAAGTAGGTTAAGTAGCAGTGGGTCAGACATTGATGAAACTCTATCAGTCATGGAAAGTCAGGCTTTTGCTCCATATATTTAGCGAATAAATCTAAACCATTTATTTATTTATTTATTTATGGCTAGGAACAGAATATATTTATAGAATATATTTTCAGAAAGAAAGCTCCTGTCTGAGAGAAGGACAGAAAGGGGGGCCTGAGTGGGTTGTCCCTGGGTAAATCTAAACATTTTAAAGTGAGACTTAAATTTTACTGTTTGAGTTCAATAGGGTAATAAGTGCAAAATTCTCCATTCAGAGTAGGCATATACAATTCTTTCTTTACACCTGTACATAGCTCATAAAAAGGACACAGTACATCTTCATTTTTGCCCACTTCACAAGATTAGCCTTTTCCTTTATTTCTGCTATGGTTCAACTGTATTGAAAAATTGCCCAACAGTAAGTGGAAACCATAGTTACATATGATGGTCTGCATTAGGATCCTGACATGTGTGACAGACATGGGAGTCAGATCATCTGAAAAGTACTCAAGGACAAATCATCTTATTGAAGAAGACTATTTGATATTTATTTATAGCGAAAACTTCCAAATGGGTTACACAGGTCAGCTTTCCTAGAAGAACTTGGAGAACAAAAATCACCCATCCAGAAAGAGTCATGGATTTGATACTAAAGCAAGAAATCAAGGCTTTGATAGAAAAATTGTATATATATATATATATATATATATATATATACAATTATATATATATATCAATGTGTATCTTTACTTGTAGAACACATTGATATGGTTCTTATAGCAAAATTAAATTACAGAATTATAAAGCAGCAAGAAATCTTATACAATCATATGTTGAATCCTCCATATTGGGCACAAGACTGATTGTTGAATGTTTCATAGAGCTCTGGTCCATGTTTTATTTTTGCCCAAGTAACTTTCTCATTTCCAAGGATTAGTCAAAGATAATTGTGGAAGGAACTGGAATAACATAGACTCATGATGTGAAGAGAATAGGGCCAAGGGGTCTTAGAGACAGAGCACCACCTCTACAGATGGCTAAGAACCCACTTTTAACCCTGTCCCAACATCCAAGGTAGAAGCACTCATGGCAGGGCTTTCCTCCTACTTGGCATCTAAGACAAAAGGGTGCAATTCAAGTGTTAAGGGACTCTCACTCTTATTTGCCAGTGGACTGTTCTAGAGAAGAGATTTCCAGTCAGGCTAACATTGGGCCAAAGAAGGTGCTTAAAGTAATGCTGGTATTTTGGAATCCTGTGGGCATACCTACTGATTCCAAAGTCAGTCCAAAACTGTAGTACACAGGAATCCTACCAACAGTAATTCTTCACTTTGTGTGTGTGCTGAGTGAGTGATGAAGACCTATCCCATGGTAATAATCATACATGGAGAAAAGTCTACAGGGATCATCAAGGTTATAATTAAATCCAAGTGCATCTCTGAGAAAATAGAATCTCAGGAAAGAAGAACAGCAAAAGGTAAGGGCAGAGGATCTCATTAAATATTCAAAACATAATCTCTACCATACAGACCATGTTCTGCACTGTCAGCGGAATATTGAAAAGGTCCTGAGCCAGGAGACAAGGGTCCTCTCTGAAGGAAGGTCAAGTGAGGACAGTGGGACAGGAGGCACACTGTGATTCATCACTCAGCATAAAGCTGTATTTTAAATACGGCTGGACAGAACAAGTTAGCCCCAGGATGCTAGCCCCAGGAAACAGAACTGATGCAGCTGATTATAAGTTCTTCTGGTGACTGATTCCTGGGGAATGTCCATTTTTAGCTAAGACTTCTCACTAGATTCAATCTCTGGATGTATGCTTTATATTCACTGTGTTCATAATCTGAAATTTATAGATTCTGTTAAGAGCTGTGTGTGTTCCTCCAGGAGAACCCTCGAGTAGGTAAATCTACTTACTTTCTCAAAGAACTAGAGGAAACTCTACCATAAAAATGGAAAAAGAATAAAACTTAGCATTGAGGGGCAGAAAACTTGAGAAATTCTCAAGCTCATCTCGCATTTACCTAAGATTTCTTATGCATGTTATGAAATAGTCATCTGCTTACTGATTCATTCAACAAATATTTATTCAACACTTATTATGTACCAGGGCTGGAGTTAAGCCAGACATAGTAAGAAAGTGGATCTTGTGGAGCTTGCTGCCAGGCAAGGGAAATAGACAACGCATACATTAGAAGTATGCAATATCATGTTAAGGAAGAAATATGTCTTTGAATGAAATTAGCAATTGTTCACATCTATTAATAAATATTTGTAAGTTTCTTTGTAAACATGCTTACCTGTTTTTGCAAGATTTTATAATGCTTATATTTTGTTTTTATTGTGTCTCTATGCTACTTTCCACAAGAATCCCCTTCTCTTAATACTTCTTCTGCACATCCTTCCCAGCTACTCCATGACAGAACCTTCCTGCCTGTGCTGGTCCAGCGCCCATCCAGCTGGTACCACCACCAAGATGCCTGCCTTGCCAGCGTTCATTGCTTGATGCAGCTGCATGTGTACTGCTCCACCTTGCTTCCAAAGAAGCCCTCCATAAAGATGCAGGCTTTGGAGTCGAGGAGGGCATAAGCTCTAATACCAGCCTTACCATCCACGAGCTGCACACCAGATTTTCCACCTCAACTATAGACTCTAGCCAACTGCAATAGTGCCTATTTATGATGTGGTTGTAAAGAGCATACAGTACATAGCAGTGTGGTAAACCTATAATATTGGTGTTGCAGTGGGCTTTTGTATCATTAAAAGCACTACAAGGTTCACCATTACAGATCTATAGAGTTCTTGCTAAGGGAATTGTTGCCATTCCGGCTGACACCCTATGTTCTTATCTAGTGCTCTTTGATGGTGGCTTAACACACCCCAAAGTGCACTGCAATTGGAATGATCAGGAACAGATTCCTTTCTTGGTCTATCACTTACAAGTTAGAGGATCGAAAACTATTCATTTACCTCTTGAAGGTTCAGTTTTCTCATCTATAAAATAGGATCAATTATGTCAGTCTCCTAAGGGTATGGATATAGCTCATCACAAAATATATGGGGGAAAATGCATTTCTTCTAAAACTTGATTTTGTAACTCTTATAGAGCTATCAAAAAAAGTCCTGTTATGTTTACTCATGTTTCCTGATAAAACAGAAATTATAAACTCAGTGCTTTATTACCCTGTTATGGTTTGTACATATTTGTCCCCCCAAAGTCTCATGCAGTAATTGAGGTACAGTTCTATAGTTTGTGATTAATTCATAATCCAAGGCTGGGATTACGGGTGTGGCACTCATAATCTGAGGCAGACAGCCTGAATGTAACATAAGAGAGACAGAAAGACAGACTTGCTCTCTGTTGTCATTGTTGCTGCTGCTTCTCCATTTTGCTCTTGCTCTTTACCGCTGCCATGAGAGGTCGCTCTCTGCCATGTGCCAGTCTGCCTTGGAGCCAGCTGAGTATGGACTGAAATCTCCAGTAACTGTGAGGTAAATAAACCTTGCCTTCCTTCTTTTTGAGTGTCAGGTATTTGGCCCAGCAATAAGAGTAACTGAGACCCAGTCCTAGCCCAGGTCCGGTGAGTGTGTGGAGAACTTCCTGCT
>NW_004524590.1:19449873-19463636 GCF_000260255.1 Octodon degus
GGAGCCCATGGACTAACTAATCAAGAGAGCGAAAGGAGATGAGCTAGGAAACATGACAATGTTAAGCCATAGAGCTGTGTGTGGAAGATGAGCAAGGCAATGATCCTGAGAATGTTCAGAGGATTCTTTAACCTGGCGGTTGATTGGGGGGATTCTCACTCTGACTAGCTATTTGTACTGATGCCTGTGAACTGAACTATTGCACTGCAGATAGTAATTTGTAATAGTGGTTTCATGTTTGAAGTCCCTGTTATTGTGGTGTTCTGAGTGTGGGCAGCTTGTTATGACATTCCAGTTGCTGCTGGGATGTCTCTCGGGTGGGTGGATGTTCAAAAGGTGGGGGGTTGTGGGTGAAAGCGAGAGACAGGAGGGGGAATGTTGTGGGACTTTCTTGCTTCAGGGTTGTATGTGGTGGGATTTTTGGACTTTTGTGCAAACATGAGAAGTGTAGAAAAAAAAAAAAAGAGTAACTAGTAACTGAGACAACCTCTTTGACAACTCTTTCTTGGATTGAATGACCAGGGAGCAGCCCAAAGCATCTTGCTATTGCCCTGAACTAAGTCACAAGGAGAGGCCCAATATGTGATGTGCAAGGTACATGTGACTCAGCTCATGACTATCAGAAACCAGTGATTCTCTCCAAGCAGAAGCTCATTAATAACCTCTGCACTGGCAAATCTGACAAACTGCTTTGTATTTATTTCAGCTTACATTCTTCTAGCTACAGCAGTCATGTGGTGCTATAAATGTTTGACTACATAAACTGCCAAGTTAGGTGTATTGAGGGAGGGTCACTGGGCCCTAATAGATATGCTCAGCAACTGTTTGCAATTCCAAATGATACTCTGGCTTGAGGAAATTTAAATTTTACCAGTACATGCCAAGTGTTCTGACAAGGGTCAGGTATACTGCAGTTAAAGAATCAAGTAGATACACATGTCAAGACAGCAGGCTCAAGGGGCAGGAAGAAACTAGATGCAAAACATGGCAAACAAAGGGTAGCTGATACATAAAAATGACTTTTGCCCACTGTCCCAGTCTTTCCCTATTACTCGTATTCAAGAATATCACATACTCTTCACTATGATTTTAGCAAGCACATGAAATCTGGTAATAGTTCAGACACTACTTAAAAAAATTTGTAAGCCCACACTGCTGGCAACACGAGGACAAGTAATTTTATCTGTTTTGCCAGATAATGGGTTTCAAATACTGAACATTGTCTCTCAAACAATAAATGCTCTATAAATATTAAGAGGAAAGAAAAAACACATGGGTGAATGAATGAGAATCCTGTGTGCAGGTTGCCTGCTTGATTCCTAGTGTACTTCACATTGCAGTTCCAGAGCAGTTGTGTTTAGTCAGTAGTCTGCACACTGCTCAAAAGTTTCAATCAATCATTTTACACAGTTAACCTTTTCTATTTTCTTACAGTATGCAGAATAATAATTAGCTGGATTGGGGAATGCTGTCTAAAGAAAGAGAAAAGAACAGGTGGGACAATGATGTGACCAAGTTCAGGCAGAAAGACAGTGACAAAAGAGAGCCCTGAGGGCCAACCAAATAGCTCAGTACATTAAAGCACCTGCAAGCAGGTGCAGGGGCTGAGGATTCAATCCCCTGGCCTGCCGCAGCAGCCCCATCCCGGGGCATGCTGAGACTGCAATTGAGACTGGGTGTGGTGGTGCACACCTGTAATCCCAGCTCTTGAGAGGCTGGAAACAGGAGGATCACTATGAGTCCAATCTAGTAGTGAGACCCTGAACACCTTGTAAACCCTTCCCTAAAATACAGAGAGAGAGAGAGAGAGAGAGAGAGAGAGAGAGAGAGAGAATGTGTGTGTGTCCTGGAGGTTCAAGCCCAGGCAGCTCCCTTCCTCCTCAGCACCTGCGGTGGCCCATACATTCATTGTCTGGGAAGCAATAAAGAATGGGAACAAAGATTGGAGCTTTCTTCTTTGCCCCCAAAGTCATCCTAAAATCAGCAAGGGTTGGGATTTATGGTTCTATATCGGCTGTCCTTTGACTTGGGATCTCACCTTACATCTTACTGTACCTACATCACCCAACGTTCCCTATCCCATGGTCTTTGATGGCAGCTTAACGTGCTCCAAAATGCACTGGATCACATGAATCTGATTCCTTGGCTGGCTTTCTACTCAGAAATGATGCTGTGATGCAGCCGCTGGAATAGGGAGCAGGAGGCCCACAGAGCAGTCCTTTGCATTTCTTTCTTCCATTTATTCTGCAATCTGAGATGGACTCTGTTTAGACCCAGGATTTCTCCATGTCCTTCATCTCTTTTTTTGCCTAATTATCTCACTCAACTCTTGCTCTCTCAATGTCCTTCTCTGCTCTCACATTACTCAGTCTTTTTGTGGCCTTGCCTAAATCAGCAGAAACACTTCCCAGCCAGTCTCTGAGCTACAAGTCTGTCCATTTTCCACACTTCCATCCCACACATGACTCCAAGAGACAAGCCTGGTGGTATGTCACTGCATAGAGAGACCCAGATCTTCAGTCTAGAAACACCAATCCTTATCTCAGCTGACACAGGGACTGAGCTCACATTCAGAATGAACTGATAACCAATCATTACCTAAAAAACTACTGCTTGGACTCACCCATATCTTGCAAAACCCACTGACAGAGAAGCTCTTTCAGCTAGTGCAGCTCCTGTTTCCTGTCAGCCCATGTGTTTGAAGGGCATAAGGGATCTAAGTTACTGAAGGGTAGCTGACTTAGAAGGAGTCAATCGTGGCTGAGGGGAGTGTCAGGGAGCATTTAATTAGACACATTTAGGAATAAAACCGTTAACTTATGTGGGTAGTGTCAATAGTATATTTGGGTGGAAATTTTAGCCAAAAGATACACTTAAAATACACAAACAGTAAAACACTTCCTTGCTATTACTCACAGGCAAAATTTTATGCCTGCTTCGTGGAATGTCATAATGTCTCAAAATCTACATTAAATAACACATTTGCTTTGACAGATCATGTGTTCATTCAGAATTCCATTCAAGCCAAGAACGTGCACCAAGTCTGACAGTATTTAAGGCTGTAAAATGTTTTCTTCACAAGTATTTTAGTCAACTCTATCAGACAGAATGCTTGTGCTGCTGATGATAGCAGCAAACAAGGTCAACCATTCGATGTTACATACTAAGTGGGTATGTAACCCTGTTTCCCTGAAAACACGACCTAACTGGAACAAAGACCCAGCCCCAGTCACCTGTCCTTGCCTAAGCTGCCAGTATAATGTATCCACAGAGTAAAAGAACTTCTGCTTGGCACTGGCCACCACAAAATAGGGACGTGGTAATGATAGAGCTGGTTCTGCTGAGGTCTTATTTTCAGGAAAACAAGGTAGCGAAAGATTCCCTATTGCTTGTTCTTCAAGTCCTTGAATGACTACAGCAGGAAACATTCTTGCAAAAGTATAGACCTTACGCAGACAGGACAGCTGCATAGACCTTATGCCCATAGACAACACCAGGCATTTGTGAACCAAAGCCTGGGATGCTTGCTGAATTCTGAGTAAACATCACTCACTCTGTGCAGAACAGCTCCACCCTCCGGCATGGCCAGCATCTTTCCTTCCTTGACCCTACAGAACTAATTTTCAGCTGCTGTGGATTTTGCATTAATTCACACATAATTCAGTCAGTAGAAAATACATCAGAAAAAAATTAGCATAGTGCAAGGGACATGATAGTTATTCCAGAATTGATTTCTGAACGTGGTGGCCGGTTCCTGCTCTGACTCGAGACACTGGCTAGAGAGCTGGGTTTCCAGGTGTGACTCCAGCCCAGCAGCCTCAACAGAGAGCTTCCTAGAAATGCAAATTCATGACCTGCCCAGACCAGATATTCAGAATCAGAAGCTCTCAGGATGATATTTATCAACTGTGTTTCAAGGAGTCTTCCAGGTGTTTTGGCCTATGTTCAAAAAGAAAAAGTATTGTTATAGAAAAACATGCACCTATTTGGAAAAATCTGACCACCTGATGAGAAGAGAGAAAGATCTAGGCTTTCATGATGTAAACCAAGAAGTTTTGCATTTAAAAAAAATATTTTAACTATATCTACAAAGAACTACTTGCAGAAAGCGGGCATAGTAAAAGTTTGCATTAAAAAAAAAAGGAAAAAGAAAAACATCCAAAAGTAATAAAATAAAAATGAGAGAAATGTTTCTCTAACATAACAACACATGATATTTCTAATTATCAGGAGGATTACTTAGCACTGTCACTATAACCACAGTGTCTCAGATTAATTCGTATTCTGGGCCAAATGGATGTGCAAAGCTGACTCCCATGGAAACTGAGCGCTGTATAGATTGGCAAGGCTATAGAACACATAACAGAGCTAACGCAGTCACCAATTTTAAGAAATTAGCATTGACAATTTGATGCAATGAATTTATTCTCCAAATATCAGAAGTGTCTCACCTACATTCAAGGATAAAGGACTGTCAAAATTTTACTTAAGAGGAAAGAAAATTCCTCAGTGCTACCCAGCCTATCATCTTTGAGCTTTGGCCAGAATGAAGCAGAAGCTCTGTTTTCTTAATACTCCCCTAATTACGAGGAGACTGTTTGGAACCTTCCTATTAAACCAGTTGCCATGGCTTCCTGCCTGAGACTTCTTCGTGCCAAGTTTCAGTCAGGAGCAAGCTATGAATGGGCTGAATAAGATGCTCATAAACAGGGTTTCACACCAAAACCCCTGCTGCAGAACATCCCATTAGGACGATTATGAAAAAGTCACAGAGTGTTAAAAGCGGCCTGGCTTCTCTCCTTCCCCTGACACTCTTTCCATGGCCTCTCACTCATCACCTTGTCACTTAAGATGTTCTTCCTCTGTGAGAAAGGGCTGCTGCACACAGCGGTGCATTTGCTGTATGCTGGGTCTGAGCACAAAGACCATGTGGAAACGTGCTTTAGAACTCCTAGAGATTTGTCAGTTCTTTGGGTGATTTCAGCATCCCCAAATTTTAAATATGACCGTGACAATAAGGGAAGAAGGCAAACAAGCAGTTCAAAGCACAGTCACCTACGCTCTGATACAGGCTTTTGTCAAATAAAGAGAAGTGACCATGGGGGGTTTTCCTGTGTTCTCAGAGAGAGAGAAAAAAACCCTCAAGTAACACAAACTGGCACGACGGAAATCACTGCAGGCACCAGAGCTGTGCTCCTGCTTAATATCTGTTCAGCTATCTAAGTCCCCTCCTAGCTTTCAAATCCTCCAGTCCTCTGATCTTGTAGTGTCTCATAGGGACTAAGCCTTTGAAATTTCATGCTAGGTTTTAGTGATTTAGGTTTTTATTGAGCAGAAAAATGACATCCATAAGCAACATATGCCCCCATATTTGAGGGGTGTGTGTGTGTGTGTGTGTGTGTGTGTGTCTATAACAGTTGAGCATTTGAGAGTTATAGCAATCATTCTGGAAAGCAAAGGTTAATTTCAAAGCTCCACAGTTTGGAAGGAAGAAAAGGTAAGATCTACAATTTTGTGATGAACAAATTGTTGAACAAGGCAAGAACACTGTGTAAGACAAAGAGGAAGCTAGGTATAGCGGCACCTACCGGTTACCCCAGCTACTTGGAAAGCTTGAGGCAGGACAAATAAAGTATGATAAAAGCCTGAACAACTTAGTGAGATCCTATGTTAAAATTTAAAATACATGAATGAATTATTCATAAGATGAATCAGAATGAATGATGTTATGTGTGCTGTAGAGCACTCCTGGATTGGATCCTTAGTGTCACAAAAAACAACAACAACAACAAAAAAAAAAACACAAGAGGAAGTGATTTTTGTCATGTGTGGTACATTTTACTATGCCAACGCATAGGTCTAGAGAGGTGACAGAGTTTGTACTCTTTCTTTAAGAGGCCATCTGGGCACACCTGGCAGCTTGACATGATTACTTCAAAAGCACTGATAGTTCATTATCTTGGCTTTCACAGATATAACCATTTTATGGTTCCAAGAATAAAGCAAGACTTTTAGAAATGTAGCAGCTCTGCCTGCATAGGTCAGTGACTTCCTGAATCAAGGAACTGCTGGCTGACAATTGAGTTTTCAGATTCCCAGCCCAAGACAGTTTACTTTGGGTGGGGAGTTGGTAGCTTGTGAAACTAACGACAGAATTATCAGTCACACTCCTATTTTTGAACTGGGGCTGCCAGATGTCAGTGGCTTTATCTTGTAATTCCCAGCTTTTACAGATGAGCTCAAAGTTATACATACGCTATACGTTGATACCAAAGGATTCTAACCTAGTTTTGGTTTGAGATTAACTGCCAAGTTGGTAAAATAATTCAGCTTTTACTCAGTAAGACGGTTTCTATTATTTGGACATGAGATAAATATTTAACTTACACAATGTCCTTTCAAATGGAACTACTATCTTGGGAAAGGAAAATGTCCAAATCTCAGTCTCAGTCCTCTACAGGATGTAAGAACATGTACACTAGGTGGAATCTCTTGCAGAGATTTCAAGCTCCACGCAGTGAAAGCAGGTCCAGGTGAATACGCCTCTCTGCTGTCTCAACTGAGGACACAGCCCAAATGCCAACCGAGAAAGGAGAAGGAGGAGGCAGTGCCTTAGAGTGCTCTTACTTTGTAGACTGATGTTCAAAAATGCATTCCAATTTGTTTCTAACTTAAGGCTAATTTTCAAATAGTTTCTTTGATTACTCACAAGGATTTAGAAAAGCAACCACTGTAAACATTTACAAGTTTGGGCCTGATTCATTGTAGATATACTTAGAATGTCTTCTGTCAATCTAAATCATTTTCCAGGGAAAATACAGAATCTTATGGAAAGGAAATACTGCTTTAAAAACTTTGGTATCTGACTTTAGATTTACAAAGCAATGTAAATTAAAAGATGATTTATTTGTTCTTCCAAACAGATGGAAGAAAAATTTTATTAGCTGTAAATTCAATTATAATACAAATTTTTAGAGACTTATGCTGCAGTTTTATTTTTTAAATACTTTATTTATTTATTTATTTTGTATTTGGTACAGGGTCTCACTACACAGCTGGGACTCATAGTGATCCTCCTGTTTTCAGCCTCCCCATTGCTGGAATTACAGGAATGTGCCACCACACCTGGATTCAGTTGCTGGCTTAGTGTGCCTGGGCAGCAGAGCTGGAGCTGCAAGTAGTGCCAGGGATTGAATCCTGGTCCCTGTACTTACCTAAGCAGGCTCTTAACCCACTGAGCTATCTCACTGGTGGGCCCTATGCCCCAGGTTTTTGTTTTGTTTTGTTACAAAATCAGGTACTTATACAATCAACTTTAAATCTTTTGAATCAGCAAGATTTTACCTTCTGTTCAAACCCACCCCCAGTGTTCACAGAAGTTTAAATTATACAGAACTTTACCATGTAATTGCAATTCAATTCACATACTCATCACAGAGACACTGCCCCTTAGACATACGCATTTCTGCATTTGAATTTTGGAACACGAAAGACTTGTAAGGAGCAGTGTACCTGGGAGGTCTACAAACCAGGCTTGGCAAGCATTTATCTCAAATATCAAAATGTCAACTGAAGGGGCCACATCCTAATGAGACAACAGTGCTCTTGGCAAAGAAGAACCCTTAAGTTCATTATAAAGTTAGCAGGGGGCTTTGAATAAAGTGGAAATCCAAACATTCAACTAGGATGACAAACTGACTTTTCCCAAAAAATCTATTGAAAAGGAATCTAGGCAGATAAGTTATTTTCAAGTAGCTTTGCATTCTAATTCTGAGTTATCTTCAGGATCATTTTTATACATAAATTTATATGAGTGATGTATTTGTTCTTTCCTGTAGGATCTCTCTCTATTCTGGTCATGATGCCTTCACTTCAAACCTTAGACATTTCCATGTTTACCTATTACTCAAATGCGACAGGCAGGAAAGGTACTCTGAACCTTAACAGTCACTGTAACCCCTTCTTCACAGCTTTGTCTGCTACACTGATGGCTGGAATCTTGTGTGTTCCTCCTTTATTTTTCCTTGCATTAGCCCATCCCATCCTAGGCATTTGATAGCACAGAATCACTGAGCTCCAAGGAACTTTACAGATCATGGAATCTTTTCTTCAGATCACACAGACATGAATGTGCAGCTGAAGCTCAGAGGAAAATTGAGATTTGTTAAGTAAATCAGACCATTAGTGACAGAGCTGGGACTAGAGGCAAGAAAATTCACTCCCGAAGTGTTTGTTAAGTTGTACAGTGTGCAACTTATTATACCATACACCGGAAATATGGAAACAATGACTATCTTATTCTACAGATGCTAGGATCTAAGTAAGAAAGCAGACAAATAAATCAATAATTATATGAACTACCTAAGAATAACAATATAGAAGTGAATCCTTAATTAATCCTGGATGAATAAATCTAAAGAAGTTTAGTGACTGACATATACAAATTATTTCCTTAGATATATTCATGTGAAATAAGTAGAACAGCAAGATTGCTCAGTGGACTAAACCACCTGCTAAGGTGAGCACAAGGACTGCAGTTCAATCCCCAACACAACATGCTGCACCAGCCCTGCTCCCAGGGTGGGCAGAGTCAGCCAAAAAGAAAAAAGTAGAACTTGAGTCACATGAATAAAGTTTAAACTGAGATTCCAACAAATTTAACTTTTCTAATCTTTTTTTTTACATTTATAGAATATAGAGAGTTTATACATTTTAGCTCTGTAGTCTGAACTAAAATTTTGTTTACTATTTTAGTCAATGTAATGAATGTGTATATGAAGAATATAGACAGATAAATCTTGCTTAGGATTGCTGCTGAGGCCTAACTGGTTAATATTAACAATGGCTAAGTTATTAACTTTTATAAAGAATCAATTCGTACGTTGTCATGGAAGATGGTCAATCTCATTCAAGTGAGAAATCTTACTCTGCTCAGTTTTCCATGAATTCTCTCAGATAATTAGTTTCAAATCATAGCACTACCTGGCACCTCATCATTTTCTAGTTCTCTAGGATGTCCAAACCACATGACACTCGTGACAAAAGTCTACAAGGAAGTGGCATTAGCATGAGATATTCAACACGCTGTGACTGCTTCATGAGTGAGCATCTATTCTGCTCCCCTGCTTGAGACCTCTGCTCTGGCTCCCAGTCTTGGGTTCCTCCAACACCCCCAGGCTCCATCACAGTTCTGTGCAGTCTGTTTGCACCTACTTCATCTGGCCTTGTGGGCTTCTATACAGCTTCAGTGAGGGGCAGGAAACACACTGTCGTGTTTTGCAGACACCTGCTTACTCTTCTGCCTGCAGTTCACCATGGACCACAGTTCATTGTTTACTCGGGGCTACCAAATAAAAGCTGGATGATTTCTCAAGAGTTTAGAGAGCAGAGAGGGCAATGAACTTGTTTGATGGAAGTCCAATTTTGTGTACATGAGTTTGATGATGTGGTTTCATTGTTTTTCTTCAGTCACTTCTATTAGGACAAAGAGTCATTGCGTGTCCCTAGAGAGTTATTCTACTAGCAAAATGTAGTCTTTCACTCCCTTTGCTTTTAAGGTCACATGTCCACAGCATACTGCTGATGTGCATACAAAGTCAAATGGCAACAGACTCCTCCTGGACTCAGCCTTTTGTTCCTGTGCTTGGAGCCTCTGATGCACACATCTGTGTGGCTTCCCTCAGAAATACTCACCAGAGCTCTACAGGAAGTATTGCAGACATATCAAGGCACAGAATGCTGCATGTTTAAGAATCATAATATTTGGGAAAGATTTGAATAAGCCCCTAACACCTTGACCTTATTGAGATGGGTAAATCATGAGGGAATGGTGAGCTTTCAGATGTGCCTGGATATTGAAGAGCCCTGTGGGGTGGGGTCCTAGATGGAGTGTGGCCCCTTTTCCTGGATCACATTGTGGCAAGGATTTGAAATGACATGAGACATTTGGGCTTCTTACATTGGAGAAAAGCATTTTTGGCTGATCGGATGAGCTGTCTTTGGTTGTTTAATCAAGAGTGTGTGTGTGGATTGCTCAAGAAACTCACTAGAATAAAGCTCCACTCAGTAGCTATAAGGGTAGAGTTGCAGTGTTATTATTCATTGATTCTATCACACTGCCCTTTGTGGAGTGTTTCCAAGTGACTGTTCTCCTGGTAATGAGGAAAAACTTTGAGGAATCAATCCTGCTCCCCTCAGTCTCACCACAGTTCTCATGGGCCTAGGGTGAAGCTCAAAACTTGCCCAAACTATCACTTTTGGGGGGCTTTTTTGAGACAAGATCTTGCTATGTAGTTTAGACTGGTCTTTTACTCATTATGAAGCCCAGGGTCACCTTGGGTTTGCAAGGATCTTCCTGCCTCATCTTTCTGAGTGCTGGAATTTCAGGCCTGAGCCACCATGTCTAGCATTCAAACTATCATTTTCCTTTTCTCTCCTGTCACTTAGTCCTTGTCTAAACTCATAAAAAAAATAACAGAGGCTCAACAAAGAATAAATGATTTGTGGTGGGCACTCAGTGGTTCAGTAGGAGAGTTGGACCCTATTTTGTGATACTAAGAGCTACACAGAGTTTTTGCAATGTTGGCTTTTATTTTCCTTTCAAAATAAGCTTAGCAGTGACATGTATACCAACAAGGGCAGCAACTTGTAGCTGAATCCTTGCTATGCGACGGACTGCAACCACCCAATGTGCTTTCATTAATAACCATTATACTTAATTTCTCCAATTTCCAGTGGGATCTGGTGACCACATGGGAAAAAGGACAAACTACTAACCTGTTTTTATTATGCTCACAAGTATATAACAACTCATTCTAATTAATTCCTCATTTGAAACAAATACTTTTATCATTTCAAAATAATATTCACTTACCAAATAAATATAGATTAGCTCCTCAGTTAAGCATTATAAATAAGTATAAGGAAAGAAATGGCAAAAAAAGAAATCATTTACAGTGGGGCTTCGCTCTTCTTCGGAAATTCAGAACCAACTATTACTAACTCGTGTGATGTGATGCCAGTTATTTAACCCTTCTGAGCCTCAGTTTCTATATAATTAAAGTACAAATCATGATACACACTGTATAGATTAATAGAATCATTTGACTACAAGCTCAATTAAAGGAGGTAACCATCTGTCTTGTTCACTACAAAAGTCATAAAGAACAGAGTAAGGCAAGTATTTTTTGATAAAGGTTTAAAGAAAATATGTATAGTAGATCTATACAATGCTTATCACAGCATCAAAAGCCCATAACTTCTGAATTACTTTCCTCCCTTTTTGCTTTCTCTTTCATTTACCCAGAGGGCTGATTTCTGTAGTACGTGTAAATAACTTTTTAATGAATATAATTTGCAAGAAGAGAAAAAAAAATATAGATCTCTGTGCCAGGGAAGGGCTCCACAGCCTTGAAGATGGGTAACAAACAAGTCTGAAGTGCTCTGGGCTAACTGTGGGTCCCATCACATCTTTAGCTGTTGATCACTCCTGCTGAGGTTGTCAAAAGTGAAGGAGGGAAGAAGGGAGGACCTGGAGCCTCGGCTGTGGCTCTCCTCCTCTCCTCCTGAATTCAAAGGAGGAGGAGTGCAACCACCCAATGTGCTCTCTCTGGACTTGGGGCTTTGTGGCTCCGGAGGAAAATGCTTAGAACCAAAAATACCATCTGTGATCCATTTTCCATTGCAGTGAAAAAAAAAATGGTCTGATTGTGAAGGTCTGGCCTCATGGGAAACTACTAGAGCAAATTGAATTTTTGAAAATTAATTCTAATTTAAAATACATTAAAGGCTATTTAAAGAATGCTAGAGAGTCTTTTGTTACATAAGGAATCTTTCTGGGGAAAAAAAAAGCAAAGTAACCCTCATGAATCTTTTGTGACCTCTGGAGTCACACAAACAGAACTTTCTCAGAATGAGGTTTGTGGGCCTCGACTGCAAAGTGCTGGGACTCTACCTCTTCCCAGACACCCTCAGGGATGCTCTCCCCACTCATCCCTCAGCATACACTTTCAAGGGATCTCAGCCCAGAGGGGAAAAGGTTTCTGAACACAAGGGAAAACAGACCACTTTTGGAATTCATGGCCTTCAAGAGGGTACCTGCTTTGAGAAGAGCCACTGTGAGATGACTGCTAAAGCTATGGCACGGGGACCTAGCAAAGGTGATTATCAACAAAGTCACCACTACAGCAATTGAAGCACAAAGCTACTCTCAACTTTCAAACACAAGAGATGGGTGCTTCAGGCAGGCATGAGAAGCCTGAGCTTTGCAGGAAGACACCTTGGTGTGTACCAGTCACATGACCTTGGATGAAAGTCATGAATTTTTGACTTTCATTTCCACCAGTGGTCTTATGGGGGGATCCCCCTCGTAGAGTTGTGAAATTTAAGTGTGCTATTCTAATTAAATGTAGCAATGTAGCACCCTACTCTAATATTGGCTGCCATCATTATAAATACTAGTAATTCTAACAAAAATGATAAAACGAATGGAATATATAATGGTCGCCCGATTTCAGTCATGCAGTCACCATCAATTCCTACTAAGTAATAGCATATTAAAGGGAGTGTGCAATTGATTCCTTTTCCATCCCAGAATTCAGTGCTCTGTATGAATCGGAGCTGCTCTCTCCTGAACCAAATGTTGGGTCGTACCCTCCTTCCCCCATCAGGACACACATATTCTGTGATTCTGTGCTTCATTCTTTCAAAGTCCTTTCTTCACCAAATGACAACTGAATAAACTAATTTTATTTATACCAGCCCTTCATTAAAGCTTGGCTTAGCACCTTACAATACTAACTTTAATTCTAGACCTCAGTGCCACTCAGCTCTCTTGTCTAAGGTAGCAGTGGATCCAATCAAAAGATCAGGCCTTAATTAGATGCAGACTATAAACATTATACAAGGGCCCTGGTGATTCTGCCAGGTATAGGGTTACGCTGACTTCCAATCATGCATTTTATCTTTTGGCATACAGATATAGGTGCCCAATAAATGTTACCTTTGGTGATAATAAAACAAAAGCCAAACTTTCAAAGGCTGAATTATCCAAAAGACTATTGTCTGAATTCTTGGCAGCAGCCAGAGAGTGAGTTTTCCCAAGTCAGCAGCCTCTGAGGAGGTTGGCGTGGGGCCAATTCCCAGGGTTGGTGCATTCCTGGGGCCTGGCAAGAGGCCACAGGGACCCTGTTTCCTCTTTCCTTCCCTTTATGTAGTGGAAAATGTTTTCCACTTTGACCCCTCCAAGTCTTTCCCCTCCATTGAAGTAAAGGGTGTAAGATGGGAAACCTTTTCCCATCCCATCCCCAAAAGCCATCTCCCACTGCTCTGAGTTGGCAAAGTTCAAATCAAATGAGGACATGAGACAAACAAAGGAAGGCTCCACCATTCAGTTCTCTAGCTTGACTCTGCAGGATACAGCAGAAAGACCCAGCAGGACCTTGTGCACTGGGATTCATTGTATATTTGCTTGGAAGACCACAGGCACTCATGGAAGCATTTGGAACAAAATTACCTGTTATAAATAGGCATTGGCCAGATTTCAGAGGTGACGGCAGAAGGCCAAAGTTCCATAAAAACTTAATGTCCACATAAGAAAGTCTGGCATGCAGCTCAGTAACAGGGAACTCCTAAGAAACTGGACAAGAAGAGAGAAATCCTCAGCCCAGTCAGATACAATCTTCAGTAAATATCTGGATGGCAATGGCATCATGAATATGCCATTCTGTTTTTAAGCACCATATATGTATACATATACCACATGT
>NW_004524590.1:19464231-19471253 GCF_000260255.1 Octodon degus
ACTGAAGGTACAGAAATTCAAGGGTTGAAGACATTAACAATTGGACCACATATGCATGATTGTCCTATTGGTCACTTTGTACCACCCAATGGGACTGTCACCTGGTGGGACAGTCATGCATGTACCACCTGTGGTTTAAGCTGGTGGTAATGTGTTAAGAAGAAAGCAGAAGGTCAGACATCCACTACAGGGCTCAACTCAAATCCAGTCTAAGGATTTAAAATTATAATGCAGTGATCAAATCACTAGATTGATCAGTGTTCTTGACCCCAGCATCATATCATATATAATTATATCTGCACTGGTATTTTTGTTAGGACCCTGGAAGGGAAAAGAAGGAAATGCCACTAAGTGCATGAAACTTGTGCTCTGAAGAAATGGTATTACATTATTTGGCAAAACCAAGTGGGCAAATTCAAGAGAAGAGACTGGAAAACAAAACAAAATCTCAGTTCAAATAACATACTGAAATGAACTGATCTGATTCAAGTCAGCATTTTCTCAGCACAGAAATACGAAGAGATGGGGGTGATGGTACACAGCATTGTGCAGAATAAACACACCAAACATGTCAGCACCTCCTAATCTACCCCAGACATCTTGACCTGCTCCGGCCTCAGGATGCTACATGGGCCCCTTTCCTGCCAGCCTCTAAGTAGGCTTGGTTCAGCCAGTGGAGTTTCCTTTAGGAGACTGGAGAGAGGCGGGAGTGCCAGTGTACAGATCCCTTCCTGCTGGAGACATTCCATCCACCTATGATGGTGTTTTCTGCCAGGCATCTTTACAACTGTATGCTTCTACAGGTATTTTCTCGGCTTAAAGAACATGGCCCCTCCAATCTTAACCTCCACTCTGTTTTTGTTGGTTTCCATATATATTGTTTTCTTCATAAAGAGGCCATGTATTTACTTCTTCTCCTTTCCTTGGCTTAAAAGATCCACTTGTTCCCTTCCAGGACTTCTTCAGATGCAGCAAATAAAGAAACTATATTGCTGACCCACAGCCTTTGTAGAAAAAGCTATGGAAAGGCATTCAGCTCTTCCTAAGAGGATGAAAAATGCTATTCACTACTATTCACTAGACCTGGCTGTTTCTCTGTATCTCTCCCTTCCCTCCACTTCCTCTTGCATCTCACCAAGCAGAAAGTAGGTCAAATACTCTGCCTCAAGAGCTTACCAAATCAGTCTCAGAAAATCTCCAAATAGTCTTATTGCCCAAGAGCATCTTCACCTTGCTACTTCCTCCACCCAACTGGAAGGACACTCAAAAAGGAGAACATGACAGCACTACCCTCATTCCAGTCTATGTAGCACTCAGCATTGTCCCACCCACACTAAGTTCCTGCCAGCTTTCATGGCCACTCCTGTCCCCAAAAATGGCAGGCCTCTGAAAGCAGCCCCTCCTGGGAAAAGGGCCCACAGACTCCAAACCCACATATGTACTGGTTCTGACAGGTGGATTTCAGAATTTACCGAGTCAAATGATTTTATTACTCTCAACATCCATGTGTATAAGCATAGTTAGTGAATTTGTTGTGGTAGAAAACCTACCAAGCTGAAGTAGACTGCTTAAAACTAGGAACCACAAAGGTAGAAGACAGATGGCAAGAAAACTTCAAAGGTATCTGTGGAAACTGACAATCATGATGCCTACTTAAGGCACTGAAGTTTATGAGGCGGAAACATCTAGAATTGCCTCAGCATAAAAGAACCAGGAGAAATCACTGCCTGGACTTGCAGAGAACATCCCAGAAAAAAATGGGATTCCATGTTAAGAGAGAAGTACAAAATTAGCACAGGAAAGAAGCAGAATTGAATTGGTGTATCTGCTGTGATGTGAGGCATTCTAGCACATTGGCCTGTGGACATGCTCTTGAAGTATTAATTGGACTTGGGATGGATTTGAGGGCCAGGAAAGAAGTAGCAGAAAGAACATAAATACTGGCTGACCTGAGCCACAGAGTCACAACATAAAGTAATGAAAAGTGCTGCCTCATTCATGGCTATGTGCCCTGTGGATGTTTAATAAATATTAATTGGTGATAATGAATCACAGTACAGAGTGGTAAATTTGTATAAGACATTTAACCTGATGAAATACAGTTAATGTGTATATACAGTCAGTATAGCTTGCACTGATAAATGTATGAGAAGGGAAGAAATCAAAATGATTTAGTTGTATGGTGCATTGTGCCTTGTACCCGGAAGTGTGGGGAACAAAAAGTTGATAGAAGAGGAGGGAGGGATGGCTGGAGGAGACAGAGGAGACAAGAGGAAAGTGTAGTGATAATTCAGGATAACAGTGGCACCTGCTAAGGGTCTTGGCAATTTGTCAAGTACAAGCCAGGTATTTTGGCATCAGACCCCATTCTTTTAAGACATTGAAACTTTCTCAATAAATTTTTGCTACAGGAAAGTCAGGGACACCACCGATTTCATTTGGGCCAATCAAGATTTGAAAGCCCTCTTCCTTGGGTTTTCAAATCAATGCAGCCACACTTTCACTCTAAATCCCATCAGGTTCCTTGTTTGGATCACTGTCTACATCTTGATATTACTATGATTTATGTATATGCAACTAGATTTTCTAATGTTATGTTAAAAAAAGATTATATTTTGCCTTTCTTTCTCTCTTTCTCTCTTTCTCTCTTTCTCTCTTTCTCTCTTTCTCTCTTTCTCTCTTTCTTTCTTTCTTTCTTTCTTTCTTTCTTTCTTTCTTTCTTTCTTTCTTTCTTTCTTTCTTTCTTTTTTGCCAGCTCAGCCTACCCTAAAGGAGGGGTTTGTATGGCATAGGGTGCTGGGGATTGAACAGTGGTCCCCTGCACCTGCCTAAGCTTGCCTAAGCAGGTGCATTAGGCTGCTGAGCTATCTCGCTGGCCTGATACTTTGCATTTTTTAGCACTCTTTTCACAGAGCTTTGAGATGTCCATTCCTGTGCTGATTGATGAGAAACTGAAGAAAGGAAAAACAGACACATAGAAAGAACACCCAAATGTCTAGTGAGTTTGAAGACCAGCTTCCAAGGAGATTGACAAAAGCTCTACCTGTTATGGACAAAGCACCAGAGAGTCTGCCATGGAAATGATCCTCGACTGTCAGAAGATGATGGGGAAAACTTGGTTGCCATGGTAACCCATGTGATCTGATGATTTGCATTATTGAAAGATGGTGAGACACCAGGAGAATGACAAGCAGATCTAAAAGTCCTCCAGAAACATGGAACATGTCTCTGCAGATGTTTCTGCTCATACTTCTCTCTGATGTAAAAGCAGTATTACTTCTTCATCCATCCATGACGAGGGCTCTCAAACTGGTATCCCCTTCTTACTTTGGTATGCTGATCTCAGAGGTCCCGAAGAATCACAGAATGGGATCATCTGATATTGGCAGACAATGCCCATTATCTGACCAAGTACCATAGAGTTAAAGGAGACAGGGGCTAAAAGGCTTGGCCAGCACTCTATTACTGGTCAGAAAACTTGACATCAACAAATTAAAGGAAGAGAGGCTCATTTTAGTACACAGTTTCTGCTATTTCAGCCTGTAGTCAGCTGTTCTAAGGCAGGAATACGGTGGAAGGGCGTGGCAGAAGAAAACTACCCACCTATATCATCCTGGGACAGAGAGCAGGGGAAGAGCAAGAGAGGAAGGGCCTGGGAACCAGGTACAGTCCCAAATGTCATACCTGCGTGGCCCACCCAGACACTCCCAGAAGTATTACTGTGCTCCTTGGTGCTTTTCAAGCCAAAAGGAAGTTGACAAGATTGACTATCACGACTAGCAAGGTAAGTGAACCATAGGCAGGCATAGATAGTAGGAGCTCTGGAAAGCACAAGAGGCTGGTAAGGCTGCATTAACATTCTTGGGTCATAGATATCCTTGAAGATCTGTTTATATTCATGGACTTACTCCCTAGAAGAAAATGCACATAAATACAATCTAATGCAAAATATTTCCCAGATTTTAAACTACTGGAAGTGTTTTAATAAATTTGCCCTAGAAGCACCTTGGGATGACAAAAGAAGATCCAGGATATCATGTTAAGAATTTCTTAGTAAAACAAAAAGCTTTATACACACTGGAATCATCCTTGAGAAAGACTGAAAAGCAACATGGTATCTCCCCTCTCTGACCTCCCTAAACACCACTCAGTGCCTCTGCTTATAGATCTACCAGGTCACAGGATCCACTGCTAAGGTGTACTTAGCTAGGACAGTGGTAAGGTCATTCACTCATTCATTTCACTAAAATCTTACTATGTGTCAGGTGTTAGCGATACAAGTGTGAGTATGACTGGGCCTGTGTCCTGCAGGAGCTTGCAGTATAGTTTAATCAGGGGTGATTTTTCCCTGAGGGAGCCGCTGCCATGTGTGGAGAAGATAGTCATGGCTCTCGACACTGGACATGGACATTGGCCTCCAGTGGGTAAAGGCTAAGCTTACAAACAGAGAAACAGCCTACAATGCATAGGACCAACCCCATGGTAAAGAATTATCAAGTCCAAGATGTCACTAGTTCAAGAAATTCTACACAGTTCAGGAAAAGACACTTGCAGGGGCCACTTTGGAAGATGCAGTTTCCATGACAGTCCGCTTTACTGTTAATGATGAGAGGAAGGAGAGAGTCATTCTGAGTGCATGAAAACCACAAAAAGGCAGATGCACCTTCAGGAAGCAGGAGAGGAGGCAACACCACAGCCTTGGGCCAATAAATGGCATTTCTTCCAGAAGTTCTTCTTAGAAAATTCTGTGATTTCTCTCCTTACTGCCATCGGCCAGAATCCCAGGTGAAGTCACTCAACTTCTAAACCCTGTTTCAGCCTGGGGGCAGCTCTGTGCTGGATGCGGTATATCTTATTGCTGAGACAAAATACTTGATGCCCAGAATTAAGGAAAGAAAGCATTATTTAGCTCACAGTTTGTGGAGGTTTCAGTCCATGCTTGGCTGGCTCCAAGGCAGGGTGGCCCATGGCAGAGGGAAGCAGTTCATGGTATCAGAAAACAGTGAAAATAACAAGAACAAAAAGGGAGTGAGAGAGAAGACTCTTTCTGTCCCTTATATCATATGCAGGCTGCCCTTCCAAGTGCAGGTGTAGCACTCACAGCTATAATCAAGCACTGGACCCTGGATCCATCATAAATTCTAGAAGCCCACACCATGACTGCATGATGCTTTGGGAGGCCATCTAGACACAAGTCATAGCATGGCCATCGCTCCCAACTCTTCCCTACATTGCTCTCACTCTGTTCAATAATTCCACCTTGTGTGATGCACACCATAATCAGACCTCATCAGGTAAAAACATACATTGTCCTAAAGTTAAATTTCAGTGAAAGATCTTGCTAATGAGACAAATCTCAAGATCAGAAAGCAGGCCTAGCCCCATGCTTCAATATCCATGTTCCCTTTTCCCGATAACTCTCCCCTTCTCAATGCTATCCCTTTGGCAAGTCATTTGTTTTGCTGAAACCAAGCCTGGCCTCCTGTGTCAGTAGACTCAGGCATGCCAGACAGATACCCATGTCAGCCTCTATTCCTGTTGAGACAGCTCAAGCTCTTAAGTTGAAAAAGTCCTCGGTTGCCGTAATAGGATGGTTATCTGCTTCAATACTGTGAGCTATGCAGAGGTAGCTTAGTCTGGAGGTAGCCTGACCCCAGTTGAAATCTCAGCTCTTACTAAAGTGTTCTACAGCCTTACTGAAGTTGAGTAACTTGTTAAACTGCAGGTTTCCCATTTGTAGAATGGGAGTAATTAGAGTTTATACTTTCAAGCATTAAAAGTATTAAACAACAGTTTCCACATAACTGATTGAACAGCGTTCTTGGCACATATTAAGCCTGAATAAATCTCAGCTACTATTCCTAAGGGAAGGAAGCCATTCTCATCTAAATCAGTGCATGATTTTCCAACCACACAGACAGAGCTGTTTGCTAAAATGGCTTAGGTCTTTGTCTCCAGCAGCCCTAGTGCTAACATGCTGCCTGTGCTTACTACTTGGACCTATACCTTCTGTCCTTCATCCCTTCCACCACTTGGACTCTGCCTTTAACACCACTGCTGCTGTAAATCTCCAAAGTCCACCTCATAGCTGTTCCTCTTGGTTCTGGTCTCTTCCACTGTTCTTCAGCCTCTTCAAGTTTCATACCAAGCAGCTTTTGTGGGGGGCTTCTCCCAGCCCCTCTGACGCCAGAGCTATCCATGGCTCCCAGACTCTCTGCATTGCTGAAGAGCTGATTAGTAGGTGAATTCTTTAGAATTTTCTGGGTGCACCAGGATAGGCTGAGCAAGGCTAGCAAGCAGACTTGCTGGGTGATAACATAGCTGCATGTCTGACTCTCCTGGCACTTTAGCATTGCCTTCTCTCCAGGGGACACAGCCTAAGAGGCAGCAGGACTCTCTGGGAAGGCCGCTAATTCAGGCCAAATCTTATCCATTGTCTTTCTTTTTTATTTTAAAGAAAAGAATGATAAAAACAACGATGTAAAATTTCAAAACAAGATAGTAGTAGAGTAACAATGGATAATATACTGCTTATTGTTGGTTTTTTGGTCACCATCTGCCTTTATTGTGGGCAGCAGGTGGGACATTTCTGATAACTATATATTGTTTATTGTCATCTATAAAGTAGAATCAAAGTTATCTTTTAAAGCCAATACTAAGATTATAAGAGCTAGGCATGAAAATTGATCAAACAATATAAGCACAAAACTTTCTTCTCAATGAACTTAGAAAAATTAGTAGTACAACTATCTTATCTATCTCATATATACATATATACATATAAAATTATTTTTATTTTTTATTTTTCCTTTTCCCATCCTTTTTTCATCCTTTCTCCCATCTCTCTTAGCTTTTGAACAGTTTCTTCCCATTTCACAATATCTATTGTATGTTTCTTTTTTTCTTTCTTTTTTTTTAACCTCCCATTTTGATTTATTTCATTTAGCATTATAGTGTCCAGATCTATCCATTTTCTTACAGATGACTCAAATTTATCCTTCATGGCTAAGAAATATATATCT
>NW_004524590.1:19472547-19474331 GCF_000260255.1 Octodon degus
CATGAAACTACTATTACAAATTACCATCTGCAGTGCAGTAGCTTAGTTCACAAGTATCAGTATATATAGTTTGTCAGGGTGAGAATCTTTCCAATTAACTGCTAAATTAAAAAGTCTTCTGAAGATTCTCAGGATGATTGCCTTGCTCATCTTCTACATATAACTGTGTGGCTTGACTTATTCATGTTTCCTAGCTCTTCTCCTTTCCCTCCCTTGATTAGTTAGTCCTTGAGATCCTGCTTTCCTTTTGCTCGTATTATACCTTTCTATTTGTATTTCTTCTTTTGAGTTCTTATACCAGGGAGGCTATACGATATTTACACATGTATGTTTCAATTATTTACTTTTCAGCTTCTTACGCTAGGGAGACCATATGATGTTTACAGAAGTGAGTTTGATTTATTTCACTGTTGAGTATGCTCTCAAGTTTCATCCACTTACTTATAAAAGACTCAAGTTTATCCTTCTTTATATCTGAGTAGTGATCCTCCATTGTATAAAAATACAACTTTTTTTTTTTGGTCTATTTCTCAGTTAATGGGAATTTGGGTTGTTTCCAAGGTTTAGCTCTGACAAATTGAGCTGCTATAAAAACGGGTGCACATATATTGGTGTGGCATGATGTTTTCATTTCTTCTGGGAAAATACCCACAAGGGGAGTAGCTGGGTTGAATGGAACCTCTAATCCGAGTTTTTGAGGAATTTCCACACTGATTTCCACAGTGGTGGCACCAGTCTATACTCCCACCAACAGGGGCAAATGGTTCCTTTTCTCTACAGACTCTCTAGTATGTCTTACTGGTTGATTTCTTGACAATAGTCATTGTTTCTGGGATGAAATGGAATCTCAGTATTGTTCTACATTGCATCTCTCAAATGACCAATGATATTGAATGCTTTTCATATATTAATTTGATATTTGTATTTCTTCATCTGAGAAGTGCACATTCATCCCAGATGCCCATATTTTCCACCTGTTGCTTTTTTAAAATATGACCTCCTCTGAGTCTTCAGGCATCCTTATGCTTTCCAAAACCAGATTCCTGGCCAGGGCTGCTGTTCTTAATACACCAAGGAGGCAACCAAGATAATTTTTTTCTGAGGGGAACAAAGTGGCTCAAGGAATAAAATGTTCCCTCTCCTTCTCTACACTCCCACACTGGATGTTCATTTGGGAAATATCAAAGCAATGTTGATGTCAGGGAAACAAGGTCAAGTTCCTTAGAGGACACTCTGGCATTTTCCCAAAGGTCAGTGCCACTGAGCAAACAGTACTTTTTATGTGCTCCCATCAGAAGCAGCCAAGGGGGCT
Source organism: Octodon degus (assembly GCF_000260255.1). Taxonomy (NCBI): domain Eukaryota; kingdom Metazoa; phylum Chordata; class Mammalia; order Rodentia; family Octodontidae; genus Octodon; species Octodon degus. The sequence goes on from NW_004524590.1 coordinate 19,473,860, forward strand.
GCAATTTGGGGAGCCAGGTTACTCTACAGAATTCTGGTGTTTTGAGCTCTACACAACTTCCCTACGGTGAGAAGAGGTCCACTGTGAGCACTGAGGCAAGAAAACAGCAATCACGCCTGAAGCACTGCAAAATGAAAATCCTGTTCTTAGTTGTTCTGATCAGTGAACTACATATACCACAGCGATGCCATCGGAGTCCTATTTCCTATTGACATAGTCATAGTGATGTCATGGTGCAACACATTGCTCATGTGTGCTGGTGCAAACCTTCAGTCATATAAAAAGTATAATAAAATTTTGCACAGTGTATAATAGTGATAATGATGATAAACAATTGTTACTGGTTTGCATATTTTCTTTTTTGTTGTTGTTGTTGGTTTTTTTCAAAGTTTTATTGATAAACAGATAGCAATGAGACAGTTTCAAATCAAATCGGAAGTACAGTTTCAACAAATAATACACTGCATATATT
>NW_004524590.1:19479803-19492806 GCF_000260255.1 Octodon degus
GGTGAACCTGTTGTGCCGCTGTGGCAAGATGTTCTGCTCCTGGACTAGCTGGTTGGATCTATTCTCTACATTCTCCCCTGCAGAGGTTGCAGCTGCAGGATTACACCTCAGGCATGTATGCCAGGCCTGAGCTGTGCCGGACCTGGGCTAGGACTGGGTCTGGGGCCTCCCGGAACTCGGCAGACTGGTTTGCTAATTTTCTTATGGTGTTTTTAATCCTTATTTGAGAATGTGGTGCTTCTTATAAGACAAACTTTCCTTTAAATCTATGTGTTAAAAAATAAAATGAAACCATGTGTTGTGGCACCAGCAGCCCTGTTCATCCATATTTACCAAGTTTCTTAGATGCATCAAAAGGCTGTGTCGCGTGACTGACTTCCACCACCTAAACTTCTGTGTCTCTACAATGTTCCCACAGTGATGATATGGTACATTTATCAGAGCATTTCCTCACTGTGAAGTGACAGAGCTATGATAATAGCCTGGGGGCTGCATTGAACAACACTAACAATATTCCTATTTTCTATTTTTAAAAAATCTGTGTGAGTTTGGACATATTCAATGTCAATATTTCATAAATGTTTAGAAAAGGAGATTTTCAAAACTATTTTCCCATTTCTTGTCACTAGGGTAACTGTTCATTTACGTAGCATCCTGCCTCTGGTCCCTATATATTGCATACAAAATCACTACGTAGAGAGCTGGCACATAGGGAAGATATCCTGGGCTTTCAATGAGCCCATTTTTCTTATGCATTCAGATGTCCTTTGGAATTCAGCCAAATATTTATCCTTGTAAATAAAATGTTACTGAAATTCAAGCCCATTTGCTCATGTACTCTCTGTGGCCACTTTCCTGCTGCAACAGCAGCGTTGGGCGATTGTGACCATGGACCTGGCCTGCAAGGATTTATTATCTGGACCTTTAGAGGAAAAAAAAAAAAAAAAAAAAACCAATTGCTTTCTTTAGAATTATTTGTAGATGCTAAGTGGGATGGAAATAATAAAAGATAAAACATCAGAATTTGAATTCCATATAGGAAGAAATTCTCCTAGGGGAAGATCAGTAATGACAGGAGTGGTCAGGATAGCAGCCAGAAAAATGCCCTTGCGTTACCTCTGCTCTGCTTTCCCATAGTCAGAGACCAAGTTCTCTCTACTACTTTAAAGCCTGGACAGTCCCGTAACTCCTGTACTCTTACTCCTCCTCAAGTAATCTCAGCTCCTGTTAACTATCCCTGTCATACCATCTACCTCCACATTGTGTTGTTTCATCTTTCTGCTTAGCAGGTCAGCTTCCACAGATAAACACAAGTGACTTCAGTATTACCTAGACAACCCTGCAGGGAAGAGGCAGGCCACTGAGAGTAACCAGTTGAGGGCACCTGTGTGAAAGGACTGTTTATGGACATATGGGCAGAGCTACAGAAATCCAACAGGAAGTGGGGCAGCAATGAATTCAAGGATAGCTTGGATAATTGTATTGCTGATTTCTGCTGGTGTACTGAAGGGAAGAGTTGATGCTTAAATTTTCTACTCTTTTATGACTTTTCTTATAATTTTTGATCAGTGTTACAGGCTTATATCTGATAATCTCAACGATTAATTTGAAGACAACAATATACAATCCAGCAACCACTGTTAAATTCTTATCATTTTGTTCAGTGAAATTCTGTGTCACTCCTACTGATTGGAAGACTCATCCTATGAGGAGGCATGAAAAGTGAGGAGGCTGAAACAGATGGAGTTGTGGTGGACTATGGGAGAGGACTGCCCAAGTAAAGTTGCCATCTGGGGCAGACGAGTCTATCACTGTGGTCCAGGAGGAGGCAGGAAACCAAACACCTCCGTCTCTGACCTCTTGCAGGCTCCTCCCATTGGTCGTACCAAATTGAATGAAAGCATCTTTTCATTACTGTTCATAGGATGCGTCCTCTATGGACTCACAGCCTGATGCAGTAGGATGAAAATGAACCTTGAGGTGGAGATGGAAACTCCCCTACACATTTTCCTAGAGGGTTTTTACGATGTTCCTATACTGACTTTGCTTTGCAGTGAGGGAAGGACCTGGTTATTGTAACGATTTCAATGCAAACAGTCAAGATGCTGAAGGATGAGTTGAAGGCCTTGTGTAGGTGCATTTTTGCCCCTCTGAGTCTATCAAAACTATATAGCTGTCAGACCTGAGAATGTAATAGTCAGTGTTTTGTTACCCTTTGGAGGAAGAAAAAAGGGCTACCATGAAGGAATTCATCAGAGAATCTGCTGCTCTCATCTGTACCTACAGACAAAAATGATTTTCCCTAAATGAAAGGAAAAAGTTTACTGCTAAAATGTGAGAGGCTGAAAGAGATAATTCACTTACCCGCGTTCTGATCAGCCAAATGCAATCACAGCTACAAGTGTCAACAGCTATACACCGAGCCCAGGCTTGCAAATAAAAAGCACAGTGGGAAATGTCGACTTTTTTTCTGACCAAAAGCAGCCTGGGGAAGGCTGAACAGTTTTGGGTCAAAAAGAGGCCTCCATTTCTAGGGTGATTATTATTGTTATTAGAGAGAGAGCGTTGTACTTGCCATGAATATATAACTGCTTGACACTCTCCTGCTGGTGGAGGCAAGCTTGTTGTCACTTGTCTCTCTCTGGGCTTTACCTCCCACATAGGAGTACATTTTTCATTTCAGTTTCATCTGTCACTTTCTTCTTAAAAAGGAAAATTTAAAAGTAAGAAATCATCGATGTCAAAGAACATATTTTAGTATTACAACATACACACAAGTGATATGTGAGCTTCTCTCTGATATTCTCTCTCTCTCTCTCTCTCTCTCTCTCTCTCTCTCTCTCTCTCTTTTTTTCTCTCTCTCTCTCTCTCTCTCTCTCTCTCTCTCTCTCTCTCCCCCCCCCACTGTCTGTCTGTCTGTCTCTCCCCTCCCCCCCTTACCAAGTCCTAAAAGAAAAAAATTGTAATAAAGGCTTGCAAGCTCAATTCCCTCAGTGGGAACTTTTTTTCTATATCTTGACTATAAATTTCTTTATTTTGTGGTTCCACCAGCTTAAAAATTTAAAGCAAAGGAGCTGTAATTCCTAACTCAACACTTTATGATTTGATTACATAAAATGAAAAATGTAATGCTGTTAATAGTACCTTATTCTTGGAGTACATTATGAGGAATTTTCAGCAAAATCTGAGAGTGGAAACTACCTCTGGGCCTCCTATCTCTCAAAAATATGGGTGATAATGATTATTTCAGTTGAATTTCAAAACATCAGAATTTTATATTTCTCATTCTTCAAGTTTCCTAAAAGGACAACTTGTCCTCCTGGGGTAATATGCAATGAAAGACAAGAACTGAGTAACAGGTAGAGACCTGGGTTCTGATCTTGGTGTAATCTTAGTCGTATGACATTAGCAAAAGCAGTTAACCTCTCTCGGCCTTAACAATTCTTTCTATGTAGTAAAGGGCTGCAAACGCATTCCCATTTTGCATCCTCTGATGCAAAAAATAAAGGTAATAAAACATGCCTTGTAAATGAAAAGTGTACTGTGATAACAATTCTTTTTATATTTTCCAGCAGTCCTTATCTAGAATCAACCCAACTGCTTCTTTCTTGGTTCAGTGTGACTTGTGTTTTTATGGGCCAGTGTCTTTGATCTCACCCAAGTCTAGTTCTCTTCCTGAAAGTCACAGAAGAGTCAATCTGATAGAGTTACAGTGGCACCTACTCCCAAATAACCAACAGGGAAAGAATCTTGTTGTTGGCTTTATCCCAGTAGCGTCTTATGCAAAGCAGAGAACATAGCACTAAAACTGCAGGCACCTGACGAAAGTCCCATGCCCAACATATTTAAGCACCCAATGCACGTAGTCATAAGAGTGGCTTTATTTTTCAGGATCTTCCCAAGCTGCACATATAAATGTAGCAGTTACTCAGCTTTTAGAGGACAATGAAGCTATTTATGCCAGTAGGAAAGCAAGGTTGGTATTGAGTTTTCAGGTAGCACTGGTAATGTAGCAGAACTTTACTCGAGCCTATATTCAAGCTGTCTTTAGATAAAATCGAAATTGGGCAAAGGTTTGATGGGGACTTTTTCCTATTTTCCTGGTCAGCAGGTATAAAGTAAGTACAGGTAACCCACCAACCCTCCCTGACTCATCCTCATCCACCCTGGCCTTACCCAGGAATCTGTACTCCGCATTCTTTTCTCTATTAATTCCCTCAACAAAATTCTGTTCATCTGGTTGACATTTGGGAATGATCCAAGGCATTTTACTAATGAGTGCTAATTTGAGTAATTGAAAAACAATAGCTTAGTATGTTGGCCTTTGTAGGATATTTGCATATTAGTTGAAACTTATGAGAAAGGTCTGTAGCTTTGGGGACCAATGAATGAAGATGATGTTTCTGGGTTAAAGAGATTCTTTGCTGAACCGCTCGCATCATGCCATATGGTTGTCTCAGTCCATGGCTGAGCCCAAGACAGCCCATGCTGGCATGTGGATATATAAGAAAAGATTTTCTTTTACACAGCAGAAGCTGAGAAAATATAAAATTATTACAAGTTTTCTCAGAAGTGCAAAAATAATAGACGTATATAACCCATTTGCAGCACAATCCACCTTGAGGCAGAAGATCAAGGAGGTAAGAAAGGCACACCCACAGGGAAGAGAATTTAACCAACTACCAGATCCCTCAGCCTCTAGGTGTGCTGGTCAGTGCAGAGCCCACAAAGGCACAGAAGTTGATGCTGAATAATAAGAAAAAGTCTCCACATAAGAAGCTTAAAATAATCATTGTCTGAACCTAGAAACTCAAGTCTATAAATCATTTGAAAAGGAAATCATCAACCATTATGTGGCAAATAACTGGATGTGAATGTGACACAAGAAGACATACAGCTGGTGAATTAAATGGTTCAACTGATCAAATCAACTCAATGAATATTTTACTGGACATCTTTCTATAATTCAGCCCAGCTCAGGTACTGGAAGTACATGAACGAATAGAGCTTATCCCTGTGAAACATGCAGACAAGCCCACGCTGAATTGGTATTTTATTTCATTTCTTTTTAAATCTTTATTTATTTGGTATAAGGCCTTACATGCAGCTCAGACTCCTAGTGATCCTCCTATCTCAGCCTCCCCAGCACTGGGATTACAGGTGTATGGTAATTTTCACACTCAGTTTCAGTGGCTGGAACCTTTTGTCTGAGGTTTCAGGTCCAACACAGCATGTGGTACTGGGGATCGAACCCAGATACTTGCACTTTCCAGGTCGGTCGGTGCTTAGATGGCTGGGCTATCTCCCCAGCCCTAAATTTGTATTTTAATATATGAGCAAAGAGAGAAAGGAGTGGCTCTCTTGACTAGTTTTCTTTCTCTGTTCTCATTCATCATGGGACAAAAGAGTCAATCCACACATTATCCCACAGCCTGTGAAAACATGGCCAAGCTTTTGGAATCAGCACCTTAGTCTGCTTTTAAACTAACCAGATTCTCATACATAAAATCAAATCCAACCAGGCTGTTCAGAACAATACCCATCAGCATCAAAACTCTTAGAAAGAAATTGTATAGATGACTGAACTAATTTACATACTTAAGAAACTCTTGAACACTTTCTTGGTTCTCCAATCTCTGAAGCTGCATTGAATTCTTATTCAACTTAACCCCACAGTTAAGATAAATGGGTGAGGGAGTAACTATGTATAGACTTGGCATCTGGAGCTGGCAGTACAGTAGAGTTCTTATGCAGGCTAACGTCTATTTCAGCTGAAATTAATATCATTATGTATAATGGTGACAGATTATGACATTCGTGTATTAAGACACTATGCAAACATTCCAATAATTTGGTAGTTTTGAATTTGCAAAAAATAAATGAAGCAAAATCCCAGGGAATAGTGCTAATAAGGGAACTGCAATAGAAGTTTCAAAAGCATGGGGCTCAGGAAATAATGGTCAAAGAATATGTGCTTTAAGCCAAAACATATAGAGTAGTAAATGAATATTTAGTACTTACCACAAGACTGCTGTCCAGAGACAGCCTTTTCCCGAAGTCTCTTTTCTCCAGCTGTCTCTTCCCCTCCATGAGTGAAGCTATTTATTTTCCTTTGTGATTTATAAGAATCCCTCGTCTCTTTTCAGGGTCACTGCAAAAAGTGAACATGGGTTTTACTATCCAAGTGCACTGTGTTTAGACTCTTAGTTTTCAACTTTATAACCAGAAACAAGTGAAGGAGAAAAAACCAAAAATACCCAAGCCTCGGTGATAAGTAAACAACTAGGATCTCTCAACTGAAAAGGCCTCCCTGGGTTGCGAGTGTCAGAGTTGTCTTTTTGGAGGCCCCTGTGTTTTCCTAGGTTTTACTAATGGTGTTGGGGAATGGGTTTGCAGGTTGAATCAGCAGACTGTGGAAAAAAGCAAACAGTCCAGGCCGTGCCACGCTTGCTGCGCAGCCGTCCTCTATCAGCCAGAAGCGTTCTGTTACTGTGCACACAGATGCCGTCTGCAAATTCCACGAGATCAAATTGACAAAACCAGGCTCCATAACCAAGAATTATTAAGCCCAAAGCCCAACAAGGGGAAACTGAAACATGAGCACCATTGTCAATATTTAATTTTAAAATCTGTCATTTAAAAATATTTGAGGAACATTATAAGATACATTCCTTTTGGGACAATTGATTCAGAAGGAATGGCAGATGATGTCAGTATTGCCAATGAGTATTCAGGGAGCACTCACTGCATTTGAACATATAGTTCATTTCTGCACTCTGCTGAGATTGCTCATTCTAGAAAAAGCAAGCGTCTTGCCTGTCAAAGATCTATTGCATGCATGAATGCTAGCTTTTAGTTTTAAGGCTTGAAATGAAAGAAATTGGGCTATGCCCATGTTTTCTTTCTCTTTAGCCTGGTAATGTGGGGCGAGTCATTTAGTCTCTCAGAAATTCATTTTCCTCAGTTGCAAAAAACAGAGCTATGGCAGCCAAGTGGTGTATGTTACATGACTTAGAGGCAATAAGTTACAGCTTAAATTATAATTACCTACATATTAAACTTCCAAATAGTAAATCTTAATTATTAGTCAATATAATTCAGTAGATCCTTGAGGATTAAGAAGTCACCTGGAGATGTAGAACCTGGTTATGATCCTCATAAATGAACACAGCCATGGTACTGCTGACAGGGAAGAGCTGAACTCAGTAAAATGCTCTATTAGCCAGTATTTTATGAAACCAAAGAGAAATCGATTCTACCACTGTCCATTACTCCAAGTCCAACATGAGTTGAGCAGCGTTGACCTCACAGCCACAGCACACAGCCTCTTCCTCTGGTGTCCTCCATCAGAAAGACTGGGAGAACGGTGCATGAGACAGGGTTTGTCCCAAGGACAGTCAGCCGCAGAAGCTGACGGCTCATTTTCCAGCCTTGGCTCCCTCTTCCACCTTTGTCACTGTAGATCTCCCTTTTGGGAACACTAATCTTAATAGATCACTGGTCTGCACAGAAATTCCTAGGAGCCCACTCAGAATTAAGGAGAAAATCCAAAAGAATCAACATCGTTTTCAAGGCCTATTTCCTGCCAACTAGTCTTTTACAGTTCCCAGGCACACGAGGCACATTCCTGAGAGCGTGCTTTCGATTGTAATTCTCACCTCCATCTGGCCTAATCCTCCATGTGCTGTACCTGGCTCAGGCCCTGTTTCCTTCACAAGACCTTGCTGGAGAACGCCATTCAGCAGTGGTTCCTATTCTCTCCCAATTTTCACTGGAGTCATTAGTCTTGCCTTCTTAATCACCTTAGAGTTTTAGGTAGTTATTTAAATAGAAAAAGTTCTTACTGCACATTTGTTGGCAGAATGTAGTAGTTAAACACACACACACACACACACACACACACACACACACATCCAGAAATTATTTTTTCAGAATATAACTTAATTCTGTGAAGTGACTGTAGGTGAAGGTATTAGTCAACTGAAATTTGACTCAGGAGCCTGCTTTTGCATTCCCAGTTTCAGCTGCTCACTTGGCAACCCAAATTTTGTCTTGGTGACTGTACTTACTACTAGGTCAAATATCTTTTGTAATAATGAATTTATCTAAGGAGACCATTCAATGGGGCCAGGGAGATAGCTCAGTAGAATAAGCACTTGCCTGGCAAGCACAAGGCCCTGAGTTCAATCCCCAGTACCACAAAATAAATAAATAAATAAATAAATAAATAAATAAACCATTCAAGGCACTATATTTACACCATGACTTGATGGGTCATAATGGATCACCTTTTGGAACTCAGCATACTCGTATTGAATGCCTGTATAGAGGACCTAATCTCTAGATGTTGGTAACATAACCATAAGAAAGCTTATAAGAAGGCTTAGAAAAGATACACCATGTAGAGGAACCTAATACCTTCAGCTAATGCAAACATTATATGCCATAACATGAGCCAAGATTAATTATACCAACAATGATAAATGAGATCAAGGAATTAGAAGAGGAGAGAGGGAGGGGGAGGAAATGGAATTAAAAATAAAAAAGAAACAAGCTGTGTTATATACATATAACCACTCCCCAAGATGACTGTAAACTGTGTAAACTGTAAAATGGACTAATAAAGTATAAAATAAAATTTTAAAAAGCTTATAAGAAAGATTAGGTCTATATCTTCATGAAATTTACATTATAGGAATAGTATATAAACAATAAATAGCAAACAGAAAAATTGCGATAGGCATCTACATGAAGGAAGTATCACCCAGCAGGTGGCACAATAATGGGTCAAGCGTATGGACATGAAAGCTTTCAGAATAGAATGGTTAGGGTAGAAGGAGAGATGTAACAAGAAAGGCAAATATCATTCCACGAAAAGGGACAGAGAAGGAGCCAGGTAAAGGCTTTGTGTGCCACAGAAGAGACAACCAATTTCTTAGAATTGAAAAAAATAAAACTAGAAAGAGCATGTGTGAACAAGGTGCTACATCGTAGGTGACAGCTAGGGGCTTTGAGTCTAAACACAAAGGCTAATCTTAGGGTTTGATGCTTTATTCCCTACCTGCTGGTGATACTGAAAAATTACTTAATCTACTTAATCCTGAGTTAATTCATCAACAAAATGTCACTCATTATAGTACCTTTCTCGTAGTAGAGCTATTGTGATAATAAATGAGATGATGCATTAAGGAATTTTGCTACTGACTAGCAGAGTGGGTAAAATTTAAATATTAGACATGTTGTTCTCCGCTCTGGTAAATCTGATTAAACTCTAGTTTTTAGATTTTATGGCCCATTATAGGCTGATGAGGCCATCATGTTGGAAAAAGGTGATCCTTTAAAAGGTCTTAAATAGGGGGTTAGGGTTCTGGCTCAGCAGCAGAATGCTTGCCTAGCAAGCTGGAAGCCCTGGGTTTGGTCCTTGGCAAAAAAAAAAAAAAAAAACCTCCCTTAAAAAGAAATTAAAAAAACATACAGCAAGGGTCGGCCAAAGAGCTCAGTGGATTAAAGCACCTGCAAGCAGGTGCAGGGGCTGGGGGTTTGATCCCTGGGCCTGCCGTGCCAGCCCCGCCCCCTTGGGTGTGCTGAGGGCGTGCGCCTGTAATCCAAGCACTTGGGAGGCTGTAAACAGGCGGCTCACTATGAGTCCCATCTAGTAGTGAGACCCTGAACACCCTGTAGACCCTTCCCTAAAATACAAAAAGTAAAAAATAAAAAAACCAGTAAAATAAAAAAAACAAACAAGGCAAGTAAAAGGTCTTAAATAGTCTAGCCATCCTATGTGAAAAGCTGACTCAATAGCCTTATGTGGTCAACTTCCCTTCCTACTGTATAGTGTCAAAAATATAGGCAGAAATAATGATCAAGTTACGTGAGCGATGCTGCACAGTACTGAGTATAAAGGTTTGGACCAATGGGGGCGACTGCGCAGCTCCCGCGGCACATCCCAGCCAGCCACCAGCCTCTGTGAAGCCTACTCCCACCCTAATGATGCAAATACTTGTGAGGCAAATCGAAAAACAAACGGATCCAAAAAGAAGGCTACATAAACGAAACAAACGGCAGCTGGGAGGGAGCAATATGAAGTGGGTAGGGTCTAGGAAGGAGAAGTCAGGCATGCTTCTTCGCACACACCATCTCTGGCATGTTTTGGATCAGATAGTGGAGATGTGCACCCAGCACAGACCACAGGTCTGGAGCAGGAGCGGGTCGGTCAGATCTCAAAGGCTCACGCGAGTCTTGACACCACGCAACCAGTTCACCTTGCCCAGAAACTACTGTTAGCCAGCAGCCTTCCCATTCATTCCATTTCACTCCTAGCTGCTTTCCTTGTAGAAGAATGTGCTGACCAGCAAACATACGTAGGCGTGCGTTCAGAAAGTCACGTTTGAATGCAAAGTTGCTAGCTGGTGTATAGGGCTGTTTAATGCTCATTGTTTACACATCCGGGTCAGTGAAGTAGTCACCTTGGGCTTCCCTAACAGAGTAACACAGACTGGGTGGAGTAAACCAGAGAGGCCGGCAGCCTCTGTTTCTCCTGCGGCCGCTCTCCTGGGCTGGCAGAGGACAGCCTGTGTCCTCCCATGTGCTTTCTCCAGTATGCGCATCTCCAGCCCCGCCTCCTTTTTTTTATAAGGACACCAGTTGCATGAGATTACAGCCCCCACCCCCAAACTACTTTTACTGTAATTATTTATTTAAACATTCTATTTCCAAACGCAGTTACACTGGGGGCTAGGACCTACAGTTAGAAATTCTGGTGGTAGTGGGAGGTCACAATTTAATTACCACATATAAGTATTTTAACAATGAAATTCCTAAGTCTGAAGCTGAAGAAGTGAGGGAAAACCCTGGGTAGCAGTGGCTGTTCCCCAGACTTTCACTGTCTCAGCTACGTGAGCATTGGAATTTACAGCATTGCCTCCCTTTACTGTGTCCTGCTACACTCTTCTTTCTATTGTGGGTATACACGTGAAAACTACATCGGTGAATTCTTGGTCAGTGGGTGAATCTGATTTCTGCCTAAAAGAGGCAGATTCAAAGGTAGTAGAAAGGGAAAAGCCATCCTGCCTTCATCTCTACCTGAGCAGCACCAACAGCTGACGGTTATGGCTTGTGTCTAGATGTATGTCCCCCCACAAAGCCTCAGGAGGTCACAGGGATTGCTTGGAGGTTGCTGAATCTTGAGTGTGTGCTTGGGTCATGGTACAATGCTGGGATTAAGGGCACTAAGATTAAAGGTGGGTGACTGCTGGATCAGTCTACTGAGTGGATTGGTACTGACCTAATCCCAACAGGCTGGATGCAATGTAAGGAACAGAAAGAGGCTTGGCTTCTTCTCCCCCTCTCTGGTTGCTTTTGCTGTCTCCACCACTATGAACTGTGCCCTCTGCCATGTGCCACCCTGCCTTGGAGCCAGCTGACTGAAACCTCTACAGACCATGAGCTAAATAAATGTTTCCTCCTCTTTCTATGTTGAGTATTTTGTCTCAGTAATAAGAGAAAAGTAACTAGACAGTGACTGCAGGCTCCACTAATGCATGTGAGTCCCCTAACATTTTGGCCCAGAAAGGCCAGTGGCAATGTCTCAAACTCGCAATTACCAACAAAGGTGATCCGTCTCTTAATCACTACCTTATCTTTTTCTCTCCTTCATTTCCTTCAACAGCTTCACAAAAAAATTCCTTGCATTAAATATATCTCTGCTGGAAACATCTGAGTAGTTTTTTGTTTTTTGTTTCTCCCAGGCTGGACAATGTTTGAAGCACACCCCTTGGGATTGGTGAAGCAGCCAGCCTCCTTGAGAAATTCCTCCGTTCCTTCTTGAAAGCCTTTGAGACAATAACCTAGAGATCAGAGACAGTGTTTCATGTTTTGTTTCCTTACATGGTATAATGCCTGATGCATGCTAATATGATAGAAACTGTGTGAACATTTATTTTGTTAAATGAATAAATGAATGAATGAATGTTTATAACTGTCTTTGTAAATCCATAAAAGGCACAACAGACAATAAAGTTGTTGGGCTGGGAAGATAGCTCAGCAGTCTAAGCACCTGCCTGGCAAGCACAAGGACCCAGGTTCAGATCCCTGGTACTGTATGCCATGCCTCTGGGCAGAAACCAGGCAAGGTGACACATGCCTGTAATCCAGCACTTGGGGAGACTGAGACAGGAGGATCACTATGAGTCTGAGCTGCATAGTGAAACCCAGTATCAAATACATAAATAAAAGATTTTTTAATTACAAAAATGAAAATAAAGTTAAAACAATTGCACATGTTCATAATTGTGAAATTATATTTAATCACACAGATACAGATACACCTAAGTCTCAAAGAAAACATTTGTCATGACTTTACTATATTATCAAACTAAAAATTATGACTTAGGACTTGCCTATGCTTACAAACTCCCATGACCAACTGTGTTCATGTTTTTCCTCTGTCCTCTCACATATCAGGTTATAAAAGCACATATATCTGACTCAGAGTGATGAGTTGAAAAATTCTCCCTCCCTCCAAGGGGAGGGAAAATGGTAAAAGAGTTGAAAGAAAGCAGGATCCTTTTATTAACTGATGCTTATTCATACTGACCTCCCGTCATATCCATGTATCTTTTGCCAATGAATCTACATTTATTCAGTATCTATAAGAACCTATAAGGCCCTTATTAAACTCTTTCTTGTGGAAGAATAATTTCCTGACAGACAGTGTTATTTCAGGGCTAAACAGATCTTTAAAAATTTTAAAACCAGCAGTAATTTCTGTTTTCTGCTAGACTTTAACAGGCTGTATAATTTTGAAGTGATAGAAACCATTAACTAAAATCTCAAAGGCTGCTCCCTTACCTTTCTAGTCACATACTCATGCTCTCTCTCCTCTCTCTCTCTCTCTCTCTCTCTCTCTCTCTCTCTCTCTTTCTCTCTCTCTCTCTGTCTCTCCCTGTCTGTCTCTGTCTGTCTGTCTGTCTGTCTGTCTGTCTGTCTGTCTGTCTCTCTCTCT
>NW_004524590.1:19492906-19493990 GCF_000260255.1 Octodon degus
TCTCTCTCTCTCTCTCTCTCTCTCTCTCTCTCTCTCTCTCTCTCTCTGTCACATGCCTTATAAGCATTTTTTTTCCTTCCCACCTTTTACCTCTCTGATTCCCTCATTTCAAACGATGCTTTAATATATCCATAGCAGTGCTGGAAAAAATAGAGCAACATGGTACCTCCAAAGGCTCTGGCTTATGCATTAACAGCCTCGCTTCCTAGCCCTCTTCACCATGTAAACTGGAACAGATCCCCAACTTTTGTGACCTGACATGACTTATACCTTTTCCTGCAAGTTATTATAAGTTCTGGTGAGATGACACAAGAGAAAACTCTTCCACAATTTAGACTTGCGGTAATTTTCAGTCACCTTCCTTAGTGAGCAATACATATTATGATGGCTTGCAGCCACATAAACACGTGGAGAAGAGAGATTATATTCCCTACATTGCCCACTGAGAATGTTCTCATGCGGACGGCTCTCAGAGAGTATCTGAGGAATAGGATGTCATGGCCTGTTTTCTATTACTATGATAGAATACCTCTGACCTGGTAATTTATAAAGAAATAAGACTGAGCTAGCTCATACTGCTGGAGACTAGAAGTCCAGGATTAGGAACACACATTTGCTGGGATCTTGGTAAGAAACTCATCTTACTCTTACTTGTGGCAGAAAGTTAAAAGGCAAGCGGACATGTTCAAACAGAGGCAAGCAAAAGGCTGGCAGATGCTTTGCAACCACCCCGTCTTATGATATCTAACTCACTATGAAGGAAGTGCCTTAATACCTTCATGTGAGCAGAGAGCCCATGACCGAAGCACTTTTTACAGGCCCTACCACCCCCTCAATACTGTTATGATGCCAATTAAACTTCAGGGTGAATCTTTTAAAACTTGTTTTTACAGACCAATGATAATACCTTTTTATGTGTCACAATGTAAAACGTCAGGGCATCTACAAATTATGTACTAATCAACTCAGAATACTTAGGCATCTTATCCTCATGAAGAGAACATTTAATATCTGTTTTACTAGCTATTTGGAACTATGGGATATGATATTGTTGGGCATAATCACTGTGCATGTAACAAAAAAT
>NW_004524590.1:19494187-19505825 GCF_000260255.1 Octodon degus
CCTCCCTGCCTCTGGAATTCAGTGGACACACACTATATCTGAACCATACAATGTGCCAAAGACAAATCTAAAGTGGGTCTCCATCCTGGCTGCACATTAAAGTCACCTGAATGACATCTAAAAAGTACCAAAATCCAGATCACTTCAATCTCCAGGACAAACACATCAGAGGCTGGCAACAGCAGAGTTGGCGACTGTTCTTAAGAGCGCTGTCTTCTCAAACTCTGTTGAACGTTAGAATTGCTTGGGGAATCAACAAGCTTCACCCCTGGACCAAACAAATTAGAACTTCTCAGGACAGGAGGCAGGCATCATTGTATTAGGGTCCTTGAATATATCCCAGATTCAGCCAAGAGAGTGCTGGACAGAGAGGTGAAGGCATACTCCCTTGCTTGGTCTCCATCTCTTCTCAGTGGCTGAAACACACACAGCTGTTGGCAGCGGCTGTTTGCACAGAGCACTCAGCAATTTATATTCTTCAGACCCTGCCTGACCTGGAAGAAATGTTAGACACAAACACTTCGGATAGGCTTATGTCTTCTATGCCCACTTATTCAAGTTTACTAACAGAACTGTTTAGATCTGGTCCTACCCTTCCTTCTATTCAGAAAATAATATTGACTAAAGACACAAATATCAATAATAGATTTCAAATGAATGAACAAGTAGCCTGGAAAGGCTACCAATTAGAGATTTAGGGAAAGAACTTCAAATGCCCAAAACAAGCCCACAAGAGATCATCTTAAAGTAGCACCTGTTTTAAGATACTCTAATAGACACTAAAGAAGTTATATCATTCAAAGGGGTTTTCATTCAACGTTAATATGTAGTTAATATGTAACATTCCTCTGCATTAGGCCCTAAAGACTGAAGGAACAGAGAAGGTGAAACAGATATACTAATGAAGAAAAGGAAAAGAGAAAGGGTAGAGTGAGAGAAGGAGAGAGAAAGGAAAGGAGGACAGATGATATCCTCAAAATTTTTTAAAGATTTATTTATTTATTTGGTGCAGGGTCTCGCCACACAGCTCAGACTCATAGTGCCCCTCCTGTCTCAGCCTCTCTGGCGCTGGGATGACAGGCGTGCATCACTATGCCCAGTTTCAGTGGCTGTGTGGGGCCTGCACAATATGTGGTATCAGGGATTGAACTCAGGTTTTGCGCTTGCCAGGCAGGTGCTTAGACCACTGAGCTATCTCCCTGGCCAGTTTCCTCCAGTTTTAAAGAAGCCCAAAATCAAAGAGGGAAGAGACAGAAAAGATTTATTTATCTATTGATTAGTAAAATGCAAGGAAAAATGAAAATGTGAATGAATGAGTGAGTACGTGGTTTGAACAAGAAAGATCCACTTGCCTTTATTGCCGTTCCTGGTGTTTCAGATGATTTCCAGACTATTGGAACAATTTTATAGTTTATGAAGTAAAAACAAGAGAGAGAATGGCAGGGACTTAGACTAGGATAAGCATTTTCAGCTCTGGCTTTTCTTCTCTAACCATCTGTTCTTTCTCTCCCAACCTTTATTTGTAAAGACTTTCCCCACAAGGTATCTCCCTCCTCCGTCTCTTCTCCATATATTGTTTTTAGAAAGGTTTCTGATTTGTTACATAAAATAGCAACATATTGTTCATGAACTCTTCAAGGGAAAGTCAGAATAGAAATAAAACAGATACATATATAACTTTTATAAATAAAGCATGCACATAACCCCAGTGGATTGGAAGAACAGTTATATAAGGGACTAGGGAGAAGCATTTTCACACTGTGTCATCTGCTAACGTTAATGAGTTAATTAAATTAGAAAAATTCCACTGCCAAAAGAGAAAACATCCACATCCGTGGGATGCTGGGGGAATTATAGACCATAGCACTCAATACATTCTGTTCAAGCTTATTTTTTTTTTCCTTTGAGCAGGCTGTGGAGAGCTACACTTAAAAAGCCATCCAATTTCAAGAGAGTATTTTCCATCTGGGGCTAGTTGGGCAGAGTATGCTCTAAACTCTGCAAAGCCTGCTGAGAGACAATGCAACTTGTTAAGAAAACAGTTTATAAAATGCAATGCTGTCTGAAATCCAGCAAAAGGCTTAACTGTGATGTCCCCATACTCTGTAGAATTCATTATTTTTCATTAAATGTCTTTGCATACGAGTGCAAAAAGAAAATGATTCAGGAAATGGATACACTAAAATAAATCAAGAGCCGATACATTTTTGCTGCTGCTTTCACTAGTAATTGGGATATTTCAAATTACCTATTGTCTTCTTTTTCTCTTGTAAAAGTTCTTCTATTATAGTAACCTCCCTTCATCCTTCCCTGCCTTTGGATGTCCTGATGTGAGAAAGAAATGCTAAAAGTCAAGTAAATAAGATTAAAGGATTAAGCCTTAGAAAGCCATCAAGGCACTATAAACAATAGAAAGAATTTTAGTAAAACATAAAGAATATGCCGTTAAAGATGCCCTAAGTAACACCAACTGTCAAGATGAAATGAGAACAGTCCGAAAGACGGTTTCCTTTTTATATTCAGGGTTTAATTAAAGAGAATGCCATTCACTTGTTGAAGAAAGGTACACTACAATGTCTTTAAAAAGACAAAACAGTCAATGATCCCTAATTTAAATGATAGCAAGAAAGTTAGATTTAACTTTTACACACACACACACACACACACACATACACACACTCCTAGACGCACATACTTTAATATACAGTACATGCAGGTCTACAGATAGACATACGTGCACCCTATGCATACATTTACATATATGTATGAATATTTACTCAATCATGGCTATATTTATACACACTATACACATACACATATATGAACATCTATAGTTATCTCATCTTCTTTTCGCCTCACTCTGGTTATCAAAATTTCTAATTACGTGTGATCAACCCCATCAAGTACTTGGTCATTTATTCTTATACAGACTTTGAAGGTTTAGAAACAAGAGGATTTAGTGTAGGGCAAATGGACAAATCAGAGCTTCTCAAATGCATGTAGGAAAACCTGAAGGAAATGCAGGAAACCCTGATGAATCCTTCAAAAATGCAGACTCTGAGTCTGTGAACCTGTAGCATAACCTGAGACTCTGCATTTCTAAGAAACTCAGGCTTCTAGTCTGTAGATTGCTTTTTGATGGTGAAGGACTGGAAACATAAAAAGGAACTTATCTAAGTACACTGCAAGTGTGAAATATTAAGAATTTTCTCATAAAGTTGTGTTGATCTAGCTCAATTCTATGTGGCTTAGTTCCTCATGTAATCCAAGAGTTTCGGTCTTGGACTAGAGTTCTGTGTTTACCTCCACACAGGACAACTGGAATCCCAGCACCTGGTATTTAAATGGCTTACTGCAACTCCCCACTTCACCTCCCAGCCAGCAGTTACTGCCTCTACATGAAACCAAGTGGCTGTTCTGTCCCTGCAGGACTGCTCTAAGGACCAGTGGCTCACACCACCTCCAGAGAGCTCATGTCACTTTGAGGGTCTCTGGTAGCTAGAAAGTGCCAGTCTTCTTGGCTCTTCACTCCCTAACCACAGCTGTTTCCTGCAGTGAGTGGAATATGTTTTTGTTGCCTCATTTATCTGTGATGGATTCTATTTCATCAAAAGTCTCACACCCCTACCTTCCTTGTTACTGTCTCTGAAATGTTCTAAACTGTTGCCAAAAAAAGAGAAAAGGACCTATGAGATGGTAATGTTTCCCCAGGTTAAGCTTATCACACACTGAAAGCAGTCATTCTCTTTGCAGAAGCTCTGAGAACTAACAGCAACAACAAAATTTAGAGTATAATATTAAAATTCACACCTTCACTGCCAAACTTTCTATTTGCCTCAAAGACAATCACACTCAAATTTTTTCTAGAAATATGTCAACACTGATTGGTTTTTTTTTCTCAATAGAATGGATCAACACCTATCCTTTCATAATTGGTTTTGGTCTCATATATTCAATATATATGAGTTTGATTTAATTTTTATAGTTACTAGTCTATAGAATAGATGACTGATAAATTGCTTGCTAACTTAGATAATTACAGATGGCCAGACTTAGATCATTACAGATGTCTGCTGAGTCCAAGCAGTATTGTCCTGAAGCTCTATACACGAATTATTCTATAAAGCTTAAATCTCTCTGAGTGTATTGGTATTGACACAGGCCTAAAACCTCAGTATTCTGCAAGGATGAGGCAGGAGGATGGCAAATTTGAGCCCTGCCTGGACTGTTTACTGACTTGCAGAAACTGTCTCAAAATAGAAAATACAAAAGGTATAGAGAGAGCTCAGTGCAAAAGTCCTAGGTAAAATTCCCAGCACCACAGTACCATAAAAGAAAGATTAGATATCTAAAAATGGAATTAAGATGCAAGAAATTTAAAATTTTGGTAGAAATTGCCTCAATGATTTTCTTCAAAATATTTTAAGAACATATATTATCCCCAGTAGCATATGAGAGCATCTGTTTTCCATATAGTTGTGTTTACTGCACAGAATCAATCTTCAAGTTTGAACATATTAATAAAAGAAAAATGCTGCATTGTTTCAATTTTAAAAAACTATGAATTAGTGAAGCTATACATCTTTGAAAGCTTTTGAAGTCACTTGAATTATTTTCTTGTAATTGTGTGCTTAAATTTTCCCCATTTTCCCATTGTCTTCCATATGCATTACATTATAAAAGATCTTAATATTTCAGATATTAATTTCTTATTAATAGATATTGCAAATATTTTCTCCCATTATTTGTTGGCTCTTTGTGTTTGCACAGAATGTTATAATCAATTTGTAGGCAAGTGCATTGATGTTTTCTGTTATGTTTTCTAAATTAAAAGAACTTTTCTTTTATGTTCTCTTAATATTTTTATGGTACAATCAGATTAAATTTAGGAACTTAGGTCCATGGTGTAAGGCCTGTGTTTAACTTTATTTTTTAGAAGATATTAATTCATTAATTCTATAATTGACATTTTCCCCCACTGATTTGAAATGTCATCTAATCCTAACAACATTCAACATATGCAAGATCCTTTACTTTGGTTTTCTATTTTTTAAAAAGTTGAAATATTGGTCTATGACTACACCATATCACTCTGCTTAATTATAAGCTCTCATGAATTCTGGTGTCTTATAGTCAAATCCATGTTCGGTTGGTATTTTTTCCTTAGATGTGTCTTCTAGAGAAATTTTAGGATCGGCTCATTATGTTTAACAAAACCATTCAGATTTTCACTGCACTGGATGGACTTAATTGTACATATTTAGAAGAGAATTCACAGCAACGCACTCTTCAATCTTCCCACTCCGTGACAGGAAATGTGTGATGGGTCTTTGAAGGGCCACACATTCTTCGTTCCAGGATGCCCTGACCTGACTCCCTTTTCATCTGTATTTTCTGTGCTATCTAATGAAGGAGCCCTTTGCTCTACTCCTTTTATCTGGAAGGGCTCATGATTCCTAAACCAAAAGAGTGTAGCAAAGTGATAGTGAGCCCTGGTGTTGTGCGTGAACAAGCCCTGGAGTTTCCACCCCATTCAAGAGGGGAAACGGAGGGGGCTTCTGCTGAGATCACCCTGGACCCACAAGCTCCAGACAAGCCTTCAGCTGAATACAGTAAAGTCAACAGAAAAGCCACACAGATTGCCGTGGAATTATGAAAAATAAGTCACTGTTTCACCAACTACCAGAGTGTTTTGTTCGGCAGCAATGAGTAATGTTAAAAGAATGTCTCTTCATTAATTTGCATCATTTGTTCATTTCCATCATAAAGTATTGCAATTCTCACGCAATACACCTTGGGTGTAATTTCTTTAGATCCTAGGTATTTAGAACTTTTGTTGTCTTTGAGTTTTAAAATATGTTTTCCCTAGTTGTATTTTCTAATAGGTTACAGATAGTACAAGGAAAATGAAAAAAAAATAAATAAATAAAAGAAAGAAAGAAAGAAAGAAAGAAAGAAAAGAAAACTATTGGGTAATCAACTTTGAATTTCCATTTAACCATTTTCTGGAGCATTCGTGCTAGTTCTGAATACACTTACTTTATTTTGTGGAAAGTTTAGGATAGAAAATAGCTGCTCAGTATGGTGATGCACGCTTGTAAATCTCGGCTTGTAAGCGAGGAGGATCAAGGCACGTTCCAGGTAGGCCCAGACTACAGAGTGAGTGTGCGGTGAGACCAAACTGCACAGCAAGACACTGTCCCACTCAACCCAGCTATTCCTCTTCTGGGTATCTTCCCAGAAGAAAAAAAAAAGGCATACCACAGTGATACATGTGCATGTATGTTTACAGCAGAACAATTTGTCATAGCTACATCTTGGAAACAACCCAAATGCCCATCAACTGAGGAATGAATAAAAAAGATGCAGTATTTTTTTATATAGTGGAGTATTACTCAGCTATAAAGATAAACCTGATGCTTTTATAGGTAAATGGATGTAGCTAGACTATTATCAAAAGTGAAATCAACCAGATTCACATGCGCAAACACCTTATTGTCTCCCTAGTACAAGAAGCTGAAGCAGTAAATAGGATCTAAAAGATACAAGAGTACATGTGCACTTTGTAGTACTTTGTACTTAAATATACTGAAAGAGAAAGGAACTGCTCAAAAGGAAAGAACAACTGGGGTAGAGGAAAGGAGAAAAGAAGGAAGTGAAAAAAAACGAAAAGATACGATATATAAAAAAAGATAGCTAAGATAACTGTCCTACTAATTTCTATTTGCTGAAAAGAACAGTTAGTGCTTATATGGCTTCATCAGTTTTGCATGCCTGTGTCCGGTGACCTGAGCAACTACTCTGAAGCTAACAATGCACAATATAATAGCCATTGTTCATTTCCTATCATCTAGGAAATTGTTGTGTTTTCTCACTTTCAAAGAAAATAGCAAGTCTTTGGTTCTTTCAATTCAATATGTAGGATTTCTGTTTATTTCTCTGATCATTATGCATTGACTGGGAGAAGAAATTTTGGTGGGAACTTTTGTTCCTTATTTCCATAGAATTACTTGTAAGGTTTTCACTGGCTAGTATGTCATTGTGTATTTACAGGTATCAGTTACCAGACTGAGGACATTCCTGTAATTTCTTTTAGTCTTGTAATGCTTTAAAATATTTCATTGTTAATTTACAATGTTAAACATACTGAAAGGTACATGAAATAACAGATATTCATATGCCTGCCATACACACTTAACATAGTCGATTTTTTGTCATACTTGTATAAATACTTCCTTTTTCAACTAAATCAAACATTTTAGAGATCATTAAAGTTCTATTTCCTCATATCATTCTCCTTTCTTTTCATCAGTGACCACCATGTTGTAGTCTGAAAGTATCATTTCTATACATCAATGCATTTACTATATTAAATATTGTCCCCAGAGTGATAGGAGATCCTGCATTTTGTGTCCATCTAAGTTTATAGAGATAGCAGGACACCTTTTATATTCAGTTGCAAGTTTTTTCCACCTAACATTACTTCAATTTTTTTTACACTTTACATTTATGTTATTGAGATGTACCAATGTACATAAAAATTCTAGTTCCTTGGGCATATTTTAAGAATTGTATTAGATGCAATTAGAGTGGTTTACATGGTTCCCAAACAGTAAGTATTCAATTTGTTTCCTTTTGTGCCACTCACACTCACATTACAGGCAGTGCTTCTGTGCACATTCTTGTGCATACGTGTATCCTTGTGGCCAGAAGCAGAAACTTCCCTCCCACAAGGAGAAATCATGGGAGCGTTCATCACATGTTTGGTTCAGTAGAAGTATCGACTTATTTTCTGAAAATGTTTCCACTGTGGCAGTTTACACGATGCTATCCATGTTAGAAATTCCTGATTTTCCCCTGGCTTTTATAGAAAATAAGCAGTTATTTTGTAGTTATTTTTGCAGTTAGGTTAGATGGATTCCTGGGGTGCCAGAGGAGTGTCTCCAGGCTGCACGAAGCACAGTTTCGCCTATGTATTCATTTGAGGTCCTTCCTATGAGAAGGGGCCACGTCAGACAGGCACAGCAGTGGCAGTCAGGCGGGAGTTTTTCTGAGCTCTGCCTGAATCTTGATGTTTCTCAACCCTTTTTTAAATCATTGCCCTTTACTACATCCTGGGTTTTTTTCTAATTGCACCTTTCTCCCATAAAACTTCAATATCATGCACATATTAAATATTTGTGTACATGCTATTGCTTTTTAGAGGGCCCCCAAACTATTATGTTATCATAGAATTATTTTGTTGTTGCTGTTGTTGGTTTTATTTTCCTCTGGGGGACTGTTTTGTTTATTTTATTGTGGATTATTCTGTTTATTATTTTCCTACTAGATTTATACTTTTAAAATTTTATTTATTAACACAGGTTTGCAGTACATGCATTTTACAATCATTTTGGGGAGTTGGTACCAATACAGAATGCAGTTTGGATGTTTTAAATTCCCATCCCTCCTGCTCCTGCCCCCTTCCCTAATTCTCATTTCTCCCTTTCATTCTTTCTGCTGTTATTAATCTTTGTTCACCTTTGTGCCATATAATGTCCACACTCATTGAGGTGATTAATATCCTGCGCTTGGCACAACTTCATTCTGCCTGCTTCCCAATCCCTTCCTCTCACCCCTCACCACTGGTCCCCTGGACCCTTCCCATCTGCAAGAGACCTATCCCCTCCCCCAAGCCTTCCTTTAGTTTTCTCTTAGTTTATACCTTGTCTTACTCAATGTGAGGTACCATACAGTATTCAAGCTTCTGTCTAAACTATTTCACTCAATGTTATATTTTTCTAAGTGCATTTATTTTCTTACAAATGTCTCAGATTTGTCCTTCCTTGTAGCTGAGTTTATTCCATTATGTATAGATGCCATATTTTCACTAGCCAATCATCTGTTGGTGGGTATATAGGATGCTTCCAGGAATTAGCTATTATGAATTGTGCTGCTATACACTGATGTTCATGTTCCCCTATAGTATGATGTCCTAAGCTCTTTGGGGAAGGCACTTGAAAAGAGGAGAGCTGGGTTATATGGAGTTTCTAATTTTAGTTCATTGAGAAATCTTCACGCTGACTTTCATGATTGTACTAGTTTAAATTTCCACCAACAGTACAGGAGGGTTCCTTTTTCAACACAGCTATGTAGTCATGGCTTTTGGGTGGTATTTTTTGTTTGAGGTTTTGATTCTTTTGTGAAACAGGCTCTCACTATGTAGTTCAGGCTGGCCTTGAGCTCACTATGCAGCCTCAGTTGGCCTCAAACTCACAGTGAGCCTCCTGCCTCAGCCTCATAAGAACTGTGACTACAGGTGTACCCTCACCATGCCTGGCTGCTACTTTTTTTATCTCATGATGATTGCCAATATTTCTGGAGAGGGATGGAATCTTAGTGTTGTTTTAATCTCTAATGGCTAGACATAGTGAAAATTTTTCCACATATTTGTTGACCATTTATACTTCTTCCTTTGTGAAGTGTCTGTCTGTTCATTTCATTTGCCCATTTCTTGAAAGAGTATTCAATTTTAGATGGTCTAAGTTTTTGGGTTTTTTATAGATCCTAGATATTAGTCCTCTGTCTGAGGAGTAGCTAGCAAAAACTTCTCAATCTGTAGTTTGCCTCTTTCACTCTACTAATTGATTATTTTCCTGTACATATGCTTTTTAGTCTGATTCTTGCTGTTGTGTCTTATGCAGTTGTGGTTCTACTTAGCTAAGCTTTTCCTATGCCTAAGCTTCAAGTGTTTTACCTATCTTATCTTCCAGTAGACTTAATGTATTTGTTTTAGTGTTGAGATATTTGGTCCATGTTGATTTTAAATTAGTATACAGCAGAGAAATAGTTCCAGTCACAACCTTCTGTGAACAGTTATCCATTTTTTTCAACACCATTTGTTGAATGGGCTATCTTTCTTCTAATATGTACTTTGGCCTCTTGGTCAAATTTCAAATAGCTAAGTGTTCCTGGTGATATTTCTGGGTCATCTGTGCCATTGCATTGATCCATGCATCTATTTTTGTTGCACAATCATACCAACTTTGTATCTATTGCTTTGTGGGATAGCTTGAGGACAGGTATTGTGAGGCTTCTTGCTTTCCTCTTGTTGCCCAAGATTTCTTTTGCTATTATGCATCTTGTCTGGTTCCATTCAAATTTAAGCATTGTATTCTCTGCATCTGTAAAGTATATTGTTGGTATTTTGATTAAGATTGGATTTTGCTTTTTGTACTAAAAACAATTTAAACCTTTCAGATTCACAAATTTTTTTTTTTTTTTTTTGGTGGGGGCAGAATGCAACTGGATTGTCTTGCATAGTTGGCAAAACTAATAACTTCTGACTAATAGAATGTGGGAACAGTGACAACAATTCTGAACTATTTCACTAGTGGACACATGTAGTTAATGAAGTGCCTTATGGGAAAATAAACAGTTGTGTTATCTGTTAACAAATTAAACTCTGAGAACTGTCTTAAGGTAATTTCAGGATCGGGCAAATATGACAGCGCCTGCTCATGCAAACCTAGGTAGTGCATATTAATGCCTCCGTATGGCTTCAGATGCAATCAAGACACACAGTAGGTAACACAGGATGGATGAGGCTGCTCCTGGCTTAACACAGGTACATGACTTTATAGTACACTGGCTTTTATAAGTAGGAGCACACCCTAAAATAAAGATAAAAGTGTGGTATAGTAAATACATAAACAACACAGTCATTTATTATCACTATCAAATATCATGTAGTGTACATAATTCGATGTGCTCCTTTTCTCTAGCATCAGCACTAACATGCACCTATAATATCCTGTGCTATTAACCTGGAATGTCTCTCAGTGATAGGAATTTCTCAGAGCCTTAGAATTTAATAGGATCACATCAAATGTGCAGTCCGTCTTTGAGCAAACCCATTATGCAGCACATGAGTGTAGACGATTGGATAAAGTCTACAGCCAGAGACTCAAATGGCCAGGATGGGACGAGTAACAGAAACAGGGCTGGCCCTCAGGGAACCGTGTTACCCCAACAGGCAGACCCGCCATCATGAGGGTAGAGTGCATTTTGCCAACGCCATCACATTTTGAAAAACAGCCACAAATCCAGATATTTATATGAAGTCTCTCAGGTTTTAAAGATTGGATTTTTACAAACTATCTCTCAAGCAATGTAAAATTCACCTGTGAGGATTATGAAGCACAGAGGCCGCTCATTCACAAGCTTTGGCTACATGAGTTTTCACAAACCTCTCTCTCTAACATTTGATAATTATGTTTAGCTTGAATTATTATAAATCTCCAGGAAAAGAGGAAGATAGAAACCCTAAATACTAATGTCAATTAAAAAAAAAAAAAAACCTAAGTAAAGCAAAGCTAAGGAGTCTAATTTACCTATCACCTGCCTGTGCAAAATGAAGAAACTTGAACTTCTTTACAGATAATTTTTCTATTTTTATGTGAAGTCAAAACATAAAAGAAATTTTCATAAGTTATTCAATTAAGCTCTATGGCTGGGGAGATAGTTCAGCAGTATAAGCATCTGCCTGGTAAGCACAAAGACCTGAGTTCGAATACCAGAACTACACGCTGCGCTGGCCCAGGAACCCTGGCCCTGTGCTGTGCTAGCCACTGAAACTGGGCGTGGTAACATATGCCTG
>NW_004524590.1:19506335-19512885 GCF_000260255.1 Octodon degus
TCTCCCTTAAATATTATATATTCTTTTAATAAATTCTTTGACTTATGTCAGTATATGTTTAGGGAATCTTTCGTTTATCTATGTTTTCCTTCCTTGTTAGTTGCACTATATGTGTCTGACTACACTAAAAAGTAATTCAGATCACACTTATATATTTATTATTATCATTATTACTATTATTTTAATCTTTTATTTATTTATTTAGTACAAGATCTCACTACACAGCTCAGACTTGTAGTGATCCTACTGTCTCAGCCTCCCCAGGGTTGGGATTACAGGTGTGCACCACCATGCCCAGTTTCAGGGGCTGGAATGGTGCACCTGGGATTCCAGGGCAGGTACTGGGGATGAAACACAGGTCCTTGTGCTTACCAGGCAGGTGTTCAGACCACTGAGCTATCTCCCCAGCCCCACACTTACATATTTTTGATAATGCACACTAATTAAGCTACCTGGCTACATCTGTTCCTCATTTTTGCTTTACATTTTGCACGCTTATGGATTATCCAGGATTTATGAAATCTTTTTTTTTTTTTCAGAACCTGGGATTGAACTCAGACTCCTGCGCTTGCCAGGCATGTGCTTATTCCACTGAGCCATCTCTCTGGCCCTGTTTTATGAAATCTTGATACACTTTGAAAATTCAAGTATAAAGATATGTATTTGGGCTTCTACCACTAATCATTTATGCCTGCATTTTCTGACAAATTATGTAGTTTTTCATTCCTCAGTTTTTCCGTCTCATATACAAAGAGAAATGTAGCAAGCTAGCTCCAAGATCCATTTTGGTGCTAAAATATTTTGGTTAGTTTTAAAGTATAAAACAGTTTTAAACTATAACATAGCTTTAAAAGAATTTAATGGTTTTTAATTAACTGCATTTCATAATTTACAACTTTATTGACATATATTTCCCATATCATAATATCAACTATTTAAAGTAAACAACTGAGTGATTTTAGTGAATTCAAATAGTTGTGGACTCATCACCAAAATCCAACTTTAGGACATTTTCAGCACTATGCAAAGCACATACTTGTTTTCTTGTTTGTTTGTTTGTTTGTATTTTCTTGTTTAAAAAAATTTAGTCAAAAAAAACAAAATTCATAAACTGGCATATTTCTTTTTAAAGGACAGACTAGAATTATTTTGTGCATATCTCATTTTAGGTCTCAATCTTGATTACTGATATTTATATTGTACTATTTGCACTATGTACACTTACATTAAAACAGTACTACTTTTATAACTTTAACAATCTAATGTTGTCTTCCTTGATTACCATTTAGTATGATTTCTTATTGGATGTTTAAAATGAGTAACTTTTGTGTTCTTTAATAGAAAAAAAAAAAGTTACCAAGCAAACCTATGTTATTTCCAAAAGGTCTTTTAAGGAAATCATAATTGAATATTTACCAAAAAAATGAATTGCTTTTCTTGGTGAGCTCACCAAGCTAAATTTCTGCATATGGTTTAAGACAAATATTTACAAGAATATATGAAATGTGTAAGCTTCTTTCAGCCATCTTAGACTGAATCTTATTACATGAAGTCCCTGACCTATGAGCACCTGAGCTGCGAATTTTCACGCGTGAACCAACTTCCCAGTAGGGACATTCCCGGTTTTTAGTCACATCTCTACCTTACCTTTTTAAGGTGACCATGAGTGTAAAAATAATTTACAGTATTTTTGTGAGGTTTTTTTATGCTTTACATTGTGTATCTGTGTCAGCTGTGTGTAAGGCTCACTCTGTTGTACTCACAACAGATCCAATTTACGAATGTTCTCTGGGAATGGAACTGGTTCACTAGTCAGGGAGTTACTGTACTTAATTCATGAGAGACTTATCACAAAAACCAATGTTCATAGATTTAGTGAGCTCAAAAAATAAGAAAGAAATCACTGGACTACAGTTTAGAAACTTGTTTTCTAGTCCTAGCTGTCCCAGAGATACGATGGTGGGATTCTCTTCACTTTTCTTAGCCTACTTTCTTGCTCTACAACTGGCAACCACTAATTAACTGCTTCCTAAACATCAAGTTGACAGTCTATGACTTCTGATGCTGAAAGTCCGGAAAAAAGGGAAACTGAGCTAAAAAACCTCTAAATGCTCTGCTCTAGAGTTATGAACAGGAGTTTACTCATATTGTTTCCTGAGATTCATATACAAAGAATTCCAAATAACAGCAAAAGAGAATTATTAGAAGTTTCTTATGTGAACTCTGGTAAAATAACTTTTAAAATCAGAAGCAGGTTTTCTGTATTCATTCAGAAGATGATTCAACTGTAGAAGGAACCTTTTAGCAATATGAAATCCTGTATTTAACAATGTTTTTTTCTCAGTAATTATTTTAACTTTTATAATCTTGAAGAGATTCCTTCATTTGAAGTTTTTCATACATTCAGATATTTTGCATGATGTCTGATGTGATCAGCAATAAAGGTGACAATGAAGTAGTGTCTATGATCATAACCCTTTTGTAATCTAAAAACAACAGGGATTTTCTTTTCTGTACAAGCAGCGATGGAGTTATCTTGGAGCAGCCGACCATCTCCAAGGAACTGGTCATCTTTTCCCTGATCAATCAGCATGTCCAGCTGGGAACCTGGATAAAACTTCACAAGATAAGTTGCACCATAAGTCTTCTACTTACTTTGATCTGTTCCCAAACATCCAGTAAAGGCTTTTTTGCCCCAAGGACAGATCACAAGGTTGCAAACTGGAGCTAATGCTGACACAGATTTGTATTTTCCAGGTTTTTCAAAGCACAAATCAGAGCTCCATGGCCTCCCATGGAGTGGCCAAAAATAGATGCCCTCTGGGGGTCTCCTGGAAAATTGGCATTTATGAGTTGGGGAAGCTCCTCTGTTACGTAAGAGCGCACTCTGTAATGAGTTTCCCAAGGGTCTTCAGTAGCATTCACATAAAACCCTGCTCCAGGGCCAAAGTCCCAGCTATCTTCTCCTTTAATATTGCATCCATGAGGGCTGGTATATGGAGCGATGACAAAAAGACCATGTTCTGAAGCAGCTTGATGACAACCAGATTTTGATATAAATTTTGTTCTGTGCAAGTTAAACCAGAGAGCCGATATAGGGCCGGGCACGTTCCAGTTTCTGCCTTTGGTGGTAAGTAGACAGCACATTTCATTTTACATTTTAGCTCCACATTCTCATGTTCAAAAACTTTTTGCAATCCCCCAAAGCAATTGTTGCTGGAAATCTGCTTTAACGCCATTCTTATCCTGTCTAATGGGTATTCGCTTGTCTGTGCCACAGGACGGATCCTCGGGCACTTTGGCAGCAGCGCCGGTACCAGAAAGTCCACAGGTAGGGCGGTGCAAAGCACATATTTGCAGTTTTTTGACTGGTCCTTACCCATGTCCAGTCTTGGGCAACAACTAATCTATCTTCTATCTCCACGGATTTCTTTATTCTGGATATCTTCTTTAAATGATACCATGATACATGGTCTTTGTTACTGATCTCTTTCACTAAGTAAAATGTTTTTATATTTATTTATTTATTTACTTATTTATTTATTTTGGTACCAAGGATTGAACTCAGGACCTTATGCTTGCTAGGCAGGTATTATTGGTACTGGGGATCAAACTCAGGATCAAACTCACTTGCCAGGCAGCTGCTTACGACACTGAGCCATCTCCCTGGCCCAATCAAATGTCTGTTAAGAGTCATTTGTGTTGTAGCTATCATTACCTCATTCCTTTGTATGGCTTAAGTATATTTCACTGCCCAGAACTGTATTTAACATTTGTGTATTCATTAGTTATTGAATATTAGATGGTTTCCATATTGTTGTTATGAATAATCATACAATACAATCACTTTTTGATATGGACCTATGTTTTCATTTCTTTTGGCTATGTATGTAATAGAAGAAAAATTTTCAGATCAAGTAGAACTTCTACGATTAGCATTTGGGTGACATGCATGAGAAACTCAGTTTTTCTATGTAAGTGTCAACATTTGCTATTGCTTATTTTTTTTTTATTATAGCTGTTGTAGTTGATAAAGAATGGCATTCCATTGCAGCTTTGACTTCTATGTCCTTAATGACACATAATGTTGGCCAACATTTCATGAGCTTATTGGATATTCACATGTCTTCTCTGAAGAAGTATCTGTTCAGACTTTTTCCAATTTTTTTAAGCAAAAGTAGTGGTTCATCTTTTTATTGTATGGAGTTGAAGTTCTTTATATATCCTGGATAAAATTCCTTGCAAGAGCTACTTTTTGAAAATATTTTTCCCATTCTATGTGTTGTCTTTTCACTTTCTCCCTAGTGTGCTTTGATGTACAAAATGTTACTGAAACACAAGTTATCAGCTTTTTTCCTTTTATTGATTATGCTTTTTGATGGTATATCTAAGAAAACTGCCTAATCCAAGTCAATAAAGACTTTTTCCTATTTCATAATTTTATATGTTTACCTTTTGCATTTAGCTCTATGAGGCATGTTGAGTTAAATTTTGTATGAGATGAGGCAGGAGCCAAAAGTCATTCTTTTATACAAAGATTTCCATAGTTCTTCTAGCACTATTTGCTGAAAATACTGTTATTTCTTGCCACAGAATTCCCTTGGCCCTCTGTCAAAAATCAATTAACTGCAAGAGAATTCATCTCTGTACTCGAGATTCAGTTTCCTTCGTGTCTGTCAGTGCCACACTATCCACTGGCTAGAGCTTGGTAGT
Organism: Octodon degus; assembly: GCF_000260255.1. Taxonomy (NCBI): domain Eukaryota; kingdom Metazoa; phylum Chordata; class Mammalia; order Rodentia; family Octodontidae; genus Octodon; species Octodon degus. The sequence goes on from NW_004524590.1 coordinate 19,511,049, forward strand.
GGGCTTTGAGATAGTGAGTGTGACGATCTCTCTTTTTTTAAAAGAGAATAAAAATTTTAAAAAAACAATAAAAATGATACAGAATTTGGAAATTAACAATAGCTATTATATTGAATATTGTTATCTTCAAAGTAGTCACTTAGCTTTCTGTCCCTTTTGGGTAGCTTGCATCTGCACATGAATTTTAGCATCATCTTGAAACGTAGGCGAATTGCACCAAGACTGCGCATCAGCCTCAAGAGAGCTGCAAGCTAACAGTGTTACGCCTTCCGGCTCATAAAAGTAGGATGCATTTCTATTTATTTAGGTTCATTCAATTTCTTTCAGCCATATTTCATAGTTTTTTTGGTATATAAGTCCAGCATTTAATTTGTTAAATTTTTCCTGGTTTTGTTACATAATAATTAGGATTAGTTTAAAATTATTGTTTAACTTAATTACATTATATCTCTGCTGTATCCTTTTTCATTTTGCTTTAAATGATAGAGTAATTTTTATTTTAGTTATAAGTAATGTATACTTAATGTATACTTCAATGCATACTTTATATTTTATATTAAAACTAATTTTTATTAAGTCAAAAGGACTCATAAGGATTTGTGTATAAAGTATGTTTAAATTGAAGCTAAGCTTAACTTGCTTGATTAAATCATTTAGAATAGATCACAGCAGATTCTAGTAACCGCTTCCTAGTGCTTTCTGGATGCAGGACATTAATACTGGCTTAGCAGCCCACATTTCCTGTAGATGTGTTCAGTGTATCAACAAGCACGCTGCATCCAGCCCCCATAGCATTATAAAACTCAGTTGTTAAAAATTAAAAGAAAGATATCTCATCATTTGAAGCTTGTTGTTGTGATTAAATATTTGTATTTTATTTCATTAAAATAACTTCCTTTTCTTTGACTAACAAAAATGCTCCATGAAACTGAATTTAAATTTTATAGTGAGAGGGCATCATTCTAGATTTTCCAAAGCTGCTACTTGGTCATTGCCTTTTACATTATGCTAATGCTCTGGGAAATATAAAATGTAATTGTACGTCATAAGAGGAAAATAAAATAAAAATAAAATAGATTCTGACTTCTTTGTCTTCTTCTAGAAAATAGAACATGCATCCAGCCTTAAAGAGTTAAGTTAGGTCAGTGGATTGCAAAACCATCTAGAGTCAGCGGAAGTCAAAGAGCCAACAGGGTAGAAAAATACAAACACTTAATACATACATTTTTAACATAATTTGAAGGATTCATAGTTACTCGGAAGCTCATCCATGGATAAACTGACCTTAAAATAAGAACTGCCTATTAAATACTAGTTGAGTAAGACAGATTACTATAATTAGTAGATTCCTTTGAATAGCCAAAGAAGAAAAACATCTGCATGAACCCAAACTGATTGTAGAGAAGGGGAGGGCACTGAAATCCTGGCCCTGCGGAGACTTGTCTCCAGAGCCACCAAAGCACAGGAAAGAGTATGACACCTCATATGGATCTGGCACCAAAAACTTTGCAGACGTGTTTGGAGAGAAAGACCAGCTGCCTCACTTCCTCAAAGCAAAGGCCGGGTAAGGGTCCCTCAGTCTTGCAAAGTGGTTAGTGGAACTTCTTACCTTCTAGGACCATAATGCATAGGATAGTGATCTGTGTAGCAGAATATAGACCATCCCAAAGATAGGACTTGAGCTGGGTTATTTGACAGTTCAGCTCCACAAGAGATGTGCTGAGTTTTATTGTTCAAGATGTGAGAACCTGGAGCCCTGACTTTTCTATCAAAGGCCACATACAGGAGCACCTCCACCTTAAATTCTAGATCACCCTACGCTGCCCTTCCGCACTCT
>NW_004524590.1:19514375-19517109 GCF_000260255.1 Octodon degus
CTCTTTATGGCAGAGTAGTATTCCATTGTGCAAAAATAGCAGGTTTTCTTTGTCCATTGTTATGGTTTGTGTCTAGAGCTCCCCAAAGCCTCATGCAGTCATGGGGGTGGGATTCTAGAGTTTGTGGCTCATTCCTGGGCTAATGCTGGGATTATGGGTGTGAGTGCTACACCTTCCCCAGGATGGACAGAATGAATTCAATATAATGCAGGGAAAGAGGCTTGCTTTTGCCTCTCTCACCTGTGTTGCTTTTGGTGTTTTTGCAGCCATGGATGTTTGTCCCTCTGCCACATGCCACCTCGACTTGGGGCCAGCTGACTATGGAATAAAACTCTTCAAACCATGAGCTAAATGAACCACTCCACCATTAATTTTGGTTGATTTGCCTCAGCAATGAGAAAAGTAACTAAGATACCAATTGATCTCATGGACATATAGGCCACTTCATAAAGGATAAGCTTCAGTTATTGGTAGGAAAATGGACGCACCTTGAGACCATACTGTTAAGGGAAATAAATTAGACACACAAGCTTAAATATCACATGGTTTCTCCTATATGGGAAACCAAACTTAGAAAGAAAAAAATAAATGATAGTAAGAAATAACAAGAAAGATATTTAGCATATGGGAAGGAAAGAGATGGAGGGATAAGGAAGGGAAAGGAGGGAAAGAAGATTTTTTTTTTAAAGAGGGGCAACTGTGAAGCATTTGCTCATGCACTCGGCCTCTACAAGGATTGGCATCACTATGTATTACGTGTGTGTGTGTGTGTGTGTGTGTGTGTGTAATATATCCAAGAAAGTCAGTAAGGGGGTGAGAAAAGGAAGGCAGAGGATAAAAATAGTATCAGGGTATGTCTTGCTCATGTATCAACTCACCACAATGAATATAACCTTTCTGTACTATAAACATATACTAATACAAGTTTTTTAAAAGAATGTCAACAAGAGGACAATTTTTACAAAGTGTTGAGCAAAATTAGCTGGGACTTAAAATTTCCAATTGAGCTGAGAAACCTTTAGACTTACTAATAAGCTTTTCTCTTCTCTAGACATGTACTAATAAACTGCTGAAGGATATATTTTAGTAGGAGATATAATGCAATGAGAAAGAGGGACAAGAAAGCTAGAGAACAGGTATAATAAAATATGTGGGCAAATCTAATTATCTTCTGGCCACAAAAAATGTCAGGCTGATTCAAAGGGTAAAAAAAGCATGATAAGTCTCAGCTTCATTTTTAAGGCAAATAAATAGTACATGAAGAACCATTAAAAAACTAAAAAATCACGGTCTGAAATAAAATGCCAATCAGACGTCAAAACTGGAGACTGAATGAAAAACTGAAGTAGTAAATTAAGGTTAGACCTATGCATTCTATTAGCATAAAGTAGAGGACAAAAAGTTACAGAGAATAAATATCAGTTGAAAGTCTCCATGATGTAGCTATGCATTTGGTACAGGGTCTACAGGATCTAACCACACAGATCAGACTCTGTTTTCAGTCTCCCAAGTGCTGGGATTACAGGCGTGAGCGGGCACACCGGCCACATTTCTTTTTAAGTGGCAAAGAAAAACTCAAGAAGATTCAGCTGAAGTAAAGAGCTACAGAAACGGGAGCAGAAGAGAAAAACAATATTCAGAGAGAAAATAGGCTAACTTAGTAACACAAATTAATTTCAACGTGGCTACCAGAAAAAAAGGATTTTTAAAAAATTGTATGCCATGTATGTTAATTATATCACAGACCTTCGAACTCTTTGTATCTTCCGATAGCCTTGTGAGAAGTCATTGCCAATATCACCGAAAGAAGCGTCGCTTGGTGTACCCACAACGTGCCCTCCTCTCGAGTGACTCCCTAGCCCTATATTTATAAATAAAGGACGTGTTTACTTGACTGTCCTCCCCACTAGACTGGGAAGCCTCGTGGACTGCAGCACAGCTTACTTATCTGGTTAGTTCCAGTATGGGACTGAATAACTGTGATAAGCTCAAATGGTTTGGAATGAAGTTAAGCTCCTGAGAAATGTGTGTCTTTACAAATAACTTATGCCAATTCGTAACTTCTTGGCTGTAGCTGATGATTTGCGTTTCAGCAGCTTCGATTTGTATCTTAAATATTACCATGTCTGGAAACTGCAACGTACCCAGATAAAAGCACAGATTCTGTTCTTCTTTTCTATTACCTTTGGTTATCTCAGATTACTTATCTGGAAAAAAAAATAAAAATCACTTTCTCATGACTCCATGAAATAGTCCTTAAGAATATCTCGCTTTCATCAAAAATATATATGTCAATATGCATTTGTATGCATAAATGCACTTTTATAAGTATAAGCCTTTCTCAAAAGTAATCCATGAGTATATTTTTAAAGTTAAAAGTTAAAATTAAGCTGCGGAGATAGCTTAGAGGTCTAAGTGGCTGCCTGACAAACGTGAGGACCCGGTTTCGAACCCTGCTAGCACATGGCAAGCAGGCCTGGGAGGGGCACACCGTGCTGGCCATGGAAAATAGGCATGGTGGTACACGCGTATAATCCCAGCCTTGGGGACGCTGAGACAGGAGGATCGCTACAAGTGTAAGCTGCTTTGCAAGACCTTATACAAAATAAATAAATAAATAAACAAACAAACAAATAAATACAAACTATACAGAAACTTACATAGAAAAAAGCCAAAGCTCCTTCTTCATATACTCTCCATTATAGTCTCCCAAACAGAAAAATAATTCCACCAT
>NW_004524590.1:19517584-19518353 GCF_000260255.1 Octodon degus
TCACTCACATTTCTATTAATCTAAATCACTGTCTCCTTCCTGCTCTACCTTAACAATTGCTTATGTTTTGGGTTCAGAAGGCAGGAAAATATGGCCACAACTTCCCAGAAAGCTAATAACCAGGCTTCAGAATTAAAATCACCCATTTCTAAGAGTACCCTCTGTCTATGGAATAACACTCCGATCAACGTCATTAACCCAGAACTCGCAGGGTCTGTCTTCTTAGTACCATGTTAATCAAGACATCAGTTTAAAGATAATCTTGGATAGTTTTAAAACTGTGACTGAGGTTCAACAGAAGGCAGAAGTACTTTGGATCTCTGCAACAAGGTGTTTGGCAAAGTCTTCATCTGGCCTTGAGAAGGTTACCCAAAAAAAGAAAGGGACTTTTTGCATAAGCAATTGGTGGCACCGTGTTCTCCCTGGTGGTTGAAGTCAGTGTGCCAGCAGTTGTAGAAACGGCCACGTTGGGTTTCTAAATTCGTAAGGTGCACCCTGTGGCATCTGAGATGCACACAATGTCAGTCTCCTCTGTCCCTGGGCTATACAGATTTGGTAAGCTAGATTCCAAGGCAGAGGATAAAGGAACAGGTAGAACTTGTAAGACAAGTATGGTCTCTGAAAGTGTACAGAGTGAGACTAGCTACCATAGGCCCTCGGTGTTTTTGTTTTTGTTTTTGTTTTTGTAGAACCAGGGATTGAACTCAGGCCCTTGTGCTTGCCAGGCAAGCGCTTATCCTACTGAGCTATCTCCCCAGCCCTGGCCCTC
>NW_004524590.1:19518674-19519634 GCF_000260255.1 Octodon degus
ATATAATCACTACTTCACTGATTTCCACTTATCACAGGGGTGTCTGGAAATACAACTTCCCCAATAAGTGGGGGACCTCTGTACACCTCTGCTTGTAGTCTGTCCTAGTCTCTAAGGGCTGACTGTAAGGGCCAATCTGCTTCCAAGTGGCCACCAAGCCACCTCTATTATCTGTTACTGGATGCTGTATCTATATTCCTCTGGCATGATGTTTTCATGGTCTCTTACTAACCATACATCTACTTGGTCTAAAACAAAACATTTTGACATCTATGTTGGAAATTTTGCATCCTTATGAGAACACAGTATGGGAGGGAAGAGGAAGCAGGATTTATAGTTGAAACACTTATATTTGAAAAAGATTTATAGTAACTTATGCTTAACCCAAAAGGAATTGTAGAAAAAGGCACAAAACTCTCTCCATTGAGAAAATATTGTTGGTTGGGGAGATAGCTCAGTGTTCTAAGAACCTGCCTGGCAAGCTCAAGGACCATGGTTTGATCCAGTACCCCATGCCATGCCAGCCACAAAACTGGGCATAGTGGTGCAGACCTGTAATCCCAGTGCTGGGGAGGCTGAGACAGGAGAATCACTATGAGTCCAAACTGCACAGTGAGACGCTACCAAATACACAAAAGAAAAACAAAAACAATATTGTTGATTGCCATAGAAAAAAAGACTGATACTATTTGTTAGATGCTCTGGAATTATTTTGGTTTGATATAGAGCTTTCTAAATTCAGTTATTTTAGTTTAGAAATCTGAATATGGATGAAATAATATTTTGGTTTTGTCTAAATGAAATGGCAGCAATGAAACCCTAAAAAAGAAACACACCTGTTCACAGGCACATACACAGATCTTTGTGTTCTCTCTCTCTCTCTCTCTCTCTCTCTCTCTCTCTCTCTCTCTCTCTCTCTCTCTCTCTCTCGGAACATCTCCACCATATCCACTTGGCTAC
>NW_004524590.1:19519745-19528923 GCF_000260255.1 Octodon degus
AGACAGACAGACAGACAGACAGACAGTCATCCTAGCACAGGGGATGATATATTTTCAGAACTGTAGACGGGGCTTGACAGCAGGATTTAGAGGAGCACCGTTCACCAGATTGCTCACAAAGGCTGGCATTGTGAGCTTCTCCAGGGCATTCTTCAGCTCTGTGATAAGCCTGCTACCCTTCTCAGCTGCGCTCCATTTACCAGTTACAGTTTGCAGGGTAGAGTTTCAAGCAACGTCATGGGATGTGCACTTTGGCAGGAGGGCACAGAGGCTGTCCTGAATGTAGCACATTCAATGTATCTTTGGAAAGGGAAAAGATAGGGCCCATTGACTGACTGATGGCCCTGGGCCTAGAATGCGTCTATTCACACAACCAGCTAAATACACCTCCATGCAAGCCATTGCAAACAAACAGAACTTTCCCATCAACTTCATAAGCCTGGCTATGCAAATGCTACCTGAACACTTTGAGCAAGGAACATCAGTGAATCTTCAGAGATGTGCTGCTAAAGTATACACTACTGATTCCTGCTCAAGTCTTCCAAAAACTCAAAACTGAAAAGGAAGGACATGCAGAGGGGGCCAGGGGAAGGATTAGTATTTGTACAAAGCAAGAACTTCTTATCAATGGAACCATCAATCATGAGCTGTCTAAGTAATTACTATATACTCAAATTGTACAAGGTATGAGGAGGATGTGAATAAAGTGTATGTAGAATTTATGCATCGAAAGCATCCCTACTGTCAGGGATGTAAGATTCATAGACACTCACGTATTAGGGAATAGAACATAGGTTTTCTGTTTATTTATTTCAAACCTCATTCTTCTGCCAAGGCTTTATGATTACTTACACACACACACACACACACACACACACACACACACACACACCACGATAAAATACATAATTGATGAAGTAGAGCCAAAGGGATGATACAAGTGAAACAAACAATAAAACAAGAGTTAAGATAAAATAAATTACAATATGCAGCCCAGGCTACAGGTAAGCTGTAAATATAGATTAAAGTTTTGAAAGCCTTAAGCACCGGCAGTAAATCACACAGAGCATTATATACAGAGCTGACCTGTGTGGGTAAGAGCGGGCTGTCACACAGTACAGTACCACCTGGGAAGCTCTGCGAGGCTTCAGTGAGGAACCGGCATGCCCGCTGCAGAGAAGGAAGGAGAAGGAAGCTGTGAATTTGCGTTTTACAAAAACGTGCCTGATGTGATTGGTCAACCCTCTGAATGGAGCCTTGCTGCAGGGATCCAGGAAGAGTGGGAAATTCTCTTAAACTCAGATTGCAGAAATTAAGGGGAGGGATATGAAAATGAAGGCTATCGTCTGTAAATTTGGGTGTTGGATATGAGAGTAGAGGCCACGCCAACTACAGGTTAGGGCAAGTGCCAAGTCACAGATGCTGCAAGGAGCGTAAGCCCCTAGAGGAGACACCACTATCCCTGATCACCCTGCAGTGGAAGTGAGAGGAATTAGGGCACTTTAATCTATTGCTTAATTTATGTACTCTTTGGTTTTGGTTTTGTTCTTTTTGAGTCAGGGTCTTGCTATGTTACCCAGTCTGGCATCAAACTTGCAGCAATCCTCCTGCCTCAGGCTCTTGGGTGCTGGGGTTACAGGCATGTGCCACCATGGCTGGTTTTTATTGATTTGCTTTTAATCAAGTCACAAGGAATTAAAGTGGCTGCATGAAATAGAAAGATAAAAACAGAAAGAGAGATGGCCAAAAATGTACATAACAATTGTCTATTGCTATATAACAAATTGCCATCAATTTAGTGGCTTAAAATAGTTCACATTAATGATCTCAGTTTTTGTTTTTTTTTTTTGTTTTTTTTTTTCATGTATTTAGTACAGGGTCTACAGGGTCTTACTACACAGATTGAATTGATAGTGATCCTTTCTGTTTTTTAGCCTCCCGAGTGCTGGGATTACAGGCATGCCCCACCATGCCTAGTCTCAGTCACAGTCTCAGTGTGCCCCAGGGTAGGGCTGGCATGGAAGGCAGGGGATTGAACCCCCAGCCCCTGTGTCTGCCTAAGCAGGCACTTTAATCCACTGAGCTATCAGGCCAGCCAATATTACAGTTTCAATGGATCATGAATCTGAGCACAGCTCAACTCTGCCCGGGACTACAAGGCTGAAGTAAGGTGTCCATGGGCCTGCGGCTACAGTGCGAGGTTCTGGGTTCTCTCCTGAGTTCATGCAGTTGGCAGCGCTAGAGCTGCAGGGTTTGTGGCAGCTTCCTTTTTTAGGCCCCAGGAGAATCACCGAGAATTCTAGCTTCTCACCCCTAGCCTACATGGTAAAGAACATGCATGAACGAGTCAGGCCCACCCAAGAACATACACAACTAATTAAAGACACTAATTGCATGTACAAAACTCTGTCTACCTTTTCTGTACAATGAGAGCTAATTGTAGGAAGATACCTGTTCTAGTCTCAGGTCCTGCACACACTGAACAGGAGACAAGAATGTACCAAGGACAGCCAAGCAGGAATCTAGGCCTCACGCAACCCTGCCTCCCACACAGCACAAGGTAAAGTTGAGAAGATGAAAAACTGCAAATATTCGGAATAGGAGACAACAAAGCCCTGTTAATGAAACATGCACATTTGGCTCTGAACTTTCTGTTAGGTGAAGAGAAAAGGAGACCCAAATAGAGATTCTTCGGACTCTCCAAATCCTCCTAGTACTGGCTTAGATGTTGCTTGTCTCTTTCTTTCACTAGGAATTATGAAATACTACAGAATCAACATGAGAGAAAAATAAAAGCAGCTCTTTGGGATATGTTGGTCTCTCTGACATGACAGCAAGGTAAGGTGGGCTGGTTAATAGGTACTCATAACCCAGACAAGGAGTGAAGGGCCAAATGAGCCCTTCCAGGGGGACTGATGCAAATGAAGGGTACGTGTGATTTGACGCTAGCAGTCAGAATGATCCAGGTACAAGGCAGACAAGAACAGAAGCCCAAGCAGGGCAGAGCCTCCAAGGAGCATGGCACGAGCACTGTTTTGTTCCATTCCTGATGTCATTAATACCACCATTCTGTGCCACCCTCCCCAGGCCTTCTTACAGCACTACTCCAACTCTTACAGAGCTACTCCAGTGATTCTGTTTTGCTTTGTGTCCCTCATACTTGGTTTTAAGAAAATGCTTGCTTTAATGAATTACATTTGTGTGATTTATTCATATTATTGTGCTTCACCCTAAATCATCCTTTCTGGCTGCTATACAGCATTCCATTGTGTGACCATATCACAATATGTGTGCATTTGTTCACCAAGAGATGTGTTCTAGATGATTCACAACGGCACTATTTGTAATGGTCCCAAACTGGAGACTAGCCAAATGCTCACAGCAGTAGAAAGGACATATTGTGATATGAAGCACACAAATGTGATTTGAATAGAAGAATCCAGACACAAAACTATATGTACAGTGTGATTCCATTTATGTAAAGTAAACAAAGAACAAAATTCATCTGCGCTACCAGGATTCAGCAAGGTGGAACCCCGGGATGCATGGCTCACGGGAACTGCAGGAGGCACTCTGAGCGCTTGCTGGTGGCATTCCCCAGTCCATGGATGGTGGTGCAAGTGTATTCAGCCTGTAGAAACTTATGAAGCTATATACTTAGGTGCACTTATCTGTACAAATATTAGGTTTAAAAAGTGTTTTAAACCTTCTTCTTCCAAATGACCCAAATAAATCTAATCTATTTAGCCATTTCTCCTATGATATGGATTCTAGAGTACTCCAAAACCTAGTCATTTTAAAATCCATTTTAATTTGTCAGCTTCTTATCATTTCTTTAGAGCCTAAGCCCACTGATTGGTTTTTAATGTTCTTTAAATCTTCCATGGACTAAGTTTGCTGCAAACCCATAAAGATATGTATTTTCCCGTTGATTTTCTAGTAGCATATATATTTAATATACATCGTACATTATGAAAACATGCTTCTTCCATTTTCTGTCTTATCAATAGCAGAAGAAAGAGATGAATATTAGTTGTATGGGACACATATAATTCATTAAACCATGTATTTTCTTCCTTTCTCCTTAATCAACTCTAATGAGCCCAGTAAACTGGACCTTGGTTATCCGTTCTCTGCCCTCAAGTTATCTTAGGCCTGGTCATTGCCTTCCTTGATTTTCCAAGCCCTCTTCTGATGATTTGGTGTGGAGAGATGCAGGTCCCTTTTGTAGCAGAGCCCTCCATCTAAAAGGTCTGCTGAAATCACTCCTGCTTCTGTCCCTCTTGTCTTCATCATCCGCACATTGACTTCATGTTTGAAATCCTACCTTACAACATTCTACTCCTAAGGAAGAAAACTCCTATTTTTCCCAATGAGACAGAAGCCTTCATGGTCATATAAATTTGATGACATTATTCTTCCTGAAGGTCTCAATAGAAGGTAAGAGAAATGGGTAATAGAACACAAGCTGCATCCCTGGTGGAGGAGAAGAATGTCTTGGCTCTAAGTCATGGGATGAAAATAATGGTTTTGATATTCATAAGACTTCTATCTGATAAGCAATTAATAATCACTCTGGTAACCAAACATCACCAGAGCACTCTGCAGACACTGACATAAGGAACATTGCCCTTCTCTTTGCTCGCATGCTCCTTTGCACACTTGGCATCTGGCGTGCTTGGTGGCTGTACAAGGGTCGCTGAATTCTCCTTTTCAATTGGTACAGTTTGTCCTATGGAGCGTCCATGGTGTTAAGCTCCTCAGCAGGCACAGGGCAGAGAGAGGTCTGCTTCTAGGCTCCACCCAGCTGCACTCAGCTGCTTTCATAATCAATGCTTTGGTCCATGAAAGTATAGTCCACCCCACTCCAAATTTTCTGTTCAGATGAAGAAGCATGAGTGAAAGAGAAATAGGATGAAATTAGGAGTCTGCAGTGAGTCTTACCAAGCCTGTTGAACAACTATCTCCAGAAAATTGAAGACACATGTCAGTTCTTTATAAAGATCATGCAAAACATAGAAGGAAAATCTAAGCAAGCTACTCATGCAGAAACTATTTAATCAAAGGGCAAAGACAATTATAACATCTGTTAATCTTCTATAGAGGTTATAATTAGATGTGTTGGAGAAACACCCTTTCAAGGGTGACTTAACATCTGTTTTGTGGACACACAGCATTGTGCAGCCTTGAATCACTTCAGCACTCTGGAAAACAGGGGACTCCTGGGGATCACAGAAACTCTAAGGTAGCCTGGGTGCCCTGGCCTGTAGCCTGGCCCGGAGCCTACTGTCCTTGGGGGAGGGCCTTGCTCCTTGATGCTTTGATAATTGTGTGCATTGTGAGTCAGCCTGCAATCATTATGTGATTAGGAATAACAGGATCATAGCACCAGGAATGTCCTTGGCACCATCTGATCTCCCCCTTCGCTTTGCAGAGAAGGCCACTTGATCCCATGTCCTACAGCTGGCTGGTGGCAGGCAGGATCTTACAGGCAGCATTGCTCAGTTCTCTCCCTAGATCGCATCCCACTCTACAATGCTGCCTGCCCCCTTGAACTTTTCCTCCAGCCTGGAATCTGGATGTGTTCTCTGTTTAACAGGATCAGCATTCTAATGGGGTCCTAGGGCATTTGAAGATTGTAGAGTGGTAGAAAAAACTAGAATGGGGCCCTTTGTCACTAAACCTTAGTCCACTGAGAAGCACTGGCCATCCTCTGTTCTGGTGATGGGAGGAGAGAGATACAGACAAGGAGAGAAATGAACAAAGGGGAAACGAAAATTGAAGGGGAGATAAGGTGCAAGTTGGGCAGAAGAAAAGATTAAAAAATGAGAAATAAGGTGAGTACGAACAAAGAAGGATGGGCTAAGGGAAGGAGCCAGCTAGGGAAATGGTCTACAGGTCCATGAAGAGGGAATAAAATGAAGAGCCTATCCAAAGAAGCCAGACACTCTTAGATACGCCCTTCCTACACTATAGGCAGGTTCTACAGCACCTCCAATAGCAGCTCTATGCAAACTGGAGATCACAGCACTGGCAGTTTTGCCAAAGAACAAAATACAGAGTTGATAAAGCCAGGAGCATTGCATCAGCAGGTGCGGCGTGCCCAGCAATGCAAGCTATGCCCATCTGGTGAGAATGCGTAAGTGCCATTAAGGCCCAGTGGGGCTTGGATTGGGCAGTTTCCTGGGTGGTTGTTTGGGTAGTCTCCTTGGTAGCTGCGAACACTTGTTTGTGCCAAAATGCTGAGTGAATGAAGCTCTTGACATTTTACATCAGGATTAAACATGTCCCAGAAACTGCTACACATAGCACTGTTAGCATCTTTCTCAGTCCCCAGTAGCAGTCACCTACGCAAAAGAGTCTGTAATGTCTTCAATGATTAAGAGCCAATCATAACAAAGGTCACTATGTATTTGCTTCTATTCTTGTGCAGACAATCCATGTACTTAACCCTCACAATCATTCTGTAAAGAGGTAATCATCTACATATCTGGCTCAAAGCCTTACTGTATAATCGGGAACAAACTAACCTCTTAGTACATTGGCTGTCTCATCCACACAATGGGATTAATAATAATATCTGAGAAAGCTGTCATGAAGATCTGATGAGAAATCCACAAAAAGCCCAGCAGGGGGGGACACATAAAAAGCACTTAAATATTAGACACGATCACTCCTGATATCATTACATTTTATGCATGACGAGACCAAGATCAATGAGGCTAAGTCAGTCACCCACAGTCAGTAGAGTTTGGAAGAGAGACTGGAATGCGGGACTTTTTAAGGGCCAAGGCTTCTTGGGTAGGAGGTGCAGTTAATATGTTCTATTGCTTTACCTGTGTTTCTGGACACTAAAAATCCTGGTCTTCCTAATGCATCATACAACCACTAAGCTGTGGCTCAGGAAGCATATCTCACAGCCTACAGGTCTCCAGAAGATCTCTAGCCCAAGCGGGAACCATGAAAGGACACATTACTCAGCTTGGGATCTTTTCCTGTGCCCACACTCCCTGTCCTCATCAACAAGTGAGAAGAAGAAATGAGAGAAAATAAAAAGGAATCCTTGTCCATTCTCTTACCTAGTCTCATAACTATAGTTCTTCTATTTAACAAATGCTTTTAAGATTGATCTTTGCACTACTGGAAATAAAGAGGTGCTTGCTCTTCCACTGAAAGGCAGATAATAAACAGCAAGCATCTTGAAGGCCATGAGACTGTAATGTTACATGCTGAGGTACAACATGAATTTTTTCTGAAGTATAAAAATAGAGAAGAAAAAGCACTAATCTAAAAGTGAGAAAGCACTTATGCTATTCATCTGGGGTACCCACTATGTGCCAACTACTAGGTCCTAAAGCTACGACGCAAGGCTCCGACGCTCTTAGTCAGATATGTGACCACATGTCTAACTACATGAGTGATAAATGCTAATGGTAAAGAAGTATGTGGAGCAGCCAAGGTGGTATCGGACAAAGAAGGGAAAGCCTTCCTGAAGAAGATATTTAGGCAAGAAGAAGCTGCCACTGGGAAGATGGATAGGAGAGAAGCGAGGGAGAGATTTGGGGAAGAGAAGCTGGAGCCAGACCAGTGAAGAGAAACAAAGCAGCTCTGAGCTTGTGTGCTGAAGGACCCTAGAGAAGTCAGCTGGGCTCTCCGTGACTGCTGCCTTTATCAGAAGATGCACGGGACACAGAGCATGATGCCTGCTTAGTGCTCAGGCACAGATTCTCCAGCCCGATTTCAGGGGAGGGGACAGAGTGTGACTATTCTGGATCAGCTGCAGGGAACAGAAACCTATTTTTTGGAGTGGGACTTTCACCAACGTAGGAAGTGAGTTTCACAGGTCCCTGCCAGGTCCAAGTGCCAGTGGCACAGATGCGACAGTCCCATTGGGCACCTTGTACCACATTGGTGATATGAATGATCTGATCAATCTTACCGGTCTTTCTACCAATAAAAGTAATGAAACATCACCTGATGTGACAGTCATGCAGCTACCCCTAGCTGTTCAAACTGCCCAGCAGTAAGATATTTGAATTATGGCCCTGACATAGATGTGACAAATGGTGCTTGGGTAGGAAAATCATCATTTCTGCCCTTCATGCTCCACAACTAAATGCTCAGTTACAACACGCAGAGTCGGACGCCTACATTCCAAGTCCAACAGGAATGGCCCACACACATCTAATTATGACTAGGTGTCCAGGGCCTTGGTTTAGTAAATTTGAGTTCTCCAATGTTCTACCAAGAAAACAAAAAAGATGAAACTAAGTTGTCTAATTTCCCCATCTAGAGATAAAGACAATGTACCCAAGAAATCATTTTATAGTTTTACTGCTTTAATCAGAAATCCTGCACAATGGCTTCCCTAACAGGGCTGTAACTGGGCTTTTGGTCTGTACATGAACTTTTACTCAGTTTAACAAGGCCCTCTACTGGCAGTCCTCAAAAACACGGGCTCTAAAGGTAAAGTCTCCTTCATTATTTTATGTAAACTATTTACTCCTTATAACAAAATATCTCACAGTCATGATTTTTTGAAAGAGGGGAAGGAAATGAGAAGGTAAAGAAATAACTGTCATTTCTGAGCGGGTCTTTCATTTCTCCATCACAGAGTAGCACAATATAAAGTACCCTTGGCTTTCCACTGACAAAGCTATTACAGATGCTAAAGGTACTCAGAAAGGAGAAACACTCTTTGCATTAACAGGTACTGAGCATTCACAAGACCATAAAGCCAAACTCTAAATATTATTTACCAACTGCAATAAACCAGCTAATTTCTATTTACCCAAATATGAATAATTGACTATATTTAGAATAAAAGAAAAATGGGAGGCAAGGCATTTCAAGTTGCTCCTAAGATGGCACAATTAATAATTAACTTCTCCCTTCTGGTAGCTAACCAAAAAAAAAAAAAAAAAAAAGCCAGCTTATGGTAAGTTCAGAATCAAACTATTCAAGTAAAAAGAATGCTCTACAGGGAGATTATCCTTGGCATATTTGTCAAAGGGTTGCTGGGAGAAATGAGAAAACTTAGCTTCCAGAATCATAGAAAACTAAGTGAATGTTTTAGATGAGGCAATTAGTGACTTCACTGAAAATACTTTCAATAAAAGGGAAATGTGACCATAGGAATGACTTGACTCAACAGTACCAAGGGAGCTGACCCTGTATC
>NW_004524590.1:19529241-19533782 GCF_000260255.1 Octodon degus
TTTTAGTGACCACCTATTTACAGCCTCCCAAGAGCAGAGATTACAGGCATGCGCCACCACGCCCAGTTTCAATTGCCATCTTAGAGTGTCCTGGGGGTGGGGCTGATACGGCAGGCCCAGGGATCAAAACCTTGACCCCTGTGCCTGCTTGCAAGTGCTTTAATCCACTGAGCTATTTGACTGGCCCTGATTTTGGTATATCCTTGAAGAGTCCTAGAGCCATAGTCCATCAGACACTAAGATATGCCTTTTCTAATCATGATGAAAACACATCATACATACTAGAGATACATTTAAAGAGACATGATGGTATCAAATTGAAGAACCAGAGACATGTAGTAGGCATGAGAAAGACACATTATAACGTATCCTAACAGGAAATAAATGAAGAATTTGACAATATACACAAATAAAGGAAAATACTATTTGTAAACGTTACACAAAAAGTAGCTAACAGAGCAGAAAATTGTTTCGATCAGAGAACAGAGTTGAGGGGTGGGTAGGAAGGGCATGAAGGGGGCCTGCCATATGTAAGACCTGTGATGTTTCCACGTTAACATTTTAGCACCATCGTTTAGCACTAATGTTCACATAAATGACTATAAACATTTTAGGACTATCAGTGCTAATATCCACCTACCGAAGACGCAGAGATACACCGATATTTTAGTATTTCTTACTTTGGTTTTTAAATTCTCTGAAAAACTAATGAGCACTGACAGTGGAGCCATTTGGGACAGACCTTTCAGGCTGGCCTGAAGCAGTTCTACATTTCCAGATTCAGTTTGCCAAATGAAGCATGTACTCTTTGTGGGGGCAGTTTGTCAGACATGCATCTCAACAGTAACACTTGTTCCCACATTTCAGAAATAACTGCTCTTCTTTCAACACCGTAATATTTATCTGCTGTGTTATTATTCAAGCTTATGCTCCAAAATGGGACTGGGACTTTCCTGTTGAACTCAGTCCACTGGGTTCTTACAGTGCATCCAAGTTCTACTCAAAGGCATCACTAATCCAGCGAAGTTTATTTCTAAGAGGAGTGATCTGGTTTCTTGCCCTGAAAATACCAAGATTAATTTATGTAACTACTGGGAAGTACCTTGTATAATTGAGGCTTCCAAGTCGACACGATATACTTCATTAGACAAGTATGTACTGGGGCATTGTAAATGTTGTGGGTAATGTTCTATGTATCCAAGAGATTTATTATTTCATTTATAAAGGAAGCACAATTGGGAATCCAAAATTCCAAAGCCATTAAACCTTATAAAATTACAGAACTGGAGAAAAATAAGGATGGAAGGTACTGTATGCTGAAGTCGTTCAGTGGCTTTACCCGGTGTTCAACCTGAGCCATTCTGGCTGTTTAGATCCTCTTTCACAAAATACCCTCACTTTGGGGGAAACTTCTAACCAGCCAAATGGTCAACCATTACTTGGAATTTACTCTTATCCTTGGATTACATTCTTCACCAAGCAGTACTCAGACTGCCAACACCCATACCAAGAATGCAAATAATCTTGCTGTGTATTTAACCATATACTTCAGCTAGCCTGCAAATAGATTCCTATCTGAATTGAAGAGCAAAATATGAAAGGTCTGGGCATGGGCCTTAGATACTTCGGACAATAAGGATGTGAATCACCAGTTCATCTAGCTGCACTTAGAAGCATTCATCTGACTTACCACTCTGCCAGTCCAGCTGGTCCAGGACAAGACGTGAATGACCAAAGCTTCATCACAGGTGAGGCTTGTGAGACAATGAGGGCTGATCACCCAAATAGCAGGTCAATGAGAGGTTAAGAATAGCCATGACGGATTCACATCATCCCTTGGCCTGTGTTGACCCGCACACATTGCTTATCATTTCTAACCTCAGTATCTTTGCTTGGGAACAAAATAGAATGATCATAATGATATAACACATGCAAGGTACTTGCCCATGTGTCTAATATTCAGTGATCACTCAATAATGATTTCTTTTTTTTTTTTTTTTTTTTTTTTCTTCTCCTTCTTCTTCTCCTTGTCCTTCTCCTCCTCCTCTTTTTTTTTTTGGTACCAGGGATCAAACTTTGAGACCTTGCGCTTGCCAGGCAGGCACTTATTCTCCTGAGCTAACTCCCTGGCTCTACTCAATGATAATTATAGGGAGAGAAATCAGTTTTCATAGTGTCCATTAGCTGTGCAGTCACACCTTTTTGTCATCATTTATTGGGACCTCACACATTCCGTACCAGGTATTGGGCTATGGAAGAGACTGCACATTTGGGAACTCTGTATCCCTCCCCCAAACTCACTGGAACCTGGTGGCAAAGACAGAATGTAAGGAAATAATTTTAAAATGGGATCATAGAGTTTAAACATTCTATCAGAGTTCAGTCAGACTCACATAGGGGATATAAAATTGCTTGTTTATCTGAGAGAAATATGGGAAGCTGGGGCAGCAAGCATTATAAATAAATGATCTAATTCTTGGAAAGGGAGAGTGCAGACATCACCAGAGAGGGCAGTGACACAGCTTACTGGAGAGAGAGCAAGGACAGGCTATGGGTACCATTGTGAGAAAGGGCTCCACAGGATGCAGATTCCAGCTTGGCTGCAGAGCTTGGTGAACAGTATTCATTCAATTGTTTAACAAATAATTCATGTTCCCAGTGGGCCTTCAACTCTGGGAGCCAGATGGCAGGTCTCACTCAGAACACTGAGGCTGCAGAGGGCCACAGACAGAGAAGAAGCAATGAGCACACAGTTCGTGGTGCATAGGGACACCGGTCTGCAGTGAGCGGTGTGAGTGCTTCCCACAGCAGGCGACAAACAAGTAAGAGCTGGACAGGTTGGGCAGGGAAGTATAGATGTGGACAGCCACGAAAGAGCCTGCAAGCCCAGATGATGTGGCTCACAGAGAGCAGTTCTTGGTATCCAGGCCAGTGATCTTTATCTGAATCTTCTGAGGAATGTTTAAACTATATTTACATCTGAGTTCTACTTTGGAGACTTTGATTCATTGAGGCTGGGATGCAGGTAACAGCAAGATAAATAGTAACATTAGCTAATAGGCTTTAGTACCCAATCTATGGCTAGCATTGAGCTGCATGTTGTAGCTGTGTTAATATATTTAATCCTCCCCCATTTGCCCATGAAATAGGCAGTCTTATTAGCCACATCTCATTAAAGATGAGAAATTGAGATGGAGAACTTAAGTGGATTAACTGGGATCAATGAGAAGAGGAGTAAGAGATGGGGGAGGAGGAAAGGGAGGGAGGAAAAGGTGATAAAAATGGGTCTGGAGAGAAAAATAGAGACAGAAAATTTGCAAATGGGAAGGAGGCCAAGGGACAGGAAAAGCAGGAAGGGGGATGGGGATGGGAGGGGTCAAAAGAAAAGAATCAAGATGCGTTATATACATGTGCTAATTTCTCACAATAGATATAATGATGTACTCTAAATATTTAATAATAAGACCAAAAAAAGTGTTTTAAAAAGCCAGCAAGTGATGGAAGTCAGAGTTGAGCCCTGGGAGTGTGGTTCTAGAGTTCTCAGAAGACGCTGGGGCACCAGAACCTGCAGAGTGGAAGTACACGTTGGGAGTGGGGAGGCAGGAGACAGAAGTGCTCAGTGGAGCGCCTGGAGGCAGGAGGCAGGGTGCTGTGATACTCACAAAACATCAAGACAACCTTGCTTTTATGCTCAGAAGTGGGGCATCAGAAGCCTTCAGTAGTCAAGAAGTTCAGGCCATTCAGCATAGTTGTATCATAAATTTGCCAACCATGTTCAGAGGCCTAGGTTTTTGATGCAGGAAAATGCTTGTTTAATTCACTTACTGATCTATTTAGAAATATATATTGAGCAACCACTCTGTGATAGGTCCTGCAAATATAGGAAGAAGTAAAGCTCAGCCTTTGCTGTTGCTGGGAAACCATATTTGTGGCAAAGAGGTCCTCGGGCAAATGCTGGCGCTGGGTGCTACGTGAGGGCAGACAAGGAAAGTACCACTTGCCTGGAGGGAGTCCACAAAGGTATCCAAGGTAGACAAATTGGGGCAAGGGAAGCTCTGGAAAACAGGAAGCCCAGGGCTGGAGTGGGACCTGGTGGAATGTTGGATCCAGGGCCTAGGCCTCAGTGACAGGCGGAAACAGGGAGAAGCAATCGATGAAAAAGCGAGGAAAGCTTCCACCTGAAAGTTGGCCTCCAAAGAGGAAGACAAAAGTGAGTTATGGTAAATAAAAACAAGCCTGAAGCCTGAAAGTAGAGCAGAAACTGTTGAAGTTGGGAATCACCCCTGGTACCCCAGCTGTGCTCAGTGCAGAAACACCTGTCCTGCTGTTCTAACTGCTGGAGCTGCCTTGCTAGCCTGTAGGCCAAGTGCAAAACGATCACAGGGTTCCCTTTGGTTTGTCAGTGGAAGCAATGGGGAACAGACACATTCAGAAACAAGGGAGAGCCAGAGCCAAAGCAGAAATGCTCTCTCTCTCCTCACCAGACCACCGCACCAGTACACCTGCACACAGCCAGGCTGCTCTAGGAGGCAGAAGAGCCA
>NW_004524590.1:19533963-19538713 GCF_000260255.1 Octodon degus
TTTTTTTTTTTTCACAGTAAAGAAAGTAACAAATTTATTACATGATTCAGACCAAAAGGACCCTTTAAGATAACATTAAAATATATTATTATTTGACCTGATTTGTCTTTTGAAGATTTCTCTGGTAGCCACTTCAAATTGTATAATTCAACATAAATGACTAATAGTTTTCAAAGGAATTTTAACAACAAATACTATTTTAAACAAAACAAAACAAAACAAAAACAAAAAAAAAAAACCACAGAGAGTCCTGAATCCTAAGACATAAGATACACTGGAGCTGAACGTACTCTGATGGGAAAAATGAGTACTAAGAGGCGGAGGTTTCCCACCTTAGGCCTTGAGGAAAAGTTGGAAATTTTAAGATGTTTCCGTACTGGCTCAGAGAGGTCATGAGGGCAGTCACGGTGCCTCTGGGCTGCTGAGGAGTTCAGCTGTACTGAGGAACAAGCCCTCTCCTGGAATGAGTCACAGGTTTGCCTGCGGGAGCTCAAAGGCCAGAAGCCACAGTTTACCCATCTGCTCAGCGGGCTGCCGGGGCTTGAGGGCTGGAATCGTCCCAGGCTGCTACCGGCTGTAGACGCCTGAACTGGGGGCGCTGTGGAGGAAACCAGCAGCGAGCGACACACAGAAACGCAAGCTAACAGGTTCAGGAGCAGAACTTCTAGGTAGCTCTTCTCCTGAAGAGCTCACAGGAGACCGAGAGCCAGACGGTAAGAGGGAGTCCTGGCCGAGCTGGCGGGCACACAGAGCTCACTGTCCTTTTTAACCTGCAGAGAATATTTGGAGCGTTGTGAGGGCCCCGAGGAAAGCGACAGAGAGAATGCAGCTCTTGCAACAAGCCGAGTGTCAAAGTTTGACTTTTTCAGTGTACATTAACCCAGTTAATCAACAGGTAAATCAGAACACTGAACACTTCTCCAGATAGTTAACGGGGTTCACTGGAAAAATCTGAGTAGAAACAGAATTTGAAAACATTTTACACTCCATACAAAACACCTGCGAATGAATGAACTTGAACGGGGAAGGGGAGGGAAGATAGGGGAGGAGAAGGGAGGAAGAGGACAGCTCGGGGCCAGCTTATGGCAAGGAAAGGACAAGAAATCATAAACAACTACATGTGCGTAGTAGGAATCCACAAACTACAGCAAAGATGGGGGAAAGGGTTTCCCCTCCAGCACACCACTTAATTAAAAAATACTCTATAATTTTCCACTAAAGCTTCTAGGTGGTGTAATCGTTTTTTGTTCGGTTAGTTGGTATTTATTTAACAACCAACAGCGGGGACGGCAGCCCACCCTCCGCCGCCGCAGGCGGGCGGGGTCCGGATTCCGCACCCGCCTCTCTGCGCCCTCCGCGCTGCGCCTCGCCCGCCCGTCAGCTCCAGCGCGCTGTAATCACTTGGAACAAATGCATACTTGTGGCTGCCGGGCGAGCCGGCAGAAAAACGTAAACATCATCATCTCACTTTAAAAGGAAAGCAAGCTGTATAAATAAGAAAAACTGTTATGAGAGTTAAAAAAAGAAAAATCCCACCAGTCTTACTTGCAGCGAGCGCCTCAGTAAACACCGATCACACCGTGGAGACAGACGGGGAGCTGCCACAACTCGACAACTCTCTGACGCTGAAAAGCCTTGTCCCGCGGTTATCCTCTGTTTGTTTTTGAATCATGCAGACTGCCGCTCAGAGACCGCGTTCCCGAGGATCAGAGCGAGCGGCTCCGAAGTCCCGCGGCGAATCCGAATCCGAATCCGAATCCGAATCCCAGCGGCGAGTGCGCAGAGACTCGCGCTGCTCCCGGCTGCGGCTCCGTAGTGGCTCCGAGCTTGTAAATACAAGCTCCGTGGACAAAGTCCCAAATGACATCACTGGCAGCTGCTTATTGTTGAGTCTTTATTAACTGACTGTCAAAAAGAAAGGAGGGGGTGGGGAGCAAGAGTATCTTTTCTGCAGCAAAATCCAGTGTCTAGGAGTGCATTCCAGTTCCACGCCCCTAAATAATCCTGTTGATTCACATTTTCAAGAGCTTGGCTTCTTTCAGGTCCAGAAAGCCAAAGAATTACCTCCACGGGTGCACGCTGCATAAACTGCAGATGTGGAGAAGTTTGAGGGCCAGAGAAGACTTCTGAGATTGTTTACCCACCTGCTTGGGACTAGCTTCAGAATTTGGCGATTCATCAATATGCAAATATTGCTTGTGTCTTCCTTGCATTGGCTAACAACTCTGACTGTGATCTACCAACTTGGCTAACGCTTTTTGTTTTTCCTAAATAAATTATCTTGGATTGCTGCTTTTCTTTCAGATACTCTCTACATGAAACGTTTCTCAATCTAGGGTAGAAGCAAGGGCCTCCTGAAATCACGAGGCAAAATGTTGTACACATTTGCAAGTAAGCGACTTGCTTTTTAGCAAGAACGCTGGAAGCTTTCCTCTGACTCTTAACATTTGAATCTACTACCTGCACCACACAACGTTCAAGAGTGATTAAGAATCTCTATCGAGTATCACTAATAATCTCAAGGAACACTACAAACCTTACTCACTGGCCGTTGTCAGAAGTGCCCCTGTCTCTTATTTCCCTCTCTGCCACGCTCTCTTCTTCTAACAGTCGATTTACACAGTGTTTCTAGCTGTCTCCCCCCATGCCTGGTGCCCTGGGACAGGCATTCCACGTCTATCTAACGTGCGTCCTGCCCGGAAGCTCCAACTCCCAGGCACTGTTTTCCTTCCTTGCTCCTCGACTTCTATAAGGATGCTTACTATTTATATTTATTTGCTGCTTTTTATATACCTCCTTGTATTTTTAGTTTGTTTTTCAGCCATCTGTGTTCTGTCTCCCCAACTCGGTTTGACCAGTCTGTAGGAGCAGCTATTGTGTTGCCTTATTTATTTGTTTATGTCCAGATCTGTGGCCACAGGGAATGGGAAGCCGAAGTGCAGGGGGAGGGGCAAGAGGGTGGAGGCCCGAAGGTTAGCAGATCCCACAGAACACAGAAGGGACGTGTGGGGACATTCAGGGCCACCCCGCCCGGCCTTGAAAATAATGGCCTCACACTCTGCTGCTCACCCTCACCAGCACTTACTCCGTGTCACCAAATCACCTTCTCAAAGAACAGCAATTGATTATTGATTTCACAGGCGACTGGGATCCCCTAATCTGACACTTTCAGGAGAGCAATAAAGACAGCACAGATCTCGTCTGTTACTTGGGAGTCTTAAATGAGCACAATGCTAACCAAAGAAAACTGGAAGTGTTGAACATTGTATATGTACAAAGTCTGATGCAGCAACCCCACTTTTCCACAGTGACCCTGCAAATGTGTTCAAACACAGAGCACTAGGATAGAAGCATCAGAATGTTCTCTACAGCATTCATTGTTCTTCACCTGATAAGGGTGGGATCCCTCCCACCTTCACCTGATAAGGGTGGGATCCCTCCCACCTTCACCGATATGAAGAAAGGTAAGCTGAGGCAGTTGTGCATATGCTCACAGGACAGAGGAGATGGTCCTTGTGTAGTGACTAGAGTTAGTTGTGGAAAAAAGTGCGGTGTATGATGAGAAAAATTGTGCAAATTAAGGTTGGTCATCTCAGGAAGAGGTAGGAGGAGTGTTTTCTTTTGGTATGGCTTGACATTTTTCAATAATCATGTTATTAAGATAATTTGTTATTCAAATAATTTTTAAAAGACACCATGGTAAGGCTGGGTGTGGTGGTGCACACCTGTAATCCTAGCACTCAGGAGGCTGAGGCAGGAGAATCATTGCTAGTTCAAGGCCAGCCTGGTTACAAAGTGAGCTCAAGGCCATCCTGAACTACATAGTGAAAACCTGTCTCAAAAGGACAAAAAAATAAAAAATACAATAGTATAATTTTAAAATACATCTGAAGGAGAAACTTGGCTATTCATTTACAAAATGTTTGACCTATACTAGGTATTCAGTGAGGAACTGTTGCTTGCAATGGCTTTCGAAGTTCCTCCTGTGACTCTACAGTGTATAGATATAGACTTGGGTAAAAAAAAGAAGGGGAACCAGCTACTGGGTTTTATTCTAACTCAGAGACTGACCCTCTTCCCATTACATTTAAGAACTAATTTGAAAACCTCTTAAACTCTGTCCACTGTAGTAATGATTACAGTTAAGCATCCAGAACATAAAGGGCTGACCTTTACTTGTGCAATAGCTGCTTGACAAATGGAGCTTTAAGGGAAGACAAGTACACGCTGCTCTGGTTCAACTCCCCAAGTGCTCACAAGCATTGCAGGGAGAAGTCAAAGTCGGGAAATGTGCCGAGGTGCAGTCTGCCTGCCTCTCTGTCCTGGCTCGTCTGCCTTGATTGCACTCCAGGGGAAGGTGAGCAAAGTCTGACCCAAGGCGAGGCACCCCAGCTGTACTGGAAGGGAGGGCTTGGGGCTTTCTCAGTGGTCCTGAGTGACAGCAAAAGCCAAGTCGGCAACCCTGCATACTGCCTACTGGGTCTCTGTGGTGGAAACTGGAGGACATAAGCCATACATCAGATGCTATGTGTTTCTTTATGGTGGAAAAAAGTGTCCAAGAAAGAGAATGACTGAAAATTTCCACCAAGGTAGGATGGGTTTTTTTTAAGGCAAGATTTCCATCCCTCTGGGAAAGCACACTAGTGCCTTGTCTTACACGTATTGAAAAGATACCTCGTGTCTATGACCATTTGACAAAAAGAACATCTGCCTAGAGCTCCTGCATGTTTTTTGTTTTTTGTTTTTTTTT
>NW_004524590.1:19539163-19541254 GCF_000260255.1 Octodon degus
AGAAAGAGAAAGAAAAAAGAAAGAAAGAAAGAAGAAAGAAAGAAAGAAAGAAAGAAAGAAAGAAAGAAAGAAAGAAAGAAAGAAAGAAAATTAAATAAGGGAATTACATATATGAGTTTAACTTATAACTTAGTGCAAAAAGCACAGCAAAGGTGAGGGTGGGAGGCAGAAAGGCTGTCTTCACCTGTCTCTGTCATGTGCCCCAGTCACCTCCACCTAATGATGGGTTTCCCTCTGTCCATCCCTGAGACCTACCCTCACCAGTCCAGCACTCCCAGCAGTGACACCACAGGCAGATTCACACCTATTTACTTATTCATTTTCTTAAGAAAAAAAAAGTTTCACACAGCATTCTTCACATTGAAGTATATTCTGTTTTACACAGAAAAAAATACTAAAGTGAAAGATTGTAATCAGAGTTGCATGATGTGAAAAATAGCCAGGGGAACCATACAGCTGATTCCTGGTGAAGATCTTGTATTACTAGGGACCTCCCCAGCCCACCGACACAGGTTGATTTCACCTCTGTGGTCCAATTCCCAGCTCCTTCTTCCCTCACTCCCACACACCACAGTACCAATGGCCATTTCTCAAGCATTTCTGTGTACCATTTGACTCAGGGCACCATCTGACTTACCCATAAAGTAACTCAGAGAATGATACACTATTTTCATCAGTCCCATTTCACAACAGAGGGAACTGAAGCCCAGGGAGGTGTGATGAGGTATCTTGAGTATGATCACACAGATTGGCTGCAGTAGAACCAGCACTTCAGCCCAGGTGGCCTGACCCTGCAGTGTCCCAGGGAGTCCTAGATCCATCCAGTGATATAAGGATTGAGAGGAAAGTTGGTACACCAGTATGAACAGAAAAATTTTAGAAAGGGAAGCATGTGATAATCATTTAAATAACTTGACTCTTGTATATCAATATAAAGCAGGGGCCATTCATCAAAGTTCAGATTTCAAATCCAAAGTGATGTATATCCCACTTCTTTTGGAAACTCAGCCTCTCTGAATAGCTCTTATAAGAGGAGATAATGTCATTGATCTCAAAGACAGGTGCAAAGGACATTTGAATCAGACTCATGAGTCTTAGTCCTAGAGCATCCGGAGGGAGTAGACTTCTTATGCCCTTAGGAATGAACAAGATCCCCTTTTGCCCTTTTGGATTTGGCCTTTTTTTTATTTTTGTATCAGGAATCAAACTCAGGATCTTGCACTTTCTGGGAAGGTGCTTGTGCTGCTGAGCTACATTTCTGGCCTAAGATTCCCTTGTGGAAAAGAGAAAATATCAGAGGGCAGGCATTTAAACATATCTGCAATCTGCTTCTCTTTACACCAAGAACATTGAATTATGAATAATCCAAGATGCATTTCTTCTCCTGTAGCTAATGATTTTACAAAGGCTTAGAAGGAAGCCTGAGGCCAGTCAGCTGGGCTGTAGGGGGTAACATGATCAAAAATAGGAAGCAGAGGGCCAGGGAGATAGCTCAAGCACAAGGTCCTGAGTTCAATCTGCGGTACCACATAGAAAGAAAGAAAGAGAGAGGGAGAGGGAGAAAGTGGAGTAGACTCTATAAAGAGCATACGAGCACCTCAGCATGTACCAAACAAATTAACACAGCTTTGAAGGAAGGAGTGTCTAGGGCCTTGAGAGTCTCCAGGTTTAGAAACAGGTCCACACATATGGTCCTTAGACCATATTTTAAGACGCACTTGATAAGAAAAAGAAAAGGGAGTACATGAGTTTCTTGTCTAAAACCAAACATTGAATAAAAGTCATGGAGCTTTTTTCAAGTTTTCCAAGAAAAGGCTCTAAGATCAATTAGAAAATTCCTGGTGACCACTGCCTAACATAAATCATATCTGACACAGAATTGGTGCACAAAGTTCAACTTGGTTAAGACAAAACATATGCCAGGTTATAGCCCCAGAGAGTGGGATAAAGATAGGAATTTGTTTTAATCACTCGAGCTGTTATTGTAGTTCGCATTGGTAAATCAAATAAAAGCAAGACCCAACCATAAAGTGTAAGGAGTTCCAACAAAGTTCAGATTACTCAATAAGGACTGCTTTCATGTATTTCTTT
>NW_004524590.1:19541354-19556194 GCF_000260255.1 Octodon degus
GTCAAGCGCTTATCCTACTGAGCCATCTCCCCGGCCCTCATGTATTTCATCATATATCAAATTGCAAGCCCCTTTTCTCATGGGAGGAGTAAGAGATGCTTGCTGGTACACTCAATATCCATGTAGTCTGTCAGGGTTGTGAACACCTTCAGGACACCAAGAGCCTTTGGAGAGGTGGGCTAAGGTGCCAGAGGTAAGCTGGGAGGGGAGGTGGAAAGAAGGTTATAAAATCTGACTACTTTGAGTACCATCTGAGCAGTGCTATCTTCTTATCTATTTGCTTTTCCAATAAGCACAGGCTTTGGGTCCAGCCCAGGGAGGTACAGTGAGGGTTAATGTTCCTAAAACAGTAAAGCTCTCGATGAAAGGCCCTATATAAGTATAAAGTATCACCGTGAAGTTGGAGGATTTTATTTCAGCCTTCTCTTTGTGTTGTTGACAGTGCATACTGTGAGTTTGACATTTTTAAGTATTTTGCTTGCCCCAAATAAAAAGGGCTGGGAAAGAGGAGGTGGGAAAAGGGACCGGGGTGGAGGACATACTCTACCCCTGACTTTGATTTTACACAAATCAAATGCACAGCACTAAAGTCCAGTTTGTCAACTTGAGTCAACAATGCTACTTCAAGGATTTACATAAATTCATTAAACTGCAAGTTGCATTCCTTTTAACCTGAGAACAGTGTTCCCCTGAAATCAGAGCCTGAGGGAGGCCATGGGGGATATGGCTGTGTGTAAATTGAGAAAGCAACTAATTTTGTGGCCCATGGTTGTCTAAATAAAAAGACCCTGACTTCAATTTCCAGCAGATACCCAGAGGTCATTAAAATCAGTGATAACACTAAGGAAAGGAAGAGGATGAGGACAGCCACCGACCTTTCTCTTGGAGAGAACCGGCTTATTCTGTGATTAGCACCTTCAACAAAGCTTGTCCTGAATAGCATTGATGGTTCCCTACAGTTTCTCAAACTCACTGGCCTCTGGCACACAATAGCTCCTGCCCCCCTCCTCCCCAAGCTCATAATAACTCCCACAATTGCCTGAAATGGGAAGAGGAACTCAGAGCTGATTACAGTCTGAGAGAGCCCAGGGCAGAGGCAGTAATGCTCAGGCTTTTCCTGGGGGCCCCAAGAGATAGGCTCCCCCAGACTGCATTTGCTCCGGTGCCTTGCAAAGTGCTGGCTGTCTGCAAGCCACTCAACCAGTCTCTAGGTTTCTCTTTTCACACTAACAAAGGTTCTCAAGTTTAAAAGAAAGGAGTGAAAGTGGTAGTAAGGAAAGAAGGTCATGGGTCTCTTGAGGAATGAGCTGAAGGAGGGGTGAGCCTTTTTGTCTTCAGCCTTTATTTTTTTAAGTGTGTGTGTACTCATGCCCACCCCACATGCAACGAGTTCTTCTAGCTGATTGCCAGAAACACTATTTTTAAGGAAGTAGTCTTACAGATTCCTTTGGAGAAGACAGCCTTACAGATCCGAGGAAAAGAAAGATGGGCTGCTTCCTAGTTTGTTCCCCAGCACACAGCCCTAGAAAGTCAACAGAAGTGAGCAACATGGGTGGGAGTCTCAGAAAAAGAGCTGCCTGCTCATGCGCCAAGTGGGCCTGTCCAAGCACAGCGCTGAAGTGCCAGGACCTCAGCTGAGCTGCCCCAGGTGGGCTTTTCCACGTCCAGAGGAGGGAGTGCTAGCTTACCTTGTCCTTCTCTTTCTTTTCTTTCTCCAGAAATCCCTCTTCCAAGCCATTTGTCAAATGCAGATTATCATACCTACCTGCTCTCCCAGTCACAAGCATCACACATGATAGTGGGGAAAAATACTTTCAAAGTTCAGGGAAAATAACACATAATTGCATAATAAATGTTATATGAATTTGAGGGCTATTCTAATCCATAATTTGAAATCAATGTTTTTAATTTATTACTGAATTTTCTGATTCAATCACTGAGTTATTCATCTACTATACCAAACTGTTTACAGTTTATATGATGAATTCTCAGTTAGAACCTACTATACTCCAGGCTGTATGCTATTTTGGTATGTATATACATATGCATATCTGAGCAGCTAAAAATAATTTTTGAACATGAAGTGGGCATCTAGTGATTTTCACATACAAAAAAAAAAAAACCTACTAAAATATTTATAGTTTTATGTAGTCAAAAATAAAGCCCAAGGCACAGAGTACAAGTAATTAAACATGACCCATTCAACTTCTTGGACACAAATCTTAGTTATTAGTGGGAATGCAGTTTATCAATGAAAATGCAATTGTTGACTGAGCTTGAATTGTGATTGACATCATGGAGTCAAAAAGTCCAAAGGTCACAGAGTTGGTGAATCATACTGGTCTTGCCTAGAAACCACTTGATATTTTGAAAGCAGAAACTGCTCTCATTGCATCACTGCAAGGTCAGTTTCCTCCAAACCATCAGGGCCTTGGGCTTGGGGTAGATAAAGAAAGCGTGAGATACAAACTCCCAGCCGAGGTGACCTCCCCACCTCCAACATAAAATTTCCACACCAAGTTACAAGTCTCTGAGCAAGTCTCTCTCACGGTGGGAGAGGGCAGCAAGGGATAAAGCCAGGGTGAACCTTGGCTCCAGGGATAGCTGAAGCCCATATTACCCCTTTGGTGGGAAGAAAAGAAGAAAGCAAGAAAATGGGGAAGGGAAAAAGAGAGAAAGAAGACAGATACAGAGTTGAGGAGGTGCGGGTGTGGGTGGAGAGAGGGCTCCCAGGGTAGTGCTATTCTAGGTGTGGGTGCAGAAGCCCCAGAGCCTGGGGACATGGCTTAAGCCCCAGGCCATCATGAATGTCAGGGTGTGTGGAGCGAATATTTGGCTCCCTTAATCTAGGCCTCACTTTACCATTCTTTCTCTTTCCTTAAGAGTTTGCTCCGTATAATTTTCTCTTTTAATTCATTGCCCTCATATTCAGTTATCTTTTGATTATATTTATTAGCTACCAAGCATTTGTGAAGAACCGCAGGAAACATCAATACTGTTTCTATTTCCTGTTACTATTAACTAGATAGAAAAGAACATCTCCTCATGGTTTCCAAACTCTATGTTCACCTAGGATTTTATGACTTCAGTTGCAATCCCAAAAACTGGCTTGGAAATGGGATTATAGCAACTACCTGGATGCTCCAGGTTCCTGATTTCTCAGTATGAGAAAACAGAGGTCAGCCATCCTAAACTCACAATGGTACCTGTTAGCCACTTTCAACACTTTTAAAAATGTGGGAAAGGTCTGAAATGGAATCTATTCTTATTTTATTTTGTGTTTTAGAGAAGGGTGTTCAGGGTCTCACTACTACATGGGACTTGTAGTGATTCTCCTTTTTACATCCTCCCAGGAGCTGGGATTACAGGCACATGCCACCATGCCCAGTCTCAATTTGCCATCTCAGCACACCCCGGGGGTGGGGCCAGCACGGCCTGAACGGCAGGCCCAAGAATCCAAGCCCCGGACCCTGTGGAAATGTGTTTTTAAACATATATCCTATGTGATACCTCCCAGCCCCACAGTCCCCAGTAACCACAGCCATGTGCATTCTGCTTGTCTGTCTCTGTGGTTCACTGAAATAGCCCCACGCTACACAGTGACATAAACTTCTCTACCTTTTGGTGTCCATGTCCCCACTGTGCTCCTTGTATCATTATCTCTGATTCCTAGGAGGATCTGCTTCTGTTCTTTGTCCCTTCCTGTAAAAACCTTTGGGCCAATTTGTGACGCTTTGGCAAAGCAGTGCTGTAGTGCATCTCCCTGGGAGGGCTCCATCTTTTAGTCCCTTGTAGGGCACAGATAAGCACTGCTCGGACCTCTCTTTTAATTTTTTTTTTAAATTTTACAGACAGAAAGAAGAACAATACAAACACTGACACAGAGTTTTGAAACAGGATGTTAAAACATGAGCAATGGTGAATATATTGTGTGTTCTTGTCTTCAAAGTAGTTGCTCAGATTACAAGATAAAGGCATACAAAATTAATCAACCAATATAAGCACAAACTGACCTTTTCAATGAACAAGAAGAAATGAGTAAGGAGCACAGAACCTAGCTATCAGCTTCCCCAGGCACTGACTTGCCCAGGGGCCCATTCTTCCCAAGGTGGTCATCCACTCGCCTCCCTGCCGCAGCCTAGAAAGAGGCTGAAGCTCAGAGGGGTCTGTGTCTCAGTGCGCCACCCCTATGCTCAGTGTCAAATTCTTCACCCTCCAGTCCATGGACGTTGCTTCTTAATCACTACTGTGCATTGTCCCTACCTGTCAATCCAATTCATCCTCTACAGACCCCAACTTCTATCCTTACTTCAATTCTTAAAAACATTAATTTCAAAAAGTACGGCTTGTCCGGTAATCCCAGTAGTGTCAGCTTTCTCAGATAACAAGAACAATGGATCCAGGTGAGAAATTAAAATCTAGAGCCACAGCACATATAGTACAAAGGCAGCCTAATCTGAAAGAAATAGGTACTCATTGCAGAGCACAATCATAGTTCAAATGGTGAAATATGGTCCATAAAGTCAAATAGCAACAACGGTAACTATAATGGTCACAAACATTTATATTATACCTAAAATGTGCAAAACATCTTTGAGAGCCCTCTAAATGTCTTAATGCAGTCACTCTCCACCATGGTCAAGAGTTAAGAACATTCATTACTCTTGCTTTATGGTGAGAAAACTGAGGCATGGAGAGATTGAGAATGATAGATCCCAACAAGACCTTGATCAGCTCTTTCGGGCCAGCCTCAACCTTGCCTTCCAAAGGTAGGAGCCCAGCGTTGGCTGTACAAGTTGCTGTGTGAATTTAGATATGGAGGCAGGGAGGGCAGGACCCTGACTAGAGGAAAGGATTTAGATCTAGAAATGCAGATGGGCCTTGACAGAAGAGAAATAAAATTGTCTAAGTAGAAAGAAAATAAGGGATAAAATTCATGCTTTCATCCAAATCATAGCAGTGCATGTTGCCTGCAACATCAATTGTGAGCAGCCATAGTTCGACAACGTTCTTTCTTCCCTACACAAGGAAGTCCTCTTGGTTAGGTTGTGACATGCCGAGCTCAATTTCCAACCTCCAAGTCAATATCCCTGTGGGAGTCACATAGGTATCTTTTTCTTCCTATAACAGTTTCGCCTTACAAATATTTCCTTAAATTCTCAGCAAATAGGACGGCTAAAGAAAAACCTAAGTACTTTTGGCCTCCGTACGTGTCAGTACAAGAAAGAGAGATGAA
This sequence comes from Octodon degus, assembly GCF_000260255.1. Lineage (NCBI taxonomy): Eukaryota > Metazoa > Chordata > Mammalia > Rodentia > Octodontidae > Octodon > Octodon degus. Next base: position 19,546,591 of record NW_004524590.1, read on the forward strand.
ATCATGTTCTTTTCTTTTTATCTAACTATGAGACTATAGAAAAACTAGACACACCAATGAGCCCACTACATATCAGTACAAAAACATGGGCCAAACCATGGCTCTGTTCCCTGACACTGAAAGGCCACCATCTCTCAGTTTCCCCTGGGAATTATTTACTGATCCACCAGCTACTACTGGGCTGGGATAACCCAGGTTGCTGTTCCTAGTTAAAGATGACTTTTTAAAAACTCCACTCTACCTCTTGCCTCTCTTTGGGAGAAAATAGAAAAGAAAATGAAAATAAATAAATTGTTTAAAAACCCTGCATTGCCAATTATTCATACTCCAAGACTTTGGTCAAGCAGGATTTAAATTCCTATACCTCTGTTTCTGAGCTCTGTGTATTACTCAAATGGCTGTGGAAATTGAACCCCAGGCTAGAAGCATGGAAGGGAAAACAGCTATTTTTCTCTTTGCCATGGAAACCTGCTGCACCATGGGGTGCTAAGAAGAAATGAACAACTTTAATAACAGCTGCCTCTATCTAGCCAACATAATGCAGTTATGGTACATGCATAAATCATGGGGTCTAGAGTAGGCTGTCACTGGAGGGCTCAGGGAAACCTCAAATTCACTTAAAGCAAGTCAGCATTGCTTATTCCCAAAACAGATTAAGCACTTGCCCCACAAGCTTTAATCAGCCCTCTACACCATGGGAGCCTCAGTGCAGAGGCCCTCCTGGACCAAGGAGCATTTGTGAATGGACTATGGTTCTGCCTGTGATGCACCCACCCTAGCTGAGTGCACAACCCCGCTGTCAAGGTGATTGGTTGTTCCTTTTTGAGATCACACCTTAGGCATGTGTGTAAGTACAAGTCCCACCCAAAATGTGTAATCAGTACCGCCTCTCCTCTCCTCTCCTCTTACTACCTTCCCCTTCCTCTTCCTCTTCTCCTCTTTCTCTTCCATCTTCCTCTCTCCCTCCCTCTTTTCCTCCCTTTCTCTTTTCCTTTTTCGCTTCTTCCTTTCCGCCCTCTCTGTTTTGAAGTTTTGGGCATAAATGCCTCCAAACTCAATAGCTCTTTGTGATCAATCATTAAATCCTCAGCTGACATTCTCTTTCTTGTCCAAACTTCTAACCATTTCCCCTCTTTCCTTTCCTCTTGCCCATCCTGCTAATATGACTTAAGTAAGAAAAAAAAACTAATATTGACTTTAGTCTCTGACACCCCCTATTCAGAACTCTGTTTCTTTTCTCTCTCTCTCTCTCTCTCTCTCTCTCTCTCTCTCTCTCTCTCTCTCTTTTTTGCAGAACCAAGGATTGAACTCAGGCCCTTGCGCTTGCCAGGGAAGTGTTTATTCTACTGAGCCATCTTCCTGGCCCCTGGAACTCTGTTTCTAAAGGAAAAACCTCATCACAAATTAATTCTCCATTGCTCCTAAGATAAACCTGTATTGAGTGATGACATTTGTTTCCAACTATTCGATACAATTTTTTAAAAATTCTTTTTAAAGTAAACTCAGGAAGGAAACGTCTCAAATGCACTCTGGTGGCCAGTGAACAACACAAATGCTTTATCTTGAGAAGACACTGTTGAAGACAGTTATCTGATTGGATGCCTGTGCCTCTTCCTTTCCCCGTCCACTTCCCATCTAAAGGATGATTCTTGGGAGATGGCTCTTCTTACTGCCACACACTGGCTGCACTGTTTAGGCCACTCCGTTCTCTAGGTGGAGCGCATTAGCCAGGTGCTGGTTGGGAATGCATCTGGCCTTGTGTCTTAGGCAAGCCAACTGTGACAGGTTCTTCCAACAGCTGTGGCAGCAGGATCAGGGATCCAGGTGATTAGATAATCTGTTTTCTGGCCTTCTTTTGTTTTTGGATCGGAGCCATTTCCCTGGAACAGACCTGAGCCAAACAAGCTGTCTACCCATCGACCACAGGCCTGTTTTTGCGGGCTGAGGTCCCTCCTGAAATTGTGAAACATCTCCTTTTCTGCCTCAGGCCTCGCAAGCTTAGAGTTATTACATGAAAGTGCCTGATTATATAAGAACCCCCATTTATCTAAAATAGGTCTGAAATTTCACTTTCCATTGTAAGTAAGTAATTGGTAAATTTGATAGCTCTGCATTGAAAAGCAGGGACTGTTTCTACCACTAGCTAGAAAGTATTTCTTCCACGCAGTATCAGGCATGCCCGCACAATGCACATCCAATTACATGTGCGCACCAGGTGAAGATATGGATCAAGGAGAGAGGTATACTCAGTACATTTACATTTTCCAAAGACATGACACCATGTCCTGAAAAATAATTAGAAGACTGCCTTCTGGTGAAGTTTTTAATGTTGCTCATATGCAAACATCAATCGCTTCCTATGAGCAAAAACACAAATATATAGCGTGTAGGTTTAGTCACAGTAACAATGCTACAGGGACACTATTCACCAGTAATCTTTCAAGTGTGGTCAGGAACCCAACATCAACTTCCCCCAGAGCCTACTAGAAATGGCAGTGTTCAGTTCCAGCCCCAGACTAACTGGATCTCAGACTCTGTGGGAGGGAACAGCAATGGTTCACCTCCACAGACAACAGGAGATTCTGATGAGTGCTCAGGACTGAGACCTACTGCTCTTGATGAGTCTGGGGCTTGATTGGATCTACCTGGAGGAGGGAAAGGGTTGCTCTGGAGAGTTCTTTGCATGAGCTCTGAGTAGTCACTCCAGCTGGATGCAATCCATGCTGTGAGTATTTTTTCCTAAAAGGTGCTTCTACCAGCTCTCCAACTCCCTGCTCCCACACAATTATAACACCTCCCAAACTGCAACACACAGTAATAATTAGCTGGTGATGTGTTATAGCATGTAGAGCTCCGTAAATATTCAGATATCTCTGCACATTATTATGTTCTACTCAAACATCCATCCAAGGGAGACGAACATGTTTTTGCTTTACAGATGGGAAAACATAGGTTGCCAATTGGTATTTCAAATAAGCCTACAAGGGAATAGTTCCAAGTTCACTTTGTTATAGCGAATAGCAGATCTCTGGTCTTACGGTCTAAATCCCAAGACACTTTCTCTAAGTCTCAGCGCTGGCCAAGTGAAAGGCTAGAGCAAGGAAACACTGTCTTTTCATGTAGTCAACTAGGAAAAATCTTCATAGACAAAGTTAAATTCATAGTGATACCTCCTAGTTTTGAGGTCATGTTGCTATAGGTGTCTTCCTTAAAAGCTGACAAGAGATGCAAACTAGAAAGCAGGTTGGCTTATCATTCAGCTTAGTAATTCCACTTCTTGGAATTGCTCAAAAGAAACTGGCCAAAGATAGCACAAACTGATTAATATATAACCAAGATATCTGCAGTGGTATTTATAAAAATGAAAAAGAATCTACATTTGAAATAAAACAGGAATGGTTAAAAAAATTAGTTTACTCACAAGATGCATGATAATAGGGGCATTTCTAAGCAGATTTTTCACACAGCTTATTAAATAATAACACGATACTCTAGTGAGAAATCAGGATATAAAATTTTAATAGTAAGATCACAATCTAAAAAATAATTAAGTTGTACTGGAGAGGTAGCTCAGTGGAATAGAGCTTGCCTGGCAAGCACAAGGTTCTGAATTTGATCCCTGATACCACCAAAAAAAATTGAGTTAACAATTAACATGTGAGTTAACGTGTATTACCAATACATATATACATATGCACAGTCAGAAAAGCCCATGAGAGTGACAGAAAATAGGAACACTTTAGACATGGTTATATGTGGATAAATGGGTATTTAAAAAATAATTTTCACAATAGTCCCATAATATGTCACTTTAATGCATGGGGGGAAATATTGCTCTTAATAAGAGATATGGTGACCTTAAACCTAAGGTAGTCCAGGCATTTGGAAGTTTCATACATACATAATTAAAAATGAGCTAAATTTATCACTAAAATTTAGATGGATTTTAAATTTTCTAGTAAGAAAATCCTATACTTAGGTGCTGGGGAATAAGAAGCATGATTTAGAGTCTCTCCTTAGAAGGCACTTCTGACACCAAAAGAAAAAGTTTGCCAAGCAACAGTGCTTACTTTGCAGCTCCATAACAAATGGTCAAATAGGGTAGTGACTCTGGACACACGAGGAGGAGCACCTGCGAGGTGCCCCGTCCTGTTTAACACTCCTTCTCACCATGAGGACAGGAAATAGAGAAAGGTAGCTCAGTGGATGCACAGTTGCAGAAAAAGTCCAGACAGGCAATGTACAACATAGCGCTTCCAGCTAACAGTGCCCTATGCCGGACTGCAGGCCCTCCTTCCACCCCCACGATTCAAAAGCAAGCTGTGAAGCCATGGGAGGGTTCATTTTTCCTGACTGTAGTGACTCTTACTATGATTAAGTTCAAATGCTTACCCTAAACACATCCAACGAAAATAAAATTAAAGTGAAGACAAAATAATTTACAGTTTACAATCCCTTTCAGAGATATGGTAAATATAGTTTTTAAATAGGGAGGCATAAATATTAAATATAAACTATGCAGTGGGACATTTATATGTTGTGTTATTATACCCAACCTGAAAAAAAAAAGAAAGAAAAGAAAAAGAATAACAAATAACAATCTTCTTCACTTTGCGCATAAGGGAATGGCGGTCCATAGCACCAACCACATTGTCCAAAATCTGCACACATCCAGATCAAAGTCAAGTTTGTCTACCTTACAAAACCATGCTTTGCCCATTCTGTCATCTCCTACTTCTGAGAGTTTGAATTGCTTGGCGCATGTTGCTAGAGTTAGAACACCACCTACCCATGTGCTTGAAGTTCATAGCTTGGCAGGAAACAGCATCAAGTACCACTTTCTCATTGATCATGGCCTACTTCCATTTAGATTTCCTCTAAATATTTTTAAAAGTTAGTGGTAGCAAAATTCCAACTCTTGAATCTATACTATGCACTAGGCATGTGTTAGTCAGTTTACAGGTTATTTAATTTAATAATTCTCATGACAACAACTCTAGATACTAATGGTACTGTTCACACTATTATACAAAGAGAGACTCAGGCATTAATTATCTGCCCTTTGGACACAGAAAGCATTAAAACCAGAATTTATACCATCTGTTGGATGACAAATTCCAAGCTCTTACTTTTTTCTAAAATATTTCTAGAGAAAAAGATTTCCCCTAGCTCCTCGCATTGCTTACTCTGGCATCAGGTTTATATGTTTTGGCATAAACAAAACCTTGGTGTGGTGCTTATTATTAAAAAAAAGAAAAAGTGAGAACAAGCCATCCAAGCCCTTTAAGAGTCTAGGACTGAGTGTGTGCAGATATTAGTAGAGATAGTGGGCAGATGCGGCATTTCTTCCTCAACACTTTTAGCACAAAGTTGATGAAGAGCCCGGGTTTTCCATAGTTACCCTTCTTTCAGTAAAATTAATGTGGACCCCTCGTAGGGCCTCATTAATGACCATCTGAAGCCAAGTATTTTCTAGGTACCCAGAAACATCTCCCCAATGCCATGATATCCCTCAAGGTCAGCACTCTTTCTGGGTTTCCCTCCAGAAAGTGGGATGAAGCATAAGCAGTGACCAGGGTGGAGGTGGCCTAGACAGTAATGGGGACTGTCACCAGCTAGAATGTACATGTCAGCAGATGCCATCCAGGTCCTTTTTCAAAAAAAATTACTTATTTATTTTTTTGCAGTGCCAGGGATTAAACTCAGAACCTTGCGCTTGCCAGGCAGGCACTTATACCACTGAGTTATCTCCCTAGCCCAGTTCCATATTTTTTGAACACTAGTTGGGTAAAATAATAGAGGTGTGTGACCAAATGCACACTCAATTGCACAATCTTTTGAACTTCTATCAAAATGAGACTTCAGGAACAATAAGCTAAAAGAACTCACACTAGGAGTATGTCTAGTCCCTAAGCTAGCAGGCTGCCACTAACGCCCCTAAAGTTCTCTCCTCTTCCACCACGAAGCAATAGGCTAGCATCATTTCATCACAATGTCAGTCATCACATAAAGAACAAGTCATGAGTAAGAATAAAGCTCAGGAGCCAGACAGCCAGGGCTGGGATCCTGGTTCCCCTTTTACTAGCTAGATAAATGTGGGCTGTTACTTTCTCATGGCTCAGAACTGTGACGCTGACACCATAATGGTACCAGTATCTAGAGCTCTGTTGTAAATTTCTTAGAACAATGCCTGGCATGTCGTAAAGGCTTTGTGTCAGTGAAGTGCCTCAAGCCAGTTTCTGAAAAGCTGACTTGTGTGTAACACACCCAGTTTAGTATAGGAATGGAATGGATACTGGAATGGAAAAAATGTCAAACCAATTACATCTTTCTGGAACGAGCATTAATGTGGAAGGAACAGTGGTTAAATTTTGTGCACACAGTCTCCACCCAAAGAAAAGGGTGAAAACAGCTCTCTGGTTGGGAGAAAGAGCCAAAGGCCCCAAGCTGCGTTTGTCCCAGTCTGAAGAATGCACAGCAAGAAAAAGTGTTTGGCCTCATCCTCAGCTGGCCTGGCCTCTGAAGATGAGGCTTATTACTTTCCTTTTCTCTGTTTCTTTCCACATATCGTGCTAATTTTAAAGTACCTCCAGGTCAGCATCCACCTCTTGCCTCCCATGCCTCAGAGCACACTCTGGCCTTTCCTGACTCTCACCAAACAGCAACCTTTTACAAAGAGAGCAGTTCTTTCTAAATCACACGCGAGCCTCTGTGGTGGAGCGGCTCACCTGTAGTGTAATCTTCATCCTGTGTCAAGACCTTCCAGTGCTATTTACACAAGTGATCCTGAGAGGCTCCTGAGGGTTGAAAGGGCCTTTTATTCCGGTGCTAATGATTGAACCCAGAGCCTCGTGCTTGCTAATCAAGAGCTCTACCACTGAGCTACTGCTCTGCCATAAGGGAGGATAAACATGAGTCATTTGTAGGAAAATGGATGCACCTTGGGACCATCTTGTTAAGCAAAATAAATCAGACCCACAAGCTTAAATATTACATGGCTTTTCTTCTGTGAGGAATCCAAAGTGTAAATCATTTATAGAGCCCAGTAAAAGATAAGTACTAGGAAACAAAGAGACAGATCTTCTGCAACTGAAGAGAGGAATTAAGAGCTGGAGCGAGGGTGGAGAAAGGGGAGGCAAAGGGAGGCGTAGTGAATTAAGAAGTCTTGTGCACATATACCAACTCTCGGAGATGAATGCAGTCATTACGGACCACCAGCCTGTACCAGTAAAATAGTTCCGATTCAAAAAATTAAAAATTAAAACACGGTTCATAACCTACCAGCAGCTTAATAAACCCAGACTCGCATTATTAATCTAATAAAATAGAAACTGTTAAAATAGAAAAAGAGAAGTGAGTAAAAGGAATAAAAAGAGTAGATGCCATGTACTGACTGCACGTGCATGGTAAGACGCAGGCAAGGGCACTGATGAGTGTAAAATATGTGGCTTATTGGCCACGATCAAAAGAGTTTAAGAAATACTACTCTAAGGAAAGGTCCCATGGGCTGATATGTGATGTGCTTGAATTCTAGTCTATTGGGACTGATGATTCCCTTCCTTCCTTCCTTCCTTCCTTCCTTCCTTCCTTCCTTCCCTCCCTCCCTCCTCTTTTTCTTTCCTCCCTCCTTTTCCTCCTTCTTTCCCTCCCTCCTTCCTTCCTTTCTTCACTCCCTCATTTTGTCCTAGTCTCCCTTCCACCTCCTAGTTAGCTACAGTTTTCTGAGCGTCCCCTGAGGCCCAGACACTGTCTAGGCACTCAAAGTACAGAAGGGAACAAAACATATAAATTATTCTTTGTCAAGAAGCATTCATTCTAGAAGGAAAAAATAGGCAATGAACATATAAACCAAAAAAAGCTTCATATGTGAAACAGGGAAAGTGCGGTGAATAAATAGGAGTGGCTGTGCTAAAAGCCTAGAAGCCTCGTTGGATGGAAAGCTTTGCTCTAACACGGAGGCATTTAAGCAGATTTGGAAGAAGTGAGAAGACAAAACGAAAATATTCAGGAACAAATATTCTAAGCAAAAGACCAGCAGAGTGAAGGTGCTGAAGCGATAATCTACTTGGTGTTGGAGGAGTGGAGGAAGTTAGATTGCTGGGTAAGTACAAGGAAGGAGGAGGACGGAGCAGGAAATGAGAATGAGTGGGCGGTAGAGCTCACAGAGCACAAGGAAAAGCCTTACCCTGAAGCCCGCGGTGGCCCAGGTGGGTTTGCAGCGAACATTTCTGAAGGCTCACTAGGGCTTCCAGGAGAAGAGTAACTGCAGAGGGGCCCAGCGGGGCCCAGGGTCCAGTGGGGACAGGTTTTGATAATCTAGAGAGCAACTTGAGAGGTGCCATATCCTGAAAGGTAGTAACGCAAGTATTGAGAAGTGCTCGGGTTGGGGATAGTCTTAAAGGCAAGTTTAACACACCCAGGAAGTAAGCATGAGTGAGTGTGAAAGAGAAGTAAAGGCAAGAAGAAAGCTAAAGGCTTTCCCAGAAACAAGCCTGGGAGAATTGCCTTTCCTCAGAGGCGGAAACCTGCAGGCAAGGCTCGTTTCACGGGGCAATCAGGCATCCATTCTGAGCATGTTAAAGCGGGGCTGGAGATACAGCTCCACGGCAGGGCGTCTGCCTCAGCACATCAAGGTCAGGATGGGAGCAAGCGCTTCATGGAGATGCCCAGGGGCCCCCTGCATGCAGGGGAGTGGGATTCAGAAGCGAGACCCAAAACAGAGGTACAGACTGGGGTGTGTGGTCAGTATACAACTAGCGTCTAAAGACATGAGGTCGGATGAGATCACCAAGGAAGTGTACATAAATAAGGAAGAAAAGATATTCAGACAGTGAGGTAATGTTCGAGCACATTATAATCTCTTCATACCCACCAGATGGCCAGAGACCCTTTTTATGTATGTAGGGCGCCGTCCAGAAATATCTGGATCACTGCGTCACAAGGACTGTCATTCTTTCATTCAATAAATATTTATTGACTGCCGATGGGTGTCTGAAATTTCCAGCCTCAGACAGAAAACAAAATGCCTGATGTGCGAGAACCCCACCAGGATGTTAATTCCGCAGGCAGAAGTGTCTCTGTTCTAGAGGACAGCAACTCAGAGAGGACACTGTGGACAGGAAAGGACCTCGGTGGGGCTGGGCCCTGGGCTTCCCCTGCAGGAGACACCTCAGAATCCTCTTCCTGCCTTTGCCTTCCTATTCTGTTAAGCGCCTCAGTGCCGCTCCCTGCAGCCTCAGCTCGCTGACCTCCAGGACCTGCTTCCAAGGAGCGCCTGCTTGCCTGGACCTGCTCGCTGGAGGATCCTCCTGCATGTGCCCCGAGCCTCCTGCTCTCGAGGCCATTAAAGCAGAGGTGAGTTGGCTGTGAGCAAGAAGGCCTGGAAAAGAGATCCTAACAACCATGGTAAACCACAAAACCCTGAAGAGAACCATAAAAACTCCCAGAGAAGTTACACACGGATTCTCAGTTTAATGAATTGTCCTGTGCCTTTAAACTCTATTGCGGAAGACACCCTTATTGCTCACAGCTGCCCTTGGTGGGTAATCCGCAGTAGAAAGTCACTCCTTTCACCAAGCCCTTCGACTCAGCGAAGCAGAGGGCG
>NW_004524590.1:19556733-19569026 GCF_000260255.1 Octodon degus
GCTCCCACTCAGTGGAAAGATCCTCAAGTCTCTGGAGGAACGAGAGAAGACTTTGGCATGGAAGCCGCTTCCAAATGCAGAAGAAAAAAGGACAGTCAGAAATCCTGGTCCTCTATAAACAGGTTGGGGAACATTTTAGTGGCAGCTGCCACTGTGGTCATTTGGCTCCATGTATTGAAATGCACAGCCTTGAGGCTACAGACACAAGAGAAAGAAAGAGGGAAAGAAGGGAAGAAAAAATAGAAGGGAGGAAGAGAAGAAGGAAGGGAGGGAGGGAGGAAGGAAAGAAGGAAGGAAGGAAGGAAGGAAGGAAGGAAGGAAGGAAGGAAGGAAGGAGAAAAGAGAGTAAGAGTACCTGAAGACTAGAATTTTCAGAGCAATCTTTGCTTCATAGCAATCCTAAAAAGCGAGCAGCTCAAGCTCAAACAACTTAATATCACAGAAGCAGACAGAGAAAGAAGAATCAAGTCAAGACTTTATGTATTTTGATTTTTTCCCACAAAAATAATTTATGGTAATACATGGCTATAATGTGAACATCTTTTTCAAACTTCAGAGAATATAAAGTAAAACATAAACATTCTGTTCATTCTTAGAAACTTAGAATCGGTTGTCAGGAGCAATTATGTATTGCTGAAAATGTCCTTCCCAAAACAGTAAATCAATTAGACATTCATTTTAAAAATGAGATAGGGGGCCGGCCAGATAGCTCAGCAGATTAAAGCACCCGCGTGGCAGACACAGGGACCGAGGTTTGATCTCCAGTGTGCTGTGCCAACCCCACCCCCCAGGACATGCTGAGAAGGTGATTAAGACTGGGTGTGGTGGCACATGACTGTGATCCCAGGGCTTGGGAGACTGAAAACAGGAGGATCACTCCGAGTCCGGTCTGTGTAGTGAGACCCTGTAGGCCCTGTTCTAAATGCATTTTTTAAAATATGAGATCCGGGGCTGGTGAGATGGCTCAGTGGTCTAAAGTACCTACTTAGAACAAGCTCAGCAAAGCATGGGGACCACGGTTCAATCCCCCAGCACCACATGCCAGCCAGCCCTGCCCCCTGGTGGGCTGAGCTGGCCACACACACACACACACACACACACACATAAATAAATAAATTAAAAAAATAAATAAAATATGAGATCCAGTCATTGTGTTCCCACACAAACATGGTATAAGATAGTTTTTATTTGCCACTGCATCTGTGCAATTTTTTTCTTGGTACATACCATCCACATGCGATTCCCTGAACCAATCAATACACACTGATACTTACAAACTAATCTGCACCAATCAGAGAAAGAGAATTCCAGGTCAGCCTCAGGCACCATAAAAGATACTCGTGTGCGTAGGTATTTGTTTATGTGTACAATGCCCAGTGCCGGGTAACACTTCAGACCTTCGCACCCATCTCTGTCCTTCTAATGCCTTCTTCATCTGTGTGCTCACAGACTCTCCTTTCTCCAACGGGATGCAGTATTACTAGTGCAGAACTGGAAAACCAGCATCTTAACTTCATCTTAACTTTCGACTTCGCCTGGATTCTCCCAGCCCTGGAGAGGAGCCATCAGAACTGTGGCAACAACTTGATATCCTGCAGCCCAACTTCTCACTCACTTTCCCTCCTCCAGTTGTTGATCCGCTCTTGTCTAGACACACATATGTATACAAGAATATATAAACATCTATTGAATTTTATAAAGGTATCTATGATTTTTGTTTCCATAATAGACTTTGCCCCCAACAACCTTTTCTAAAAGGAAAGGCCTTTTTAATTAGTATAATACTCCCTGCTCAGGTGTTGATAAAAATGGTTTTTATTTCTCAGTTTTTGATAAAAATGGTTGTTTGAAATGCAAATGAAACTTAGCCATTTTCAATTTCAGTGCTGTGAGCATACCTATCTTAGTCAGAGGCTAAGTGAGGATTTATTTGGGCTAAGCTCTGTTCTCAACTTCATCCCAGGCCCCAGGAAACAAAATGTACAGTTATCTCTGAATCGGAAAGCAGCTGAATGGGTCCTGCCAACCCTGGTTCCAGCGGCAGCCGTGAGCTGGGGCAGTTGGGCCCTGGACTGTCATTCCCAAGGAAGAGTCAGCAGTTCATAGTGTTTGCAAGATGAACAGTCAATTACCACTATACCGCTGGGGAGGTCATTGTTAACAGAGGTAAATTAGAATCCACTGTGAAAGCTCACAACTGTTGTTTCTAAAAGAAGTATTTATTTTTGCATAGTTATCCTAGATAGGCAAATGCAAACGTGTATGTCTACGTGCTTACAGATGTGTCTACAGTTCTCCTGCCATCTTTACAAAACAGAAAGGAAGCAGGCACACTGATCAGCTGTGTAGGATAAATGGGCCCTAGAGCTTGAAATTTGTGACAAAATTAAAAATACTCAAGCAGCAGACACACCTGGACCAACAGCATCTTTCCTTATCGGTACTGAAAACAGACGCACGCAAGAATATTTCAATGACAAAAATCTTAAATATATCTCAATATCTTAAAATAAACACGTCAAGCTTTATTTAAATAAAATGAAACCCTATATGGTTTCGCTGATTTTCCTTTTGTCTGAGGCTGGCTTCCCATGCTGTCCGCCTAATGTCTGGGTGCTAAGGAGTTTCAGAGAACTCTCACATTCAGTTTGCCCCTTACAGGCTCTGCAATCTTGCCAAAGTTTCTTCACCTCTCCTGGCCTCAGTGTTCTCATCTGGGCAGCAAAGTTGAAGTTAATGTCCTCTAAAATTATTTCAGTTGTCAAAGTCTGAAGACAAAGGGGGTGAGCCAGAGGAGATAATCAGGGGACACATCTAAGTCACCCTGCTGAGCCACTATGAGGGGCTCTGATTTTCTCCTGAGACTTCTGCACTACTCCAAGAACTCCCAAACAGGAGCGACTTGGTGCCACTTGCTTTTCAGATTAGGGGTTGCCAGATTTTTCTCCTGCAAATAGCTACATCATCAACACTTGACACTCTGCGGGTCCTCTCGTCTTGGTTGTAACTGCGCATCTGTGGGAGTTGTGTGGAAGAAGCAACAGACCAGCTAGAAACAACTGAACTTGGCTGTATTCCAGAAAACTTTATCTAGAGTCTGAAATATGAATTGCATATAATTTTCACATGTCACAAAATATTGATTTATATTTTATTTTATTTTATTGATAGTACTGGAAATTGAGCCTAGGGCCTTTGCACTGAGCTAGCCCCCCTCCCCACCCTCTTCTTCTTTTATTTTTTTGAGACAAGTTGCAGCTGAGTTGCTAAATTACTCAGGTAGGTTCAAACTCACGATCCTCCTGCCTCAGCATCCCAGAGTCCTGAGATTACAGGCCGGTGCCACCATTTCTGGCTCATTTAATTTCTTTCTAACCACTTAGAAATGTGCAAACCATTCTTAGACTGTGGGCTAAACAAAAGCATGAGTCGGGGGTAGGTTTGGCCAGACCTTGGCTTATTAGTCCCTGTTTTAGATGGAGCGTGCTAGGGGTGGAGGGACAATGAAAAGGATGACTTGGGGGTTTCAGCACTGAAGAGAAAGGCACCACTTGGAAGGCAACTGCAGTGCACAGGTGCGACCCCAGCCTTGGAAAGCAGAGGAGAACCGGACAGGAGCAGCCAACCTGGAAGCGTGGACATAGGGTGCAGTTACAAGTCAAGGATGAGCCTCAGGTCTCCAGCAGGTAGGAGTGAGCCAAAGAGTGCTGCTAACTGGGACAATCCAGAAGTGGGCTCAGGGGAGAATGCGAACAACTCAGACTCCCTTTGGGAGACTGCGGAACATGCAGGTGGAGAGGGTGAGGCACTGTTAGCACCTGAAGCTGCTATGTAGAACAAACACATGGCTTATGCATAATTACAGACTTTAGGAACTGGAGGGGTCTGGAGGAGGGCTCTTGTCAATCACTGCCTCAAAAGGGAATTAAATCTAATTCATCTCAGACCAGAGAGGATTCCTCCCTCCCTGCAGGAGTTTAACCTGCATCTTTTATGCAAAACACACACCACTGAGCCTCCGCTCCTCTGCTGCAGGAGGTGGAGGCCTACTGACAAATGATCTCTGTGGACGAATCCTGGAAAACATTAGAATTCAGCCATCCTCGTGAGAATTGCTGCTCGGCAAACTTGCTGTTCTAAACCAGTTGCCAATAGGCCTGTTGAGAAAAGCTATGTCAAATAGCTTAGTCGCTGGTCTCTGTGATTATCTATGGAGCCCATCGCTGCATCCACTGAAATAGAAAGTGTGAATGAACCTGAAGGTATGCACCGCTGCATCTGTACCATCTGGAAATGTTTGAAAATGCAAATAGGAGGACTGGGCTGCAGAACTATCGAGTTAGAGACTCTGAGGGTGGGGCCAGCCTACTGGTGCTTTAACAGCCTGCAGGTGGTTCTGATGGATGCTCAAGTGTGAGGACCATCATCCTGTGAGAGGAGACTGCTGTTACCGTTGCCAAGGTCTTCCACTTCCTCTGCCCCATGGTGCTTCGCACCACTCTCAGTGTATTAAGGTGAGGTCCATTCTTTCTCTCTAGCACAGCCAGGTGGACAAGCAATAAGGCTCTTTTGGAGTTGGAAGTGAATCCATCTCTCATTCCAGCCTGTGCCCACACGTTTCCATTTAGCAGTGCCCTAGTCTGTCCTCGCCCATGGGCAAGGAAGTTCTTGACCCCATAGCATAATAACTCCATGGTTTTGAGCATCCATCTGGATAAACTTGTAGGAACAAGGATCCAAAGTATTATGGTTAAGAATACCAGCTTGAGTTAGAGTATCTGTCCTCACACTTATATGTTGGCTAACCTTAAGCAAGTTTTTAAGCCTCTCAGTTCCTAATTCCCTCCTTTGTACAACAGTACAAAGATATAAGAGTACGTGGTGCCTCCGGTTGTTGCGAGGATTAAATGAGCCGATATTTTCAAAGCATTTTAAACAGCGTCCGGTACACAGTGTCTCCTGAGTGTTATTAGCTATTATTTCCCTAGTATAATTCCTTCTCTACACACAGCACCCTAGAGGGTCACAGAATCACTGTGTTCAGATGATCTTCCAGAAAATCTGATCCTCTTCCTATCAAGGTTAGGCCTTGTGTCCAAAATTCTGTAGGGTGCCCTAAGGTGATAAACGGGGCAGGACTATACAACTCTGAAGATGCTCCTTCTGTTCTCTTCTAATTCAAAAAGTAAATTTCCCCAGACAAGAGCCCCACAATGGACAGGAAATGGAGTCCAGAAGAGATTTCCTCCCCAACAGCAAGGGCCCAGTTTCTATAAGATGTGCAAAACGGGGGGCGGGGGGAGGGCTCCCAGGTAGGCGGGCTGCACACTGGAGCAGGTGCGTGCAATTCTGGCTCGCATGATGATGCAGGAGACACGCATGCTGTAGTGTGCTCCAAGGATGCCAAGGGCCACAGACAGTGCTACAGCTAAGTGCTCACAACAGAAATATATTTTGTCACAGATCTGGAGGGTCAAAGATCAAGGTGTCTCCAGAGCACAGCTGTTACAGAAGGCTTTAGGGAAGAAAGGCCCTCGCTTCTGCTGACAATCCTGCAGCTCCTGGGCTCATGCAGCCACCTCACTCATTTTCCTCTGTCATCACTTGGCTTTCCTTGTGTGTGTCAGTGTGTCTCCAAATCTCCCTCTATAAGGACCTCAGTCACAGGAGATTAGGGCCCATTTTCAATGCGATCTTCTCTTGATTACATCTGCAAAGACCCTGCTTCCAAACAAGTTCACATTTACAGAACAAAGGGGAGGATTTCAACACAGCTGGGGTGGGGGGGGCTCCACTCATCCGCAGCTGATGGCAGGTGTTTCTTCTGACGTACAAACTCTGTGCTCTTAGAAGTGGATTGCTAGAAGGCCGTGTGACCTGGTCTGGGAGGCCCTCACAGGACCCAGCTGGAAGGAGCGTGTAGACTCATTGTCTACAAGAAGAGGGGAAAGGCTCAGGAGCTCTCTGGCCAGGTGTCTGCCTTCACAGATGCAGAGGATGAGAGAACACAGGGAAGGAAGATGCCCCAGAACACCAAGATGCAAAATCTTGGGATTTACTTGGCAGCATAAAGATACGCCGTGACTTTCAGCTAAAGAAAATCCTGTCATGGAGCCCTTCCCAATGCCAGGCATACTGGATGGGTAGATAATGCATATATTATCCATGCATATGACATACTTCACTGACCTCCTAGTAGGTGCAGCTTTGGCTGTATCTACTGAAAAAGAGAGACAGGAGAGAGAGAAACAAGGCTGTGACTGTGAGAAAGCAGGGTGCTAAGAAGTGTTGTGAATCCCTTCGTGCCTTCCTGGGGTCCTTGGTGAGAAGCAGCATCAGGAGAGCCTTCACACAGAGAAAGCGCACACGGAGACCTGTGAGGGCAGCGGGGCTTTCTCGAAGTCCTTGGGGAAGAGTTCAGTCCACTGATCAATGCCTAGCAAAGATGTGGATGTCAGTTCATCCCACAGCCATGGTGGGCTTGGCAAGCACCAAAGGCTTGCTGAAGAGCTGGGGACAGACACTGCCCTCTTATGCAGTGCTGGCAAGGTGGAATTCAAATTTTACTCAGTGTACCCATCATGTAGTCTCAATATAACATTCCACTTATTTGCATCTGAAAAGAAGTGCGAGTCTTATGCAATCCATTCCAGGATATGTTCAAAAGGCTCAACTTGGAAAAAAGTAAGCGTGGCTCATTGCCATAATTGAACAACAGATCTTACAGAATCTTCACTCGGTTCAGGGAATCAGCTGTTCTATTCCACATATCCAGTTATCCAGGATCTTGAGATGAAATGCATATGAAACGGGGCAAGTTGTAGCACACCTTCACTCCCAGCACTGTGAGAGGCTGAGACAGGAGGATCATAAGTTTAAGCACAATCTGGGAAACTTAGTAGCTTAGCAAGATTCTGTCTTAAAACAAAAAAGAGCTGGGGTACTAGCTCAGTGGGAGAGCCTTAGGTTTAGCCCTAGTGCCACAATCAAAGGAGAGAGAGAGAGAGAGAGAGAGAGAGAGAGAGAGAGAGACAGAGAGAGAGAGACAGAGACAGAGAGAGAATGCCAGTGTTCAAAAAAAAAGAGAGAGAGAATGTAGTCCTGGTCCCAAACCCTCTTTGCTTCAAGGCCATAGCCCTGAACAATGAGCCATAGGGGTGCCCTGAGGTGCTCACGTGCTGCTGAAGCAGAGATGGACATGTCACAACCTGGGAGCCCAGGAGTTGTCTGTAACTCGGTGGCCAAAGAAATTTCACTAGAAATCCCCTTATCAGGAGGCATCGCGGATGCTCCTCCCTGATACGCGCATTTCCACGCTTGAGCTGAACGAAGAAGTTCCCCATCTTAGGAAACAGTGGAGAAAGTCTTCACATGTGGATCCTTCTCAGCAAATCCCTAACTATAGCAACCAGACCAAGGTTTTAAGTGTGGCCCTGAGAGCATCATTCCAGGGCCCTGCCCACATTCCCAGGACTGGGGCTGAATGGGAACCAGAGGTACCTGCTCAGCTGAGGTCACTGAGGCAGGTTGGGCTCATGTGTAGGACTCCTTTGCTTTGAGTCTGTCCAGAGTGAAAACAAACTCCTGCCCCTTCCTACAAGGCCCCGAGCCACAGGCATCCTGTGACTTATACTCGCTATTTCCAACTCTGACTTCACAGTTGTTTCCTTGTGTGATGCGTGAGGTTCCCCTTCACCTCCACCTGACTCCAACCTCCACTTTCCAGCAGTCACCAGGCTCCTCTTCCTAAGGATGGTGTTCAGAAGGCCTGTGGGATGCAGGAGCTTGGTTCAAAGACTCTTGAAGAATACCAAATCCCATGGGTGCCTGTATCCCTTACATAAAGTGGCACTGTATTTTCATGTCACATACATACATCTTCCCATAGAATTTAAATCATTTCTATGTTCATTATAATACTTAAAAAACACAAATGCTGTGTAAATATAGTTGTCATATTATATGTATTAGTGAATAATGACAAAAATATGTGCGTATTCAGCAAAAGATTTTGAAGTGTTTTCCATCCACATTTGGTTAATCTGTGGGTATAGAGCCTGCTGGTATGTGGCAGCAACTGTTTGTCACTTCTTCCATCACTCAGCCTCAGCCTACCCAAGGAAAGCCCTGGAACCTCCCAGGTAAGCCTGCCTGAGGTTCAGGCAGACAGTAATCACAGGGCAGAGTGAACTATGTTCAGACATTTGGGTAGAAATGAAAGTGGGCATTTTTGGGCTGACCAGATAGCTCAGAAGATTAAAGCACCTGCTTAGGCAGAGCGCAGGGAACAGGGTTCGATCCCTGGCATGCTGTGCTGGCCCCACCCCCGGAGGGCACACTGAGACAGTGATTGAGACTGGCCATGATGGCACGTGCCTGGAATCCCAGTGCTTGGGAGGCTGAAAACAGGAGAATCACTATGAGTCCTCTCTGTGTAGTGAGACCCTGTAGACCCTGTACTAAAATACATTTGAAAAAAGAAAGTGGGCCTTTTAAAATAAAAGGCAATTAGCCTTGCCTGCAGGAGTCTGAGTGAATTTTTCATTTACCTACCATTGCCAATTAGATCATCAAGAAGGCTAATTCATTCATTTAACAACTACTAGGTATAGCAATATGGCTTGTCTAGACACTCAATACGGTGGTAAACAAATTCATTTTCCAAAGCCTGTGTCAAGGACTCTGAAAACACTTTCGCAAGTGCAAGTGTCCTGAGATGGAAGCACAGCTGGCTTGTCTGTGAGCAGCCAGAACATGCGGCAAGTAGAGCAAATGTGCAATGGGGAGCACAAGGTGAGGAGGCCGGTGGAGCTCAGGTCCCAGACGCAGACGCCCAGTGAAGTTTGATTTTATCTTAAAAGCCATGTCTAGCATGGGGTGCTCCTGTCTAAATATATCATGACTGTTCCTTGGAGGATAAATTGGATGCAACAGAAGAGAGCGAAAGAGAGGAAACACTTCAGAGGCCAATCATTACAGAACCATCTACTCAGTACAGAAAACCAAAGCAGGGGACCGGCGAGATGCCTCAGTGGAATAAGCGCTTGCCTGGCAAGCACAGGGGCCTGAGTTCAATCCCCGGTTCCACCAAAGAAAAAGAACACCAAAGCAAGAACATGGAGGGAGCCGCTGGGAATGCAAAGAGGAGAGCTCTAGAACGAAGGATCATAGTGCAAGAGGCCCCCTGCTTACAGTGATTCGGCTTCTGATTTTTTAACTTTACAGTGACAAGAAAGTGATGTGTACTCAATAGACAGTCTATTCCACATTGTGAATTTAAATCTTTTCCGAGGCTTGTGACCTGCAGTACGACACCCATGACGCTGCAGCTCCTGGTTAGCCACCAGACCCATTCCACGCCCTGCTGTCTCGCTGCAGTCTTTGGTAGGCGAGACACATGCAGTTCACTTTTGAGGAGTGCTATTTTCAACTTATAAAGTGGTGTTTGAGACATAGCTCAGTGAAAAATAGAGAAACATCTGCATTCCTCAGTGTGTGGCCTTGAGTAAGGCCTGGGAGTTTAGAGCACAGTAAAGAAGGAAAGAATAACAAGGCTTTTCTGGATTGGGGCAGGAGATATTCGGGAAGGCCTGGTTCCTAGGGGAGTTTGTGTGGCTTCTCCGGTTATAGTGCACTAGGCATCCCTGAGGGCTGTGGGAGTTCCATGGCTGACAGCCTAGACACTCAGACTGTAACCTACGTTGAAAGCTTAAACTTTCTGGCCTAAGCTGCTTACTCTGCCTCCCCCTACAAGAGGAGCATACGGCTGATGTGGGCACTGACAGGGCAGCTCATGCGGAGGGTTCAGAGGACCTGGCACAGCGTACCGAGTGGCCAGACTTACCATTGTGTTCCTTCTCTGTGTCCCACTTCTGGTCGAGGCTAAGCACAGAGCACATGGGAGAAGGACTGTGGAGGAGGCATCCCATGGAGGTTCCCTGCTGGGGCTGGCCATGCTCTGGTCTCTTTTCCAGCTTTAGTGATGAGGGAAGAAAAACTACCACCATTTGCTTCCTTCTTCCCCTGCTTTTCTGGGAAAGATATTTTCCTCCTCAAGATTGGAACTAGGAAGGTAGAGAATATTTTGCACTTTTAATTAATACAGATTTATCTACCTCCCACGGCTGTTTGCAGGATTAATCTTTCCCCAGTGCTTAAGCTCCTTAGCAGACAGACACTGTGTTCTCACCAAATAGGCCGGCCGGACTCTGTCTTTAAGCCTGATTCTCATCAGCTGCAGCCCCCTCCATCCACAGAACCACCTCCTTCCTCATTTTAAACTGGTTGGTTGGTCTCTGTGAATTTGAGTTTATCCTCTGCCTGGTGCAATTAAGTGTGAAAATCCTTGATCCTTGCCTGGGGCAAGGGGAGGTGGGGATGTCTGTGTGGTCTGGGAGGGCACGGAGCTCAGGTTCAGTCTTGAACTGATTCTGGCAGCTGATGTGGGGTCCCTGTCCTCTGGGGAGAGTTGCTGAACAACTCTTGGGGAAAGTGAAGATATGGTGTGGCAGGTGGGAGGGGGGAGTGCAGAGGGGAGAGTGGCCAGATTGGAGAATATTGATGGATTGGATGGCTTGGGAGAATAGCTTCAAATCAGAGTCCCTGAATTAGTCTTAAGGCCTTGTTTGGAAATTGATACAAGAAATAACACAGTTCATTGATTTGTAAAAGCCTGTTATGTATAGGAATATCAATATAAACAATTTGCATTTGGGGTTTTGTCTAGTTCAGTGCTTTGCTTTTGTTGATTTGATTTGCTCCTCTGTGCCAATCTTATTCCCTAAGTAGACCTAGAAGAACAAAGTGTTGCAAATGCATCCCCACTCTTTAAACACATTTAAAATTTCATTCTTTGCTACATTAGCGCACGTCTTACAGAGCTACAATGACCTCTGTAAATCAAGTAGAAAAAGGCAGGAGGAAGCCTCCTCAAGACTCTATGCACCAAAGAATATTAATAAAATGTTAGAAGAATACAAAGGAATACACTCACTTAAACTGAAGCCAACCATATTTTGCATGTAACATGAAAAATAGGACTGACTTTCAAGTGACTTAACCCTGGATTCACCATTGCCTTACTGTGTTAACCAAACCAAACTCAATTAGATTTTTATAGATCTTCAGTAATTCTTCAAAGAAAATTTCCTGAAAAACAGTATGCCATATAATAATTTCAGTAATATGCTCTGTGAAATATTCCCATGCCAAGTGGATTTGTTAAGTATTTCATGTAGGAATATTTGGGGGCATTCATGAAAATAAAAATAGCAAAAGTTCTGAGGGCTAAGGATATAGCTCAGTGCTACAAGTTCCTGTCTGGCAAGAGCAAGATCCTGACTTAGATCCCTAGTACCAAAATAATAATAAAAATAAAATAATAAATAAAAATAGAAGTTCTGAGAAGTCTGTATAAAAGTGACTTAATTTGCTTAAATCAAAAAGCAAGCTTATCTCATAGAACTTACTAAAACTCCCTGAAGTAGTTTCTTTTTCAAAATACCTTTGGCATTTGTCTAAATTTTGGTAAGAAGTTCATGATGCTTTCTCAGTATTGGTGATCACACACCTGAAAGATTCTGGAAAACTCATGCCCTTGTAAAATCCCTGGGCCCCTAATAAGAACTAGAACCAATGATTGTCCCTAGTAAGGCTACTGAAACAATGGTTCTCAGATTCTGGCATGCTGTGGAATCAGCTGAGCTAGCTGGAATCAAGCAAGGCCAGGCTCTCCAGATCTCCACCAAGCTGTACAAGTGATGTTCAAGAAACTGAAAGCAAATTTCAGAAGCAGAAGAAGTCCAAGAGAGGATGTGAGTTGGACCTAGCCTGAGATCTGTCCACAGTGACCCCAAAGGGTTTGCAGGATGCCCATGACAGTGGCAAACATTAAGGACAAATATTGTCTGATTTTGTTAATTGGACTTGTTTCTATGTGCAAATCTTATTTCCTAAGAAAACCCCAAAGAACAAAGTGTTAGGATCACATACTGTCCATTAGGGAATGAGGACAAATGAGAGATGCCACAGGGGGCAACTCCTGGTTACCAACAGTCTCCCTTCTTAATTAGGCATCTACTTCTTGAATCAGATAATATAACCATGCCTGTGAGAGCTGAGAGTTTGAGAGTTAAAGACAAGAGTTGGCACAACACTAGTTCTTTTTTTTTTTTTTTTTTTTTTTTTTTTTTTTTTTTTATCTCACCAATTGAGCCTAACACATACTAAATTCTACAATCTTTCTAATGGCTTTCACAAATTATTGGTTGAATATCTGTGCCACAGAAAAAGCC
>NW_004524590.1:19569126-19571148 GCF_000260255.1 Octodon degus
TTGTTTCCAGGTAGGCTGCCTCAGACACTGGCGTGTCAGAGCATTAAGAAATTTGCACCACACTGAGTCATGCAGGTGAACTCACCACTTCCCTCCAAGGTGACTTCCAGACACAGGTGTCCCCCACTGGCTGAGATAAAATTGCATTTCTTTATCTTTAGTCTATTTTTCATCCAGCTCACGACGTTTAACCAGACACCTATTCCCCAGTCAGAGAGACTGACTCTCACACACACAAGAATTAAGTGGATCTACACATTTGCCAAAATCAAACAAGCTAAGATGTTTAAATAAGACTAAGAGGTTGGAAAGGAGCTGCAGGAGATTGAAAAAGAGAGCTTTTGAAGAAAATCTTCTGTGAATAGATAAATTATGAAAATCATTTGAAACTACTTAAGGGTATTTTTATTGCTACAAAAATCTAAATATGATAAAAGGTTCTCATAAGTTTTAAAAATTCAACCTTCAAATTATTAAAGAAAATGCTGAAATGCTTAAGCACTTGCTAAGAAACACCATGCATTGTAGACAAGTCTGACTCAAGTCCTGTAGTCCCCACTGAGAGTCCTCTCCCACCAAACTAGCCACAGAGAAATCCCCACATGGAACTTCTTGTAGGATGAGTCTGGGACCCAGCTTCATGCTTGTGTCATAGTTACGGGCTTCAACTTTTAATATGACAGCTCAGCACTGACAAAATCCAGTTCCAGCTTATTAAATTAACTCCTATTTTGTTAGAAAATGCCCATTCTTTTATCAAGGTTCAGAGATTTGGCAGACTTTGTTTTTCAATTCATGGATCCAATAAATGTACACCTAATACGAATCTGTCTATAACAATCTATTTCCAAGAGAAGGTTGCTTATTCTATTTGATGGCACTCATAGAAAAGTTTCTAATTACTGTTTTGCTTCTCTAACATGTCTTTTCCTATGACCAAAGAGCTTTATTTTCCAGGCATGTTTGAATCATTTTCAAATATTCTTCATCCACCTAGTCAGAAGGTTTATAAAAGTATACTGAAGCAAAATATTAAATGCCATATTTGTTATTTAGAAAGTATAATGTACTAGTCATCAAATTAAAGAACCACTCATTAGAAGGCATTTTGTCAACAGGAATCCAGCCACAGAGACACCCAAATGTCCATGTCCAGGGAAAGGGAAGCCGCACGTATGCTGGATAAAGTTAAAGGGTGCAGGAACCAGAATGGAAATTTATGGTACAAAATGTTATCAACAAAATAAACAACAAGGATAATGGTGACACTGCATCTTTGACCAAATCTTTATTCCCTACAGTTCTGATACTCCTGTATTGTCAGTAATTTAGGATCAAAAGCAAATAGCTGCTGAATAGACATACAATCATAGTAAATAAATGCCAGAGCTGAACAGCCTCTTCTTTGCCAAGGAAAGGAAGTGTTCTCAGCAGTACCAGGATGTGGGTGAAGGACAACACCAGGATTAAGAGAGGCGGGGCTTCTTGGAGTGGCTTCACGTTACTCTGCAAGCTTTCCTAAGCAAAGCTATCCCATCTCCAAGTTTATTCTTTTCTAGGTAAGGTAGAAATAATGATATAAACTTTATTGCCTCACACATTTCATTCAAAATTCAATAATCAATAACAGAAGTGAATGTGAAGTATCACAGTTGGATATCACTTGCCTCACCTTCTCGACTTTTCCTGAAAAGCTTGCACAATTATCTTTCTCAAACACAACTCAGACTGTAACATTTTCCCTTTCAGAGACTCTCGGTAGCTCATCACCTACAGAATAAAGAACAAACGTTCCACAGTAGTCAAACTCCTTTATGAAATATGTGTCCCTTCCCACCTCTATTACTAGGCTGACAACACTACATTTGTTGACACTTTTAAATACTACATGCACAAACTATCTCCTCAGTTTACAACAAAATCTTGCTCCTCCTTCAGTGATCATTTTCAATATAACATTCTTTTTAAAATACTGCCTCTGATAGCACTCATTCATTCGATTGTTATTAAATTGTTATTTAA
>NW_004524590.1:19571583-19573777 GCF_000260255.1 Octodon degus
TTGATTGATTGATTGATTGATTCTTGGTACCAGGGATCAAGCTCAGGCCTTGGTGCTTGTGAGGCCGGCTCTCGTACTGCTGAGCTGTCTCCCTGACCCTGCATACATATAATAAGATATCCTTGGGATGAGAAACAAGTGAAGACACAGACTTCATTTGGGTTTTCTATATACTTTATACACATAGCCTGCAGGTAATTTTATGCAGTAATGCTAGCTCACCTGCGGTTTGATCGAAATCTATCATGCAAGGTCAAGTGTGGCATTTTGTACTTGCACTATCAGGTCAGCGTCTGAAATGTTTCCAGTTTTGAGGAATTCCAGAATTCAAATTTCTCTATTAGGCATGTTCAATATATACCTCTGTGCTAGTACCAAGAAGGTACTCTGCAGCTGTTTTCTGAGTGAATAAACAGTGCTATGTTCATCTCACAATTTTCATAATTTAGTATGTATATATGTATGTATGTATGTATTTAGTACAGGGTCTCACTATGTAGCTTGGACTCAGAGTGATCTTCCTGTCTCAGCCTCCCCAGCACTGGGATTACAGGCATACATCACCGCACCTGTTTTGGAGCCAGCACAGCATACCTGGGGTTCCGGGGCCGGTAAGGCATGCAGTACTGGGGATCAAAGCTGGCTCCTTGCTCTTGCCAGGCAGGCACTTAGACTGCTGAGCCAGCTTCCCAGCACCATTTTCATAGTTTTATTCTCACAAGAATTTCGTGAACTTAAAGATATCTCATAACTTCTGCGTAGAGGAAAGGCACTTTATGCCAAATTTCCTTTTAGAAATGTTACCACAGGTATGCAGGATGGCTTAGATAACCATACTGTTGACTTCTACTGGTCTATTGAAAAGAACAGTTAATGCTTAAAATTTATTTTCTTCTTTTTATCTTTTATTTATTTTTGACTTTTTTTTGGCTAATGTTACATGCTTATATCTGGTAATCTGAACAACTAATTTGAAGACCAAAACATGCAATACAATACAATTGTTGAATTCCTATAATTTGTTTAGCAAAATTCTGTATCGTTCCTAATGTTTTATTTTACTATTTTTTAAATTTTCTTTAGAAAAGAATAAAAAATTTTAGAAAACACCGTAAGAGAACAAAACAAAACAGAAGAGAAATAAGTAATTACAATTCATTCTTTTAGAGGCTTAGACCTTATTAATTGCCAACTAAATAAACCAGGCTGCTGTCTGCCGCTCGCCCCTCCCCTTGGCTCTCATTATTCCGCAGGGACCCTGAGGGGCAAAGTTCACACCCTGCCAGTCTTCCTCATTTGTCCTCCCTGAAGACAACAGGACGTCCAGTTTATGCCCAGGATATGAAACTGGCATTGGCATTTCTTATTGTACTATCATGGCAATGTTTATTTTATTTTATTTTACATTATTTTATTTTATTTTGGCGGAACTGGGGATTGAACTCAGACCCTTGCACTTGCCAGGCAAGTGCTTCTACTGTCATGGCAGTGTTTATACTTTTCCAATTTTGGAGACTTAGTCCATGAATTATTCCCACAGTCCTGGTTTTAAACCCTAAACTTGGAGCAATAAAGAGTAAGAAAGTTGGCAAGTTATGCTAAACATCTACCAAGAAGTTTAGAAACATTCCTCGATGAAGCTCAAACATTTGAAGAGGGCCGTGAAGAGTAACTCACGAAATGTAGCAATAAAAATAAGACAGGGCCAGACAAATAGCTCAGCGGATTAAAGCACCTCCAAGCAGGGGTGGTGGCAGGGGCCGGAAGTTCGATCCCCGGGCCTGCAGTGCTGGCCCCACCCCCGGGATGTGCTGAGACTGCAGTTGAGCCTGGGCATGGTGTCATGCGCCTGTAATCCCAGCTTTTCGAAGGCTGTAAACAAGAGGATCACTACAAGTCCAATCTAGTATGAGACCCTGAATACCCTGTAGACCCTTCCCTAAAATACCAAAAAAAAAAAGAAAGAAAAAAAATTAATAGAAAAGACTACCACCCCCGCAGAGGAGTTCCCTAAGGATGTTATCATAAATATTATAAATTCCTGGGTCAGAACATTCTGAAGAAATGCAGTACTTGAGAACATTGAGAAGCTTACTTAATCCCAGTAAGACAGGTGATCCAGAAGAACTGAGCAGCCCTCTCTGCCTTCTTGGGTCACCTTCCCCCTCATTCTCTCTTTTTTTTTTTTTTTTTT
>NW_004524590.1:19573930-19594340 GCF_000260255.1 Octodon degus
TAAGCTTGTTCTAAGTAGGTGCGTTAGACCACTGAGCCATCTCACCAGCCCCTTCATTCTCAATAAGGACAATCCATTTCCTACCCAGCACTGAGGGTGCTCTTGGCTTCCTCTGTTTATGTTCTCTTTCCTCTCTGTAATGCCATACAGAGAAGCTAGCATGGGCTATTTCTGCTAGCGGTAGAATGTGACATGATGCCTACATGAGGCATATTTTTTGCCCAACAACAGTGTCTGCAAATACTCTGCAGGGCAGAGGATTAATAAAGGAGAGATAAAAGGTAATGAACTGGGTTAGGGTGAAGATGGATTGGTGAATCTGCATGGCAGCAGTGCATGTCTTAGGAAAGCAGGGGAAAGTAGAGAAAGAAGGAGCAGGGGGATGGTTTCCATGCTGAGCTAAGCAGCCTGCTGTTGTCCTAAGAGCCCCACAGTCACTGCGCAGGCAGCTCTTGATCCCTAAGACAATTGGTAACCTAAGAAGGCTTTTCCCCTTGTTCTACTAAATGTGGGAGGGCAAGAGAGAGGCTAAGAAGTTCCAGGCGATGCTAATCCAAAGGGAAAGATACTCTTTCTTGAAATGAAAAATGAAGGTCCAAACTGTCTGGCATTCTACCGTTAAAGATAATAAATGCACAAATGTGCACTGCGTGCATGCACACACACACATACACATCAAAGAAAGCATAACACAAATATTTACAGCATTTGTTTGCAAGCAACAGAACTATTGGTTATTTTATCTTCCTTTTTATTTATCTACATTTCTACAGTAAATCATTATGTTTCAAATAAGAAAAATGCTGTATAAAGAAAGGCAATCTGCCTTTTACTAGAAATTCTTTCCCACTGACAAAGATTTCCATGAAAATGCAATTTTTACTGGTCAGAGGGGACCATGTGGCTAACAAGGTGCTTCAATGAGATGAGAAGACCACAGAGTCTTTGTTTCCAGGGCTTTTGTACCCTTTCTTTTTTATTCTTGGAATCATGAGGGTGACCTCTTGCCCAGAGAAATGACCTTGGATTTAAATGTGAAATGCTATCCCAGCCTAAATGGCTGAAAAGGGCATTTCACTGACGACCAGGGGATGAAGGGTTTCCCTTCTCTTTGTTGCTATGTGATGGATCCATCAGATCGCTTGCTAGAAAAGCGAAGTATCTCTGAGAGACCTATTGCCTGCTCGAGCTGCAAAAATATCTTTCTGCTCCCCTTCTTCTTCCTTTAAGTGTCCAGCAGCACAGCCCTCCAAGACTGGAGCCAGAACTCAGCCCAGGGCAGGCAGGCGGTTATTTGGGAAGAGCCCATGCCCATCTGACTGCCTTCTTTTGCATTGCCTATTGGAGCAGCAGGTACACAGGCCCCTCAATTTTCTGTTTTTACTTCTTTGCTTGGCTGTCAAACAGCAAATGAATGCTCTCCTCCTCTAAACGGTTTCTTGTGTTTTGGGGTTCTTTTTGCTTTGGTTTTTAATCCTCAATAATATAGCAAGATATATGGCTCCCTGACCCATGAAATGACATAAATTCTGAGATTTTCTTCACAATATTCTACCAAAGATGAACAAGCTAGCTGAGGGGAATGTGGCAGTTTATGGACTCTACCTGAAGGCTCCTGAGGATACAAGAGGCCCCTCGCTTCTCTCCAAAAGAGAGAGCTCTAAACAGTTTTCATATTACATCTCCTTCAAATAATCCTTGTTTTTAAATTACCAGTCATCCCGTTTAGAGGGTGATCAGGACAATGGGTTTTCACATATCTCTGGGAGTGCCTGGCAGCACTCTGAAGATTTTAGCCAAAAATCCTTAGACACTGGGGAAGGCGTTCCAATTGTGCGATTGTTCATTCTGTTGATTATGTAGATTGTTAGTGTGTCCCACAAAACAGCAAAGTCCTCTGCCTCAGGGGCTAACCACTTAGCCTGAATATCACGCCTCAGATGCATATTCTTGAACTTGGATTTCCCATCTTCTTGAACGTGAACTCCAGTGACAACCTTGGAAATTGTAAAGAAGAAGGATTGAAAATTTGAAACCATACTATGCCCAAAGGCCTTTCATAGAGATGCTCACAGCTTAGACCTGGAAATAAGATAATGTATAGTGTAAAAGAAAGCGCAAAAAGGTAGGCATTGGATAATACTTGGCTTTTGTCTTATAACAAATGATACAACTGGTTTATTCCTAATGGGAAAAAAACAAAGCAGTTGAAGAGCTTCTGAGGGCTGGGGAGACAGCTAGGTGGTCTAAGCACCTTCCTGGCAAGTGCAAGGACCGGGTTTGATCCCCAGTATCATATGCCGTGCCAGCCCCATGCGGTGCAGGCCACTGAAACTGGGTATGGTGGCGCACACCAGTAATCCCAGTGCCGGGGAGGTTAAGAGGGAGGATCACTGTGAGTCCAAGCTGCATAGCAAGACCATGTGCCAAATAAATAAATCTTTAAAAAAAGATTTTAAAGAGCATCAGAGCTGAAAAGTACACTTTTCTTTATTTCTGTATGATCTTCAATCTCAAATATACTGAGCCTTGTTTTACTAGAACATTTAAAATTATGCATAATCAAACATCTTGTAATTCCCAACAAAACAAGTGCATCTAGATAGATATAGATTTATATTATAAATACATATATTTGGAAGAATATATATAGGTGTGTGCTTTTTAAACTAAAAAATGAAGAATAATGTCACAAGTACAATGGTTCAGTTAGTATTCAGTTATCATGGCTTTAAGCCATTTTTTATGATCAATGGAAATGTTCTTTAGTAAATCCATTTTTCCTTTTTGTCTCCTTGTGAATACACTGGTGCATGGAAATAATGCTAAAAATAATAGATTTTAAGTTTTATGTCCCTACTCTTGCCAAAATATAGTATTAGTATAGCCACAAGAGGGAAACTGATCAGAATAGCACTTGTGCTTCATCTACCTGATGTTACATGGTCCTCGGGTATATATAGCTCAGTGGTAGAGCTCTTGCCTGGTATATACCAAGGCCTTGGGTTCAATCTCCAGCACTACAAATAAGGTAAAGTAAGGGGCAAGGGAAGGGAAGGGAAAGGAAGAAAAGGGAAGTAGGGGGAGCAGGTCCTTATGTAGCATTGTTCTTAGCAGCTTTTGCTGGATCAAGCAGCAGGAGATTAGACTGAACACCTACTACACAGCATTGCTATGTAGCAATTACTAAAAAAGAGTGGGTGACATGTAGATTCCCATGCTGGAAACCTACAGCAGAAAGAAAGCAAAGCCTTAGAATCAACAATTTGTGATGATTAGGTAGACATACGCAAAGAAAGAGCTGTGATAGCTAAACATAGATGTCCCATCTTTCAGATCTGCCTCATTTACAACTCTGAAAAACTTCTTTCTCACCTCTGTAACAGTCATAGAAACATCGTAGAATGGAAGAGTTGAAGTCTCTGCCCCACACAGCCATTCCGCCAGCAGTCCCCCTACAACCTTTGATAGAATGACTTCCCTGAGTAAATGGTCACTCCATGACAGGGTGACCCATCTAGTCTTCTTGATGTTTAATGGATACAACAGTGTGTTACAACAGGAAAGATTTACACAAATGTCTACTGCTATGACTATATATCCTCCCCTGTAGCAGACCAAGGCTAAAACTGAAGTTGTGATAATAGCAACTCAATGTTTACCTGGCTCTACCTCTCCCAGAAGGGTTTTAGATTAGCTTGAAAAAAGGATAACCAAGGTTGTCAAACAGAGCAGGAAACTTCCTCTAGAAAGGCTTTTATCTGGGCTATGGTAGGAGTCACAGCTCTTGTGCCTGCTCCAGAAGCGTCTATGTCAATTCTTGAGGTTCACTGACAGTTGTGCTCTACGGCCCCCTCTACTCCACACGGGGACTGGCTCCATGCGTGACCACCCTAGAAGACCCGAGAAACACCTCCATTTTTATGCTCTTCCTGGTTCTGGGGTGGTCCAGCAATCCCTTCCTCAATGTGAGAAGGGGCTTTCATCCAAATTTGGCAACATGTGTTTATACTTGAGCCATAAAGCAGGATTTGATTGTGTTGAGAGTGCTGGCAGAAACTAGAAGAAAGTATAGATCTCTCTCTCTCTCTCTCTCTCTCTCTCTCTCTCTCTCTCTCTCTCTCTCTCTCGTTATTTCTCACAGCTCCTGTATGAATCCCTGGAGAGAACATTCCAGAAACCTTCTGATGTAGTCATCTCCAAGGACTGTGGCTGAGCCAAGTTTTTCCCCCTGCCTCATCCTTTAGGAGCTCCCCTAACTATTTTCTCAGTCCTTCCTACAAAGACACCCACAGTGGGAGAAGAATGGATCGCAGAGTTCCAGATTCCTCTCCCAAGACCCCCACAGACCAACGCTGCTCCACTCCCTTTTCCTCAATTACTGGTTTTGTTTGGGGCACATTTTCAGACACTACAATTCTACCAGCACAGTGGAAAGGATTAAAAGGCTCAAAACAATAGTAAACAAGTTGGCAATAGCAATTGTAATATAATTGTTACACGATACCTCCCAGGGTATAGAAAAGCACTCATAATCATTGTACTCACTATTCATTTGGTCTCCTTTCAGCATTATGATGCTGCTGAGTACAGCCATTTTCTGCTTAACGGCCCCTTTATAGGATCAAGATTCAGAACTCTGGCACGCTTCAGCACATGCGATGTTTGTGGACACCACATTGTATGTACCATATTCTTTCGAGTCAATGTTCCAACTGTCAAATGCAGCTAAAGAAAAGTTTCAGATGAAGTAAAAGGAGAACTTGACATACTAATCAAAATCTTTCATCCTTAAAAACTAAAAGTAGTTTAGATTGGTGGTACAATGTTAAGATCACAATTCAGCCACTTTCTCTAAATACCTTCAGCAGGGTACAGTCCAAAAATGAGTGCCTATCAACACACAAATACATGCCTAATCTTAACAGTTCCCAAAAATCTTAAGCTCTTTTTAGTAATCAATTGATGGTATAGATTATTTTGAGGCTATTAAGTATTTATTGTAAAAAAAGAAAATTGTATTGCTTTTGTTGCAAACTGACATATTTTAGCATTGGAAGAAAGACACTGATATAAAAGCAATATAATTTAGTTCAAATTCTATAATACCAAACAAACATAAATGCATTTATTTGAATTAAAGATGTGTATTTAATCTGAGATAATATATTATCTAAACTTTTTTTTTTGCAGAAACGGGGATTGAGATATATATATTCCTAAAGATAAAATATCATATATATACTATTTCTTAGTTCTAAATGATGAAAAAGGTCAAAAAATGACGCTGAAGCACTAGTGATAAGTCTCTCTAAAACACAATTTTCTGGAGCTCAGCCACAGATTTGTGAACCAGAATTCCTTGTAAAATGAATGACCTCAGTGTGAGGCAAAGGACATCCATGGTAGGACCGCACATGTTATTCTAGAAGACAAGGAAAGCTTCACAAAACTTCCAGTCCATGTCAGAAAGACTTAGTAGCAGCTTGAAGGGAAATCTACTGGCCAGAGATTAGAAGAATTTGTCCAGCAATAAGTATAATAACCTAAAAGACTGAGACACATGAGATGTGTTTAAACATAAGTTCATAATAAAATTTAAACTGGTGGGCCTGGAAAGACGGTTCAGTGGAAGAAGCACTTCCCTGCAAGGGCAAGGCCCTGAGTTCAATCCCTGGTTCCGCCAAAAAAAAAAAAAAAAAAAAAAAAAAAAAAATTAAACTGGTTACCATTGGAAGTTGCCAATGAACTAATTACAAATTTCAAAACCATTAAAGAAAAGCAAATAATAAAATTTAGCTTTTATAGACTGTATCACAGGTAGCCAGTTAGTGAAGGAAAATTTCTTTTAATAGTTATTCCACTAATAAATGGGGGCAAAAGGATGAAATTGAAATATTACCTCCTAGTTTCTTAACGTATTAATGAACGTAGACAATGACCACTCAGGAGAGCTATCATTTCCTGTAATGGTTTGTTCCCCAAAACTCAAATTCAAATTTAATTGCAGTTCCAAGATGTGGGACCTTTAGGTATGATGAGGCCGTGAGGACTCCACCTGCATGGGTGGAATGAATATTTGTGACGAGCTGATTCACTGTCCCTTTCTCTCCTTGCCCGTCCTCTGAGTGATGCCTCCCTCCATGTTACAGAGAACTTGGAAGCTCCTGCCAGATGCTAGCAGCTTGTACCTGACTTCCCAGCCTCTAGAAATATGAACAGTCTATTCCTGTTTGATGTGAGTTGTTCAGTCGGTAGAATTCTGTTCTGGCAGCACAAAAGCAAGTAAGACACCCCCCAAAGAAAGACAGCCTGCTAATATTGGGCACTGACGGGATACGTGTATCATCACCTAGAAAACATGTTTGCCTCCAGACTGAATTTGAATCTAATCAAGCTTCCAGATCTAAGTTCCAAATTATAAGAAATACAAGGAGGACAAAGAAGGATGTTAAATATGATTGCAAGATCCATGGAGCAAAACCCAGCATGTGGAAAGATTATAGGACAAGCAACAAAGTTTCTTCAAAAATTAACACTGCAAAGGAAATCCAGGCAGAAGAAATCTACCTTAAAGAGAACTAAGAAACACAAAAACCAAATAGATGTACTTGGATATAAATAATTTTTAATCTGGGAAACACATATGCATAGAGATTCACTATATTTTCTTTAATTCTATGTTTCACAATGCAGATCTTTGGGAAAAAAATCAATTTTTATCATACCCAAATAAAATTGAAATTAATTAGCTGGATGTTTAAAAGGATTTTATACAAAATATGAAGAATGTGTAAACAAGTATCTCTTCTCTTGGTAATAATGAATTTTTACTTAAAAACAATGAAATAAATGAAAAAGGGAACTATGCTGATCATAAAATTTAAAATTCTTAAATCTTTAAAAACAAAGGCTGGAAAAATAGTAACAGCTAGGTGTGGTGACACAGGCCTATAATTTCAGAATTCTAGATAGCTGAGGCAGGAAATGCACAAGTTTGAACCAGCCCGGGGAAGTCAGTGACTTAGTAAGAGCCAGTCTCAAAACTCAAAAGTGAAAAGTGCCTGCTGATATAGTTCAATGTGAAGGTCTTTGTCCTGTCCCCACAGCTACTATATACACACAAAAAAAAATAATATGAACTATGGTAAACTAGTGCTTTTTAAGTGACTTCCTTGTAAAAGATATACCCAGATCAAGGGGAAAACAGAAAGGTCCCAAGGAAAATGGATATTAAAAAAATTCACAAAGTTCATAATATGAATAGCTAATTATATCCATCTCCTCAAGTGATTTAATAAGTGAAAATTAGAATAATCAATTTATGCATTTTCAATTCAGAATATTTAGTACTGATGTGTGTGTTTTTCTATAGACATGAAAATAAGGCTGTTACTGAAAATACAAGCCAGTACAAATTCTCTGTAGGGTAAGTTTAATAATAAGCAATAAGAAACAAGTTTGTTTAAAAAAACAACAAATTTCACACTAAGGCCCTCATTCTACTTGTAGACATTCAAGGACAGTGTAGTAAACTCTGTGTAAAAAAAAAAAAAATGATGACAGCTGCAGCCATTGCTCCTCACATGCAGGCTCCTTCTTGAGGTGACTTCACCTTTGCCTTCACCAGAAGGTGAGGTCTCCTCCTCTACTACTTGAATCTGGTCCTTGCCTTAGTTCTTGTCTTTGCCAACTGGACTTGCAAAAATATAACATGACCAGATGCTTAGAAGTCACTTATGCCACGCAGCCAGCTCTCTTGCACTGGGGACTCTTCTGCCAGCATGAGTAAGCCCAGCCTAGGTTCCTTGAGGACAGGGAAACCGAACGGGAGAGGCTTCGCCTGCTCAGATGGCCTAGATGCCCCAGACAGGCGAGTTAGGCCACGTCACCGTCTCTGTGGAACCAGCACAAGCCCACGCCAGCAGGTTTTCTATCAACCTAGACTCATAAAAAATAATAAATGTTTGCTACTGCAAACAATTAAGTTGTTGGCAGGTTGCTTAATAAGAACTGAGTTATTGAAAGTCCTCTGAAAAATGGACAACTGATTATAACAAATGACTGTGTGCAAAGATGTTCATTTGAAATCATTTTATTAATAAACTGTAAAGAACCTAAATACACAAGGAGAAAGCATTGTAAATTATATTAACTATAGATTATCAGATCATAAAATCATTAAAACCATGTTTTCAAAATATTTTAATGGCATTAGAAAATTTTCAGAATGGAAAATTGAATTATGAACAGCAAGACTTAGGATTATGGGGGGGAACTACCTGCTCGGGCCCCCCCCTCCTGTCCCTCTCTAGGGACACGAGCTTTCTTTCTCTCAATAAATATACTATGCTCATAAAAAAAGACTTAGGATTATGCATGAAGTGTGATTTTCAACCATACAAATATGTGTGCTATACCACAAATGGCAATTTGACCCAAAAACTAGCTTTTAAATTATTGTTTTAAAATTTGCATGTGATCTATTGCCTTATTGTTTAGAAGACTTCCGTGGCTCTTGCACAGTCCTTTTATGTTATGAGAGCAAAGCAGGAATAAATATATAAATACACAAAACGATCTACATGAAGAAGAGTCTGACAGACATATTGTGTCTAGTAAATATAAAATAGCTGTTCTTTAAAATTACACTTCTGAAGACTTGTTCCTTTACAGGATGTTTCTTTTCCAGCCCTGAACTTACATAGCCCTATGCCTTCGAATTGTAGCTTACAATTAAAGACATGTAATAGTCTGACAATTTTTTTTTTCAAAAGGTGCAGCTCTTGCTTAGAAAGGTCTGATCACCCATGAAACTGGAAGAAATCTGACTGCAAGATCCATGTTGGGCTTGAAGCAGTGATAAGGTGGACTGTAGGAATGTTCTGTATGACTAAACTGATACACTTATCCCTCATAGCCAGAAAGACCTCCCCAGTGTGGGCAGAGCTGGGGTCTTCCCAGCTCTGAAGGGGAGAAGTTCCTACTATTAATCGCTCTATTAGGCTTACCACTGAGGCAACTCTTGACCTCAACTCTTTGACTATGGTGGAGGAGGCTACTTCTTTTTCTGTGTGAGGATCAGGCCAGCTGAACTTTAGAAGCAATTGCTAGGTGAGGTCTGCATTATAGTTTTTCTCTTGTGTCCCCTAGATTTCAGTATATTCTTCTGGATATGCTTCAAACTGGTCTTCAGCTACCATTTAGGAAATTAGGGAAGAGCTGTCCCAAGAATTGGTAGGATAGGTCAAGGGATGAACTGTGTGCTGTCCTCAAGCTTTTATGGCTCAAGAAGGGGTAGGGGAGGTATCAGGGAACTGGTCACATCACACAGGCAGCACCTTGAGCAGTGGCAAATGCAGCCAGCTATGTGGGACAGCAAGAGAGCCCAACTGCCTGTTTCAGACTCATTATGATAAAAAGACCCTGAGAAACTCTCAGAAGCTTCCAAGGAACATTTCCTGGCAACTATAGAGTTGAAGACTCAATTAGCATAACTAGACATTAAGCACAAAAGTTTGAGGGTAAAACACAAGACAACCTCACTTTGTACCCAGAGGATACCCAAAGATCGTCTACATTAGGAATTCAAGAGCAGGGCCAGCCAAATAGCTCAGCAGATTAAAGTGCCTACTTAGGCAGATGCAGGGGCAGGGAGTTCGATCCTGGGCCTGTCATGCTGACCCCACTCCCAGGGCACGCTGAGAGGGTGACTGAGACTGAGTGTGGTGGTGCACGCCTGTAAGTCCAGCACTTGGGAGGCTATAAACAGGAGGATCACTGTGTGAGACCCTGTACACCCTGTATACCCTGTCCTAAATACAAAAAAAAAAAAAAAAAAAAAAGGAGTTCAAGAGCAAATCTGTGTCAATGTTAAAAAAAAAAAAGACAAGAAGGAAATGTCCCCAAATCTTAACAATTCTGGTTCATTATCAGTGTGGGACTAATACATATTTTATTTCTTTTTGTAGACTTTCTACATTTTTTGCAAAAATTTTAAGATAATCATGAGAAAAGTGTTACTTTCAAAAAATGTTCTTTTCACAGAATAAATAGATGTGTGAAAGGTGCTCTGCCTACTTTAGAAATCACTCATCTCCTCTTGGAAGTCCTATATTTTGTATTAAAATGTTTTCTTAACATGCTCCCCACTTAGGCTCATTCAGGAAGCTCACGTCCTAAATGCATGTCTAAGTTAAAGACACGCAACAGGAATGAGGGAGAATCTAGTCTATGCCCAAAAGCAAGGAAGGGATTTGGCATTGTTTGGCCTTTTCCCGAAACTTTGAAATGATTAGCGTGCTGAATACAGGGTACTCTTTTATGAAACCCCATCACCTACAAGCTTGGATTCCTTGGATCTATATTTGGAGGTCAGGACTGCAAAGGTGCAGAGGGGACCTTTAAGGACAGCCTTTCTCTCTCTTTAATCTTCCACATCACTGCTCTTTGGCAGTAGCACACACAGTGGCCCAGACATGTTTTGAGACACAGGCAACCAGGCAACCACAGCAGGCCAGGCACCTGCCTTTCATTCTAAGCACTCATGAGAATGAAATGATTATTAATGGTCCAGACCCTAACAGAAATGAATGAATGTCATCCTTCGATGTCATGTAGCCTGGCGGTTCATACCTATGAATTTGGGCAAGATGGCATGCAAAGTGGAGGAAGGATAGAAACAATGATGTCCTGAAGACAAACTGCCTACTTTACCAACTGACCAGGAACAAAGGGATCAAACACATAGCGCAGACCCTGATAGATCCCATTCCAGTCCCAGGCAATGGGAGTCTTGTTAGTCACCTGGAGTAGCATTTGTCACCATACTCTAGACAGCCCCATGGTTTCTCTCAACACATTGCTGACTGGCATGGCATGAGACAGTGAAGCCCACTGCTGTGTCCAGCCTAGGGAAAATGTACTGGTTCATCTAGCGTGTACCCCAAAAGGATGTCTCTCGAAAGAATCAGAAGTACAAGCAGCATCCCAGGGGCACGCTAAGACAGCGAATGAGACTGGTCGTGGTGGTGCGCACCTGTAATCCCAGCTCTTGGGAGGCTGAAAACAGGAGAATCACTATGAGTCTGATCTACAT
This sequence comes from Octodon degus, assembly GCF_000260255.1. NCBI lineage: Eukaryota > Metazoa > Chordata > Mammalia > Rodentia > Octodontidae > Octodon > Octodon degus. The sequence goes on from NW_004524590.1 coordinate 19,585,029, forward strand.
AATGAGACCTGTAAGACCCTGTAGACCCTGTACTAAATACATGCTTTTTACAAAAGTACAAGAAGGAAATGTTGGAGTTTTGGCAGACACAGGGCATCTGCAACCTCAGGCTCAGGCAAAGAGCTGAATATAAGAAATCACAGAGCTCCATTTTTTGAAGCAATTAATATATCTCAAGAAGTTTCCATTGAATAAACCCACTTAATCTATACTCCACCCTTGAGAGATATTTCAGCTTTATTCTCTAGATGAAAAAACAGGTGTAGAAATTTTATGTTGTGGCTCACAGCATAGAGGTGGGTGGGATTGTAACCTAAATCATTCTGATTTGAGGACTTTCCATGTGCTTTCATTGACACCATAGAACAAGAAGCTGAAAGATAAATATACCGTGCTAGATTGGGCTCCATATCACCTCCAGTCACAGGGTCTCTAATCAACTGAACTATCCAGGATGAGGGCTCAGATAAGAAAGCCTTGAATTGCTCAGGACCCAGAAGTGAGTTGAATCATCCAAAGTGAACAGCAACATCTAACCCTTCATACAGGAGGACGTATCTGTACATGGTCACCAGTCGCTTCCATCTTGCCTAAGTCACCACGCAGCTCCTTTCCAGCTATCACCTGGCAATCTTTCTTCTGATTTGCTGAATATTTCATACATGAAGTAAAGAAATGCAGAGCTAAGGGCGGTGCTCTGTCCTTTTGGTTTCCTTTTAAACTTACCGCCTGCTAGTTTGAAAAGAGTCCCCGGGTGCTAACTAAGGTGGTAATTACGCTGCCCATCAATTAGTCTGCATTTCAGCACAACATCCAGGACCCCTTTCTACTCCTTTATGACAAAGGGCTGTTTAACTCAGCACGTGCACACACGCAGCTTTTCTTCCAGGCATTTTTACCGAGTTCCAGAATGTGTGTCACCCAGATGTGCCTGCTGTCACGTTAGCTTTATTGGAAAAATTACCAGAAACACACTCCGCATGACTAAACTGCCAGAGCTGAAGCGAGAGTCTCGCTGCGGAACTAATTTTTTACCACCCCGCCTTAGAATGAATTACCCTGTTGCCACGTCACATTCCTCTCAACACAATTTTCAAGCAGGAGAATCTTTCTTTGATAGTTTTCCAAGGAAAATGATTTTTATGCAACGCGTGCTTCTGAATGCAAGAACTCTGTGAATGTTTGATGCTTGTGACGAAGAACAAGGAGCTGGAAAGGGAGTACCAGAGGGGGCCAGATAAAATACAGGATGTGGAGTTCAATGTGAATTCTAGATAGGCAATGATTTTTAGTGCCATTACATCCTGTACAATATTGGATTGTAAGGGCTGGCCAAATAACTCAGCAGTAAAGCACCTGCAAGCAGGCAGGGGGACTGGGGTTCAATTCCTGGGCCTGCCCTGCCCGGCCCCACCCCTGAGGCATGCTGAGTCGGCAACTGAGACTGGGCGTAGTGGCGTGTGCCTGTAATCCCAGCTCTGGGGAGGCTGTAAACAGGAGAATCACTATGAGTCTGATATAGTAGTGAGACCCTGAACACGCTATAGACCTTTCCCTAAAATACAAAAAATATATATATATTGGATTGTACACTAAACATTTGTTTGTATCTTACTTGAAATTAGAAATTAACTGGATGCCTTTTGTTTTGTTTTGTTTTGTTTTTTTCTAAATCTGGCAACTGTATGCACACAATGGAAAAGCAGGGGAAGATTCATAGGTGTCACAAATAGTTACAAGCTGATAAATTAGTCCAATCTATTAGAACAAATAACCTGCCTACCTCCATTTTAGTTTAGGCATTGAGATGATTTTAAACTAGATAAATAAAAAAGAGATTTAGGGGAAATGAATGAATATATTTCAAACACCTTTGGAGTCTCCTGAGTGATCATAGAAATAGCCAAGCTGAAAAGCACCATTCTGTTAGATCTACTAGAGAAACAGAACTCCCCACTATTATTGGAAATTAAGAGAAAGACTCTTCCAAATTGAAAGGGAAGGTTCATACCACTTATGAAACTTAAGTAATTTTTCTACAGTGACTTTTCTTTTTAAAATAAAACCTGGCATGATTCTTTAAGTTCTTTCTATTATGACCTCATAGTCATGAAAGGCTAACATCTTGATTAAATAATCAAGAAATTATCAAAGACAACCAAATATGTAATACTGAGCTTCAAGCAATAATATGAAAAAGATAGTTTATACCTAACAGTTTAATATAAGGTAAACACACATGAAACAGTGACAAATGCAAAACATAGTGAAAGCATTATACAAAAAGCAAGAATATGAGGTATAATAAAATCATACTATTTAAACTAAAAATTTAAAAATATATTGCAGTAAAAGACACATGGCCCTTAACCCCTCTCACAATACTCTCCTCACTTCCAACAGATTTACCCCATTCTTCTTCACACTTTTTGAGGCAGTTTGGGAAGTCTTTGTGAGTCTTTCATAGCTCCTTGGGTGTCCTGGATTGATTCAAAATAGTTACAAGTTGTTAAAAAAAACCACACACACACATTAAGTTTTGTCTTCAACTACCTTGTTCACCAGACCCAGCACCATGCAATTTCCGGCTCTCCTCCAAAGTCAAAAAGACCACAAATGGTCAATATTTTAAATTGATTCAGAAAATCAAGACAGAGTTACATTATGGGGATATTTTCATCTTTTGACTATATATTTCACCAATGAAGAGCTATTGAAGGTTATTGAAAATGCACATAGCCAAATGCACTATAAGATCACAGCTAGACTCCAAAGAAAGCTTCCAGATCTGCCACAGGAAGTAGCAAGAATAATGGGACAGGCTCATTCAAAGCTGGAGGGGTATATTTTGAGGGATTTTAATGACAATGTGTTTTATAGGGTAAGAAATTATATATGTGTGTAGTTGTATATACACACACATATGTACTTGATGTGTATAGGCTTTTGATAATGCCACATAAAGTACTAAAGGAGCATCCAACTAGAGACAAGGATGGACCAAACACTTAGGCTTGAGCCCACCCTTAAAGGAAAAGTACGGTTGCAATACACAGTTCTACATTCAGTATCTGCCAGTAGCAGGACCTTGTGGATACCAAAATTTAACTATGCAGGTCCTTTCCATAAAATGGCACAGTATTCCATATAAATTATATAATCCTACCATATTCTTTAAGTCATCTCTAATATTTAATACCTCTATTACCTAATATTTAATATCTGCAATATCTAATACAGTATAAATGTTATATAAATCATTGTTACATTGCAACAACAAGCAAACTTATTTGTTATTTGTCTAAAAGTCAAATTTAACTGGTCATCCTATATCTTTACTTCATACATTTATGAAAACATTTCCCACTCCTGCATCAAAAAAAATAAATACAGGCCTATTTGATGTGATTTGAGAGCTGAAATTAATATAAACCTCAATTTGGAAAGCCACAAAATAATAACACAATCATGATAAGAAATGCAATATAGTGAGAAAAAAAGTTGTCATGTTCAAATAAGATGGAAATTAAGGGAAAATGTTTCAACCGTGGGTTGGTTGAATTCACAGACAGAGAATTTGTGGATACAGAGGGTAGACTATATAGGCATTGAACAGCTTTTATGGACAAAGTCATAAAGGACACAAATGCATTGTGGTCCTTTTTGGCAGGTATGCTGCAGTTACAGAAACAGAGGGTACAATGTGGAGAATTTGATGATAGAAGGCATTAGGGGAGTTGTTTAGAGTTACATTACAGGGACATTTTCATCTCTTAACTATATATTCCACCAATGAAAAGCTATTGAAGGTTGTTGGAGGTACACATAGCTATAAGATATGATGTTTTGAAAGATGCCAATTGAAAGCACACAAAACTAGCTTGCAGGGTTCAGAGATCAGAACACTAACTTGGGCGTGCATTGATTGTCCAAGAACCTTGTCTATACTAAAGAAGTACAATAAAAAAGAGAGAGCCATCAAAGAAGACTGACAGTGACTGGTCAAGGAAATGGAACAATAAGAAAGACCAGAGTACTAGAAGTTGGTGAAAAAAGCAGCTTGGCTAAGCAGTACGAGCTCGCCGCTAGATAACTTTCGAGAAGCAGCAGTCGAATCCGCAATCCACTGCCGCTGGCAGGATTTTCAGAGAGCAGGTTTGGAATCTATGGTAAGGGTGAGGGCTTGGCTTACTTGGTTAAAAAGGGAACAAAAGTTATTTCTGCTTCCAACACTGTAAAAAAATAAAACACCTTCTAGGGTGAAAGGAAGAGGGAAGTCCTAGGAATGAAAGACTCAACAAAAGAAAAACAAGTAAAAAGTAAATGCTTTATTAGTAACTGCTGATGGAAATTTTCCATCCCTGTGACTTAGGACCATCTGAGGAAGAGGACACAAATCTTCACACAATAGAAAGTGGAATTCAGAGGCCCACAAAGCTCCAAGACCTTTGAAAGGTGAGATATTCCATGAAATGGTAAGGACAAATATCTACTCACCTGCAAAGTAATACAGAAAGTTTAATCTGTATCACTTTCATACCTGGTTAGAAGAAAGCCTCTCCAATCCCAGTCATGAATAGACAGAGTCCAGAAAGAAAACATTCATGATAAACTGTGTACTAGGAAAAACCTTCTTGTTATTTATTTGAAAGTCAAATTTAACTAAGCATCCTATAGTCTTGCTTCCTAAATCTATCAAACACTTTCCCACCCATATCACAATAAGTATTTTCAAATGTGTGCCTATTTTGGTGTGAGTTTGTTGCTCAAATTAATATAAACATTACAGTTTGGAAAGCCGCAGCCTACATTAGTGATGGTGAGCCTTTTAGAGATTTCAATTGATACAAACACCTGGCTATGGCACATGTGCCAAAGGTTCACCACCGCTGACCTGTGCACTATCTGAGTGCCACACTGATTTGGTAGTACACTAGGGTGTGAAACAGATCCAAATGTAAAGGGACAAAGGTACACCAGAATTTTAGCAATTAAAAGTAAGTGTCCAATTTGAACTTATACCTGGGAAAACAGGCCAAAAAGAAAAAGAATATGTAGAAATATGAACTACTTTATATATTACAAAGTGTAGACTTTCTAGCACTGTCTATTTTGGTACTTTTATATTTTCAAGAAATAATACAACATAAATCTTGAAAAATAACCCACAAATACTTACAGAAATTAAAATATAATCATTGAAATATAGTTAAACTACATATTAAAATTGATAACCAAATCGCTGGTTGAAAGAGCAAATTGAACAGAATGTGGAAGAGAGGAGTAATGTACTAGAAGACAGATTTTCCTCTTTTTTTTTGTATTTTTTTTAGGAAAGGGTCTACAGGGTGTTCAGGGTCTCACTGCTAGATCAGACTCGTAGTGATCTGCCTGTTTACAACCTCCTGAGAGCTGGGATTACAGGCGTGTACCACCACACCCAGTCTCAATTGCTGTCTCAGCACGACCCGGAAATGAGGCCAGCACCGCAGGCCTGAAAGACAGATTTCTTAAAGGTTTATGGAATACGGAAAATAGGACAAATGAAATAAAAATACCAAAAATTCTAGTTGAAAAAGGAAATGAAATAAAATATACCATATATCTAATTACACTTCCAGATGGGTAATATTTCTAAAATATAATAATCAAAAAGTGTCATTTATAAAATTCACTATCCTCATATTCTGAAAGTAACTCCCCAAATTTATAATTTATACCTAACCGTAGCATAGCAACCCCACAGATTACTAAAGACAAAGGTACACTCCTAAAAGTAGCCAGAGAGTGCTGGCCAGATAGCTCAGCAGACTAAAGTGCCTACTTAGGCAGACCACAGTGGCCGGAGTTTGATCCCTGGCCTGCCGCACCAGCCCTGTCTCCTGGGTGCACTGAGAGGGTGACTGAGACTGGGCGTGGTGGCACATGCCTGTAATGCCAGCTCCCAGGAGGCTGAACACAGGTGAATCACAAGTCCTATCTACATAGTGAAACCCTGTAGACCCTGTACTAAATACAAAACAAACAAACAACAACAACAACAAAACTAGCCAGAGAAACAGCATCTTCAGAAAACATTAGAATTCATACCCACAAAGAAATTAAAATTAAAACAATAGCAGATTTCTCAAAAGCCATGAGAAAATAATTTGTTATTTCCCACATAACTAAATCCTCACTCAAGAATGAAGTCATGGAAGTATACTAGGGAGAAACATTTTCAAGTTGGCTACAAATAGAGTTTTACTAAATGAATAACTATAGAGTGTCTGAAATGGTGAGCAAAGAAAAATATAAATATCTAGACACATCTAATCAACCACAAAACAATGATAGTGTTGGGTAAGACAAGTAAGAAACAAGATATAACTAAAATACAGTACAATAATAAGGGTTTTGAAACCGATTTTTTTCACAAAGAAAGAGCTATTAAGTTTAACATACACGTATAATTGTAAGAGAAACTATTCAGAGTTTTTGAAAAGTCAATAGTCTGTTTAAAAGAACAGAGGAAAATAAATTAAAATAAACAATTCAAATTAAGTATAGTCTTATTCAAAACATAGAGGAAATTACAGCCAAACTCACAGCAACCAAGAAGAAAAGTCTCTTAGAAACTAGCCCTAATACTTACAGGTGCCACTGCATTTAAATGTTAAACTTCTATTGACCAAATACTATTAGCATATTTTTCAAAAAGAAAGTAAAAACATCCACAAGATGGGAGAAATTTTAATTGTAGATACCTTACTGTTTCAAATGTATGTAATTATAGATATCCAATATTTATATTTGTTGGAAAAGCACTAGATATCTAATTTTTAAATAAAAAAATTAAATGGAATAAATCAGATACAAATGTCGGAGAAGGCAATTCATAAAAGAAAAAAATCAAACAACCACCACACACAAGATGACCTATTCAGTGTCAATTCCAACCAGTACACCTCTTTAGGGTACTACCTACATCATTTATGAAGTTGGCCAAAAACTAATTTTAGACAACTGTGATTGTTTCAGAGGACACAAAGCAATGATAAGTCCTGTAACTGGCTGGGATGTAACAGGCTCAACTACTTAAATAACATGTGGCAAGCGCTAGCAAAATTTGACAAGACTTAATTCCCACAAGTCAGCGATTCCATGACTTGGTACACTCCTTAGAAACTTGCCTACATGCACAAGCAGACTGGATTCTGGCAACATTATTGGAAACAAGAGAAAATTCCTTTGTAATGACAAATGACAAAAGAAAAAAAAAAAACCTCTTAAAACTTCTTGGTAAAAAGTTATCTATATTAGGTGTGTTGCCCCAGTAGAAAAGGTTGTGTTTATGTTCCCAGCCTCAAGGTGCTATTTGCCTATTGCAAGTCACTCCCAGTTTATCCACAGTCTGTCTCACGCCAAAGCAGTCTATCCTCAAGTCCTGCAAGGCTCTTCTCCTGCTCAGGTGTTAAATGGGAAAGAAAATGGGGTGGCGACATCCTGCTGGTGGAAGCTTTCTGCAGGAGACCTGGCCAATGGAGCATCCAAATGCATTTGGGATCAAACATAGGTCTGAAGAGAAGTGGAGTCTATCTGGCACCACTGTCCTGCCAGTCATTCCTGTTGCACCGAGTGACAATGATAATACCTGTCTTGAACTGTTTGTCTAGAGAACTGCTAAAATGCTAAGTGCTCATCTTCAGGAGTGTGAATGAATTGTGGGATTTCACACAGCAGAACACCATCACCACATGGATGAATCGTGGTGCACAAGAAGGCTGCATGCACATTTATTGGGCAACAGAGATGGATGCACAGGGGCATCGTTATTGGTAATATTTTACTTGGCAAGATGAGTGGGGGCAACATGGGGCTTTACTGCCTTATTCACACTTTCCTGGCACAGATGTTTTGCAACTCTTTAATGCATAGATTTGCGGTGAGGAAGCAGAGTCCGCACAAGCTACTCCTGGGAAGGTGAAGTTTCACAAGGATCGAGGACAGCTGTACAGTTAGAGATAAGGCACCTTGCACGTGCCCAAGTTGGTACCAGGAAGAAGGGAGACATTTTCCAGAATGCACTAGATCATTCAGTGGAACTGACATATTTTCAATAAAACCAAAGGGCAGGGGACAACCAAAGGGAAGGAATGACTGGGATGAGGGAAAACAGAAAAGAAAGATGAAAGGGAAAAAAGAAATATATATGCAGGTATATAGGAGAGCTTGGATAATTGTACTGCTGATTTCTGCTGGTCTATTGAAAGGAGCAGCTAATGCTTACTTTTTTATTTCTTCTTTTTTAATTTTTTGACCAATTTTGCATGCTTATAACCTGTAATCTCAGCAACTAATTTGAAGACAACAATATATGACACAACAACCACTGTTGAATTCCTGTAACTTTGTTTAGAGAAACTATCATTTCTATTTTTTTACTCTTTTTTAATTCACTTTAAAATATAAAAAATCAGAAAATAAATAAAACCATATCTTTGTATCTCTGCTCACCCAGGAAGACAAATTGTATAAATTTTAAATAATAGAGCAAATGTCTGTTCAACTAATATCGGAATCAGGACAGGGAGATAGGTCAGTAATAGAGTATTTACCTAGCATGCATAAGGCTCCAGTTTTGATCCCCAGTGTGCTCATCTTTTATATACTGAACAACCCCTACACATGGTGTCACCTCTTTTGCATATAATCCATTATGTAGATTACCCAAGAAAAATGTCAAAATTTAAGAAAAAATTATACAGATGTCTGTTATTTATTCTTCTGGTCTCATTTGGTAGCTATTTTGATAAATATTTGCCCAGTGAATAAGTGAATACACAGAATAAATTTAAATTAAAGAATTGCCGGGCTGAACTGTTTCAAATTCATGTGATTGCAACTGAAGTGTAAATTCCAACAAATATGAACAACGCTCATAAGCAGTGCCTGTGGCAAGTACCAGGGCCGTGACAACAATTAGGCCACTTCCTCTGCTCCCTGCCATGGCTTCAGCACACTTACAAAGGCTGATGGCAAGGACCCCGTTCTTCTGTGCTCTCTATAAACAGAATTTACTCAATTTCTCTTTTCACTCCTGAGTCAGAAAATATGCACAGGTGTAGGCAGATACAATTTAAATTAAATTATATAAAATTAATTTCATTGTAGAGTCAAGTAGCAGCTTTTTGGAGCTCCTTTGGTATCCTGCAGTTATGTACATCGCTGTTCATATGCACATCAGAGATTTGCTTTGAGTTTTAAGAGCTGCAAAAGTTAGCAGCAAAGTACTTCTCTGGTTTCTTGTAGTAGAATCATCTATTTTTTTTT
>NW_004524590.1:19594955-19605973 GCF_000260255.1 Octodon degus
TGGTGAAATCCTCCTTAGCAGATCAGTCCAAGTCATATTTGATCATTTTACCCATATGAACACATAAAAGACCTTGTCTCCAGCATCTGGCAGTCTCTGCCTGTTTTCTGCTGCAACAATTCACAGAAGAGTATTAATCAGTCAGCCAGATGGGAGGGGAAGGAAAATGTGGCTGATACACCCTAAAACATTGAAGCTGGAAGCTGAAATATTTATAGCTACAGCATGGTCTTCTGCACAGAGCGAAGCTAGTATGTTTTGCAAGCAGGCAGAACTGCAAACACACAAAACTGACCTTACCTTTGCATTTCACGCTGCTGCTCAAGTACTGACAGGAAACACCACTTTCAGAGCTACCTTTATCAAGTTGAGAAACCCAACTGCTGAGGAACCGAATTCCTGACATCCGCCAGCAGTTGGTCCAATCATTTATAACAGTAAATAAATGTTATGAAAGTTCATGTTGAAACCATTATCTAAATGGCTAAATATGAAAGGCTTGCATTATGACTAGGCCCGCACTGCTGGCAGAGGAAATACAATTTGCTCACAATGTCTTTTTTTAGATTACTTTGAGGAAGAATGCCATCATTGGAATGCTGCACACCATAGCAAGTTTCATCTTTCTTTTCTCTTTTCTTGATGGAATGAGAAATGACATCAGTTTGCATGTCATCTGAGAAGAAAGGAATTTATTTTGTTGAAAACCATCCAAGTCTCCCTCTCTTTGGAAGGCTTTGTTACTGAAACAAACTTTATCATTGTTAATTGTCTGGCTATTTGTGGGATTGGTAGCTAATTAAAGTTTGTTTCATTAATAAGTATGTACATTCATACATATTTTACTGACTTAGTAAAATAAAATCAGCATTTAAAGTCTCATTTGTTTAAACCCAGTAGGACTGTGATGGCAAGCAGAAACACAAAAATAACACACAAGTTTTGGAGGCAGATTTATTTATGTCAATGGAAACTGATCAGGATCATTCCCAGAATAGCAGGCCCTGAACCCTATTGATCTAGGGCTTTATGGAATAAGCAACAGGAAGTACAGGTGAGAATGGCTTGTCAACTGGGGACTGGCTTATACAGTGCGCATCATAGTGACCAGCTTTGCATCACAGTGACCAGCTGTTTCTTAGAGACAGGAGCAACTGGATTAGGAACAGGAACTATTACTACCTAGACAACTAAGAAACTGAAGTGTACTGGCCAAGGGGCCATTTTCTGCTGCAGGATGATGTCATAAAGATGTGAAAAACTTTAAAGCCACTCCCAAACTCCCATGGCCTGGACACTTTCCTTCTGTGTTTTCTAAAGTACTAAGCTGACAGCAGCTATTTCCACAAATCTGGAGCCTGAGAATTATTCCTCATCCCCTAAGTGCCCATCTAGCTCCATCATCCGTCTGGCATGCAGGCTGGAGCTTCTAATGGCTTTCTTAATAGGTCTCAAGTATAACCTCGCTGCTACTCTCTCTCTATACCTCTTCCTCTCCTTTCTTCTTCATATACACATAACAAATTGTTGAATCAGTTTCTCTGCAGAGTGCAGACTAATGCAGCTACAAAGTACTTACCAAATATTTGAAAAATGAACTATTTACCATAGCAAACATTTCCAGTTCTATGAACCTCTGATAGAACCACGATCATTACTTTGCTGTCTCATTGTCCACACACCTTGGAATGGGATCCTTCCTACTCCCTCAAGATTTGCCAGAACTTTTTAACTCTAGAAAGAATGTTTGACCTCTGTATTTTTTATTTTTTAAATAATTTTATTGAGAAACGAATAGCAATGAGACAGTTTCAAAACCAATTAATAGGACAGTTTCAATAATGAATACATTGCATATTGTTGTCTTCTTAGTAGCTATTCATAGTACAAGATGCAGACATGATAGCCTGTCTACAAACACTATAAGTACAAATCTTTCTATTCCTTGAATTAAGAGAAAGTAGCTGTATATCTATCCTAACTATTTTGACTATACAGATACAAAATGGTCCTTCATTTGTGTCCCCCTTTTTTTGTTTAATTTTGTCAGACATGGGTATTCCATTGTCATTTAAATATTGCAGGTGTGTGAATTCAGCAAAATAATCCAATATAGTCCAGTAGTCCATAATAGTAGTGGGTTATCTATAGGACTGGCAATGTCAGAAGTTGTTGACTTGAGCCTTTTACAGCTCAGCATATTAATTTGGCTTTACTTTTTATACTTCGCTTTTATACTTTTCTGCTGAATGGTTAAGAGGAAGATAAAGTAAGACCTATATAACAAGAAATGTAACTTTTGTATCTGACAAGTTTAGTCAAATCCCCTCAGGATTTATCCTGAAGCTCTGTACCGCAGTTTGTAGATCCTTTGTCAGTGTCATCCATGTGGATGAGTCACGGCCATTGCTTGACCAATTTGCTCTCCATGAAATCCTGACAGTATGTTTTCTGTCCATGTGACTCTCCTTTAGCACACTCTACATCATCAATCACTTTCCTCAGTGACCCCATAATCTCCTTGATCAGAAAATTTGGGATACAACTGAGTTACACAATGTTACAGTACAAGTTCTCTTATGTCCTGAGTCCTTACTGATCTTGAAAGCCTAGGGTCAAAATGTTGGCTGTCCTTGCAGCCCTCATTTTTCTCTAATTTTTGGTCTGCAAACTTAAGTTGTAAACCCTCCAGAAGAAAAACTTATTATTATTACCCTACAACATAGGCAGTTGAGCTTAACCTCACTATCTGTCTGAATATCAAACATCTTAAACATAACATGGAACAGGTATTTTCCATCAAGTGTTGATGTTAAACTTTAAGTCCTTTCAGAATATGAAGAAAAAAATATTAAAAAATAGGAATAAACAATTACATATTTTTACACAGAAATTAAGAAATTCAGTCATATACAGCATTGTAGTAGGACAGTCCTATGACTTTTTTTCTTGTCTCTTGTTTTCATTTATTACCCCCTTTTAAAAACAAACAAACATTTACTTGAGAGACAGTATGGCAGTAATTGCTATGACATGACAAGCAGGACGTATTTAGAAGACCAGAATAGCAGGCATTCCAAGCATGACCCTGTATTACACATTGCTGTCTTCAGTGCAGTTTCTTAGTTCACAGGTATCAGCATATATAGTTAACCAAACATGACAGGGGGAAAGCCATACATTTATATGCACAAGATGGTTAAGACAATGATCCTGAGAATCTTCAGCAGGATTTTGAAATTAGTAGTTGCTTGGTTGGATTCTCACCCTGACTAACTATATATGCTGATAGCTGTGACCTCTGTATTCATGGCAGTTTTGCATATGTTCATTTGACATTTCTGTGCATACATTGCTGGGTGAAATCCTTTCTCTTTTAATTTTTGAACTATTTAACTTTCATGGACACGCAGGTAGTATCCCTGACAATCATACTTTAAGCAAAATAAGAACAGGGACAAGATACTACATTTTATTCTTTTTTCTTCAAATGCACATAATTTAATACAGGATACAGAACAGATCACCAATATATGCTAAATCCTTCAACTTGTATTTTGCATTTAGTATAAGGCTAATAACTGAAGACTACACTATATAATGTGTATGTAATATGCCTCATTTCAAAAATACTTCAAATAAAATCATGCATATAACAAGGAATCTATAACCATGAACATAACACATGAAGAAAACCTCAGGAAGCAGCAGCAATAATGGAAACACCAACTACCCGACTGGCAGTGGTAATGTACCCAACTGTAGGAAAAGTCGTTTGCCCATAAAAAGTGGACTGAAGTGAGAAATACACCCTCCAAACTGATTTTATATGTATTTAACAAAAAAATCATAGCTTATATGCCAAGTATAAAAGCAAAAGAAAACATTAGAAATATGAAACATTAACTTTCAGAGACTTATTAACACAATAAATATAAGTGGGCTATACTCTTCTAATAACTGTCTTACACAAGATCACAACCAAAATCCAATACCTTGTCTTCTAGAGAAGGCACATGATTTACAAAGTGATCCCAAGAGATCCATTCGTTTCAGTGACATTTTTGCTTCTCAGTTATTATATAAAATACTAAGTAATGTACTGATTAAGCATTAAAAGACAGGTGCCTGTACAAAGGGCAAATTGCAAACAAAAAGGGAAGAATACTATTATAATAGTAATATAAAGAAACAGTGCCACCTAAGCGATCAGGCTTCATGCCCTTAGCATAATGTTGACTGTTAGTTTGTCCTAGATGGCTTTTATCACATTGAGAGAAAGACCATCTATTCCAGTTTTCTGTAAGTTTTTTCATGAATGGCTATTGGCCTTTGTCAAACACTTTTTCTGTACCTGTCGAGATGATCATACAGCTTTTGTCCTTGGTTCTGCTGATATGGTGTGCTACGTTTATTGATTTGCATATGTGAAACTATCACAGAATCCCTGGAATTAATACCTAAGGCAAGAAGAATAAGTGTTTTCTCATTTTTTTTTAGAATAAGTATTTTCTAAAACAAACTCTCTTTCTTTGTGCGCTTTTCAATAAAAATATAATACCATCCTCATTGGAAATAATAAACATACCCAAATAAGTATTAATTGAAAGTATTAATGCAAAAAGGAAAGGGGAATAAGGGATGGAGCTAGGGGAATGGAGGGGAGAGGAAGGGGATAAAGAAAGAATTAAGATGTCAAATGTACATGTACTACTCCCCAAGGAGAATGTAATCATTATGTACTATAAAAAGGTACTGAAATAAATTTTAGAAAATCCATCTAAAGTGCCATGCTCATGTGCATGCTCAACATTTATTATTTCTAGTATTTGTATCATTAATATCAGTATTAAAAAGATACAATATTGATTGATAAGCATGCCTTAGTGCATCAAAGTATATGACAGAAAATACTAGAAATGGGAGAAGTTTATAGAATCATGAGAAAGTAAGTTTTATCACATTTCTCTTTCTTTTTGAATCACTAAAAGAGAAAAAAGAAGATAGGTAGCACAAAGAGGAGGGATAAGAAAGAAATGGAAGAGAAATAGGATCTAAGGCATGACTATTGTCTTAATTACTCTTCTCTCATTGCTGGGACAAATACCCAACACCCAAAATGAAGACAGGAAAGGTTTATGTAGCTCACAGTTACTGGAGGTTTCAGTCCCTACTCAGCTGGCTCCAAGGCAGCATAGCACATGGTACAGAGCAACTTTTCACGGAAGCAGCAGAGAGTAGAGAGAGAGAAAGGAGTAACAGCAACAATGGCAAAAGAGAGCGTGTCTCCCTTAAGTTGCATTCAGGCTATCCGCCCCAGGCTGGGTGCAGTACTTACACTCATAGTCCCAGAAGTATTTGTACCCATAATCTCAGCAGCACTCACACCCATAATCCTGGTGGGTCATGAGTTAATCACAAACTCCAGAGTTCTGCCCCATAACTGCATGACACTTTGGGGGGACAACTAGATACAAACCATAACAATGATGTATGTTGCTGTGTTGCCGTGTGTGTGTGTGTGTGTGTGTGTGTGTGTGTGTGTGTGTATGTATTGTACTGCTGCTGTTTAGAATGTTAAATACCTTTTGTGGGAAGCCGTTAACTGGTATCTATTTTATAATAGTGTCAGCCATTTTCTTAAGTTTCTATTCCCCTGCTGAGTTAAGTTTATGGTCCTTCCCACCTTGCCCATTCCCCGTGAATCACGTGCTATGCCCCAGGGATGGGACCTTCCTCCATTGCCTAGATACCTGCTGACGTCAAGAGCTGAGACTTCCTCATTCCTACACTCCCTATATATACCCAGCACCTCCCCTGAATAAACGAGACTTGATCAGACTCTCCATTTCATGCGTCTCTTGTCCTTTGTCCCCTCCTCCATTCCCTGCTCCTCTCCCAGGTGACCTTCGTTGACTAACCCTCTGGACGGGACACCTTTAATTTATAGTATGATCCAAGTTCTGTTTCCTTATTAAAATTCTAGATAGATGTTCAGTCCTTTTAACTCCTTTTATAAGTCAGATCTAGTGACGTCTCATTTAGCTTTTCTCTGGAAAATCTTTACATCTCCTGTGCAAAATAAACAATTATGCATGTTGTATGCATTTCATTCTAAGGCTTACAGTCAATATTATACTTTTTATTCATGAAACATTTACCAAAGGTGATCAATTATTAAGTCAAAATAAAAATCATAATTGCTAAAGCAAAAGATAGTTATTGTTCTCTGGTAGCCACATGAAAATTAGAAGTGACATAAAATGACAACTGAAATAAAAACTTGGGTATTTAAAGTAATTATTCTAAATAGCTATTAGATAAAGAATACTAGGGGCTGGTGAGATGGCTCAGTGGTCTAAAGCACCTGCTTAGAACAAGCTTAGCAAAGCCCAGGGACCACGGTTCAATCTCCCAGCACCACATGCCAGCCAGCCCATTCCCTGGTGGACTGAGATGGCCACACACACACACACACACACACACACACAAATAAATAAAAAAATTAAAAAAAAAGAATACTATCAAAACTAGAACTGTTATATCTATGATTACAAGGTACATATTATATAGACAATACTGGTGAACTGGGGCCAAAACTGTACTTAGAGATAAATATAGATCTTTAAATGAGTTTGTTATTCCAAAAAAATAGAAATAAATAATAAATTTTATGTTAAAAATAGAAATACTGGGGCTAGGGAGATAGCTCAGTAGAATAAGCCTTTGCCTGGCAAGTGCAAGGGCCTGAGTTCAATTCACAGTTCCATCAAAATAAAAGAAAGAAAAGAAAAAAAGAAAGAAAGAAAGAAATACAGATTTAGGAAAGAAACACAGGCATTGAGTTCAATACCTAGTGCTGAAAAGAAAAAGAAAAGAAAAGAAAAAAGAAAGAAAGAAAAAAGAAACACAGGCATATTAATACAGTTTAAAGCATTATTTTATACCCCAATATCTTATTCCCTATATCTTATGAAATTACCAAAAATCAAAGAGAGAATTTTTGAGTGCACCAATAAAAAAAAGCTACTTGCCACTTACATGAGAACTTTCATAAGACTATGAATGAATTTTTCAACATCTATATTACAGTTCAGAAGAGAGTGGCATGACATATTCAAAGTACTGAAAGAATGTGTGTGGGGTGGCTGGAACAACAATTAACAGTAATATAGTGGTAGAACTGTCCAGATTTCTTTTAAAAAGTGGAGAGAGATCATAGTTTGATTTTGTAGGCAATAATAAAGGGAATTAAAGGGATGATACAATCTGACAGAATAGTGGAAAGGAAGAGCACTACAACCCACTGGACCTAACAGACAAGTGCTAAACATTGCAAACAAAGCAGAAGAATATAGATTCTTCTCACAAAGAAAGATATTTCTCTAGGATCAGTCATGTGTTAGGGTATAAAATAAATCTTAAGAAATTTAAGAAGACTGAAATAGTCACAAAAATCTTTCCTGAGCACAATTTAATAAAAAATAGAAATAAAAAAACAGAATGAGAAATAGATACTCAATAAATATGGAAATGTTTTCAAAAAATAGCCCTAAAAATCCAAAAGGAGCTTAGGAAATATCTCAAGACAGATGAAAATGAAAATTTCAACATGCCAAAACATAGAATGCAGCAAAAGCATCACTAAGATGAAAGTATAGAGTAAGAAATGCTTATATTATTATTTTCAATATATTTAGTACAAGTTCTACAGGGTCTCACTACACAGGTCGGACTTGTAGTGATCCTCCTGTTTTCAGCCTCCCAAGGGCTGGGATTATAGGTGCGCGCCACCGTGCCCAGTCTCAGTCAACAGCTCAGTGGGCCCCAGGGCCAGGGCTGGCAAGACAGACCAGGAATTGAATCCCGGCCCCTGAGTCTGCCCAAGCAGATGTTTTAATCCACTGAGTCATCTGGCCAGCCCCAAATGCTTATATTACAAAAGAAATATCTCAAGTTAATGTAAGTTTAGACTTTAAAGAATTAGAAAAGCAAAAATGATGTCTGAAATAGGGAAAAGAAATTAACAAGAATGAATGCAAAAATAAACAAAGTGAAAAATAATAAATAATAGAAAAGTAAGCAAAACTGTTTTTTAAAAGATCAGCAAAATTGTTAAACTCTTACACTAAGGAAAATGGAGAGAAAATTTGAAAATCTAAATTCAAGGAAATACTATTCAATAGTTGATACAAAATAAAAAGCTTATGACATTGCTATAATTATATACCAATAAGCTGAATAGACTAAAATACATGGATCCATTTCTAGAAACTTATCAAAGATAACTCATGAAGATATAAGAAGTCTTAATATATTTGACACTAGTATAGAAATTGAAGCATCATTGACAACCTCCTCACAGAGGAAAAGCCCAGGACAAACTATAGCACTGGTGAACTCTATGAAACCTTTAAAAGAATCAATGCCAATATTTCTCAAACTCTTCAAAAACTTGAGAAAAAGGGGACACTGGAAAATTAATTTTTTGAAGCTATCATTTTCCTGATACTAAATTCAGAAAAGACACTGCAGGAAAAAAAACATACAAACATACAAACAAACACTATCGCCAGTATTCTTCATAAAACCACATGCCAGGGTCCTCAACATAATATTACAAATGGAATCCAAAAGCATATTAAAAAGACCATATAGATCTTTTTCCCTAGGGTACAGGTTTGACTTGCCATGTGAAAATTAATGTGAACACCATACTGCAGAACGAAGTACAAAAATTTCAGGATCTTCTCAATAGATACAAAAAGAATCTGACAAAATTCAACATCCCCTCATGATAAAAATTTTCAACAGACTAGGAATAGAAGGAAATTATCTTAAGATGAAGAGGTCACATATGAAAAATGCACAGCAAACATCCTCTTCAATGGTAAAAATAAATTAAATACATCTTCATCTGAGACCTGAACAAGTTGTGGATACACCATCTTACAATTACTGTCCAATATAGTCCTAAAGTCCCAGCCAGAACAATTGAGCCACAAAATAAAACAAAGTCCATCTAGGTTATAAAAGAAAGAATAAATTTTTCCTTTTATAGGTTGTATTATCTTTTATATAGAAAAGTCTAAAGACACTACTAAAAAGCTATTGATGACAATGTTAATTAGCACTACCATTATGAGAAAAAGTATAGATTTCTTTAGAAATGTCAAAATTAACTAAATAAAATTACCATATTTTATCCTGATAAGTGGGAAGTTAATGTGTCCAACATTATAAAATTAGCAAGTGAACACACTAGGATTTGGTCTAAGGCATGCATAGGTCCCCTCACATCTTGGATTTAACCACTCTCCCTGTCAACCTCATATCTACCAAGTGTTTCTAAAACAACAACAAAAAGTAATAAAACCTATCACATTCATTTCATGAAACTGTCATAAACATGATAGTAAACTTGATAAAAAAGGGAAGCTAAGAGCCAAACTCACTATAAATCTTGCAACTACTTTGGAGATAACAGTATGCAATATAACCATCATTATTAATTTCCTATCATCTTGTTTTGATATTTTGCATCATTTTTATTGTTTTTATTATTCTCTTTAAAATGAAAAATATTAAAAATCAAGGGCTATAATTTGTAGGAGAAGAAAGATTCACAACAAGAATGGTTGGATATAAGTAAACTTGATGAAACATTAGGTCAAGAAGTTCATCTATATCTATACATCTATATCTATATCTATATCTATATCTATATCTATATCTATATCTATATCTATATCTATATTATATCTATATAGATACTAAAGAAACATTTGTGAAATTCACATGTTCTCCTAACTCTGATCCACACAAATTGAATCAGAAGCAGAAGAGTTGTCATAATACTATAAACACATTCCATCGCATGCCAGTGGCCAAGCAGTAAATAATAAAGCAAGAACATCATTTCTTTTGCATCAGGTACATTAACAAAACATTTCTAGTAGATAAAATGAGACGGAGAAAATATATAAATACTAATGAAAATATACTATTTTACACTTTGTTTTCAAAGGTAAGGAAAGATAAGTGGATCAAGTTCAGTAAATTCATATAGTAGGTAGTGAAAGGCAGAAGTATTTTAGAAAGTTTAGATTTGAGGTGAAACATAAAATCATAATTTTTGCTCATGAAACCATTGTCTTTTTAATCTCAAAATTTCCACAAAAAAATTTCTGATTTTACCAATTGCTAATTGAGAAAATATTTTGTGATTAAAACCTACCATAAGCCAGGCATGGTGGTGCAAGCCTGTAATCCCAGTACTCGGGAGACTGAAGCAGGAGGATCATTGTAAGTTCAAGACCAGCCTGA
Organism: Octodon degus; assembly: GCF_000260255.1. Lineage (NCBI taxonomy): Eukaryota > Metazoa > Chordata > Mammalia > Rodentia > Octodontidae > Octodon > Octodon degus. Next base: position 19,605,282 of record NW_004524590.1, read on the forward strand.
GCTACAAAGTGAGCTCAAGTCCAGCCTGAACTGCACAGTGAGACCCTGTCTGAAAAAAAAAAAAAGACAAAACAACAGCAATAACAACCAAAAAAAAACTACCATAAATTTGGTAACATTATAAGTAAATGTGCATATATGTGCATTTATATATATATTTCCATATGTTTTTAGACAGTAGAACGCATCTGGCTGAAGAATGTGATCCTTTCAGTGCTTGCAGTTCATATAAATACGCACACCTTTCCAAATCACTCTGCCTCTCCCTCCCACTCACAGGAGTTCATGGCCTAAAGGCAGGAACAACTTCTGGAAACATCTTCAGAAATCAGAAGAACAAGACATCTGAGTGGGAGAGTATGGCCAGAAGGGAAGGCTCTCTACCTGACAGGTCTACAAGGCTGCTCAGGAATGGCTTATGGCTCACCTTTTTACAAACATGAAAAGGCACCTGACAGGCACATAAAGTTTAGTTCTTGTATTTGCATATAAAAATAAAAGGACTACAATTCATTCAAGTAACTCCTAATTAGGAAAGACAAAATTGGAACAATAAGGTTATCGAAACCAGGCGTGGTGGTGCACCCCTATAATCCCAGCACTCTGGAGGCCAAGGCAGGAGGATTATAACAAGTTCCACGTCAGCTTGGGCAACATAAAGAATTCAAGGCCAGCATGAAAAACATAGTGAG
>NW_004524590.1:19607184-19618940 GCF_000260255.1 Octodon degus
TCATCATGGGAGGAGCTTGGGACTCTGTTGTTCCTGAGGATGGCTACTGCTCTCCTTGGAGGAGCTCTGGTCCTCACTCTGAGTGTTAATTCCTGGCTACAGTGCAGATCCCTCAGGCTGCTGGCACAGCCCCTCCATCCCGCTAACATAGACTTTCTAGCTTCCACCACTAACCTTTGGGCCTTTGCAGAGTAGAGATCCATGCAACAGACTTGCAGAAGACATTGTCATGGGCTCGAGATCTTCAGCCGGACTCATGCAGGACCTGGCTGTGGGGCTCAAAGAGATCGGAAGCCATTCTCAGGGACAACAGAGTCCCTCAGCTGAATTCTTTGGATCTCTAGTGCACGGACAGATTTCCTCCACTCTTTTGTATATGACTTTTTGGGTGACCATTATAAAATAACCCAATAAATTGTGTCTAGTATTAAATTGTTTCTCCTGAAAACCCTACAATAATCTCCAAAGAAGATCTTAGGGAAATATCATATACAAATATTAGCAATAATAAGTTTAACATACCTGGTTCGCATCTCTTTTTGTCAGCTCACATCTTCTCAATTTTCCTCTGTTCTTATGTACCCAACCAATATTCTTAACGGTAGGGATCCATCCACAACCTGCTCTCAAGATCTGGCTGCATCTCAAATCTCACTTTAAGGTTTCTAAATGAACTTGAATATCAGGGACTGTGTTGGCAAAGCACTTTGGCAGCTTCTTCAAGACGAAACTCCACTGAAACTTCCATTCTCTCCTTTCCTCTGCCAACAGCTGGAATGTGTATCTTCAGTTCAAGGCATGTGAAAAAATGTATTGCCATGAAGCTCTATAATTGTTCTCAGATTCATGCCTCATTTCAAACAAATGGTTCAGTTCTTCAAAAATAAAAAAATAATAATTCTACTCTTCTCCTCCCTTTTGGTAAGACCCAGTTTCCTTCTCTAAACATTCAACAGACACTTGCTAATCCATTGTGATTTTTACAAACCAAACCAGAGAAATTTCAAAAATGAACACAAGTCTCTCTCTCCTATCAAACCCATTTAAAATACTCTTTAAGTATAATCTCACTTAAAAATCTCCTTTAATTCATCCACAGTCCATACCATTATGTACTGAATAGACATTTCTACAAATCTTAATCTTAAAGCTGCAAAACATTCTAAAATAGTCAGTTAAAGTGAACTCAGCAATGTATAGGTTCAAATTCTACCAGTCAGTTAGCCTTTGTCCAAATGGACTGGGACAGTGACTGTGTAGTCCATCAAATAATGCACTTCTTCAGAAAATTACCCTCCTGTTGCTTTTGTTTACAGAGAAAAGCAAACACAAGCCAATCATAGATTTAAGAGCTCAGAGAAAATTACAGAGATAGATGGTGCTACTCTTCACCTTTACAGAATACAAAGAGATGCTTCTCAACTTAAAATGGAGTTTCTTCCCCATACAGTGGGGTTGTTTCCCCCAATAAAGCCATCTGAAGTTGAAAATACTGGAAGCTAAAATTGTGTTTAATATACCTCACATACTGAATATCCTAACTGAACAGTACATTCCATTATTTATCTGCATGATCGTATGGCTGATGGGAGATGTGCTCACCAGAGAGTATCGTACTGCATATTGCTAGCCCAGGAAAAGATCCAGATTCAAAATTCAAACTGCAGTTCAATTCAACTCTCTCACCATCATAAAGTAAAACAATTAGAAGTCGAACTATTATAAGTCAAGGGCTGTGTGTATTACTTCCACCTTACAGATCTAACTAAGACTCATAGTGGTTTTTGAGAAGATTTTTTAAGATGAAGGATTGGCAAGAGGAAGGAAAGGATGGGTTCTGGTGTTGACTAGCCCTAAACAAGTCTAGCAACTTTTTTTATTACATCACATTCAAGTTTAATAAAATCTTTAAACTTCTAGGCTCAAGATTCTCAAGATTAGTTGAGTAAATAGTAGTACCTATCCCAACCTCTCTGCAGTCCTGGTTCAGGAACAATAATGTCCATTTTAGGCAACCGAAGGCTCTATGTGTCCTTTGCATCTCCCTTCCGCAGCAGCTTTGTGTCTGGGCCCGTGTAGCTCATACCTTACTTTTTCCTAATGCTCCACTAGAGTGTACTGGGGATCAGTGATTATGCCATCGTTACAAGACCATTCCAGTAATTAGTGCAGTACCAGGCATACGATGAGCACTTCTTGGTTTTTAAATGCATATATGCCTGGATGATGTTGCATAGCCATAAAAAGTAGTCGTTCGATAAGTAAAACTGGTGATAGAACTACAGCAGTTCCTTGGCTCACAAACTTATTTTTTTTCCCACGATTCTGGGAAAGATGACTGAATTCATGCTCAGTGCCCAATGCAGAGTTAAAGAACATAAGCAAAATTTTGCCAAAAGGTTCTGTTTGTGAAACAAACTATTTGTGAACTGAGTTGTTTGAGAACAAATCTGTTTATCAACTGAGGCATTACTTTGCCACTCAAATCTCCTATCTTCTTTATTATTGCAGAGTTTCTTAATTAGGCCATGTTCAATATTCAGAAAGTGCCCTAAGATTTAGCTGGGGTCTTAGAACACATTCATGTGTTGCAGGAAGAAACATATGGTTTGGCAGCTCAACTGAGTCAACCATTCTGATTCAATCAAATTCACCTTTAGCTGAGAAATTCAGTGATAAGCAGCCACCAATGACCCAACCATTTCACTTCTTCTTTGTAGTCAACTCTTGGTTTCCTAGATGAGATTACTTATTTCCACTGCTGAATTTGTGGCAATATTATAGAGAAAGAGTCTCCCATACACAGCACCTTCCTCAGTGTCTACAGGTGACTTCACTCTACTGTAAGGTTATTCTCTCTTGCCCATCTGCTAAGTTTTCATACAAACAACCTCAATATACTTTCACAGCCAATCAAGGTAAGCACATAGTACACATTTTTTAGAAGTGAAACTATGTTATATCAGTATAAGCCCCTGAACCCATATTGAGAATTCATTTCTGGTTTGGTTTCTCTTTTTTGACACGGTCTTAAATTAGAAAGAATACACTAGACTTGGACCAAAGAGCAATGTGGGTTGTCAACAGAGAACAGAGACAACAGAGTTAGAAGAGATTAGAGTTTTTATCTCGCTGGTGAACACTGTCCCTCAACTTTACCCTAGATACCTTCTATGATCCAGGACTGATCTGCAATAGTCAGGAGTTGGCTTTAGTGAACCTTTTCCAATCCAGATTCTCAGCATATAATGTCTTTCCTTATTCTCTCTTATGAAACCAAAAGGAAATCGGACCCTAAATGGCTTTAACTATCATCTTTAAGGTAATTAATAAAGCAAACAATGGTTCTAAAGGGGAAAATTGCAGCTACCTAAATTAAGAGCAGCTGCTAAAACTTAGTAGCAATAGATACTGACAGCAGAAATTCTATTTATGAGACAGTCTGGTTCTAATGGGCAGTTTAGCAGATGGAGGTTGGATAGGCACATGAAGTCAAAAGAGCTTGGAAGGACTGCCCACATTCAAGACCAGATGGGATGGGACCAGAGAAGACAGACTTTAGTAGCCACCAGTACTAACTGAGGATCTGAAATTATAGCATTCCAAGGTATGACAGTCCATTTTCTGTAACTACAAAGAAATAACTGAAGCTGAGTACCTTGAAGAAAAAAGCCTTGTTAAGCTCACAATTTTGAAAGCTAAGAGTTTGAACAAGAGTGCACCAGCTCTTCTGTGGGCCTTCTGACTGCACTGCTTCCTAGCAGATGGAGTCACTGTGCAAGGATGCACCCGAAGGGAAAGAACCCAGGATGAGAAAACCAGAGCACAGGAAGGGGCCTGGGTTGCAACCTCCCAGGAGGCCTCACCTCTAAAACCTTCTACTACCTTCTAACATTGCCACACTGGGAACCAAGTTTCCTACATATGAACTCTTTTTTTTCGGGGGTCGGGGGGAAGGGTCTACATGGTGTTCAGGGTCTCACTACTAGATCAGATTCCTAGTGATCTGCCTATTTACAGCTTTCCAAGAGCTGGGATTACTACATATGAACTCAAAGGGCACATTTACACCATGTCCAAACTCTGGTACCAGGGACATCTTGATTTCTAGAAACTACACTCTGTCAGATTTGCTGTTAGACATTTACCCCCCTGAATTTTCAAATGTTTTAATGTGTCTCCTTGTCCCTATTCAAATGCAACATACCCCCTAAAAGAAGACAAGAGAGTACATCAAGTGTTAGTCGATAAAATGCTGCCACAGTTTCTGTAGTAGAACAGAGCTGAGTTCAAGTCTTTCCTTTGCCAACACGCTGTTTGACTTTCGTAAGTAATTCGGACACTCTGAGTCTCAGTTGCCTACAGAAAAGGCATCTTTCAAGGATAAAACAATACACAAAACACCCCACACCTAGCAAACACAAATTCTATTGCTCTAGTAAGTATTTGGTTTGTTGTTAAAATAGGGTTAGGCACAAAGAAGGTACTTAATAAGCATTAATGGGAACCTATTATCGGTATAAATGTAGCGGGTCTCAAAAATGAACAGAATGCAGCTTCTTGGTGCATCGTGTCTTGACGGCAGCCTCCCAAATGCAGACGAGAAGCCTAAACTTTCATGGAGAATACAGATAAGTTGCCATCCCCTCCCTCCACATATTCTCTTACTTCGAGTTCTTTCTCTTTCCAGAGATGGCATTGAATAGGCTCCTATCTTAATGAAGAATTACTATCAATCAACAATCCACGTCCAAATTATAATAAATGCACCAATTGTAATAGTCTCTCCACCAGTCTGAATTCTAAGAACAAAACAAAGTTTACTTATAACTTCATAAATAGAGATGTCTTTTATTTCTCCCAGGATTCAAACCCTCATAAAGAGAGATTTTTTTTTCACTCGAGTCTCCCATCACCACTACCCCTACCACAAAACAACTCTGTTTGCCTATGACATGAATGCAACACACTTCATTATGTGACTTAGTTATCTTCCTTCACCTGTCTTCTCTATGCACTACAGAAAATAGAAGCAAGTCTAGATTCAAAGCTGCCAATCAAAGGTGGCATGTGTGTCCCTGGAAGGGAGCCGAATTGCCAACCACTGACCATTGGTGATGGTCCAAACCATTGAAACTAAATTATTTTAATAAATTTTTCACTCATAGGTAATGATTGTACCCACCATGAAAACAGCCTTTGAGCATGCAGTCTCTGCAAACATTTTACAAAATAAATACTGTTCTCTTTATCTTTTAAAACTCTAGCCTTATCTCCTCCAGATTTTTAGAAAAACTGTATGAAATTTCCCAAGACAAGTGGTGGGCATCCACTTTCTCAAAAACCTCAAGAAATATTACATCCAGCTGTTTCATGCACAAGCAAAACTCAGTAGGATGGGACACAACAACAAACTGACACTCTTTATGGTGTTCAACAACCTTCACTATGAATGGATATGACTAAGATAAGAACCCAATGTTACTGTGTAATGCAGCAAAAGATTCTTTTATTGTAAGAAGCAACTTGAACTCTTTGTAAACTATAAAAAGTGGTAGAGGAAGATAGGAAGGGCTGAGGGAAAAGGCCTCAAAGCTGTGAGTCAGAGCTCAGCTATTTGGGGGATTCCATTCATCCCCCTAGGGGTTAGTAAAACAGAAAAGACAACCTACTCTGGCTCCTGATGATAAACAAGGGAAAGAACCCAAAACTCCGTAGGATTCTAATGGATAAAACAAGGTTTAAGAAAAACTACCTTAAACAGTTGGAAAGTTCAAATGAAGGCAATATTTATAGAGATGCCAGCGGGGGTGGGGTAGAGTAAGGCTAAAGATACGACTGCGTTCACAGTTCTCCACTAGGAAAATCCATCCAACTCAACCACCTTCTCATCTGAATTAGGCTACTGTTGAAGAGAGTAAAATCTCCCCAGGCATCCCCAACCACTGGGAAATAGAGATTGGCTGTGAAAAAACCCAGATGTGAGAAATGAAGAACTGGTTGTGGTCCCTGGAATATCCCAGGCAATCAGCCACAATTTGAAAATACATCCTGTATGCATGTAATTAAAGTACAGCGGGTGCAGCAGAGTAGCGGAGTATGAAATACAGCTCTTGAACACAGGGAGATGGTAATCTCAGGAAACACATCTTGTGAACTATTGAAAGAACAAAAAATAAGACTGAGCCAACTTGGCTCTGAGTCATGGATACAAAGAGCAACTGGAATATCAGTGGGAAAAGAGTGGTTTCCCTCCTGAGCTGCAAGAAAGTATTTCAGCATACACTTTCCCTGTTTCTTGGGAAGATTCCTCACTGTGTGTGAAATCAATCATGGGACACAGCTTAGGTTCAGTCAGTTGCAAGCTCACATTTCCTGGATCAGGAACTACAGAGCTGCGGACCCAGGACAATTAGTGGCTCCCAGTGAAGACAGTGGATGTCTGGGTCTTACTGTCTTTAAGTGTGGCACCTGTGGCTTTGGATCCAGTGTTTTCTCCAGTCTCCTCTTGATTCTGTGAGTTGCTCCCTCCCCTCCCCCCTGCCGTATGGGGGAGCAAACTCAGGACCTTGTGCTTGCCAGGCAGGCAGTTATGCCACCGAGCTATCTCCCAGGCCCTCTTTATTCATTTTTATTTTATTTTTGTTATTGTTATTATTTTTTTGGTGGTATCAGGGATCAAACTCAGCACCTTAAACTTGCCAGGCAAGTACTTAATCCACTGAGCTATCTCCCTGCCCCCTCTATGATTTGCTTTTTAACTCAAAATATTCACTTTTAAGGTTTTAGCAATTACAAGAGACTATCTTGTTTCTTTTTGTGTAATTAAGAGCTTTTTAAAAATAAGAAGTCTACTTTATCCTGACACAGCTCCTCAGAAAAGGTATATTTAAATGGAAAAAATTAAAATAATCTAGTGAGTGTCTCATGCTTGTTTTTGTTTTACCATAACCTGACGTACTATTGTTGTCCACTTTTTTTTTTTTTTTTTTTTTTTTCAGAACCAGGGGATTGAACTCAGGCCCTTGTGCTTGCCAGGGAAGCGCTTATTTCACTGAGCCATCTCCCCGGCCCCTATTGTTGTCCACTTTTATATTGTAGAAAGAATTACATTCTACCTCCTACCTTGTCACTCTTCAGGGCTGGAGGCAAGTCACTTAGCCTAGCTAATCCTCACTTTCCTCATTTGCAAACAGAAATAATAATTTCCACTTTATGCAGGTCTTGTGAAAAATAAGTGAGACACTGTACTAAGAAGTCACAGTCTTTTCAAATATGGTTTTGGGACATTCTGCAGAAGAAAGCTGGACTACTACATACCTCGTCCAAATACAAAAATTCCTAGGAATAGACCAGAAATGAAAAATGTAGAGACTAAAATATAGAACTCTTGGAAAATGATGGAAGGAAATGTAATGCCTTTGTATCAAGCAAAGGATTTTTCAGGTGATAACAAAAGCAAAGCAAAAATGTCTTCATGAATATCAAAGGATTGTGTGTCAAAGGACATCTTCAAGAAAGTGACAAAAAGAGCTATAGAAAGGGAAAATATATCTACAAGTCATACATTGGATAAAAATCTAGTGTTAGAAATTTGGGGGTGGGGAGATGGCTCAGTACAATAAGTGCTTCCCTGGCAAGCGCAAGGGCCTGAGTTCAATCCCTGGTTCAGAAAAAAAAAAAAAAAAGAAAGAAAAAAAGAAATTTAGAGAAGTGGGTACAGTGCTCTTTTGTGGGCTGATAGAAATGTTACAAATTCTAAGCAGTTATCACTATTATAGAATCAGACAGTTCTGATCAGATAATATTTTATTAAAATATTCAAAACCACTGAATTATATGCAGTCTTTAAATACAATGTGATTGATAGCTCAAAAAAGTTGTTAAAAATGAAAATGAGTGTGTACATAAAATTGTGAGCACATATAAAATGTGTGTGTCACCATTTCCAGCATATATCTATAGGCTGTAAAGTGTGTATTTTATAACTAAATGATTAGAGTAAGTAACTCCCCAATACTTTTGATCTCTTACTTTATTGATGGTAGTTGATTTAGGCAGGAAGGACTGAAGATAGAATGGCAAAAGGAAGAGATTGGGACAGAATTAACCCAACTCAAAGCAACATGCTGAGGTACTATTTAAAAATTTTTTTTCTGTGTTTCTCTCAGCCCTTTTCAGTCCAGTTACGTCTCAGCTGCATCTTTACCTGTCATCACTGTGTTCTGATGACCCAAATTGTTCCATTCTTTTTGGCCTTGCCCTCCTCAGCCCAGATGGTGTAAAATGCTGCCGACAATGTCCTCATCACCCCCCCCACAAGAGATGGCATTCCAGCTTTCCTGTGGCCTCGCTTATCACCATTGTTTCCTATGATTTAATCCTATAGCATGAATTGGCCACAAACACCTAATGGTTGTTGTGAAAGTTCTTCATGGAAAGTCCAGAGGTTCTTTGCTTTACAGTTGCTGTTGTGGTTCTCCAGGAAAGTGCAGCAAAAAGAATAGACGACCATAGGCCAGAATTATAGCACAAAATGTACCTGATAAAGGGATTGCATGCAATAGGTTTAGTTAGTCTTCTACTTTAGTTTGTATACTTTGTGGCAGTTTCCAAATTTTCTATTAATATCATTATAAGCATACATTAAGCAGAAAAAATTACATACTTGCATGTTATAAATCAATCCAAAGATGGTTAATGAAAAGAATTACTTCCAAGCTCAGATGCCACCAAAGATGGATCAGAACTTTGACTGAATCAAACTGTTTGAGAGCTTTATGTGGATTTTTCCTCTGTTGTAATCTGCATGAAATTGTAGGCAAGCATTTTTGTCAGTTCCAGTTCAAGGTTGTCATTAAACCTGAAGGCAGTGTGCAGCTTGCGTGTGTAGCTCTGTACGCTACTTACAAGCCTCAGGAACTTCCCCTGGCACTTTCTGGTTGGATTCCTCTAGGCAAAGAAAAGCTGAGTGATTTGCGGCACCAAGTACTACCCATATACTTACAGGTTTGCAAAAAAATTCTAGTCTAGACAATAATTAAAGTCAGAAATGTAACCTAATGAAAGCACATTTTTTTCTTCAGCCCCAGAGGCCATTCCCTGTGCTATCAGCAGTGTTCGCACAGGCTGCTCTGGGGCACGCTGGGGGAGAACCTGCTTGGCACAGCCCCTAAAGATGGATGTGGGAAAGGATCAGGATGGGGGTGGGTGAGGTATGAAGATGCAAATAGGGTGCTTTCCACAATGAGTAAGGACTAATGTCAAGGACCGCCTGGTTTAATTAAGACATCAAGGATACAGAAATTGGATTTGATCACTTCAGAGTCCCCTGAGCATTATTCTAGACCAAATGTGCCCCAGAAATCATAGCAGAGTACCTTGAGGAATTTTGCTGGCCTTCGGATATATTTCAGTCTGTCTAACAAAATATTATTTCTATTTAATGCTAGCATTCAAAATGTGTGGATATTACCTAAAAATAAAAAAATTTAGCTTCTTTTTAAATAACTGAAAAAATAAAAATACAGGGCCAATTTATTTTCAGCAAAGTGCTAGTGCCAAGGATCACGTCCTTCAGACCATAAGCCCACGGAGACCTCAGCCCACCCACCTTCACGAACACCTGCCTTCCTGCCTCCGTGAGATCAGTAGCATTTCCGCTCCCTGTAGTGCAACTGGTTTTGTTTCCCTCCCTCTGGACAGAGTTCTGTTGTTCAAATCATCTCTCTGGCCTTTACAGCCACATTTGAATTTCAGGTCCTACCCTACCCGTTCCCATACCCCATTTCCTTCCCTTTGTCAGGCCCTGTCATAGCTGCTCTTTCAACTTGAATACTCCTTCCTTTATGCCCAGTTTTGCTGCTTTGGAGTCAATCCTCGGACTGCTTTAGAAGAATTATAAGCTTCCAGAAAAAGAATACAATGACAGACACCCAGACATGGAATTGGTAGACTAAGGTTCAAGTCTACCTACTAACCAGAACTAAGCTGGATTGTCAGGAAAAATGGGAGTTCGGATCCCTAGTCTTCAATTTTCTGGTTTGAGATCTTGATGACCACTGTATTTAACTAGCTCTTTCCTTATCCTTTAATGTAAGTATTTGCCCTATCTACCTTACTGTGTTGTTGCAAAAGCTCAGTATACATCCTAGGAAGGTAATTTAAAGAGTACAAAAAACTAAATTAAGATTTTTGTCCAGACTAAATTATTACATTACTTTGTATGAGTTAATGAAAATCTACCTTCCCAAATTTTCTTGATTTTTTCTTTGAAAAAGAAAATTGCATATAACTTGGTGTACAGCTGGGGTTTTTTGTTTGTTTGTTTGTTTTTTGTTGTTGTTGTTTTACAGTTTACTGAAGACCAGGCTATTTTCCAAGTATATAGCAGTGTTTTAAGTGTATATATATATGACCTTTCTCCCTAAGTCTGTAAGAGACCCAACAAAAATCCCAACTGCTCTAATGTTGCAATTTTCATGTAAAAATGCCTTGAGAGAATATTTTCATTGTTGCGAGAATGTTATAGAGTATATTTACAAAAGCTAAAAATCTACAAATGTGGTCTGTCATTAACTGAAATGTCACTATGCAGTGCATGACTATGAAACCACTTTTAAATTAGCTTATATTTCTAAGTGCCTGACTGGCAAGCACAAGATCCTGAATTTGATCCACTCCAAAAACAAAAAAAAGGTATTTCTTATTTACACAACATATACTTTTCTAAATTTATATTAGTAGACATAACTATGGTATTCTAACATAAGGTACCTAACAAAGGGAGGCTTAAGAATTAGTCAAAATGCTATTTTTGTTCATTTTAAAAAGGAAATTTTAAAAGCTAGCATTTATTATAAATAATTTGAGGATAGCTTTAATTATTGTAGATATTTTCTGTAGATAAACATAACGTTGGTTGCATGTTCTTCTACCCATTTTCCATGTCAGTGCTGTTAACTTAGCATCATCGTTTCAAAATCACTATTTTAAATTTCTGTTTATTATTTCATCTTACGGGTATAACATTTCATTTCTGACTCACAATGGTGGACACAGGTTCACAGTGGTGAATTTTGAGCTATTGTTATTATTAGTTTTTTGGGTTGTTTTTTTTTTTTTTTCAGAACCAGGGATTAAACTCAGGCCCTTGCACTTGCCAGGGAAGCACTTATTCTACTAAGCTATCTCCCCAGTCCCTTGAGCTATTATGGATAAGAATATTTATAACTTTTTAAAAATTCATGTATGTAAAGAAAGCTTTTCAAATACAAGTTCATTATGCTGTTATTATTTCCATTTATTAGGTCTTAGGCAGCATTCAAATCAGAATCCAATCTACATTAATTTTTTAATTATTTATTTATTTGGTACATGGTCTTGCCATGCATCCTGGATGCGTAGTGATCCTCACCAGCTCTGGGACTATAAATGTGCGCCACCCCACCGGCACAGCACTCTCAAGGTTCCAAGATGGCAAGGCACAGCGTGTTGTACCAGGAATTGAACCCAGGTCCTTGCGCTTACCAGGCAGGCTCTTACACCACCGAGCTACCTCCCCAGCCTCTACATCAATTTTTAATGGCTGTGTAGTATTTTTTTAGTGCAGTTGTACTGCAATTTATTTAACAATTGCTTGTTGATGGACTTTATTTTCAGTTTTCATGGGCATGTGTTATACTATTATAAACATCCTTATCAACACTATGTAAACTTCCTTATTTTTAAAAATATACCCTGAGAAATACATTGTT
>NW_004524590.1:19635543-19650225 GCF_000260255.1 Octodon degus
CTTCTCCAGATAAAGGACTATTTGATTTTTTTAGTTATTTTTTAAAACTGAGTTGACTGTCTTTTTAAAGATAGGTTGTAAGCATTTTTTATATATTCTGGTTGGATAACTGTCTTTTATATTTAATTTATCCTTCTTGGAGTTCAGTGAGCATCTTGGATATACAGATTCTGATCTTTCAGTAAAGATGGACTTTTCCTGTTGTTATTTCTGCCTTTATTACTTTTCTTTCATTGCTGAGACAAAAATACCTAACGCCTTAAATGCAGAAAGCAAAGATTTATTTACCTCCCAGCTTGTGGAGGTTCCAGTCCATAAGCAGCTGGCTCCAAGGCAGAGTGGCTCATGGTAGGGCACAAGAGCTCATGGCAGCAGAAAACAGCAAAAGCTGCAAGAGCAAAGATGGAGGAGCAAGAGAGAAGATTCTTTCTCACCCTTACGTTGTATGCAGGCTGCCCGCCCTAGGGTGGGTGTGGCACTCACACCCATAATTGCAGCCCTACACAATGGATCAATCACAAACTCTAGAAGCCCACCCTCATGACTGCATGAAGCTTTGTGGGAACACCTAGACATAAAATATAGCATTCTGCCCCTTCCCCCCAAGACTCCAACATATTACTTTATGCAAAATGTATTTTAGTCCATCTCCTAGATTCACCAAAGTCCTAACAGTTTGAGCACTACTGAGAAGTCCAAATCCCAAGTCTCCTCTGAGATCTAAGGCAAACTCTTATCATGAGCCCTTTTGCAAATGAAAAGGTAAGCACTCTCAACATTCAATAGAAGAAGATAAGCATTACCATTCCAAATGACACAAATGGGGATACAGAGCATTAGTACCAAAAGAAGTCCAATATCCAGCAGGGCAAATGTTAAGTCCTGTAGTTCCATGTGGAAGAGCCAAAGCACTCTGTGGTAAGTTGTGAACTCCAAATCTGTGGTAAGGTATGGCTCTGCCCCTATGGCATTTCATATGGTTGTAGCTCCCATGGATTCTTTTTAAAACCTGTACCTTTGACTCCACATTCACAGCTTTACACACTGCCCTCTCAGGGGCACACTGCCTGGCCTCAAAGAGCTTTATCTGACGTCTTGGTGGAAGCCTTTTTAACCTCCGAAATTTTGTGTTTTGCATGTGCCTAAAACCAGCACCACATGGGAGATGCCAAGGTCCACTGCCAGCTGGAATAGTAGCCAGCTTTCTTCTCTCTGGGCTGTAGGGGTTGAGTCCCTGGGGTCGCTGAGCACTCTGATCCTGATTCTGAGGAACAAATTCTCTATACTGCTGATATTCTGGAACCTGTGAAGCTGCTGCTCCCATTCTGGAACATGGCACTCTGCAGCCTTCTCCTCAAAGCAAAGTCTTTCACTTTTGCAGTTTTGAGGTTGGAAAGGGTGGAGACTTTCTGTTTCCTGTGATGCCCTCAGGTAATTTTTTATATTCTCTGGCTCCTCAGCAGTCAAGATCCTCTCACCTCTATCATTTCAGTACACAGCCTCACTGGAGCTTTTTTCCTGGCCAAACTCACACTTTAAATCACTCTACTGAGTCCTTTGCTCTTGATTCACAACATAAATCTGGTTAAAAGCCCCTGACGATAGCCATGCCACTGCCTCAACATTTAATCGCCTTGAAATTTCTTCTGCCAGATTAATTCGTCCAACACTCTTAATCTCAGTCTTGGGCAATGTCTCTGAACATGAGAAAAATGCAGACAAACTTTCTGCCAAGCCATAGCATACACCATCTGGAGTCCAACAGCCAGTGCAGTCCTTCTTCCCAAGAGAAGCCTCCCCAGCCTGGTCTTTCCCAGCAGTATCTGTATCCGCATTCTGCTCTTCTGAGCACTGACAAGAATCTCTCATACAGAACTGCCTAAGGTGTGCCAGCTTTACTTTTCAGAAAACATCTCTGAACCTTTGCAAACTCTTCCCACAAGCCATCCCCAAAGCCTCCTGGACCACATGATCAAGTATATAGTCACAGCAATATCTCCACTCATGGTACCAAATTCTGTATTGGTTATTTTTCTCTTGTTGCTGAGACAAAAATACCTGATGCCAAGAACAAAGGAAGAAAACGTTTTCTTAGCTCCCAGTTCATGGAGGTTTCAGTCTATAATCAGCTGGCTCCAAAGCAGGGTTGGCCTAAGCCTATGGTAGAGGACAGCAGTTCATGGTGGAAGAAAAAAAAAACAGTAAGAGCAAAGAGGGAGGAGCAAGAGAGAAGACCCTTTCTGCCCCTTATGTTGTATGAAGGCTGCCCACCTTTCTAAGGTAGGTGTGGCACCCACAGCCATTATCACAGTGCTAGACAATGAATCAATCACGAACTCTAGAAGCCCGCCCCTGTGACTGCATGAAGCTTTGTGGGGCATTGGGGGGTGACATTTCAACACAAACCAAAACAGTTTATTTTAGTATTTTTTCCATCTCTTCTTATCTCTCCTCCTTCTTAGGAACCTCTAATGTGTATATTGTTACATGGGATGTTAAGCATCCCTGGGAAAGAATCTTTCTAAATGATTTTGAAATCAGGTCACATGAAAAAAAGATCATAGATTAGGGATTTTCAGAGAGTTATCAAAGAATGACAATTTTCTGGAATAGGCTCTGCCTTTTTCAGTGCCTTCTAAAGTGCTAATCATTTTCAAAATGATTTTGATTACACAATTATTAGACTTCAAGCTGAGGAGAGGTAACAGGAACAGGATAAGTCAAATATCATAAATTCACTGCTCCAATGGAGAACCAGATGATGTTTTCCCTCATCAAACTGAAACAGCCAATTGCTTAATTTCTTGAGTAGTAAAAACATTGTCTTGACCATTTTGTGAATGCTCTTTTGCTGTTATGAAGCAGTGGATTTTCAAAGGTCCTTATGCTATTTCAGATGGGCTCTTGCTTCCTTTTAGAATTTTCTGGGCACTTGGAAAAGGACTATAAGTGGTTTTGCTCATAAAATACAAATTCAGCCAAATAATACTGCTGAGTATCTCACCCCTTACTAAGGCATCTTTAATCAGACAGATATTTTTGAAGGCTTTAAAAATTAAAAATCAAAGTTTTCAACTTATTTTAGTTAGCAAATAACTATTTTTTAATTATTGCTTGTCACTATGTTTAATGAAGATTATGAAGTAGAATTTCAAACAAATAGAACGCAAAAACTATAGATTTTGTTCTAACATGTTTGAGGGTTGAGTGTTGTCCAACTACCAGAAAAATATTCTGTCATCTAAGACATTGCCCTAACACAATCTTTTTATTCTCTCAATAATTGTGGGCCTTATTCTCTCGATGTCTTGCCCTCTCTTCTATGCTCTCATCTACATATTCACAAATGCATTTCTGATATTCACCAATATTCAGTAACAATGGCCAGAGCCTTATTCGGATGTCTGTCTGGCTAGGGTACAACTGGTTAAGCAATAGCTTAACCAGTCAGTAGGAAACCAACCAGGAAAGTCTTACATCAATGTACAATGTCCAGAAAGAAAAATTATATTCAGGTGTATGACTAAAGGTTAAGAACACAAGCTTTAGTCTTCAGGAAGTCATGTGATTAAATCTGGTTTCACCCTGCCTCAACTCAGTGACTTGGAGAAGAACTTTGACTACGCAAAGCCTCTATTTCCTCTCTGAAAATATCAATGATTACTTTGTCAGGATTGTGTACAGATCAAATAGGATAATGCATGTACAGCGTGTTAGGTAGCACAGGGCTCATAATGAGTCCTCAGTAAATGAAAATACCAGGTAGTAACCTCAGTACTCCTATTCCTGTGCCAGCTGAACCTACATGAATACCTTTCCACTTTAAAAAGCAAAGCATGTTTCTTAGATGAGACTCTTGCCTATAAATCCATTTTCTACCATAGAAACCTTTCTGAGACTGAATCATAGACATGAATCTCCTTATAAATCAAAGAACTTGTGATTGATTCAGGTACATATTCATATTATCAACTTTTATCATGCATCTTACACACACCATTAATAATGGCATAGGGTGATGATAAGGTCTCTAACCTCATGGAAAATACCTCCCAGTGGGGTGGAGGCAGATTCTGGAACTCCATTCCCACATAAAGACTAAAAACCTAAGACTTTAAGTTAAGAATCTTCCTGAATTCCTCATTGCATTAGTTCTGCTGTGAGGCATATTTCTCTCAGGAGACTCCCGTGGTGGAACTTGGAGGTTAGAGTAAAGATCAAAGATAGATGCCGTCTGTATTACTTAAGCTTCCTCTTACTACAGCAAAATATCTAAGACATAAATTTATAAGGATAAAGGGGTTTTTAGCTCAACATTTTGAAAGTTCAATAGCATGACACCCACCTACTCAGCTCATTTCTGCTGTGGGTATGAATGGTGACATCATGACAGGAACACGTGTGGGAGAACTCACATTTAAGGACAGGAATCAAAGACAGAGGCTAGCCTGAGGTCCCACAGTCCCGCTTGGGAACATGCCCCCAGTGACCTAAGGACATCTCACACACTCTACCTCTCCAAGGTCCATCACCTCCCAGCGGTATCATCCAGAACGATCAAGGCGTCAGATACAATGGTAGCTCAGGTGATGCACAAATTAAGGAACAAAACCATATTCAAACCATTGGCCAGCCACAGGACTGTATTTCTGGGGGAGATATAGGGCATCCCACAGCATGCAGAGCAAGGGCTTGAGGGTCCTGCCCCCATTTTCTAGACAGAGATGACAGCACAGGCAGTGTGGCCCCAGAGTTCACAATGGCAACATTAATTCCTGATTCTCAGATTGGTGCAATAACAGGACAATGCACATTGTATATTGTTGCTCTACGCATTGCTCTTGAAGCTCTGCCTGCTTCCCTATTACTTCTACAGGATTTTATATGCCATTTAAAAACAGCATAAAAACCCTTTCTGGAAGGCTGGCCTGATAGCTCAGTGGACTAAAGCACCTGCTTAGGCAGAGCACAGTGGCAGGGCTCGATACCCAGAATGTTGTGCCAGTCCCGCCCATGAGGCACCCTGAGACCGCGATTGAGACTGGGCATGTTGGTGCATGCCTGGAATCCCAGCACTTGGGAAGCTGAAGACAGGAGAATCACTATGAGCCTGATCTACATAGTGAGACCCTATAGACCCTGTCCTAAATACAGAAAAATAAATAAATAAATAAATAACCCTTTCTGCTTAAAGCAGATAAATCATAAGTAATGTTAAAAAGAGTGGTATTAATCTGTATACAGTGGGGCATCCCTGTAATTCAACACCATGGGAATCTAAAGCATGAAGACAGTAAGTGTGAGGCCAATCTGGGCAATTTAGTAACACCCTGACTCAAGATTAAATAAATGAATGAGTAAATAAATAAATAAATGGCTATAGGTGCAGCCCAATGAAAATGCCATGGTTCAGTCCCCAATAGCACAAACATGAGAGAAGTACAAAAAGGAAAGAAAGAAGAAACAAAGGAAGAAAGAAAGAAAGAAAGAAAGAAAGATAAATACAGAAGAGAAGAGAGGAGAGAGTATCGCGATGCTGTGATATGAGACAAAGGAGGCATTTCAGGTGGGGTAGTCCCTACGAGACCTTCCCAATGATGAGCATTCAAGCAGAAATCTAGTGGAAAGGAGGAGTTAAATGAAAAATTTAAGCAAAGAAAACCTTTGAAGTCACCCAAACATGAGCAACAGGCCCAAATGTGTGCAAAGCAGGGAAGCGTTTGCTGCGCTCACTCCTGGGAACGGGGAGCAGTGCCTTCGGAGACCTGAAGCAAATGCTACAAGGCAAGGCTGTAAAGCTAAGCCGAGGCCAGAACCCTCAGTGTGGTCCACGGACTTGTGCCAGTTGGAAAATATGTGCAGCTGACCACGAGAAGCACAAAAGTTAAGAACAAGTACTTACAAATTTCACAGCAATTTGGCACCACCACAACACTCAAAGAACATTTTTATCATAGTTTATGAAAGTATTCATCCACAACAGTTCGGAAATGAAAAACAAAAGTAAACAAAACTGATCAGGACAGATAGTTTGAGAAGTACTTTTCTCCATGTCTAGTGGCTAACTCAAACTTTTTCTGTGAAGATCCAGAGAGTAGATGTTACAGTTTTTGTGGAGCTGTAGGGTGTTAGCTACAATGACTCACCAGCTGCAGTGGTAGCTCAAAACCAACACGCTGGGGCAAAGGTAAACAAATGGGTGTGACTGTGTTCTAATAAAACTTTATCTACAAAAACACAGTGGGTATGTTTTAGCCTATGGTGTGTTGTTTGCCAACCCCTGTTCCATGGCCACAAGGAGACTGGAGTTGATTTTAAAAGCAAGAAAATTGCTGTTTAATCGAGCCTCCCTCATTATTGCCTACAGATGTGTGTAAAGTGTTTGATTCTAAATCAGAAAGGACTTTGGAGCTTCTCTCACCTCCTAGTAATCCTGCCAGATGAAGTCCCTGCTTATAGGTCTTGTGTCTGAGGCAGAACCCATTTTGCCTCTTACCTATATTCCCAAGGAAAGAGCATGACCCTGTATTAGCTTCAACCATAAGAGGCCAGAGGGTTTCATTCTTCAGCACTGGCCAGGGAAGCAGGGTGACAGAGTCCTGCTAGGTAGGTAAGTCACCTCACTGTTGCACTGTTGAGGTGTATGATATAAAGCATCCCTTCATCCTTCTGTACAAAGCTGTGTTTTTATTCAAGTGGACTTCTGTGGCCGTCACCCAGTTCTGGCTTTTGTGGTATGTCTGAAATGGCTGCGCTGAGCAGGCGCACAACACATGTGTAGCCTTGTTTTCCTCTATGATCAGACACTGCCATGGGCTGCAAAAATTTCTGCATTCACACAGACTTTTCACACAACACTCATTTCATAGACACAGCCCACAAGCACAGGGCAAAACCCCTCTCCTCTCCCCTGCCTGGAGCATAGACCACTGTGTATAAAAGAAAAATGTTCCCCAGTAGGTCTCTCACACAGTGTAGAGAGCTGAGGCAGTTCTCTCTGAAATTTCTTTTATTTAAGATTTCTTTCACTGACTCATGACAAACTTAATAGGTAAAACTTTGCTGTTACAAGTTTCCTTAAAATATCCCTTTTGGACCTACCACGGTTTATCTTGGCAACAGGTAGGTTGGAGAATTTTGGAAAGTCTCCATCTGGCATGGCCTCAGAGCTACTGGCACATTAAAGATTAATAAAGCACATTAACTGAGCTCAAGATGCTGCAACACGATCCTTCACTGTGAAATGTGCAAGATTCTTTGTTTGCAATGAACAAAATTGAAGCCAGAAAGGACTAACTGTGACAAACTAAGATAGGAAGCAATCAGGAACTTTGAACTTTTGTCATTGAGTAATTGATGGGGAGAAGTCAATGCCACAGCTCAAACACTTATTTAACACTCTCAGATTCTTAGATGGGCATTGGAATATGACCCACAGGGCTGGGTACTTATTGATCTATCAGCAACACAGAGATAGCACATGTGCACCTGCCTCCCTACAGTCTAAGAAACAGTGAGTCCAAATAATTCCCCAGTTAGCATCTCCAATGAAAGTTAAGACAAATCAAGATATTTCTAAACACTTAGACTTTAGAAATAAGAATACTTAGATTTGATTGAACATTAACCCAAGAAGAAAAAAACCCTATTATTCATATGAATAAATATGGGGCAGGCAGCAGAACAGAACAGACAACATTTAAAGTGAAAATGAAAATTAAATAGAAACATAGATTGGAACTTTTGGTTCCAAGGAGGAACCTCTTCCCTGTTAGTCTCTAGGCACCTAGACACACCAGCAAGGGCTGGTACAGACCAGCCGAGTCACACACTTAACAACGCACCATCCTAGGTTCTGAAGAAGTCCTCACAGACTCCACGTGCTGGGTAACGCCTTTTATGTACACACTGAGCATGATCCCGTGCACACTGCACATCAGAACTCCAGACCAGAGTGCAGAGCACTTTGGGAACTCTTCCCTACACCAACATGGCATTCAAGGGAGAAAAAGAAGAAAAGTCCATCCTTACCGAAAAGACATAGCAGACAGGGACGTTGAATGTTTCACTTTAGCCCACTCATTGCTTTCTCTTTCATTCGATCAATGTTCTAACGCTATTGAGAATTCCTGGGGTTCTTGGATCTTCCTTTAAGAGAAGTTTTAATCACTGGCTTCCCCAGACCGGGTTTAACAAACACCGCTGTGTTCTGTCAATATTTGTATGCAGCACCATGTCGGGCAACAGGCCAACACACTGAGTTTCAAGAGGCGAGGAGAGAAAACTCACACCCTAATAAACATGCTTCCCTCTTTTGCGTCTTTTAAGGTGGTGTTCAAAGTGTCATCTCTGATTCTGACAAGAGCTAAAGATAGCCTCTTTTTACCACTTCTCCACTGCCTAGCTGAGCTGCCTGAGCTGGGATCCATAAAGTTTGTTTTTTGTTTCACTGCCCTAAAGTTCTCTGCACAATTGCACGGTCTGCCTCTCCACCAGCTGCACATTAAATGTATTTTAATTGGCTGGAATGTTGAAAGAATCCATTTGGCAGTCCTTTACATGTAAAGCACGCCCAGGGCAGCTGAAAGAGGCCCCAGAAGCAGCCGATTACTTCATCAAAAGCTGCAATTTGAATACCATTGGCTCCTACATAACTACAGTGAACTGGATTCTAGAGGCAAGGAGGAGTAATTAATAATTTGCTGAGAAAATTCTTCATTCATTTAGAAGCCAAAAAAGCAAAGGAAAAAAATCCCTGCAGACACAACAGTTCTTCTGAAAGGCTTGATTTATAGCCCCCAGTTCTGCTCTTCACAAACATTGACTTTGTATAGCATTACAGGAGGGGTATAATGCATAATTCGGTTAGCCTGAAAAGTTAATTCAAGTAATTTTCCTTTTGAAAGATCCCCGGAGATACATCATTCTATGACCTCTTTATACATTAGCCATATGCTACAATAAATATTGCCAATACTTATGCCATTTCCTCGTTGCCTTTATTTTTCTTGGTTGGTTGCAATAATTAGTTTGTGGCCCCTGCTAGATTTAGCCCCAAATAAATTCACCCAGAGTCAAAGTGGATAATCATCACCACACAGAATTTGCAAGCCAGACTGCAGTAACACACTCTAAAAATGTCAATTTGCACTGATTCTGACATCAGGGTATGGAAAAGCAGGCATACACACTTTTATGTGTCTCAAAAAGAAAATAATGGTAAAGCAAATTATAAGATATATGAATAATAAAAAAGCAGAACAGTTTTGAAGTGGTGCCTTAACAATGATTTGCTGAGAAGCCAGTTCAACAGCACATGTGAATCGAGTTTACAGATGTAGACTCCCTAAGCATCCCAAGTAACCCTGGCCTTCATCCCTCATTAACAGCCTTACCCTAGAAGGGTATGCAGCATGCTGGGGATGCCCATCTATGAAGAATGTGATTGGCTAAATAATGGTTAAGATCATAATAGAGGAAAAAAAATATATATATATATGCAAGTTGCTTGCGAAGATTTGCTCAACTGCTGGGAAACTAAGACCAGCACCCTGGAAAGCAGAAGAGCAAATGATTGGGAGAAGGCATTGGGCCCAGCTCTGTTGGTAATGCAATCTGCACAAGTCCACATACTGCTGTGCTTGTTCAGAAGGGATCTGTGCTCAGCTTATTTAATGCTGTGCTGGCCCCATCTTGAAATTCTCACCTTCTGAACAATCACCAGGTGTGCTGGTTTTGACTGGGCCTGGCAAATTACGCAGATGGTCCTGAGAGAGATAGTGTATACCTTTCTGATTCAACACAGGATCGAAATTGCAAAGCACTGGAAAGACCATACTGAGGGCGTGGGTGAGAAATGCTTTGCATACTTTTGTCTTGCTCTGTAATCCAGTGTTCTGTCTTTGGTTTTGGAGCCACTGACAGGACTGAAGAGGGAGATTTAAGGAGATTCTCACCAAAACACAGGAGGCGGGAGGGAACTGGTGGGTTATGACTGCTCTGCCCCAAGCTGATAGTTCATTCTTACACATGTACTACACTTCATCTGACTGGTTCACAAGTTCTGTTTGCCACACGATCAGTCCCCCATTGTGTCATTAACTAGGTGGAAGGCTTCTTATGTAATAACTCTCTCCTTTGGAATTATCTTAGAAACCTGATTCATGGTTTGACAAATTTAAATTCAGCCCCAGAGCTCAGAGGCACTGCTGACCCACTAGTGTGAGGTCCAATATCTCTCCAGTTACTCAAAGGCTGAGTTACTTGAGTTATTGTAGTAAATGAATAAGCATGAGTTACTTTCTTCAGCTAAAATTGCTCTCTATAATCTGCCTTGATGCCTGGATTTTTCCCTGTTCTGGCCTTAGCAGAAACCATAGCAAAGAAAGAGGTTTTTTGCCCCCTCCTACAAAGGAAGCTGGTCTCAGATGTCAAGAACCTCATGTTGCAGGCATTTGGACCTGTTACTTGGATTGCTGACACACTCGGACATCAGTGCTTAACAAATAAAAAGATTAGCATTCTAGAAATAGAGTAGAAGTTTAAAGATTGACTGAATCAGACTATTATTACTATTATTATTAATTTTTAAAAATCTAACTGAGGTAAGAAATGATTAATGCTTCTCCAGAAATTAAAAAGAAAAAAAAAAAAAACACAAGTCAAGTCATACAATTGTTTCTGCAACACACATTCCTACTTTAGGCTGCCCAAGTGGTTCCCCGTCCTGACTTGCTCACTGACTCCTAGATGTGTGTCACCAGTATGTTCTTCCCAATGAATTTCATGTGTGCAAGTCTTGATTCTTTGCCTACCCTTCAGTTAAGTGTCCCACACAGAGCATGCTTCAGCGTCCTGCTGATGATCCTACTTCACAGTAGGAGAAGGTTTAAGCAGCTTATAATGTCCAAGAAATAGCAAAGTGGTCCTGTTTTAAATCCCTTCCAGAGCTTGTCACCTAATGCTGTCCCTTCTTTGGCTACCTCCTTGGTTACAGATATCAATAAGTCAGAGATTTACAGGATTATATCTGACCAATATGAGCCTGCATAGGAGCATTTGGTGGCTCATAGACATGAATGAGAAATCATGGTTCTCCAAATGAATAAAACCCTTCTATTAGTTCTGGTAGTCATAAAAAAGTAAAAGTCAGAGCTAGGAAGCAAAAGGAAGGGCTCTGTCTAGGATGGGAGGTTCTTGATGCTGGAGGAAAACAGACCAAATGCTCAACTGAAGACTTTTTAAATACTGGCCCTAACTACGCAGGGCTGAAGTTCCTAGTGAGTAGCACAGATACTGTTGTATCGACTACACAGCACATCATCACTGGACCGTGTGCGCCTGCTCCCCTGCAACAAACTTGAGTCAGCCAAATGGTAGGTCAAAATCTGAGAAGACAGATGGAGCAATAAGATTCTGACTATGGTAACCCAGAAGATTCTCACTGAGCATGTAGCCAAACCATTGAAAGAGTCATTCTAGAGGCCAGGTCATTAGATTCTCTAGGAAAGAAAGAAGAAATCAAAGCCAATACAGAGGGCATTATGATTCTAGCATTTCAAAGATGCCACTGAAGAGGACTTTCACATGCTGATGCAAGTACCTTGTATATAACATGACCAGCCAATTGCTCAGAAATGTTGTTTACTAAAATGTAAAAAAAAGTAAGTGGGGAAAAATAGCAAGTTTATTTTGTTAAATCACATCAGATTATCATGGATGGCCCCCATACAGAATGCCAGCCCTTCTCAGCATCACAGGACTGAGTGAAAAATAGTCTCCTCATGGGTCAGCAGATTAGCCTGATAATCCCATGACAAAGTGTCACATTTCAAGGTGACTTACGTAACAGAAAGTCATTATTTTACAACTGGAAGACTAGAAATCCAAGATCAAGGTGCCAGCAGGGTTGGCTTCCCCTAGGACTGCTCTCTCTGCCTTCTAGATTGACCATCTGATCCCTAAGTCTTCACATGGTCTCCCCTTTGAGCATCTTCCCAAATCTCCTGTTAGAAGGAAACTAGATATCCTAGACAAAGGCCCATCCCTTTAACTGCATCATCTCTTTAAACATCTTATGTCCAAATATAGTCATATCCTGAGGTACTGGTGGTAAGGATTCAGCCCATAACAGTAGCTTTCAGATCATCAGAAAAGCTACCCAATATTTGTCTTCTTAACGTATTAGAGATGGCTGAATGGGAGGTCATTTGTATTTCACCCCGAAACCACCTTAACCTGACCCACTTACAGATGGAAAACATTTGAAGTTTGCTGGAAGAAATAGGGAACAAGCATTCCAATCACAGAGCCCAATTTTATCCCCCAGTTTAACTTTCTTTCTGGAAGCCAGGCCTCCTGGTACATTTGACTGTATACTTTGCAAAGCACCTGGGACCCTAGAGTCTTTATCTCATCCTCCGCGTGTGCCTAGAGCTTGGCCGTCACAAATCTAATGTATCAAGCATTTATGGGCTGCATATTGCGTAGACCAAAATTATTTTCCTCCTAGAAATTTTGCCCTAAAAAAGAGACAAGTAGTTGCAAGGGTAAAATAATTCAGCTACTAAGTTTTGGACAAAATAGAGAACTAAAGAATTGGACAGTCTTTGCCCTCTCTTCATTGTCTAATCCTCAAGATCTCACTTTCCTTTTAATTGTATTATAAATTTCTATTTGTATTTCTTTTTTTGAGTTCTTATACTAGGGAGACTATATGATATTTACACATGTGGGTCTGGTTTATGTCACTTATGAGTATATCTTCAAGTGGCATCCACTTAAATATAAATGCTTTAAGTTTATCATTCTTTATAGCTGTGTACTACTCCATTGTATAAAAATACCACATCTTTTTCATCCATTCCTCAGGCAACGGGCATCTTGGTTGTTTCCAAGATTTGGCTGTCACAAATTGTGCTGCTATAAACATAGGAACCCATATATCACTTTGATAGGACATTTTCAGGACTATATTGGAATATTTTGCTGAATTCATGTTCCTACAATAGTTAAATGACAATGGAATACCCTTCTCTGACAAAACTAAAAAAAAAAAGGGGGGGATACAAATGAACAATCATTTTGTATCTGTATGCTCAAAATAGTTAGTATAGATATACAGCTACTTTCTCTTAATTCATTGAATAGAAAGATTTGTTTTAATAGTGTTTGTGGACAGCATATCATGTCTACATCTTGTACAATGAACACTAAGACAACAATATGCAATGTATTAATTATTGAAACCATGCTAGAAATCGGTTTTGAAACTGTCTCATTGCTATTTGTTTCTCAATAAAATTATTTTTTTAAAAAAGAAAAGCAAGAAAAAGAAGGAACTGGACAATCTATGTTGGGTAGATTTTCATGGCTAGGAAAAAGTTGATGGGAAGATCTTAAATCCATGTTTAGATTTCTAAAGCTAAAAATCATATTTTAAGTCTGGAAAGTGACAATCACTCTATATGGTGTAATTCAAAATCACAGAAACAGAAAATGAAGATTATATGGGAGTAAAGAAGAAGGGGCAAGAAGGAAAGGAAAAATGGGAGGGAAGTAATGAGACATTTGACTCGCACCTGCCACATGGCCAGTATTATACTAGACACCGCTTGTATTGCTTTTTTTTCTTTTTGTGGGAAGGATTGAACTTATGGCCTTGAAATGCTAGGTAAGAGCTCTGCCTCTGATCTGCATCTCTATCCCTGTTTACAGAATGCTATGGCATAAATAGTACTTACCTATTCATTTTCCAGATTTATAAACCGAAGGTCAAATGCACCAAAACTTAACCTTACATTGTCATGGCCAGAAACTGGCAGAGTCAAGATTTAAACTTTGCTTTATCTGCATTTTCCTGTATGCCAATTGTAAAACATGTGAACAAAGGCAAGCAGGAAGCTCATGTCCGCAGCCCATTGGCCTGCGCTGGATGGGGAGGATCTGCTACTGAAGGCCTCCTTGTCCTCTGGCATCTGGTGGCCAGAGCCAAAGATTTTTGAGCATGAATCTAGGACACTGGTCACAGAGTAGAGTGACAGCTGGTGAAATAGTGTACTTCACTGACCTGGGAAATAAGTGGGGGTAATTGATGGGGCTCACTTACTTATGCAAATGATTCCTCATCATGAATTTTTTTTGTTGTGTGGCGGCTTACCTTGGTAAAACATATTAGCTTCAAAAATGAGGGAAAATAAATCTTGGTGATCACAATAGTCCCTCACTATTTCATGGTTTGACTTTCATGGACTCTCTGTTTGGAGGTTTTAAAAAAAAAATCTAAATTATTTATCATGGATTTTTCACTGTATCGCGGGAATTTGCAGTACCATACGTATATATGTGTGTTGTTAAAATTGTGTTGGTTTATGAGTTTAGAAAATGAGTAAGAATATTAGAAGTGTTTTTAAAATGTGGAAAAGGTTTATAAGAGTGTGGGAAAGGTTTATAAAGCCTTAAAATATATGTAAATACTAATATATATCTAACATTGCTACTTCACTGATTTTTACCTATCTTGGGGGTATCTGGAACATAACCTTCGTGATAAGTGATGGAACACTTCACTCAGAAAACAAGGCTCTATCTTCAGAGCTAAATGAAGCAACTTCTTAGTGAGCTCAGTAACCTGCTGAGAGAGAGAGAGAGAGAGAGAGAGAGAGAGAGAGAGAGAGAGAGAGA